>NC_083572.1:88648582-89276082 GCF_027579695.1 Neoarius graeffei
ATTCACACTCACATTCACACCTACGGTCAATTTAGAGTCACCAGTTAACCTAACCTGCATGTCTTTGGACTGTGGGGGAAACCGGAGCACATGGTAATAATAATAATAATCCCTGCAATGGGGTGGCACGGTGGTGTAGTGGTTAGCGCTGTCGCCTCACAGCAAGAAGGTCTGGGTTCGAGCCCCGTGGCCGGCGAGGGCCTTTCTGTGCGGAGTTTGCATGTTCTCCCCGTGTCCGCGTGGGTTTCCTCCGGGTGCTCCGGTTTCCCCCACAGTCCAAAGACATGCAGGTTAGGTTAACTGGTGACTCTAAATTGACCGTAGGTGTGAATGTGAGTGTGAATGGTTGTCTGTGTCTATGTGTCAGCCAGGGCTTTGAACCGGTTCAAGGAACGAAAACGAAAACCGGGAACTTTTTCTATTTCACATGGAACAGAAACGAAACCAGAAACTTTATTATTTTTTATGTTCCGGAACAGAAACGCTTATTAAAAATAATGGTAACCGGTTAATACCGGTTTTTATTTAGTTCCTCAAAGTTTCCGTAGCCTACAAATAAAAAAGTCATTCGTCTCCTGCACAAGTTTCTATGACCCGCTGGGGTTCACTTCCTGTGTGACGTTCGCTGACTGAATGGAGAGAGCGGGAGGGTGGACTACTATCACGTCTCCACATCTTAAATAAGAGGTAAATATTGCAGTCTATCGTTATTCAAAAACGTCAGTTTCAAACACGATATCAATATATTTGTCCACGTTAATGAGAGGCTCGCGAACATTAAATGACGTTAACCTCTGTTAGCCTATCAATGCATAGGGCCTGACTAGCCCTTGGTAACACACTAAACGAATTATCTTTCATTTTTGGCACTTTTTCTGTTTGTGTAGATGGGAAGACATACTGAGAATCCAAATCGCCAACATTTGAAATAATAATTGTTTTGAATTATTTCTTGTCTTATTTAATGAAGGTTGTAATAGAATTAGCCTACATTTGGCTTAAGCTGGATGAGACAGAGACATAATTTTATAGCCATTTGTTAAACAGCTGACAGGGAACGTAATTAACCGTTCCGGGAACGAAATTTTTTTGTTCTAACCGGTTCGGGAACGTCTATTTAATGGTGGAACCCCAAACCGGAAATGTTAAAATTCCGTTTCTGTTCGGAACGAACCAATAGGAAAAAAATTCTGGTTCAAAGCCCTGGTGTCAGCCCTGTGATGACCTGGCGACTTGTCCAGGGTGTACCCCGCCTTTCGCCCGTAGTCAGCTGGGATAGGCTCCAGCTTGCCTGCGACCCTGTAGGACAGGATAAAGCGGCTACAGATAATGAGATGAGATGAGCCCTGCAATGACCTGGCGACTTGTCCAGGGTGTACCCCGCCTCTCGCCCATAGTCAGCTGGGATAGGCTCCAGCTTGCCTGCAACCCTGTAGAACAGGATAAAGCGGCTAGAGATAATGGATAGATGGATGGATAATAATAATAATAATAATAGGCTAAAAAAGTGATCGCATGGTACACTGTACATGTACAGGTTGAAGGTCACGCCGACGTAAACAACAAACATGGCTGCCTCCAGTGAGTTTATGCCGAGATTCAAATCTCATCGATGGAAGTTAAACATTAACACTTTTATTTTGGAATTTATTTTTTTTTTATGAGGAATAAAAATCAAGTATACCGTGCACTAAGAGGCTCCGGTTGAAATTAGGGACTCTCTTCGGTGACCGGCTTCAGCCCGCGCAAAATAGTATTATGCCAGTCACCTCAGAGAATCCATAATTTCAATCGGAGCCTCCCCATGCATGGTGTATTCGATAAATATAATCGGGAAAGTTGGTCTGAAATCGGAGTTAAAGTTGAAAGGGAATTCATGAAATCCCCAGAAATGGGTGGCACATGACACTATTATGTATAACTTCCGAATGGGACCCGAAGAACGTTTTAATGCGACAATCTGATGTAATGCTAGAGCTGGAGCTGATTTAGAGTGGAAATGACCGCGTTCCTGATGACCTCTGATCTAAAGAGGGTTTTACTGCTGGCCATCAAACACTTACGAGACTCAGAGAGACAGAACGAGAAATACAGGCGTGTCATACTGACTTTGAAAGCCATCCTTAACCCCCCCCCGAAAAGTAGACAAAGTGTTGCATACTCTGTACAGATATGAATAGCTAATATATTGCTATGTAAGTGCATTGTTCATTTTACTGAACTGACTAAAATACACAAGTGCATTTGTTCTTTTAAATCATGCTGTCAAAATAAAACATATTATAGCAAACTATCACTCCCAGTAGACACAAATCTCCCTTTCTGTTGCTGCTACGTGGCACATTTAAGGGGCATAATAAGCAAACAATCAGCAAGACTGAATGCTTTACACCTGTGTCCGCCAAAAAGACAATCCATCATGCCATTTCCTTTTTTATATATATGAATTATAATATCTCCAAGCTACCCAAGCTCAGTGTGTGGCGACAACATACAAAAACGCCCCGTGCTTTTGGGAACGTGGTCTAAAAAGGACGTATAATCGTGACAAAATGTAGCTTCACACAACTCGCAATCCCAATCGGCATGCATGGGGAAGTTGAACAAGCTCATGTGATTGTGTCTGGGAGCTTGGTGCTTTTTTTTTGGTTTTGTTTTACGCAAGTGTCCATGCGAGGGTGTGTGCCATGGAGCGTTTCGACCGTGGGACGAGCGCAGATGAAGGAGAGGGCGAATCAGCACTCCGGCAGGGTGATTAACGATGTGACTTTTGTTTTGGTGACGGCGAAGAATTCGCAAGCCACACGGGGCATTCACAATAATGCTTGTCTGACCTATTTGTTTGCAGAGAAAGCATTAGTAAGCTCATCCTGAGGAAAGGGGGGGGGGACCGTTACCCTTGAAATGGGCTAGCTAGCTTCATTTAGCTAATTTCTATTGTTTCAATGGTTCTTTGCTTTAAGCAAACTAGCTAATGGAGGAATCGAGTGGTATCAGTGCACTAAAGGCTATTAAAGGAGCAATATTATTTGTGGAGAGGCAGGTGAACACATTGGAAATTAGTCGTAATGGAAAAAGAAACTGGAGGGCAGTACGGTTAGAAAACTGGCACATACTGGAATAAGGAGAGATGATCGGCTTGAAATGCACCCATGATACCCCCTTTTTTTTCTCTCTCCTTCAGAGGAATTAATGGTCTAATACGTGTTTCTTTGTGCATGTGCAATGTGCTGAGGATCCAGAACCTGTCGAGATGAAGGAGGTTCAAACTCACTGAGATTTTCAACAGTTCTTAGTATTTGTGATAACAGAAGAACATCTGTGAAAGCCAATACATTAAAACATCTTGCTGCTATAAACTACACGTCTTTGTCTGCATCATTCTGCCCGAAGGATGCACAAACTTTTGCACTCCACTCCATTGTAGTCACGTATAAAGCAGATGGGTGATAAACATAATGACAAAGTGTCTTATGGCCCTTTTCCACTACCCTTTTTCAGCTCACTTCAGCTCGCTTCAGCTCACTTCAGCCCGACACGGCTCGCGTTTCGACTACCAAAAACCAGCACGACTCAGCTCGCTTCAGCCCTGCTTAGCCCCTAAAACTCGCACGGTTTTGGAGTGGGGCTGAAGCGAGACAAGCCATGCCGAGTGAGGCTGGGGGCGTGAGGAGACACTCCCCTGTGCACTGATTGGTGAGGAGGAGTGTCCTCACATGCCCACACACGCCCCGCGAGCGCGCTGGGATCTGTAAACACCGCAAACCCGGAAGAAGAATAATTACGAATTACGAGAATTTCTGAAGCCTTATGCGCCTCGCCTCATCTATACGCTCTTGCCAGTATCTGTCCGCGTTGTCGGTGACAACAAGCCACAGCACCAAGACCAGCAACACTAACGACTCCATGTCCTCCATGTTTATTGTTTACTATTCGGGTTGTGAGACTACCGCTTAAAAGCTCACTGAATCAGTGACATACAGAGCATCGTGGACGAGTTCGCAGAGCGCAAGGCTCGTCGTATGCCCTTCAAATAATGCGCGCAGTAGGCTATTGATGTTTTATTATGAGCCATGTACAGTATGTCACCTAATGTTTTTTTGTTTCTGAGTTACATGTTCGTTTGAAGGACTTAATGTACAAAATAACATAGTTGCACCCCGTAGTGTTGAAATTGGTAAACACAGTGCATTCAGTGAGGTTTGCACCGCCCTCCTTTTATTTCTGACTCTTCCTGTCACCGTTGCAACCTCTGAGTGCTCATTCGTATGCCCTTCAAATAATGTGCGCAGTATAGGCTATTGATGTTTTATTATGAGCCATGTACAGTATCCTAATGTTTTTTGTTTCTGAGTTACATGTTCGTTTGAAGGACTTGATGTACTAAATAACATAGTTGCACCCGGTAGTGTTGAAATTGGTAAACACCGCAGTTGCGGACATTTTGTAGCCTAAAATGATGTTATGATAAGCTTTAATAAAGGGCCCGGTCATTTGCCCCGCCCCCGGCCCGGCTGTGACTTGTTCCGCCACTGTCACTGATGTCACTGTTTGCGCTGCTTAACGACATCACGTGACGTCCACCCACTTTCGCTAACTCCACCCAATGTGTCCACCCACTTCCAGCCAGCACGGTTCAGCGCGGTTGTAGTCGAAATGCAACTCCAACAGCCCCGCTCAGCTCGACTCAGCCCAACTCAGCACGGCACGCCTCAGCCGCGTTTGTAGTGGAAAAGCGGCATTAGTAAGGTGATGAGCCACCACGAACAGCTCGTTATAGAGTCTGCACGTCTCTGGAACCGTTCTAGAGGAATGAACACCGTTCTCTGGAAAAGATATTCCATTTGTCTCCCATTGGTGTTCCAAAGGATCGATATCTACGGTAGTGAACGTAAAGGCCACAGCATTTTGATCCTCATCGGACCTTACAGCGGGCCATGTGGCTGGGGACGGAGTCATTCTGATCGAGACCCGTCCCATCACAGCAGAAATGGAGCTAAAGCCAGGGTTCTGTCCAGCTGAACTCAATCTCTTGATAATCGGCTGAACACTTTTCTGTTCACTTAGGAGCCCAAACAATTTTCTGAATAATAATTAAAAAAAAAAAAAATTATATGAGTGATTCCACGCTTATGGGTACTGAAATGAGGACATGAACTTATTTTTAAAAATTCACCTAAAACCATTTCTTTTTTACCATCAGGTCACAAAACATGTAATCTTTAATGAATGATATGTTAAAAGATAACTTTAATTTTCTGAGATGTAATAAAAACATATTTATATGCCAAAATCAAGCCTATGAGTTCCAAAATTGTCCATCTCGCGTCTGTTACAAATTAATTACAATCTAGCTATATACCATGTTAATCTTATTGAAAGAATGTGTATGTTTATTCTACTACACATGTTTATTAATTATATTTGCTAAAACATCACCTTCCTATGTTTCAAAAAGTAATTATACATTGTTAAAATTGAGAATATATATGTCCACAACACTTCTGTTACGTTCTGACTTTGGCATATAAATATGTTTTTATTACATCTCAGAAAATTAAAGTTATCTTTTAACATATCATTCATTAAAGATTACATGTTTTGTGACCTGATGGTAAAAAAAGAAATGGTTTAAGGTGAATTTTTAAAAATAAGTTCATGTCCCCATTTCAGTACCCATAAGCGTGGAATCACTCATATAACAGTTATTCCCCGAAATCAAGTCATAAGCCTCGGTCAGAACCGGCCGTACGTGCTCCTACGGCCGGTCTATGTGCAAAAAACGCAAGAAACGCACAGAGGGCGCGTGCGTGACGTGCTGATTTTCGAGCCGTAGACCGGCCGCAGACCGGCTGCAGAGGTTCTTTGTCATGTCAAACAAACTCTACGGGCGCTTACGTTTTTTTCAGGTTGCAAGACAAACTTACGGCCAACGTGCGTCTTTCTCCATGAACAAAAAAAAAAAACGCAGCGATTTGGGAAACGCCAAAAATCGCACGGCCAAAAAAATCGTACGTCCGGTTGTGACCTAGGCTTTACATGAGCTGATAGCCGTGTTGAGTTGGCATGTATAACGAGATTTAGATTCAAACTGTTTTATTCCATCCACATTCACTGGATTTTGAGAAACGGAGCATTTTTATTTTCATTTTTTGCAAATTCGATAAATAAAAACTTTATACAAAATGCCTGACAAAATAATTTCCACTTAGAATGTAAACAAACCGGTGAAATGACAGGAGCAATTTGTGAAAAATGCAATAATAATAATAATTCTTGAAAAAAAAAAAGATACGTTCTGACCATCGAATACTTTTATTCCATATTTTGTTGCTTTTTTTTTAGCATTTTTTAGGGTTTTGTTTTCGAGTAGAGTTTGGTTGGTTCAACAACACACGCCGCCGTTTTGTTTTTCTCTACTCACGGTATATGAGCTGATATCCTAGTAGGACATACATGTCAACCTATACGGAATGTCCGTATTTTATACGGATTTAATTCAATAAACGTAGTATACGGGCGTATAAACAAAGTTATACGGATTCTTTAAAAAAACTTCAATATTTATTTAGAGCTATAATCAATTCCCACGATGATAAAAGAGCGCATAACATTTACAAACGTACTGTATACCACAGACAGCCAGTAAAGAGTCTTATGAAATCGCGCGTTATCTTGTGGTAGCGAGACTTCGTTCCACTTTTGATCATGCGCACACCGCATTGCGAGAATCCCACCAACCGGGAAGTCATAGACATATAAACATAGACGCCGCCTTCTGCGTAGAATCATACGTCATCCTCGCCGCCATATTGGATGTGGCAAAGTGGAGATTCTTCACCCGTCTCTGGTATAGCGTCTAGACAGTAGCCGAGAATAAAGATGCCTCATTCATGTGCTGCGTTTAACTGTACCAACAGGTTTACCGTCCAAACGAGATCACATGGGATTACCTTTCACAGGTGAGACTGGAAAAATACTTTTCATTGTATTTGGTCATTATAATGTAATTTTACGAACAGATTTTTCTGACTTTGTGGCTAATATGAAGTCTCGTGCATAATAGCGGCTCGGTGAAACCTGTCTCCAAACAACGAAGTATTTCCTTTGTAACTACGCTGATAACACTTTGTGTTTTTGTCAAACATTGGAGCTTTGTATTCATTCTGAAGGTTTGTTGTTATTAAAATTGAATAAAAAGTAACTGGGATATATCATTGTTAATTATCATTCAAATTTTAGGTAAATTATTTTAATTTGCATCTTATACGGATTTTATAAGGGAAATACGGATTTTGGAGGTTGGTTATACAGGTTTGATTGACCGAAGGTTGACATGTATGGTACGAGTGTAGCCAATCAGACCGCGCGATTGCTCATCTCCAGTAAATGTGGATAGAAATTATATATACGCGCGCATGATTATCATGACCACGAAGGTAAAGCCAGTATCTCACTGGGCTGCGACAGCTTGCGACAAATTGCGAACGTCATTCGCGAGAGTTTCAAAAGGGTCTTGAAACATTTGCGGGGCTTCTCAATTTCCTTGCATGAGTCGCAAAGTGTCGCTCCTTCGTCGCTGAAATTTTGAACATGTTCAAAAAAAATTAGTGCAACAAAATTTCTCTCAAAATAGCCGCAAATGCGTCGCTGGTGTCGCAAAGCCGTCACGAACCCTTCTCAAGTCAGTTTCTGCGAGACAGGAAGTGCGAGTTCAGCCAGTATCTCACTGGGCTGCGACTAGTTGGAGACACAATTGCGATAAAATAATTATGCGAATATCAATTCAGTGCGATTCCAAGTGAAAATTGTCGCTAATTCGCATATTTTATCGCAATTGTTGTGTCTCCAACTAGTCGCAGTGAGATACTGGCTTAAGGTTAGCACAAAGGGATGTTTTATTATTACCATTATTCTGTCTGTCTGAATATTCATTCATAGCTAATCTGTCAGGCAACACATTCAGTTTTAAAGAACTATTTATGTCAGGTGTTTGCTGAATCTCTTGATATATTTTTTTCCCAGTTTTCATTTAAAACGTGTCTTTTTTTTTTTTTTCCTTCCCCGGTTTTGACCAACAAAACAAAAAGCAAGCGAGCCTACAAGTTGCTGACCAGCGGTTCAGCTATGAGCTCTGGTGTTCTCTCCTTGCATCTTAAAATGTACGATTCAAGTCTGGCTAGCTACGGTACTTTATTTTCTGCCAATATGTATAACCACGGGGCGGCACGGTGGTGTAGTGGTTAGCGCTGTCGCCTCACAGCAAGAAGGTCCTGGGTTCGAGCCCCGGGGCCGGCGAGGGCCTTTCTGTGTGGAGTTTGCATGTTCTCCCCGTGTCCGCGTGGGTTTCCTCTGGGTGCTCCGGTTTCCCCCACAGTCCAAAGACATGCAGGTTAGGTTAACTGGCGACTCTAAATTGACCGTAGGTGTGAATGTGAGTGTGAATGGTTGTCTGTGTCTATGTGTCAGCCCTGTGATGACCTGGCGACTTGTCCAGGGTGTACCCCGCCTTTCGCCCGTAGTCAGCTGGGATAGGCTCCAGCTTGCCTGCGACCCTGTAGAAGGATAAAGCGGCTAGAGATAATGAGATGAGATGTATAACCACAAGTCGTCCGCGTGTAGTAAGCAGAAGAGCTAGTCAGGTCCATAAGTATTTTGTACAGTGACGCGTTTCGTAATTTTGCCTCTGTATACCACTGCAATGGATTTGAAACGAAGCCATCAAGACTTAATTAATGTGTAGACTTTCAGCTTTAATTCAAGAGGTTTAACCAAAAAAAAATGCTTTAACCATTTAGGAATTACAACCATTTTTTTTTTTATATCATCCTCCGTGGGGGTGGCACGGTGGCGTAGTGGTTAGCGCTGTCGCCTCACAGCAAGAAGGTCCGGGCTTGAGCCCCGTGGCCGGCGAGGGCCTTTCTGTGCGGAGTTTGCATGTTCTCCCCGTGTCCGTGTGGGTTTCCTCTGGGTGCTCTGGTTTCCCCCACAGTCCAAAGACATGCAGGTTAGGCTAACTGGTGACTCTAAATTGACTGTAGGTGTGAATGTGAGTGTGAATGGTTGTGTGTGTCTATGTGTCAGCCCTGTGATGACCTGGCGACTTGTCCAGGGTGTACCCCGCCTTTCGCCCGTAGTCAGCTGGGATAGGCTCCAGCTTGCCTGCGACCCTGTAGAACAGGGTAAAGCAGCTAGAGATGATGAGATGAGATTTTTAATACTTGGATGCAAATCCATTGCAATCAATGACCATGTGAAATCTACACAGCTGCCAAATGCAAATTCAACACTTGGAATCAACTCCCGAACTTTTACCACCTTAATTTGTCATGAAATAATGAGAAAACAGGCCACAACTGCCCATGCAACTACTCATCAGTCAATTGTCCAATTACTATTGAACTTGTTTAAATGGAGGGATTATGTAAAACAAAAAAACAAACAAACAAAAAAACACTAACTCCTAAACGGTTCATGCCATGGTTTTCCCCAAAGCGTTTTAGCGTATCGGACCTGATGCGCTTGCTCTGCCTGCCGATACACTTAGTCGCTTTAGTTAAAATCCGATACGCTTAGATTTATACCGATTACGTTAAATTTCCTACCCACAAGTAACTAGATACATAGGAGAGCAAATAACAGATCCATTTACGTATTGATTGATATTTGTGTTAAACAAGCGGTCTTTTTTTGCCCAGTGTTTGTGTTGATTCTGTCAAAGTAATATGTCCGTGTGGTATGATGCAAGCAAACTGTAATCTGTTGGCTATGTCAAGATCACGTGTTCAAACCGTCCAATAAAAATATCGAAAGGAAACGTCAGACATCCCGGAATTTTCCGATTCATTATAAGCGATCTCATTGGCTGCCGATGTTGTCCCCCACCAGACGGACAAAGCCGACTAAGGCCCACTTTACACGGGGACGGTCTGAAACAAAAACGCAAAAGTCTGTTTTCGTTCTCACTTTCTTCCGCGTCTACACGACCGTTTTCAAGGAGGAAATCTGCGTCTATACGGTGACGCATAAATGTGTGGAATTCAATTGGATGTGCATGCCAGGCGGCTAGGTGGTGCTGTGAAAGACCTCCGCTATGTCTGCACGCATGCGCAACGTCTTCCGTCTTGTCTGATCTGCACATCTGCGCCGCGAAAACTTTGCCTACTCTGGCTATGGTAAGTAAGAAAGTAAGTAAAAAAGTAAGAGCATGCTATACCCGCCTCTGTTCATTAACGGTATGTGTGCAGATTCGGTATAGATGTTCGAAGGACTCCTGGACGTTTATTAAAGCTGCCAGAGCAGCTTGAAGGTCCGTTGGATCGATGTAATCAGACATGCTCTTACTTTTTTACTTACTTTCTTACTTCCCGGGCTGGCATGTACAGTATATGACATATATATGATGTAAACGCGTACCCGACGTGAGCAGATCCGAGCAGGGTTTCGCGTATTGGGTAGTTTAGACGGATATGCAACGGGGGCTGTTTTTAACTTATCCACTCTGGAAGGCGTTTTCAATTTTTTCCGTTTTTCAGCCTCGGAAACGCCGTCCCCGTGTAGACGAAAGGCATTTCCGATAAAATATTTAGTCGTTTTTACCCGACAGTGTCCTCGTGTAAACGGGCCCTGATTTTAACAAGCTAGGAGAAGACTCGCTGGACAATTTGATCCACATCAGCATGGATGACAGCGAGACGGACTATGAGAGGGTTCCCCAACATTGGACCAAGCAAAAGCCGAGGAGAATTAATCTGCTTTAAAGGAGTAGGAAACTTAATTCATTAGTTTGGGTTTGCAGAAAGATTATGTACTTATAAACACTCATGAAGTGAAGTTGTCCAAATGTGTCAAATATAGCATAATTTCAAATAATAATCATAAGCATTTTTGGCAGTGTGATGTCACTGGGATCCATTTAACAAAAGAAGGCTCCGGATTATTCTTTTGTTAAAGGCTCACAGTGACATCACACTGCCAAATACCCTTATCATTATTATTCGAAATTATGCTACATTTCACACTTAACAAATTCCCTTCATGAATGTGTTTATAAGTACATCATCTTTCTGCAAACTTAAATGTATGAATCAAGTTTTCTTTTCCTTTAAATATGTTTTAATCTTAATCTAGTCCATTTAATAAAGTGCCAAAATTTAAACTTTATAATATGCAGTCGCCTTACTTTTCTTTTCAGTGCATCTTAGTTCTACATATATTACGGTAATTGCATCAGAAACATTCTAAATCATTACAATTATAGTAATACAACAACTTATTTTAAGGTGGCAGTTCTTAGGTTCAGATCCCTTTGTGATCAACAGGAGGTCATGATGATCGATTCTCTTCATTGGATTGTATAAGATGGAGCAAACCACTGGTCATATTTTCATGTACATTTTTGTTACAACACTACTTGATCATAGATAATTAAGGGATCCCCGTAGATTTTCAGTCTATCATATACCTCAGTAATCTATAACAAAACAGTTTAACTTGCATGTTGGACTTTAAGGTGAAATTTCAAATGTGTATACATTAATACTATTTAGGTCAGAAATCATTGAAACACTGGTAAAATCTATCCTGTAATCATATGTATCTAAAACCTCTGAGACCCTGAAAATGCACCTCAGAGCATCTATTTTCAAAAAATTTTCCGGGGCATGCCCCCGCAACCCCCTAGTTTCACTTCGTGCCCTTGGTGCTTGCTTTCACGCCGTTGGCGCTCAATTGTCTGTGTATTATCATGCCAGAAATTTAGGGCTTTAAATTTTCTTCTGGGGAAGACACTGCATGCAATACATTGTTTAAAACCCCTGGATTAAAGCTGAAAGTGTACACTTCTACGGAAGCCGAGAGAGGTCCTTCATATAATCCTTTTTTTTTTATTCACCTTGTTATCCCCAGATAACGACATAATTAATTCAGGATCTCGAGAAAACAACACAACTAATTCGAGATCTCGAGAAAACAAAACCGTTATTCCGTGATCTCGAGAAAACAAAATTATTTCATGATCTCGAGTAAACAGCTGAGAAATGGTTCATTCAGGTACGCCAAGAGACTTGTGATATGCTGACTTTGGGGCTATTTCTCATTCTGTATAGACGCAACTTTGGTCATTAGAATGTCTGGAATAATCGATCACCTAATAAGGCAATATTTTGATCAGGGGTTGACACGGAGAGATTGCATTAAGTCTTTTAATAAGGGATAATTTCAAAATTAGTCTGCAGCACCTCTGCAGAAGACTGGCCCGGCTTCGTCTCTACCGACGGAGATACAGTGATCCAGCTGAGATCATGAAATAATTGTTTTGTTTTCTTGAGATCACAGAATAATTGTTTTGTTTTCTCGAGATCACGGAATAATTGTTTTGTTTTCTCGAGATCTCAAAATAACGGTTTTGTTTTCTCGAGATCTCGAATTAGTTGTGTTGTTTTCTCGAGATCCTGAATTAATTATGTCATTATCTCGGAATAACAGTTTTGTTTTCTCGAGATCTCGAATTAGTTGTGTTGTTTTCTCGAGATCCTGAATTAATTATGTCGTTATCTCGGAATAATGGTTTTGTTTTCTCGAGATCTCGAATTAGTCGTGTTGTTTTCTCGAGATCCTGAATTAATTATGTCGTTATCTCGGAATAACGGTTCTGTTTTCTCGAGATCTCGAATTAGTTGTGTTGTTTTCTCGAGATCCTGAATTAATTATGTCGTTATCTCGGAATAACGGTTTTGTTTTCTCGAGATCTCGAATTAGTTGTGTTGTTTTCTCGAGATCCTGAATTAATTATGTCGTTATCTTGGGATTACCAAGATATTTTGTTGTTATCTAGTATATAAATTTGATAGAATACTTAAGAATATGTTACTTTGTCACATCAGCAACTGTATATATTATATTTGGTACCCCTTTAAAGGAGAACTGAAGGCAATTTTTTTATGATCAAAATTCTCTCTCATTTTATTAAATATCGGAATGCATTTCTGACACCCATTTTGTCGCTGCTATAGCAAGTTATGAGTGTTTGAAATATGCTATGTAATATCAGTCCGTATGTCAAAGCGATGGCCGTAAACGAGATTCGCTGAGACCTGTGCGAGACATCGTAGGACGGAAGTAAAACGTACAGCGGAAATCAAAGTGACCGACATCTGCCGACGTCGTCAAAAGACGCACGCGCCCTTCTTGGAATGCTGACGTAATCAAGCCGGAAGTATTCCGTGTCCAAAATCGCTCCCTACTCACTATATAGGGCACTATATAGTGGGGACGCCATTTTGTAGTGCTGTCTGAAACCTTAGTGAGGGTTATGTGGGAAATGCGCTCAGTATAATATGTATTTATCACAAAAATAAAGGCATGTATTTATTATTTTGAAAACCCACCAGCTGTCTGATCGGCACGTTTTAATTGTGCAACAGTAATGACGTAAATACCAGCGCGACGGACTCGTCCTTATCCTGACGTCTTTCCGACTCTTCTCGACTCCACGTTGGTTCGAAGTATCGTAAAACTTCGCGATGCAAATGCATCAGCGCAGTCCTTAAACAGGCAAACACACAGTTCCTTAATTGAGCTCAGGTGCGCCTTGTTCACAGCCTTCAGGCGCACGAGCCACAGCGCAGGACTGACACTCCGTCACTGGAGTGTCAAATCTCAAAATTAATCTAAATTGGAATGATATGGCGATCTGGCCGCTGTGTAAACAGTTTTCAAAATGGCGGCGCTGATGCTTCACGTTTGAAGTCTCGCACAAGCCTCGTGAAGATCGCGCGGATAAGCGACGCCTGCCGTGGACCAAACGAACTCCATTCAACATGGCTAAAAACCGAATAGTCTGATAAGTGTAATATAATATGCCAATACGAGTCATGATATAAGGTTAATAAAACCGAAAACGTAATTGAATAACACATTAATTACTAGTATAGGTAATCGTATGGGACCGAGTAAAATTAAGGATTAATTTCACGAGTGATTTCAAAGTTTTGAAAATTTCAAAACTTTGAAATCACGAGTGAAATTGATCCGTAATTTTACGAGGAACCACACGATTACTTGTTTATAATATATCGGGCCAAATCCATACTTCGGAAGCCATTCAAGTTCATAACATTTGTCAGTCACGTTTTCTGAACCAATCATGACGCAGGACTATCTTGCACGTTTGAATCAATTTCTAAAGCATTCCTTGTTTTCGCAAATCTCTCACTTTTCCCTCAAGGACTTTTCGTGATTCTTGAAAAGCAACATCTTTCAGGATTGATCCCGGATATTTCTCTAGTCTCAGGTGCCGATCTAATGCTGCCTGCATTACTTTAAGAGAGTCTGGTTCGTAGTTTTCCCCGTTTTCTTTCCTCACTTCTGCATAAAACTGCGATAGCACCTTGTCTAACTCGCAGCATTCATATGCCACTAGAGAGTCGTTTATTTGTCTTTCTGCGGCCCATTTCTTAAAGGTCCCATGGCATGAAATTTTCACTTTCTGAGGTTTTTTAACGTTAACCTCCTAAGGCCCAAGCTGTTTTTTTACATGCATTTTTTATTTCTCTTTGCTATTTGGGCTTATTAGAACCTGATTAGAATAAAAACTAAGCATCATCTTTTGATAAGATGTACTTTTAGAGAAAAAGTATGTCCACATATGTGGATTCTTGTTCCGAATTTCCATAAAGTGCTGTCCACGCATGTGACTGCTAAGCCCTAGGAGGTTAAAATGAGTTCCTCTGACCTTCTTAAGTCACCCCAGTGGCTAGAAATTTCATAATGTGTAAACCAAACTATGCCCAACATTTGAGAATGGCGCGTCAAAACGGCGCGTTGATAAGCTCTTCCCTTTACTACGTCAGTAAGGGAGATGATCCCCACGCCCCCCCTCTGGATTCCCACCCACTGTATGGATTGCCCCGCCCAGTTGTAGTGAGGAGACCATAGAGGACACAACATGGCATCACCTAAGCGAGCGAAACATGGAAATTGCGCTGTACATGGATGTGACAACACAGAAAAGAGTGTTTTTACTGCCGACGGGAGAGCCCCTGAAGACGCAGTGGCTTAATTTTATTTACTCCAATAATACGCCGTCGAGTCTACCTAAGACGGTGTATGTTTGTCGGAAGCATTTTCCTGAGGAATGTTTCCACAACTTGGGACAGTACAGGGCAGGTTTTCCACATCAACTGTCACTGAAGCCTGGGTCCGTACCAAGCATCCCTGCCGCATCAGCCACAAACACCGAACAAGTAAGTGTATAACTGTTAAGTCATTTTGCCGTGTTTTAAAATCAGTGCGTTAGCCTAGCAATGGCTACATTAGCTGTGCAGCTAACCGCTTCCTGCAGTTAGCCAGGTAATCTGCGCTACAAAACTAAAGAGCATGCAGCATGCTCTGTTAAACTGAGTTTAGTCTGGAAATTGACTGTAACTTATGAGCTTATGTTTGACTATTGCTCCGCAATGCATGTCTTCTGTTGGATAAGCGCTATGTTGCTGTAGTTGCTGCTTCTATCCTCTTTGGTTATGGAGTGCGTGTTCAAGCCTAGGGTATTATACGTTCGTAAACTACCACTCCGAACACTCTCTCTCTCTGTGTCACGTTGAGTTTATGAAAGGAGTCCGAGGGAGAACGGGGTTTTGTCTTAGCAGCGTGGCTACAGGCGCTGATAGCAGCGAGTATGTGTGCGCGCAGCTTGGTCAAGCCCCTCCCCCTCCCCCCATGGCCCGCCCCCACCCTCTACCCTTCCCTGCCTCCTGCTTCTTATTAGCAAAACGACGCACTGGGAAAAGCGCTGAAATGGGGCTTTCTCCCAGGAGGCTATATTTACGTGCCGAGGGTTCATTTCGATAAAGGCTGCGGATATAACATCCGGAAGCCTCCACGAGCCCATTTAAAGCATCAACAAACCACCATGCCATGGGACCTTTAAACATGGAAAGCCAAAAATGCGTACTTTTTTTTTTGGTATTTTCATTTTCGCTTGCAGCTTTCAATCGGGTTTATCATTTCTTCGTCAAATATAGCGAAACGCAGCACTGCTGAGTCAGCAGAGTCGGCCATTTTGTTGACAAAATTTGCTAATTTTTGTAACCGTAACCAAGCAACGAACTAGCCAATAGCATTTCAGAAATACGGCCCCATGTTAAGGAAAAAAGCCCTCCTTGATTGACCAATCAGAATTGAGTAATTTGTCCCTATGTATTATAAAGACATAAAACAAGTTTTAAAAATGACTTCAGTTCCCCTTTAAGGCAGTGGACAGTGGACTGGCTCTTGCATTTTGAAGTAAGGTTAACTTTACCATGTGAAATTAGCTTGGGCTGGGACTGGAGCAGTAAGGTTTATCAGATTTCTAACTGTTTAATCCAAGTAGCTATCCAGATGTTTAGTCGTTTTTGGAAACAGCATTCACTTACCTTCCATACAGAAAAAAAAAAGTACATTCCCTAATCTGCGCATCATTATCCCTTTTCATCTGCTCCCTACTGACAGATGTATCGTACAGTCTATATAGTTTTATTTTCCGAAATTCGATGATTAAAACCCCTCTGACCCCATGACCCACCCCTTACATCCTATGGCCTGTGATTGGTAGAAGAGAGCAACTGGACTTGCTTGAAGATTCTTGAAAACGTTTCGCCTCTCATCCGAAAGGCTTCCTCAGTTCTGTCTGACTAATAGGGAGTAACAAGTATTTATCCTCTCATGGATCATCATAGAATCCGAATCAGAATGCTGATGGCTGCATTGTAGGTGGCATTGAAACGTTTTCAAGAATCTTCAAGCAAGTCCAGTTGCTCTCTTCTACCAATCACAGGTTACTATGTACCTGGATGACTGAGATTCTTCACAAATATGTTTCTACGCACTTTGGGATGAGATCCCTTCGACTGGTGCGGGAGTATGAGAGGACTTCCAGAAAACTGGCAGACATCTTAGCCAGAGAGGATCGTTCATTTTTGTCAACCTGGAACGACTAGGGCTGCGTACCGGTACTGTGTACCGGTACTGTACCGTGAAAATCGATTCGGTACAGGTCCAAAATACCGGATCATGAAGTACCGGTACTGTACCGATATAAATTTACACCAAGTATCTGCTTATTTTGTGACTGAAGATGCGTAAATCCTACCACAACGACGAAAATTTAGCACTGGAAAAGACGTAAAATGCCGCGCTGAAACTTGAAATCAGAGCCATCTTTGATTTAAGATCCTCTCGCCACAGTCTCACGAGACATTGCGAGAGCTTGGCTGATCCAGCGTTCTGATTGGTCAAAAAGACTCAAAACCAGGTCAGCCATTTTTCCTTTGCTGGCATTGGCAGTCTTTGCTGCTTTGTGTAATTTTGCCGCGTAAGTTAAAGGCCGCGGACTGCGCGTAGTCTGTAGTACTCTAGTGTAGTCACTTCTCGCTGTGAGACAACTTATGACTTTTTGTCCCAAGTTAACTATAGGGCGACTGAGAAGTGACGTAGGAAACCTAGTTATGTTCGGTTTTCTTTGAATAAAGATACTGACAAGTTGTCAAAAGTTTATTAATGTTTCTGTCATTATTAAAGAAGTTCAGAAGAATTTGTCAAATTGTTCAGGTACAGGTCCGGACCTGTACCTAAACCTCTGTACTGGTACTTGTACCCTGGGTGCGATTTGCTGGGGGGGGATGGTGGGGATCATCCCCCCCTCTGGTTTTTATCTCTGCTGAAAAAAAATCCTCGGGGACAACCCCGTCAATAAAACAAACAAACCAAAAAAAAAAGGTGACATGACAGGCATGTTGTGACACAGTTTTCTATGGTCTACATTGCACTCACTTTCAAAATGACCCGAAGTGGCAGCTTTGATGTTCACGAACGTCCCCAGCAAATAGATACATTGTAGATAATAACAATATCTTTGTGTTCTATGCAGGGATGCAAACAGCGCGCCTTTTGGCGGATGCCGCCTTTTTCACGGCCGATTTTTTTTTTTAGGGGGGGCGTTGGAGTGTCTGATTATAATTTCAAAGTAAATTCTGTATTAAAATTACTAAATAAGCAAATCCGTTACAGTCCATGAAACAGGAAGTATAAAGATGAGAAAAAAAACAGTTTAAATCGGAAAGCTGCGCACAATGTGAACTGCGCCATCAGAGCAAACTGTTCATTTAGTATTCATGTATTTTAGTGATTTTCGAGTCACTGTCCATTTAATCCGGAGGGAGAGAATCATCACAGCAACGCGACAAGCAATGCGAACTTTGTTGCGTTAGTGTTCGTGTATTTAGTCAGAGAGATAGGAAGATGAATTTACTATCTCTGGTTTAGTGTTCGTTTTCATTTAGTGTTATTCATTTGATATCATCGGATGTTATTGAGCTGTTAGCCTATTGTTACCTTAATTTTGTGACGTTTCATGATTAAAAAAAAAACATCCCCCCTTCTGGTTTTTTGACAAATCGCACCCTGCTTGTACCTGTACCTGATGTTACGTTTAGGTACGCAGCCCTAGGAACGACCATCACTGAACAGAGGTGGGGGTCTAAGACATCTTTTATCAGCCACCTACAATGCAGCCATCAGCATTCTGATTCGGATTCTATGATGATCCATGAGAGGATAAATACTTGATACTCCCTATTAGTCAGACAGAACTGAGGAAGCCTTTCGGATGAGAGGCGAAACGTTTTCAGGAACCTTCAAGCAAGTCCAGTTGCTCTCTTCTACCAACCACAGATTACCATGTACCTGGATGACTGAGATTCTTCACAGATATGTTCCTATGGCCTGTTTTCCCCCTGTTGATCATCTTCCTTGAGCCTGCACGTTATACACAAACAGTATTTACAGCACATTTTCCCCTGTAATACTATTCTGCATCTCTGTATACACTTCAGCGTTGGTCTTTGTTCTCTGCACATAGCCAGATGAGAGGGATGCAGAGATGATGGAGAGAATTGGAAGACAGAAGAGCGCAGCGGTGGCTTTTATTACCGACTCTCTCCCACATCCTGTACTGATCAATACTAGAGCACTAAACGTGATGAGGGCCACGCCAGCCAACCTACCCACCCACCCACACTCTATACATGTGTGTGTGTGTGTGTGTGTGTGTGTGTGTGTGTGTGTGTGTGTGTGTAGATTGCACCGTAAAAGCAAGTGCATCTTAAGTGTTAAACTTTTGCTTGACTCAAAGTCCATGTGAAGAAGTGCACTGTTTGCCTGTGCAAGATCACAACAACACGACATGCTCAGAAATTAATTTTAAAATAAATAAATAAATAAATAAATAAATGCATTTTTAAAATCTGGATGTTATTAACAGATTGGAAAACTTTTGCCCAAAAACTGATCGAGAAAATAGTGACAAGAGAGAATGAGTCGCAAATTAGCACAGAGAGAGAGAGAGAGAGAGAGAGAGAGAGAGAGAGAGAGATAGATGAAATGGCAAAAGAGCAAGACAAGAAGAGCACCAGAGAAAGCAGAAGAAGAAGAAGAAGAGAATGAGAAGAGCGTGAGAGCAAAGCCTCTCTCTTTCTCTCTTGTGCGCGTGTGCGTGCACGCTTGCGTAATTTATGCCTCTGCGTCCATACTTTACGACTTTCTTAATTCAACTCCTGCTACTATTAATGTAGTTAATGTTGAGATTATATCTATTTTCTGGTGGTGGTCAGGATTTACGAGGGCCATTCCTCCCCCACGCAGCCACCCTAAACACTCAATCACTTGTGCAGCGTTCACTGCTGACTGCACACTCCCACTCTCCCTAACACACACTGGGTCACTGCGCTGAGGCCCGGGGAGTACGCCGTCCCCGTTAGCTCTGTGCTCACGGGGGAAGTGTTGAGAATGTCAAAAATGGTAAAATACCCTTCTGACCTAATTAGCTAACTCGGATATAAAATATACCGATACACGAGACATGGGAAATACAAATTCTATTGCATTGCATCATGGTGACTATAGCTGTACTGATGATGTGTGTCTGTGCTCAAAGGACGGACGGTCTCCCTTTAAGCACGGAGCATCTCCATACATTTCTCTTCTCCCTCTCCTGCTCATTTCCCTCTCTTGTAATATTTCACGCAGCGTCACAGCGGTTCAAATTGAAAATCCCTTGATGAATCAATATTTATTGCAGGCAGCTAAATGAAGAGTGATAAGTCACCAGAGCTCAATGCTCAGCCCAGAAACAAGCACAGTGTCTCACAAAATCTGAATTAAACAAATGAAGCGAAGCACATGCCAATGGCAAAAAAAAACAAAAAAAACCCACACATACACACACACACACAAAAAAAAACACAGAAATACACTTTTGTTCTAAAGCCAAATGCATTAGATTTTAACTGAAATCTGGCTCAAATCACAGGAGACCTATTAAATACTCAGCACTAATTAAATACTAATGCACATCATCAGGCTCTTCAAAGAAGAACCAGCGTTTTTTTTTTTTTTTGTTAAGCCAATCTCTACTCACCGCCTCTTTAATACACCTACCATATGTCCGAAAAACATGGAAAATAATTTTAAAGCTAGACTGCCTTTCAGATTTTTCAAGTTCAGGTCATAAAAATAATTTTCCCCGACACACAATTATTTTTGGTTTGGTGGACTGAAAGCTACCGAATTCGAATCACAGACTTCCAATTTTATGTTTTTTTTTTTTTTAAACAGAACAATTAATGAATTTAGCACCACATGGCCTTAAATTCGCCGCTATTTTTTCCGGCTTCACCATGACACAATTCAAGATACTACGTCACGCATTACGTGGTGGGCTTTCCCTGTTCGCGCAGGGCATTGTGGGATACAAATTTGAAACCGGAGGAAAAAAAAAAAAATGGAGGGCATGAGTGTGCGAATGAAACGTGAAAGACCGACTACAGTAACGGAAAGCGAGAAGAAAAGACGTTATGTTATACACGAAGGAAAGGAAACGCAGGACCAAACTAATAAATGTCGGCGGTCAGCGAGCACCTCGGTGTGATCAGCTGTTCGTTTAGCGACAGAATGATGGAACTGTCAGTGCACGGTCGAAGGTAAACCTGCGCATGCGCACACACATGGACTTCCTCTGTCTGCTTGACTGCGCAAAGCGAGCGATTACATGCACATTATTTACTCAGGAATCCTCTTAAATTAAAAATCACTTCCCAGCCACAGAATGGCCTGATATTTTGTGAGATATTACAGAAATAAACATAAATCACAATGACTAAACTTCAGAGGGAACTAAATTTCACCGGTTTTATGAAATCGAAAGGCCGTCTCGCTTTTTTGAACTGAAATCCAATGAGAACTGAAGGAGGGAGGAGATACGATTTAATTGAAAATAAACAAAGCTGTAAACAAATTGTTTACAAGAGGAAAAACAACCAAGTTTTGTTCCTCGAGGAAAGATCGACCCAAAACATCGATCAGAACTGAAATCGGGTGAGAACCGCGAGAGAAGTAAAATTCTAATGAAAAGTCCGAAAACTCGTCAAGTTGACCTAATTAGTGGTTCGTTAGCAAAAAATTGACAATACAATGACCAAGTGTTGTGCAGAAGGTCTAGTTCTTTCAAACAGAACAATCAGAACTGAAATCCAATGAGAACTGAAGGAGGGAGGAGGCATGATTTAACTGAAAATAAACAAAGCTGTAAACAAATTGTTTACAAGAGGAAAAACAACCAAGTTTTGTTCCTCGAGGAAAGATCGACCCAAAACATCGATCAGAACTGAAATCGGATGAGAAATGAGAGAGGAAATACGATTCTACTGAGAGGCCTGGAAAATTCGTTAATTTGGCCTAATTACAAACTTGTTAGCAAAAAATTTGACAAAACAACAACTGAGTTTTGTGCGGAGTGACGAGTTCTTTCAAACAAAACAATCGGAACAGAAATCCGTGGAGAACTGACAGAGGAGATACGATTTAACTGAATTGTGGACGACGGACGCCACGCCATGGCAACAACTCATCGGCCTTATGGCCAGATGAGCTACTAATGATGTCATATTTTTCATTTTGTATACTTATTGCACTGATTTTTTTTTTTCAATTTTTAATCGTGGAGCCTTAAAAAGCTAGAAATGTAACTTAAGTTACGGGTTGTTTTACAATCAGGGTACAAAGTTTGTGTCACAGGGGTCCAAAATTCAAACTGATTCAAACTGGTTCTTGTACCAGTTTTTAAGTGAAGGACAAGTTAAAGGAACAGTCCACCGTACTTCCATAATGAAATATGCTCTTATCTGAATTGAGACGAGCTGCTCCGTACCTCTCCGAGCTTTGCGCGACCTCCCAGTCAGTCAGACGCGCTGTCACTCCTGTTAGCAATGTAGCTAGGCTCAGTATGGCCAATGGTATTTTTTGGGGCTGTAGTTAGATGCAACCAAACTCTTCCGCGTTTTTCCTGTTTACATAGGTTTATATGACCAGTGATATGAAACAAGTTCAGTTACACAAATTGAAACGTAGCGATTTTCTATGCTATGGAAAGTCCGCACTATAATGACAGGCGTACTAACACCTTCTGCTGATATCGGAGCTCCGTATCAATGCGCTGTCAAAGCATGCAGAAGGTGTTAGTACGCCTGTCATTATAGTGCGGACTTTCCATAGCATAGAAAATTGCTACGTTTCAATTTGTGTAACTGAACTTGTTTCATATCACTGGTCATATAAACCTATGTAAACAGGAAAAACGCGGAAGAGTTTGGTCGCATCTAACTACAGCCCCCAAAAATACCGTTGGCCATACTGAGCCTAGCTACATTGCTAACAGGAGTGACAGCGCGTCTGACTGCGTCTGACTGACTGGGAGGTCGCGCAAAGCTCGGAGAGGTACGGAGCAGCTCGTCTCAATTCAGACAAGAGCATATTTCATTATGGAAGTACGGTGGACTGTTCCTTTAAAGAACAGATTTCAGGTAACTTTTTGACGTGTGTATGGTAGTTTTGTGTAATCTGCTATAAGATAAAGAAGATGAAGTGTAGCTTTAAGCAGGGCTGGGAGAAACAAACGAAGTGATTCTCGGAGAGGACATTTTTTTTTTTGACAATTCAGAATCCACTACTTCCATAGTGCTTTTAAATATAAGGCTGTAAGCTTTGTGTTAGTTGCCTCTAATATTTATGTCCCAATATCTTGACCACATTTTAGGATGAAAATAATCATTTTAGATATGTTATTTTATATTGAAAAATTAGCTGTCTCGGAGAGGACTTTTTTTTGACACAGTTGCATACTAATTTGATCAAAATAGTCTGAAAACTTACTGGCATTCAACATTAAAACTTAACTATGTTTCCAATGATATGGAACCAAATATTTGTTTTATGGTATAAAGAATGATTTAAGTGCATCCCTTTTGGAGCTACCTGTGGTCAAAAAAGCACTTTTTCTAAATGACACGAGTAATTTTGCTAAATATGACATATATTGCCATACATTCACCAAAAATAACGTTATCACCAAATTTTTTTTTTGCATGGTAAATAGAGCTATCACAGGGCTACAATAAACAACCAAGTTTATTTAGTCAAGCCTTTTGATATTGAAGATAATAAGTGTCAAATGTGATTTTTAGCTTGCATACCCTGACTGTAAAACAACCCTTAACATCCATCACAGACTTTAAGTGCAGGGTCTGTGTTCCATCATGTTCATAAAACAAACCCTGATCTGGCTCTACGCACCCTACAGCTGTCATCCTCGAATATTGGCGTGTCCGTGTTATGCTCTGCTTGGACATGAAGCACAAAAGGCAGCCTCAGTGTATCGCCAACAACTGACAATCCATGTTTATGTTATATTAAGTTCCATTTGTCTGGGAAATGCGTCTGTGGTAATCGCTTATGCAGCACTCGTGTGTAACCCGGCTTCACTATTTTCTTAAAAACCAGCTGCCAAATGTGTGTAGAGCTGAAATGTCATTTCATTTCATTACAGGTATTTAGCAGACGCTCTTATCCAGAGCGACGTACAGCAGGACCCTGGGGAGCAGTTGGGGGTTAGGTGCCTTGCTCAAGGGCACTTCAGCCATTCCTGCTGACCCAGGGAATCGAACCAGCAATCTTTTAGTCACAAACCTGCTTCTCTAACCTTTAGGCCATGGCTTCCTCCAAATATGTCTCCTCAAAACCTGAGGATACACATTCTGGAATTGTTTAACATTCTGAAAAAAAAAAAATTCATAGACAGAAAAGTGTTTGCCCTATCATCAGGAGATTGCAAGTTTGAATCCCAGTGATGCCACAGCCATCTGGGAAGCCAAGAGAGTAAAATTGGCCATGCTCTCAGGAAAGGTTGGCATACTCTCTCTCCCGTCATTAACAGTAACACTAGCCGATCATGGGTGTCTATGAGCTCATGCTTATAGAAGTGGGCGGAAGTGTTATGCTGGCTTGACGTTGATGCGGTCAGCTGGCGTCATGTGCCTTGGAGGAAGAACGCGATAGTCTTTACTGTCCCTGATTTTTAGTTGTCATTTGATGGGGAGAGCTGTCTGGTGGGTGGGAATTGGTCATAAGGGAGGAAATCAGGAACAAAAACCCCACAACAAGATCAACTACGTATCCCCCTGCTGCTCTCGCTTATATCAGAATGCGAGCAATCGAAGGAACAGGACACTTCTTATGAATGTTGACTTCAACAAATAATGAACCCTTAAACAAGTAAGTAAAGAGCCATGTTCTCCCCAGGGATTTCAAATAGCATCCTGAAACAGCATTTTGCTTCTTGAAATAGCATCAAAATCCACCCTATACGTTTCGTAAATACATTCAGTCAATAAACAGGAAGTCAATGTGCAACAGACCTGAAAACAGTATACAGGATATAGAAGCCCAAGCTGAAGCTCAGTACCAAATATCAAGCAGTTATGATTTGTAGTTGCTGAGAAAAGTGTTACGAAAATTTTGTAAATCCACACTGTGTATTCCGTAAATACATTCAGTCGGTCAACAGGAAGTCGATGTGCGACAGACCTGAAAATGGTACACATGGTATAGAACCCCAAGCTGAAGCTCGGTACCAAATATCAAGCAGTTGTGATTTGTAGTTGCTGAGAAAAGTGTTACGAAATTTTGTAAATCCACGCTATATTTTTTGTAAATTCATTCAGTTGATCAACAGGAAGTCGATGTGCGACAGACCTGAAAATGGTACACACGGTATAGAAGTCCAAGCTGAAGCTCGGTACCAAATATCAAGCAGTTATGATTTGTAGTTGCTGAGAAAAGTGTTACGAAAATTTTGTAAATCCACACTATGTGTTCCGTAAATACATTCAGTCGGTCAACAGGAAGTCGATGCGCGACAGACGTGAAAACGGTAAACACGGTATAGAACCCCAAGCTGAAGCTCGGTACCAAATATCAAGCAGTTGTGATTTGTAGTTGCTGAGAAAAGTGTTACGAAATTTTGTAAATCCACGCTATATTTTTTGTAAATTCATTCAGTTGATCAACAGGAAGTCGATGTGCGACAGACCTGAAAATGGTACACACGGTATAGAAGTCCAAGCTGAAGCTCGGTACCAAATATCAAGCAGTTATGATTTGTAGTTGCTGAGAAAAGTGTTACGAAAATTTTGTAAATCCACACTATGTGTTCCGTAAATACATTCAGTCGGTCAACAGGAAGTCGATGCGCGACAGACGTGAAAACGGTAAACACGGTATAGAACCCCAAGCTGAAGCTCGGTACCAAATATCAAGCAGTTGTGATTTGTAGTTGCTGAGAAAAGTGTTACGAAATTTTGTAAATCCACGCTATATTTTTTGTAAATTCATTCAGTTGATCAACAGGAAGTCGATGTGCGACAGACCTGAAAATGGTATACACGGTATAGAAGTCCAAGCTGAAGCTCGGTACCAAATATCAAGCAGTTATGATTTGTAGTTGCTGAGAAAAGCGTTATGAAAATTTTGTAAAGCCACGCTATGTGTTCTGTAAATACATTCAGTCAGTAAACAGGAAGTCGATGTGCGACAGACCTGAAAACGGTATACACCCCCAAGCTGAAGCT
This sequence comes from Neoarius graeffei, assembly GCF_027579695.1. Classification (NCBI taxonomy): domain Eukaryota; kingdom Metazoa; phylum Chordata; class Actinopteri; order Siluriformes; family Ariidae; genus Neoarius; species Neoarius graeffei. The sequence goes on from NC_083572.1 coordinate 88,674,580, forward strand.
CGGTACCAAAGATCAAGCAGTTGTGATTTGTAGTTGTTGAGAAAAATATTACGAAAATTTTGTAAATCCATGCTATATGTTTCGTAAATACATTCAGTTGGTCAACAGGAAGTCGATGTGCGACAGACCTGAAAACGGTATACGCCCCCAAGCTGAAGTTTGGTACCAAGTGGCTATGATTTGTGGTTGCTGAGAAAAAGGGTGTTTCGGACGGACGGAGATACTGACAGATGGATGGAAGTAAACCTCATCTCATCTCATTATCTCCAGCCGCTTTATCCTTCTACAGGGTCGCAGGCAAGCTGGAGCCTATCCCAGCTGACTACGGGCGAAAGGCGGGGTACACCCTGGACAAGTCGCCAGGTCATCACAGGGCTGACACATAGACACAGACAACCATTCACACTCACATTCACACCTACGGTCAATTTAGAGTCACCAGTTAACCTAACCTGCATGTCTTTGGACTGTGGGGGAAACCGGAGCACCCAGAGGAAACCCACGCGGACACGGGGAGAACATGCAAACTCCGCACAGAAAGGCCCTCGCCAGCCACGGGGCTCGAACCTGGACCTTCTTGCTGTGAGGCGACAGCGCTAACCACTACACCACCGTGCCGCCCCGGAAGTAAACCTATACGTGATAATAACAATAACTAGCTAGAGACTGTAACTAAAGTCACAGTGATTTGTGCTAGCTCTTACAAACTGGGATGTCTAGTCACCGTACCCTATAGATCTGGAATGGTAAGAGATACAGAATGATGCTTAGTGAGGGAAAAACGGCCTGTTTTTCATGGATCGTTCCGGTTCGGTGATCCAGATCAGCACCAAAAGTCATAGCAATGTAATTCAGCCCAGAGGTATTCTTCAGGTGGAATTTGGTTGGACACTGAGAAATAGCGTCCTAAAAAAATGTTAGGAGCAGAAGACGACGACGAAAGTAGAAAGATAAGACCCACAGAGCTGTCGAAATCTTGCAATGAAGAAAGATAAAAGTGTGCAGGAGCCAAAAAAAAAAAGAGGACAGGAAAGAAGAGACTAGGTGGTTATGAAAGAAAGAAAATAATAAGCGTTTCATTTAAATATGTGAGCAGTGCTCTTAAGCTGTAACACAAGACATACAGCCTCTCTTTTCTACATGGGTGCGTCTGGGTGTGTGTGTGTGTGTGTGTGTGTGTGTGTGTGTGTGTGTGTGTGTGTGTCAGAGAGAGAGAGAATAATTTACTGTGGAGATCATCTTTTCTCTGTAGATAACACTGGGTGTAAAATATTTACACCCATGTGGAAGAGTGATTCATTCATGCCATTAAGCAAATGTGATTTCCCACAGTCACTTGTGTCAGACAAGGGTTACGTTCCAATTGGTGTATTTCAGTCTTGAGAGGTGGTGCACCAGCGAGTACATTCTAGAAAGATCACTATTTACCATTATATTCAGCAGACATTCCTATCAAGGGCAACATACAGAAAACCACAGATGTAAGGATGGGTGTGCTGAAAGACGAGAAAGTAACGGTGATCCGTGGCCAATGTTCGAGTTATCCGGTCTGCATCCAAAAGACAAATCCAAACGGGTTTATTGTAGATATTGTATGAAGAAGATGACGTTAGTTCAGAGTGGAGCGGTTCACTCATTCCAGCACTCAGGAGCCAGAATATATGCATCAGCACTATTAACACCGTTACAATCAAAATGCACTTGAATATGATCAGTGCCTGCATTTCATTACTGAATCCCTACAATGTCAATATTTCCCATTTTCAAATCAACACTTTTGCCCAACAAGCTCCGTTTCACACGTTTACTGTGCACTCCGCTGGAATTAATAGGGAATAAAACACAACAGGCATGCTGTTATACGAAATTAAATCACAGCATGGTTGAATGCTCGAATCTGATTGGCCAGAAGGTGTGCATCACTTCCGTATAACAGCATGGCTCGGGTAGTTGTTCCAGCTGTAATATTATGAATGACAGGCTCATATTAATGCACACGTTCTAATATGGTCATGTTTCTAAAGTAACAGATCACACACAGTGACTTGTACGGCACTTATACGCTCCTCATAACCTAAACTAATAATAAAGGATTTTTAAAACAAAAGTAAAAAGGATATTTTTTTGTTAGGAGATATTTATTGAAGTTTCGGTTGTAAGCACTTTGTAACAGTCATGGTGCTTTATGATGTTTATAAGTACAGGAAAGTCCTCAGGACAGAGGAGTTTACACTTTCCTGGTTCTCAGTAAAATGACAAGATGTGTGTTTTTTTTGAGAGAGAGAGCGCATGTGAGAGGGAGAGACAGAGAGGGGAGAGAGAGAGAGAGCAAGAAAGCGCGAGAGGGAGAGAGAAAGAGAGGGGAGAGAGAGCGTGAGATGGAGAGACAGAGAGCACGTGAGAGGGAGAGACAGAGAGGGGAAAGAGAGAGAGCAAGAAAGTGTGGGAGGGAGAGACAGAAAGAGAGGGGAGAGTGTGAGATGGAGAGACAGAGAGGAGAGAGAGACAGAGAGGGGAAGAGAGAGAGCAAGAAAGCACAAGAGGGAGAGACAGATGGGGAGAGAGAGTGAGAGAGAGAGAGCATGTGAGAGGGAGAGACAGAGAGGGGAAAGAGAAAGAGCAAGAAAGTGCAAGAGGGAGAGACAGATGGGGAGAGAGAAAGAGAGGGGAGAGAGCATGAGAGGGAGAGACAGATGGGGAGAGAGAGCGTGAGATGGAGAGACAGAGGGGAAAGAGAGAGAGCAAGAAAGCGCGAGAGGGAGAGACAGATGGGGAGAAAGAGAGGGGAGAGAGCGTGAGATGGAGAGACAGAGGGGAAAGAGAGAGCAAGAAAGCGTGAGAGGGAGAGACAGATGGGGAGAGAGAAAGAGAGGGGAGAGAGAGTGTGAGATGGAGAGACAGAGAGGGGAAAGAGAGAGAGCAAAAAAGTGCGAGAGGGAGAGACAGATGGGGAGACAGAAAGAGAGGGGAGAGAGAGCGTGAGATGGAGAGACAGAGAGGGGAAAGAGAGAGAGCAAGAAAGTGCGAGAAGGAGAGACAGATGGGGAGAGAGAAAGAGGGGAGAGAGACAGAGAGAGAGAGAGGGAGAGACAGAGAGAGAGCACAAGATAGAGAGACAGAGGGGGGAGAGAGAGAGAGAGAGCGTGAGATAGAGAGACAGAGACAGAGATGGGGAGGGGGAGAGAGAGAGAGAGAGAGAGAGACAGAGAGCGTGAGATAGACAGACAGAGACGGGAGGGAGAGAGAGAGAGAGACAGCGTGAGTCGGGGAGGGACAGAGAGAGAGAGAGAGAGAGAGAGAGAGAGGGAGGGAGACAGACAGAGACGGGGAGAGAGAGAAAGTGAGAGAGACAGAGAGGGGAAGAGAGAGACAGAGAGAGAGGTGAAGGAATGAGTCTTATCGCAGTGAGTGAGTACAGGAACTAACTTGTTTCTTCGAGATTCCGCAACATTCAAGCTAACGATCTACAGACCCCTGACTGTAATAAATTAACCATTATAATCACACCCCACACCATGCTGTTACACAAAAAGAACACACGGACCGCGAGCTGGCCTAGTGGCACCTAGTGTGTCGTCCTCACGACTGGGTCGGGTCATGCCAAAGACCATCATAGAAATGGTACCTACTGCCACCTGTCGAAGCACGCTGCAATACAGCTGCGAATGGGGAAGTCAATCTCTCACAGTTACCAGAACCGGCCCCCTACCGTAACCCTAGCGATATGATAGGCGCTATGGAAACAGAGATCGGCGCCACACCCATGCGCCTCAAGAGATGGTTAGTAGTGGGACAGGAGACTGCCTGGGAGGGAAGAGCAGATTCTGGCCCGGGAGGGACTTTCACATGTCCTAAGTGCTGCATCACACATTGTGCACCTGGCGTGCATTATTTTCGTATAACACTTGACCACCAGACAACAAAATTGGTATCTTGATTTCCATAAAATAGTTGGGTTTTTATCCTGCTCTCATTTTTAATTTGCTTTTTAAAAAATAATATGGGATTATTTACTAACCCATTTTATGGACGATATTCACAATAGTTTCATATAAAACCAGTTAAAACGGTTCTATTAGTCCACTAGCTTGTTGGACAACAGACAGTTTCTGTCATGTAAGGGTGATAGACGGATGTAATCGCAGGAAGACTTTTATTGAAAACACGTTAGCCAACAGATCCAAAATGTAAAGAAAAGGCAGAGTTGAAAAACAGGCAGTGGTCGCGCGAGGCACAGACAGGATATCAGAGGGAATACAATACTCACAGTCCAAACACAAACAGGATCAAAACCAGAAACGCGATACAAAATACAAGGCTTGGTACCGGTAACATCAGATGCAGGGTATGGAACGTATACTTTGCAAAGTCTGTAGCTGTGTCCAAAATCACTCACTCGTTCACTACTCTCTACTCACTGTCTAGGGAATTACTATGTAGAGGACGATATAGTGAGCTCACTGATAAAATGAAAAAAAAAAACACTTTCGGACACTACTCCGCCACACCGTTATTTACGTCATTACTGTCGCACAATTAAAACGTGCCAGATCAGGCGGCTGGTGGATTTTCAAAATAATAAATACATGCGCGTATTTTTGTGATAAATCCATATTATACTGAGCGCATTTCCCACATTAATCAATACAAAGTACTTTGTGTCTGCTGCATCTTTCAGTTCTTTTAAATCAAGGCTGAATCCTTTCCTCTTCGCCGCTGCCTTTTATTAAATCAAATTTGAGGCTTTTGATTAATTCCTCGCTCTGCACTGGAACTATAATTCTTGTATTTTATCTCTCTTATACTATTTTCTATTCTCTTACTATGGTTAATTGTACTCGAATGTCCGTTTATAATGTGTTTCTTCCTCCGTCCGTTCACCCCAACACCCTTTTTTTTTTTTCAGCATGACTGCAATGCATGATGGTATATATTGCTTGGGTAGTGACCATCGGTCGTACACTACTTTTCACGATGCATTGTGGGATACTATGAGTCCACTATGTAGGGTGTAATAATTCTCACGATACATTCGGACAGCACTACAAAATGGCAAACTCATTATAGAGTCCACTATATAGTGAGTAGCGAGTGATTTCAGACACAGCACGCATGGTACTGAGTGTGTTTATATGTATGCGCTGTGATTGCATTCTAATCAGGAACAGGTACATGGTAATTAGTCCTAATGGCGCTGTGCGTGTTGTAGTCTGCAGCTACGCATTCCTATTATTCTATTCAGGCTGATTTTGTGCCCTTGCAAATGTTTTGTTAGGACACTCCTAAACAAACAAACAAATTGATAAATAAGAAAATTCAGCACTATCTGACCAATCAGAATTGAGAATTCAAAACCGCTGTGGTATAAACCAATTAAAAACACCAACTTAAACTTAAATCAGAACATAATATACAATTTCTATCAAACGGGATATTAAAGTGCATATTCTGGACCAATTTTTTTTTTTTTTTATATGAAAGTACTGTATGTCCCTTTACACACTCATCCAGAAGGGTAATTTTGCACAAGGCCATCTGGCTACAGCAGAAAAAAATAAAATAGCAAAACTCGTCTGGAAAAATCCCAAGGGAGTCTGGAGCCAGATTCGTGACGTCACCTGTGGAAGCGCCAGCAGGCTGCGAGAGCTTTGCACGGTTTCAGTGCACAGCCTGTGTAGACCAAGCGCTCCCATTTCTCTCTCATTGTCCGGTCTTTTGGAAAACAGTGAGTACTAATCCCATCAAGATTGGTGTTGCTACACCCTCCTATGATAAATCTGTTAAAGGAACAGTCCACCGTACTTCCATAATGAAATATGCTCTTATCTGAATTGAGACGAGCTGCTCTGTACCTGTCCGAGCTTTGCGCGACCTCCCAGTCAGTCAGACGCAGTCAGACGCGCTGTCACTCCTGTTAGCAATGTAGCTAGGCTCAGCATGGCCAATGGTATTTTTTGGGGCTGTAGTTAGATGCCACCAAACTCTTCCGCGTTTTTCCTGTTTACATAGGTTTATATGACCAGTGATATGAAACAAGTTCAGTTACACAAATTGAAACGTGCGATTTTCTATGCTATGGAAAGTCCGCACTATAATGACAGGCGTACTAACACCTTCTGCGCGCTTCGGCAGCGCATTGATATCTGAGCTCCGTATCAATGCGCTGCCGAAGCGTGCAGAAGGTGTTAGTACGCCTGTCATTATAGTGCGCACTTTCCATAGCATAGAAAATCGCTATGTTTCAATTTGTGTAACTGAACTTGTTTCATATCACTGGTCATATAAACCTATGTAAACAGGAAAAACGCGGAAGAGTTTGGTCGCATCTAACTACAGCCCCAAAAAATACCATTGGCCATGCTGAGCCTAGCTACATTGCTAACAGGAGTGACAGCGCGTCTGACTGCGTCTGACTGACTGGGAGGTCGCGCAAAGCTCGGACAGGTACGGAGCAGCTCGTCTCAATTCAGATAAGAGCATATTTCATCATGGAAGTACGGTGGACTGTTCCTTTAACCATTTTAATAATTACATGATAACGTTGAAGAAATTTGCAGAAAACCACCAGGTCGTTTTCTCATAAACAAACCAGCGCTGACGAAGGATTCAGAGGGAGGCGTCCCGCAGATGACGTCACGAAAATCAATGTTTCCCGGGAAATCCAAATGCCAAGTTTTTTCAGAGGCGGACCAATTCGCCTCAAACGGCTTGATTTCAACTGAATTTTTCTGGTATTGCGTAAGGTAAAAAAATTGCGCAAAATGCAAAATGTGACAGATATTTGACCAAACTTTAATATAAAATAGGAGAATTACACTGATCTTGCTCCTGAATTTACCCCTGATATGCACTTTAAACTCTCCATTCTCTCAGAGATGTCCACAAGCACCGGTGACCGGCAGTTCTCTCCACCTACACAGAAAGTCTGTGCTGGCTACTCGATCCTGGGGGGGGGACACGGACACCTTGCCTTTTTATGTTCAAGCGAATTATACCATCTCCGCTGCCCATAATTCTCTACAAATCCACTTATTCCACCATGAAATTGTCTTTGACTCAAGTCTAGCATGACCGGAAGTGACGCCATATTTGTTAACCGATTCTCACACTCTGATTGGCTGAGCTGGACCACATGACCATGCCATAGTGTATGTAGTTATGTTACAGAGCCAGGCAGCATACTACAGAGGGTAACTGAGAAAGCCAAGCACACACACATCTGGAGGGAAATTTCATACAGGTAGTCGTCGACTTATGACCGATTGACTTTACGACCGTCTGGTTATGACTGGCAAGTGTTTCCCAGCTGAGCGTACGACAGTTTCCGCCCCAGCTCCTGGCAGCGCCCAGCATCCAGCCAGTGTTGCCAGGTACTGCTGACCGTTTCCAGCCCAAAATATGTTCAAAACCCGCCAAAATGCACTTAAAACCGCCCAATCTGGCAACACTGCATCCAGCCTCTTCTATTATGTGTGCAGTGTTTCGCTGGACAAACAACGAGCGAGCTACAGCGCACGTACGGCTTAACCAGATCTTGTGCTATAACGTGCGCAGCTGGTAATCAAAGTAACTTTCACTTTTCTGTTCTGTTACACTGTTCTGTGTCCAATATCCAAAATGAAAAGTTAGTTTTCAACTGTTCAGCTAAAAAAAATGTAATTAAAACGACTGTGGTGTTGAAATGATGTGTTTGCAATTTATTTATCATCAAAAACTGATACAGGTGGATGAAAGAGTGATAGCATGATAAAAAAGTACTATACTAGTACTACCGAGTGATAAGAAGTCCTCATGAATGCTTGATAAGTCTCATCTCATCTCATTATCTCTAGCCGCTTTATCCTGTTCTACAGGGTCGCAGGCGAGCTGGAGCCTATCCCAGCTGAGTACGGGTGAAAGGCGGGGTACACCCTGGACAAGTCGCCAGGTCATCACAGGGCTGACACATAGACACAGACAACCATTCACACTCACATTCACACCTACGGTCAATTTAGAGTCACCAGTTAACCTAACCTGCATGTCTTTGGACTGTGGGGGAAACCGGAGCACCCGGAGGAAACCCACGCGGACACGGGGAGAACATGCAAACTCCACACAGAAAGGCCCTCGCCGGCCACGGGGCTCGAACCCGGACCTTCTTGCTGTGAGGCGACAGTGCTAACCACTACGCCACCGTGCCGCCTGCTTGATAAGTAGACAACAATAAATAATTAGGTGCACTATGGCTCAAAATAATATACCGGCAAGAAATAAAAGTTACTTTCACCCCTGAGTATGCAGTGTTTGACTTGAACCAAATAATTAGCCAAGGTACTGAAATAAGAAAATGTTGATAAAATAAGACTTTAAGATGATTACAATATCATTACACATCACAATATACTTACGTTCATTTAACATAGGCCGACTTACGACCAGATCGGTTTACGACCGGTCAGTCGTAACCAAACGCAGTCGTAAGTCGACGACTACCTGTACCTATTTTGCAAGTATTTTACAGGGAAATGGTTAGTAATTTATTAGCTGAGAACGCACCAGAGGGCATGCAAATTTCTAAATTTTCTGAAGGGGTGTGCCCCCAGACCCCCCTAGCATTAGCACGCCGCCACAAATTCCTGAACCACCTACTACTTTTTTTTTTTTTTTAAGCCGGCTATTTCAGATTTTCTGGAGAACCCTGATCCTCTACTAGCTTTCATTCTCAAATCGAAAATAAAAGTTGGCCGTTAATAAATATTCAAACTAGAGAATCCACTGACTCGAGCCTGACACGAAAACTGTACTACACGGTGATTCCACATAACTACGTTAAGCCTTTCAAAGAGCACAATAACAAATAATAATAATAATAATAATAATAATAATAGTGTTAGGAACTCATCCTGAGCAGTGGTTCAGTGACCATTAAAAGCTATTATTTAAAAAAAAAAAAGGCCATGTATTCCCACATCGGCATGGACTGTATCATAGCAACATGTTTATGGTCAGAGTGATAGATGACTGTGACGAGCAGCACCTTCCTCCTGTCATAATATTAGTGGTGATGAGGTGCTTATATCTCGTAGTGTTATTAAGGCCAGCCAGTTAGTTAATGTTTTATTATGCTCCTTCCTCGAGTCTGTTAAAAATGCAGTGTGTCAACAGAGAGGCTTTAATCAGGCCTGTAATTGGTTATGGTGGACGAAGATTGCATGTGGGCTGAAGGACACGCACTCACACACCATTTATTTTTTATGGCAGAATAAAAGTCATTAAATATAATTCTGGAGAAAACATTAGCGGACTTGTGGTGCTGGTGGGACTGAAAAAAAAAAAAAAACCCCGAAAAAGCCAAAGTCTGGATATAGCAGTCCAAATCGGACTGATCTGAACAACTGTGGGTTTTGTGCATCTTACCTGGCTGACTGGACTCTCTTGACTCTGTAGGAAAGGGCGGGGCTGTGGTGCTGGAGGTGTGCCCTACGTGTGTCGAGCTTGTAGCGGGTATTAATGACCCTGTGAGATGCCGGATTCCGGACTGACGGAGAGAATGGGCCTGTGGAAGAATACACAAAGCACAGGCGGATATTTACAACTCTTGTTTGACAACACCAAACTGGACGACATGGCAAAAATACCACAGCATGATTCCTGAACGCATTTCTATGACACCTGATGAATAACACAATATGAACGTTTGCTCGCCAACTGCTAACAATACAGGAGTGCTGCATTTTAAAAAAAAAGTGCTCAATGATACTGAAAAACATTATGTACTATAATCAGAAAACTAATATCTTAATTTTAATATGTAAATAGGCGGCACGGTGGCGTAGTGGTTAGCGCTGTCGCCTCACAGCAAGAAGGTCCGGGTTCGAGCCCTGTGGCCGGCGAGGGCCTTTCTGTGCGGAGTTTGCATGCTCTCCCCGTGTCCGCGTGGGTTTCCTCCGGGTGCTCCGGTTTCCCCCACAGTCCAAAAGACATGCAGGTTAGGTTAACTGGTGACTCTAAATTGACCGTAGGTGTGAATGTGAGTGTGAATGGTTGTCTGTGTCTACAGTATGTGTCAGCCCTGTGATGACCTGGAGACTTGTCCAGGGTGTACCCCGCCTTTCGCCCGTAGTCAGCTGGGATAGGCTCCAGCTCGCCTGCGACCCTGTAGAACAGGATAAAGCGGCTAGAGATGATGAGATATGTAAATAAATATTTAACACTGAAAGGATTTTTTTAAAAAGCTGGGAAAATATTCACTCTTAAAAAAAAAAATGCTGAGCTGTTTTTCAACCCAAAAGCTGGGATAAAGCTGTTTCACTATTCCACCATGCTCCCATCCAGACGACATCTCTTTCAGGGAAGACCTTGCATTTTCCAACATGACAATGCCAAACCACATACTGCATCAATTACAGCATCATGGCCGCGTAGAAGAAGGGTCCGGGTACTGACCTGGCCAGCCTGCAGTCCAGATCTTTCACCCATAGAAAACATTTGGCGCATCATAAAACGGAAGATACGACAAAAAAGACCTAAGACAGTTGAGCAACTAGAATCCTACATTAGACAAGAATGGGTTAACATTCCTATCCCTAAACTTGAGCAACTTGTCTCCTCAGTCCCCAGACGTTTACAGACTGTTGTAAAGAGAAAAGGGGATGTCTCACAGTGGTAAACATGGCCTTGTCCCAACTTTTTTGAGATGTGTTGTCATGAAATTTAAAATCACCTAATTTTTCTCTTTAAATGATGCATTTTCTCAGTTTAAACATCTGATATGTCATCTATGTTCTATTCTGAATAAAATATGGAATTTTGAAACTTCCACATCACTGCATTCCGTTTTTATTTACAATTTGTACTTTGTCTCAACTTTTTTGGAATCGGAGTTGTACATTAGTGCCAGTCCCAAGCCTGGAAAAACTGGGGAGGGTCACATTAAGAAGGGCATCTGGTGTAAAAACCTATGCCAAAGCAAAGGGGTTGAAAATCAGTTGGGGCTTTGCTTTATATTCTTCCCCGGTCACAAAAACTATGTGAACTAGGTGACAAATAAAAAAAAAAATTAAAAATTAAAGGAGAACTGAAGGCAAATTTTTTATTATCAAAATTCTATTTATCTCATTTTATTAAATATCGGAATGCATTTTTGATCGCTATTTTGTCACTGCTATAGCAAGTTATGAGTGTTTGAAATATGCTCTGTAATATATCAGTCCATATGTCAAAGCGATGGCCGTAAACGAGATTCGTTGAGACCTGTGTGAGACATCGCAGGACGGAAGTAAAACGTACAGCGGAAATCAAAGTGACCAACATCTGCCAACGTTGTTAAAAGACGCGCGCGCCCTCTTTCGAATGCTGATGTAATCAAGCCGGAAGTTTTGTTTGTTTCGATAGCGATCAGGAAAGTTTGAAAAAACAGGCAGTAATCGTCATTTAAACTCGTTTTTGTGCAATATTTTGTTTGGAAAACAGTTTTCAAAATGGCGGCACTGACACCTGGCTGGCACTTCACGTTTTGAAGTCTCGCACAAGTCTGGTGAAGATCGCGCGGATAAGCGACGCCTGCTGTGGACCAAACGAACTAAATTCAACACGGCTAAAAACCAAATAGGCCGATAAGTATAATATTTAATTGCAATTAGTTGCCAATACGAGTCACGATATAGGGTTACTAAAACCGAAAACGTAATTGAATAACACGTTAATTAAGAAATAAAGCAAGTTTAAAAATGACTTCATTTCTCCTTTAAATTACATCACGTACCCAGTGGCTGGATCAATTTAACTCGGTTGTTTCATTATTTATTCATATAAAAAGACCATCAAACGACTTCAGCTGGTTCAAAATGCAGCGGCTAGGGTTCTCACACGAACAAAAAGAACAGAGCACATTACTCCAATTCTAAGGTCCCTTCACTGGCTTCCAGTAAGCTACAGAATTGACTTTAAAGCATTGCTGCTGGTGTACAAATCTCTAAATGGTACAGGGCCCAATTACCTCTCTGATATGTTGCAGCGGCCTAACCCAATCAGATCTACCAGATCGCAGCAGCAAAATTTACTGGTAAAACCTGTTGTTAAAACAAAGTGTGCTGAAGCAGCTTTTAGCTACTATGCAGTACAGCTATGGAACCAACTCCCAGAGGACATCAAAAATGCTCCTGCTGTTGGCAGCTTTAAATCTAGATTAAAGGAACAGTCCACCGTACTTCCATAATGAAATATGCTCTTATCTGAATTGAGACGAGCTGCCCCGTACCTCTCCGAGCTTTGCGCGACCTCCCAGTCAGTCAGACGCAGTCAGACGCGCTGTCACTCCTGTTGGCAATGTAGCTAGGCTCAGCATGGCCAATGGTATTTTTTGGGGCTGTAGTTAGATGCAACCAAACTCTTCCGCGTTTTTCCTGTTTACATAGGTTTATATGACCAGTGATATGAAACAAGTTCAGTTACACAAATTGAAACGTGGCGATTTTCTATGCTATGGAAAGTCCGCACTATAATGACAGGCGTACTAACACCTTCTGCGCGCTTCGGCAGCGCATTGATACGGAGCTCCGATATCAGCAGAAGGTGTTAGTACGCCTGTCATTATAGTGCGGACTTTCCATAGCATAGAAAATCGCTACGTTTCAATTTGTGTAACTGAACTTGTTTCATGTCACTGGTCATATAAACCTATGTAAACAGGAAAAACGCGGAAGAGTTTGGTCGCATCTAACTACAGCCCCAAAAAATACCATTGGCCATACTGAGCCTAGCTACATTGCTAACAGGAGTGACAGCGCGTCTGACTGCGTCTGACTGACTGGGAGGTCGCGCAAAGCTCGGAGAGGTACGGAGCAGCTCGTCTCCATTCAGATAAGAGCATATTTCATTATGGAAGTACGGTGGACTGTTCCTTTAAAGACCAAGCTGTTCTCAGATGCTTTCTGCTAACTGATAAATATCATCATCATTACGTTTTAAACTTTACTTAACTTTTACAGTCTCTGCATGTTTTAAACTTTACTTAACTTTTATCCTATTTTATTCTGCTGTTTTTTACTGAACTTTTACTTCATTTTATTATTTTATTTCTACTACTGTTTAATTCTTTTTTTCTCTCTTCTTCCCCATTTATTTTATGTAATTTTTATTTTCTTTTGTTTACTGTTTTGCCTTTACCTCTGTAAAGCACATTGAACTGCCACTGTGTATGAAATGCGCTATATAAATAAACTTGCCTCGCCTTGCCTTATTTGATCTATGTAACAAGTAATTAAAAAAAAAAAGTAGCTAAAAGGGCGCTTGGTAGTGTATACATCCACCAAGCCACATATCAACATCAAACTCACTTGAACCGAGGATAATACGAAAGCTGTTCACCAAATTTCATCAAAACACGTTCACTACTTTTTGAGTTATGTTGGGAACAGACCAAAAAAAAAAATCCTGGATCCATATAGATATCCGGATTTGCACCAAAATCTAATCAATTCTTCCTTGGCCCATGGCTGACGTTTAGTCAAAATTCCATCAAAATCCATTCACTATGTTTTGAGTTACATTGGGAACAGACAAACAAACAAACGAAAAGTTGTGCAGAGCACGATACTTGCGAAAATCACAGATCATTCAGTTCTGACTGATTAGTACCCAAAATCAATAGGGAGTTTACGGTTCTGTGAAAGAACCTTTCCTGAAAATTTAAACTTAATTAGAACAGCGGTTCAGGAGCTATTGTGTTAACAGCACTGTTTTGCACTCATTGGCCTCTACAGGTCGATCATGTTAATGGCAACAGAAAAAGAAAGAAAAAACAAGGAGCTACATTGCGCAGGGCAACGATATGGGCAGGTTACACGCGGCAGTCAAAACAAGTAATGACTGTTCTGCAGTACAACTACAGCGTCTCCTGAGTCCATTGCCATCACTCACCATCATTCCTTCTGACAGTATGGTATTCACAAAAATAGTACCCGTCAAGTTGATTTTCATGACCTTCAAACAAGGTCATAATTGGGTCAAGGTCAAAAGTCCCACACTACAATGTTCCATTGTTTATTCTGGTAATTATGGTGTTCACAAAGTAGTACCCGTCAGCTCGATTTTCATGATATTGTAAGTGTTTTTTGTGACCTTCAAACTAGGTCATATTTGGGTCAAGGTCAGTATGGGTGCACAACTACAACGTTCCCCGAGTCCATTAGTACCACTCACTAGGCTGTACCATTGTTCCTTTTGGTAGTTATGGTGTTCACAAAGTAGTTCCCCTCAAAGTGTGACGGACAGATGGACGGACGGACAGAATGATTATAATGGGAATTCAATGGAATATGACGTGATTTTTTTTGTGACGTCATTATCGAGTTCACGCAAGATTTTATTTTATCGATCAAAAGGGGTTTTAAACACAGAACCTACAAAAAAAAATTCATCAAATTCTGAGTTCAACTTTGAATTATACACACTTGAAATGCTGGCACTAAAAACTGGTACTGTGACCTTGACCTTTGGAACCCAAATTTTGCATATGACCTTAGAATTAGGCCCAGAATGCGAATCCATGGTCAGAATATCGATATCAAATCGATAAACACGTTTTTGAGGTCAAGCTCAAATTTGTCAAAAAATCTGGCGAAATTTGACCTCATTTTTTGACAAGATGACGTCACAGGTAAAACATCAATGGTGAACTCGAAAGGGATTCAAAAATGCTTTCCAATGCTGCCACCAGTCCCATCTTGATATGAACGCGGGTTCGGAAGTTATGGCCGATTAGGTGTTTTTACAAGATTTGTCCTTGATCCACCAAAAACGAATGATGTCTTTGTGCGACCCTAGTGAGTTGTCCTGTGCATTTTGGTGAAGATCGGTCAAGAAATGATGATGCTGGAGCACCAACAAACAAACGGACAGATCAACATACTTGCAAAAATCTCCGATTTTCGCAAGTAACAAAAACAAATGGAGGTGAAAACACCACCTCCTCCAACAAAGTTGGCGGAGGTAATAAACAAATTATTATTAATGATTAGCAATGAATAAGTCATGATTAGGCTAATGGCTAATTAAGGAGGTAAAGGGGCCAGTAATGACTCATAAATTAGGTCAATTTAACCCAGAACTGCAGTCAATATAATCATAATACTGGGTTGAAATAGAAACCCAACCATTATGTCAATTTAGCTTAACAGCCTTGTTAAAATAACCCAACACTCTGGCAGTAACGCAACCTGCTGGGTGAACTGCATAACCCACAGGGATCCCAGCAGTAATTGAAAAAAAAAAATAGAGGAATGTAAGAAACTATCAGCAGGGGTCAAGGGGGCTGCAAGCCCCCTGAAGCTGTTGAAATTTTAACATTTAAAGATGGTATAGAATAAATTTTTTTTACATAGATTTAACATAGAAAAGCAACAGAATTTAACAATAATGTGTATCTATTTGATGCCATATTTTGTAATCAATGACATATGTGGCAAAAAAAAAAATTGTTATTTATAAAAATTAGATGAAAATGTAGCTTTGAAGAATATACTTCTTCTAACCCGGACACTGTTCCACTATCTCTTTTATGGACGATATCTTTTTTCCACGACATATTAAGGGCTGTGAAATTGTAAATAAGAAATCTGAGGAAAAGGGGGGGTCTGGGGCCCGCAGGGCCCCAGACACCAAGCCATTTTAGGTGTTATATGGTGTATTCTGAGCATTTCCTGCAAGTAAAAAATTGATCTCAACAAGTAAATATTTGACTAGTCTTGGTCTTCATTTTGCCATATAAAATACCTATCAACAGTTTTCTCTTTTAAAATGAAAGATCCATGTAAAATACCTTGAAATATCTAATAAGTGCCTATGTATTTTATCTCTTAATCAAAATAAAAGTAAAAAAAAATGTGTAAATAACAATTTAAAGAAATGTTAATAAAAGAAAACTTTGATAGGCCTTTCAAAATGACTTTGTGAAAAATCATGCTCAATATTTAAGTGAGAGATACCTGTTGTCTTCCAAATTACACTTAATTCTTGTATTATGTCCTGGCTTTTTCCAAGAGTCTGTCACAATGTCTCTTGTCTACAGAGCAAAAGTTTAAAAAAAAACTAATGTTTCTTATCTAATATATTATTTACATCTTTTCTTTTACTTCTGGCTCCTTCTATTCCTCTTTGCATCACTCCCAGCTATTTCTTTCAATTCATCTTTCAGTAAGGCTATTAGTTATTAGTTCTATAGTATTTGCATTCCTCTATTAAAGCTATTTACAAAATGTTCATAGTCTGTCAAACAGCATCTAATGAAAGTCTTTTAATTTTCTTTTCTTTAACACCATCTCTTTCAGTTTTGCAAACTTGTTCTTTTTCATCTTTTCTTTCAGTCTGTCTGTGTTCTTTTCTAGCCCTCTTTGCATCTCTCTCAAACACCTCCTTCGCTTTCCTTTTTGATGGCATCTTATCTATGTCTGATCTTGCACCCTGTAAGTACAAAATTCACGTACGCGGTGCCAGGTCACGCAATAGCTATTTTTAGCTCTGTCATGCACTCCTGAGCAGTGTTTCCAGATACTGCTGATGTTTTCCAGCCCAAAATATGTTCAAAACCCACCAAAATGCACTTGAAACCGCCCAATCTGGCAACATTGCTCCTGAGTTGCAGTCAAGACGTGTTCCACGCTCAGCTGGCATAAAACTCCGCGAGTCCGGCTGTATTGAGCCGCCGGTCTCGTGCAAGGCGATTAAAACCGACTAGACCCCCACCCCACCCCACCCCCCAATGATTTTTAATGCAAAAATAGACGTTTTGTGAAGATATTTTTCGCGACAGAATCCGCGGAAATTTCACAGCCCTGCATATTGAATTAAGTTCAACGCATTAGAAACAAAAGCACGAACGGAGTTAAAACACATTTTCTAGCAAATGGGCGCAGCCATATTGTTTTCTCGTTCTATCGCGTACAGTCTCGCGGTATTTACATCAATTTAACTTCCGAGTGTTCCCGAATGTCAACGAGAACAAACAAAGCTGACAAAAACATCGCTAAACAAGCAAACCAAATCAGAACGTATTCTGCTGGTCATTTTACTTAAACAAACATATTTTTAACGGATATACAAGAGATTAAAAAAAAACAAAAAAACACCATCACTTTGGCTAGAAAAATAGCGGAATTCCGCTAAATAGCGGACGTCTGGGATCCCTGAACCCATTTCACTGTGTTAATACAAGTATAACCCAGTGTTGCGTTGGTACAATGGGATAAACATAACCCAATTTGGGTTGTTTTCAGTCCAGCGTTTTTAGAGTATGTAAGCACTACGTTACGTACAAAATTTTAGCACCAGATCAGTTGCTTACAGTCAGTTTGTAATTAGATTTATTATTGAAAAAATATAAAACCATATCAGGATATCCACATTATCTCAGATAAAACATTCTGTGACGTAATGCATCATGATATTGATATAATATCGTTACATCATCCTGCCCTGCACTGGAAAAAAAAAAAAAAAAAGGGATACGTGGTCAGTCAGGTTTAAAACAACACGCTGCATATAGTTTCCATAAAACCATTACGTTTCTTATCAAAATGTGATTTTGTTACCAATACTGAACCTAATTTAAAGATATTAAAGCTAGACTGCCTTTCAGATTTTTCAAGTTTAGGTCATAAAACGAATTTTCCCCGACACCCAAGTATTTTTGTCAAGCAGACAGAGGAAGTCCGTGTGTGTGCGCATGCGCGGGTTTACCTTCGAGCGTGCACTGACAGTTCCATCATTCTGTCACTAAACGAACAGCTGATCACACCGAGGTGCTCGCTAACCGCCGATATTTATTAGTTTGGTCCTGCGTTTCCTTTCCTTCGTATATAACATCACGTCTTTTCTTCTTGCTTACTGTTACTGTTGTCGGTCTTTCACGTTTCATTCGCACACTCGCATCCTCCATTTTTCTCTCCTGTTTCAAATTTGTATCCCACAATGCCTTGTGTGAACAGGGAAAGTTCACCACGTCATGCATGACGTATCTTGTATTGCATCATGGTGAAGCAGGAAAAAAATAGCATAGAATTTAGGGCCGCATTGTTCTATTTAAAAAAAAGCCTGTGATTCAAATTCAGTAGCTTTCGGTCCACAAACCAAAAATAATTGGGTGTTGGGGAAAATTCTTTTCATGACCTGCACTTGAAAAATCTGAAAGGTTGTCTAGCTTTAATGACAAGATATTTCGTCGTCTAAACAGATTTAACTAATTACCGGTATTTTCCACCAAACACAGAGCTATGCTGATAAAAGACGTGACGATGAGGCTTGTGTTTAATCGGCACGAGCTCATTTTAACTGGAGTGATTAGACAGAGACTGATGTGGATGATCCTGATAGTCAAAGTGAGAACTTGTTTCCCATTGTAAACCTCTTTGCAATTCTTTAACATGAGTCAACAATGTTGTTTTTCCGTACGTTATAACTTTAAAGGTAGGTGGAGTGTCTTTCAGAGGAACTAGAATGCAATCTTTAAATCTTGAATTCTTCCTTTTGGGTGTAAAAGGTACTTTTGGTACATACATTGTGAACTAGAAGGGCACTCAGTAGAATGTATACCTCCACCAAGCCACTTAATATCAACAGCAAAATCACTTGAACATAGGATAGTACAGGGTGTTTCAAAACATTTGACATCATTTCATAATCTAATAACTTTGCCAATTCTCGTTCAATTGACCTCAAATTTTAACAGCATGTGTGGAAACAGGTCAAAATTTTACGTGTAATGTTTTTTGTTTTCATCTTTTTCGGTATACATAGTTTTCACTGACGTCACGGCATTCCGGGGAAAGCCCTCCAGCCGCCATCTTGTGGGTCAAACAAAACGGACCATCGCCACTACCGGCTACGTTATCTCGGACGAATTTATGAAGTTATATAGTCAGTTTTCTAAAATAAAGATCAATGTCGGCAAAATCAAGCAAACAGAAGTATATAGATACATTAGACGACATCTCACGACAACGGTATGCAACCAAACTGGCCTTGATTGGGGGAACTGACCCCTACGAAGTGGACAAAGATGCATTTTCAAGTGACTATGCAGGGCTGCCAAAGCCTGAAACTGCCAAAGCCTGCTCCAAGGCCTGAAACTGACTTCATCAAACTTTAAAGGCTGTCTGATATATACAACTTTATATATTCTAGCATTAAATAAACTGTTGAATGTTATGCAACCGTAATAAGTTGATTAAACACAAATCAAAATCATACAGAATAGACCTAAAATGTTTTTCAAAAATGACCCTTACGTGAGTGAAGTGACAAGTGTCAAATAGAAACGTGACAAACGAGCGATATTAAGTGTACATTACAATGTAAACGTACACTCAGCGGTTCCAGTTAGGCATTCTCCAGAGATTGTTCACATGATGTTTTGGTTTCCAAAAACAAACTTAAACACAATTGATTGTTTATTTAAACAACATACCACTTATAAAATGATCGGAGCAGACTTTGCTGTGTCTGGAAGGCTGATAATCCTTGCGGTTGATTCTCACAAGCCATAGATTTCTCCTTTGTATGCTGAGTTTCTTTGTTTGCTCGCCTTCGTGCTCCCGTACAGTGGGAATTCCATAAAAGCTCCGCTTGACGTCATCATCTGACCTATTATGACAGCCGTGAATACAACAGGTGTGCACCATTGCTAGCTTTAAATAGCCTGCTTGGGTTCTTTTGAAGACTTTGTACTCGCGCGTTACAATGTGTGCTCAGTCACCCGTACGGTAAGCTTGACCCGCAAGATGGCCGCCACTAGGGAATCCCCGACTCTGTGACGTCATGTGCAAACTATGTATAGAAATGTCATTCACTGGAAAAGAAAAGGCGTTGTGTGTGTTAGAGTCAAACAAGACTGTGCAGCGTGCATTTATGAGAGAATTCTCTAAAAATGCACCAACCGCAATGCAGATTTGGACACGGCACAAAAAGTTCAAAGAGGAAGGCTGTCTGTGCAGCAGGGCAAAAGGATCTGGATGATCACCAGCATCGGAAGAGACGGTCGAGCGGGTTCGCGAAGATTGAAAATTTGTGAAATCGTTCATGGAATCCACATACCTTTGAATTTCTCATTCAAATTTTGAGGAATAAATCTTATATTGCTCAACATGAAGCCTGTTCGGGTTTCATTTGCCTAGAGTATGTAGTTTCTGGGATATTTACATCTCAAATAATATCAAAATTTTTTGACACACCTTGTACTAAAGCTGTCCACCAAATTTCATCAAAATATGTTCAGTACTTTCTGAGTTACATTGGGAACAGACAAAAAAAAAAAAAATCCTGGATCCACATACATACACTACCGTTCAAAAGTTTGGGGTCACTTTGAAATGTCCTTATTTCTGAAAGAAAAGCACTGTTCTTTTCAATGAAGATCACTTTAAACTAATCAGAAATCCACTCTATACATTGCTAATGTGGTAAATGACTATTCTAGCTGCAAATGTCTGGTTTTTGGTGCAATATCTCCATAGGTGTATAGAGGCCCATTTCCAGCAACTCTCCTTCCAGTGTTCTAATGGTACAATGTGTTTGCTCATTGCCTCAGAAGGCTAATGGATGATTAGAAAACCCTTGTACAATCATGTTAGCACAGCTGAAAACAGTTGAGCTCTTTAGAGAAGCTATAAAACTGACCTTCCTTTGAGCAGATTGAGTTTCTGGAGCATCACATTTGTGGGGTCGATTAAATGCTCAAAATGGCCAGAAAAACGTCTTGACTATATTTTCTATTCATTTTACAACTTATGGTGGTAAATAAAAGTGTGACTTTTCATGGAAAACACAAAATTGTCTGGGTGACCCCAAACTTTTGAACGGTAGTGTATCCGGATTTACATCAAAAGCTAAAATCAACTGTTCCTTGGCCCATGGCTCACATTTCATCAAAATTTCATGAAAATCCATTCACTACTTTTTAAGTTATGTTGAGAACAGACACACAAACAGAAGTGAAAACAAAACCTTGTCCAACAAAGTTGGTGAATGCAATGAGAAACATTTCAGTTTGGGAAAGTCTGTTTTCCCAGGCTGCCGCTTTACTTTTATATCCAAATTGGAAACGTATTTGAGATCAAACAAGATCAACTGTGAGCTACTGCTCAGTTGTGTATCCCCACCGCTCTCGATTATATCAGAATGCGAGCAATCGAAGGAATAGGACACTTATTATGAATGTTGACTTCAACAAATAATTAACCCTTAAACAAGTAAGTAAAGAGCCGTGTTCTCCCCAGGGATTTCAAATAGCATCCTGGTAAACTGTCATTTTGAAATAGCATTTTGCTTCTTGAAATAGCGTCAAAATCCATCCGATATGTTTCGTAAATACATTCAGTCGGTAAACAAGAAGTCGATGTGAGACAGACCTGAAAATGGTAAACACGGTATAGAACCCCAAGCTGAAGCTCAGTACCAAATACAATTGTGGTCAGAAGTTTGCATACAGTGACATGAATGTCATCTTGGATATGAAGGTCATGGCAATATTTAGGCTTTCAGTAATTTCTTTGAACTGTTCTTTATCTGTGGCAGAATGATTACATCATACAGCTTTAATAAAAAAAAAACACTAGAATTTGGTGCACAAGGTTTTCATTTTCTTTGGGTTTTCTGAAATCAACACAGGGTCAAAATTATACATACGGCACACCTAATATTTGGGTAAAATGTCTCTTCACAAGATTCACCTTGACCAAACATTTTTGTGTACCATGAACAAGCTTCTGGCAGAATTCTGGTTGGATATTTCATGACTCTTCATGGTAGAATTGGTAGAGTTCAATTCATTTTTTTTTCTTGGCATGGACTCGACTTATAAGCACGGTTCATATATTTTCAATAGGGTTGAAGTCAGGACTTGTTTTAAGCTTAATGTTAGCCTGCTTTATCCTCCACAACCAGCTCTGATGCGTGTTTGGGTTCATTGTCCTGTTGTAAGTCCCAAGTTGTGTTCAAGTTTCTGATGGTTTATGCTGAAGAATTCTGAGGTAGTCCTCCTTCTTCATTATTCCAGCCACTTTGTGCAATGAACCAGTTCCACTGGCAGCAAAACAGCCCCAGGGCATGATGATCCTACCACCATCACCAGCTGGTACAGTGTTCCTCTGTACATGGTGGTCATTATGGCCAAACAACTCAATCTTTGTCTCATCTGACCATACAGCTATCCTCCAGAAGGCTTTTTCATTGTCCGTGTGGTCAGCTTCAAACTTTAGTTAAGCTTGAAGGTGTCAATTTTGGAGCAGGGGGTTATTTTTTGGATAGCAGCCTCTTAGTCCATGGTGATCTGAACTGTAGACAGTGATCCATCAGCTTCCAGTTCATGGCAGAGCTGTGCCATGGTGATTCCCAGATTGTTCCTGACCATCCAAACCAATTTCCTTTCAGCTGAGGGTGACAGTTTGGGTTTTCTTGAAGCAAAGTGGCTTGGCAAAGTGACTACACATCACAATAACTTGGATACAGTTGTTTGAACTGATCTTGGAATTTGCAGTTGTTTAGAAATGGCTCCAAGAGACATTCCGGAGTTGTGTATATCTGCGATCCTCTTTCTCAGATCTGCACTGAGCTCCTTGGACTTTCCCATTGTATTGTGTGTTGGTCAGTCCAGTGAGTGCTGTAAACAAACTCTTTTTTTTTTTTGACGGCACAAAGAAGCTACCAGCTGTAATAATCTAAGTGAGTGTATGCAAATTTTTTACCCTGTATGTATAGTTTTGACCCTGTGTTGATTTCAGAAAACCCAAAGAAAATTAAAACTTGCGCACCAAATTTGTGTTTTTTTTTTAATTAAAGATGTATGCTATACAATCATCCTGCCACAGAAAAAGAACAGTTCAAAGAAATTACTGAAAGCCCAAATATTGCCATGACATTCATATCCAAGATAAGATTCATGTCACTATATGTAAACTTCTGACCACAACTGTATCAAGCAGTTGTGATTTGTAGTTGCTGAGAAAAAAAGTGTTGTGAAAATTTTGTAAAAAAAATACATTCAGTCGGTAAACAGGACTGTTTCATAAATACATTCAGTCGGTAAACAGGAAGTCGATGTGCGACAAACCTGAAAACGGTATATAGAGATGAAAGTGGAGCAAAGAAAAAAATCCTGAACTTTTCAAAGTCCAACTAAGACGGGGGGCAACGTCCCCCGAAAAAATTTTAATAACATAACACGCAAAACCCTGCATTCTAGTGCATTTTAGTACTTATTTTCACTAAAACAAGTTATAACTTAAGCCTTTTTCCTTTCATGTACATTAATGATTAACATGTCAAAAATATCAAATTTAATTCCCCGAGTTAATGAGTAATTTTCAGGAGTGCGTTTAGAAAACGCGGTGATTTTCCTGCTACACAGTTCATTACTTTGAAAAATATCAGACAGTTGAAGGTAAACTCAGCAAAATCCCAAAACAGTGCTGTTAAAAAGTAAAGGTCTGTTAGAGTTTCTAAAGCTTTCAGGTTTCAATGTTGGGGACGCTGAGCCTCGTTTATCAATCTTTTAGTAGAGTTGTGCGTTTGCAGAAGCTAAAGTGAACTAAACATTTCCAATTCGTATTTATGCGAGTTGAAGCCAATTGTTTACATTAGTTCGTATTGTCTGTAAATTTAAACACCAATGAATACCAAATTTCTCATGTAAATCAGGGGCGTACCTAGGATTTTTTTTTGGGGGGGGCACACATTGACTGGCAGCCTGAGTACATTATGTAACAAAAAATAATTACCATTGCTTGTTTTAGGCAGCTTAGAAACCGGCTCTTCCACTATTGCTGTTTCTTCCATGTTTTCTTGATGTTGTGTTCTAGAAATGGCACTAAAACTTAACTTCAAAACCACAAAATGCAACTTTGATGGAAAAAAATATATAATAAATTGCTTACCTCTCTTCACGTCGAAAGAAGGAGGAAAGTTTTGCTTGTTGTAATATGGCGAATTATTAACACGAGGAAATACTCGTAATTCGCAACTAAAAAGCCTGCAGCTACACTGGCAGCTTGAACATGCTTTCTCGTGCAATTGTGTTGCGCTTACGCGGAACGGTGTCAGTCCTGCGCGCGCGCCGTTAACAAAGAACACCTGTCTTTAATCAGTGAACTATGTTTGGGCTATTTAAGGACTGCACCCATGCAAGGACGATGCGAAGTATTACGCCGCGTCTAGGAACGCGAAAAATCCGAAAAATTAATTTCTCCATTCGGAAAACCGGAGATTTAAGAGTTTTGTCAAATATCCGGATATCCGGATAAATCCGGAAGACTTTCATCTATAGGTATACACAGTATAGAACCCCAAGCTGAAGTTTGGTACCAAGTGGCTATGATTTGTGGTTGCTGAGAAAAAGGGTGTTTAGGATGGACGGAGATACGGACAGAGGTAAACCAGTCAGTACGTTTACATGCACATCCAAATCGAGCTGCTGTCGGTAATCGAGCTGAGGGTCCCAGCAGGGGTGCCAGAGAAATCCAATCCTACATGCACACAAGGAAATCGAGCTATTGTGTGAGGTACATTGTGCACCCGAGCCACAGGTGGCGCTACACGCCCCATCGTGTTGGTACACTTCCGGTTGTCGTCATGAAGAAGAGCTATTCAGCAGTGTTGCCAGATACTGCTGACGTTTTCCAGCCCAAAATATGTTCAAAACCCGCCAAAATGCACTTAAAACCGCCCAATCTGGCAACACCGTTCAAGAGTATAAACAAAGTTATCAGTTCTGTGTTCACAAGACGTGTTTGTAGTTTGTATGTACGAACAGAAGTGTTCCTAATAAAATGGCCACTAAGTTGAAGTTGATCTGTAATGGTGAACATATTAACTGTTAGCCTGCTAACATGCTAATAACTGACCAACTAACTGGAAATGGGTGCGTACATGCCCAGACACAAGTGTTCCTAATAAAGTGGCAGCTAAGGTGACGTGTCATGCCGACCGAGGCTGTTTTTTTTTTTTTTTTGTCCCGACCGAGGCTGTCGTGTTTCCCGCTTGTGGTCTCGTCACTCCCGGAAGGCGCAGTGCTGAAGTAAGCAGCTCGATTACGTAGCTCGACAGGGTATACATGCACTAAGTAGCTCGGCAAAAATCGCATAATCTAGGTCGCGTAGCTCGATTGCGAGGAATCAAGTTCGGTTCGATTTCAGCCGAGCTAAGGTGTTTCCATGCCATTTAGAACTTCGATTTCAGTCGAGCAACGGCAGAAATTCGATTTTCTCTATGTGCATGTAAACGCACTGACTGTGATCCCCCTCCCCTCGGAGCGGGGGTATAATATGGCCAACTGTTTTAATAGTAATGAGCAGAAATCAAGTCAGTCAGTACCTTGAATGCCATAAAATTCAGTACCCCTGCCCACACACACACACACACACACACACACACACACACACACACACACAGCGGACTCCAACATCCTCGCTGACAAACTCCCTTCACTGGCAGGTGCGCTCCTTAATAAGCTGCACATGTAAAAATGAAGGAATAACAAAGGCTGAATTTTTATCAGCCTAATAAATCATATCCTCCGTCTCTCTCGCACCGCCCGCCCACCCCCCTTCTCTCCTCTCCTTTCTCTTTAAGTCTTATTCATTATATCTTTTCACATATCCATCAGGGAAGAAGATGGAAGGAGAAAGCAGAGGGAGAGAATAAGTGTAGCTTTTATTTATTTCTTTATCCCTTCATTTATCCATCATGCTGCTTTACGGGTGGCTGGGCAGAGGTGACGTGCATGCATGCGGGCTGAGTAAAAGATGGACTCTGCGTGGCGGCTCCTGCACGCTGCCTTTTCACACCGACGCTAAAAACCCCAAAGATTTATTCCTGCCAGGTACCATTTAGCATGTTAGACAAGTCAGCGGGAGAATGGAATTACTTATGGAACTTAAAAAAAATTCAGTAAAAGATATTCGAACGCTTCTCGTAGTAGTTCACTTTCCCCAAAAGCTTTAACTGCAGCATAATGAGGTGATGCCGGGGTTATAATCATGGGGTTAAGCAGCTTGGCGAAGGAGCTGCCATGTAATAAACACCATGCCCTATTACAGCACAGAGATGTTTCAAAGTAACAAAACCACTTTTTCCTCCCGCTCTCATGCCCACACACACACACACCTGTGCTTCCCATTTTTCTTAGTGTCTCAGACAACACTTTGTCTCTCTAATGAGTGAGAAGAGAAATAGAGGAAAGAGAAGAGGAAAAAAAAAAAAGTCGAGGAGAAACAGAGGAACATGAAGCACCAACACCTAAGAAGAAAACTAGACCTTGACCTGAACTATCGATTTACCAATACGTACACATATCAATCGATACACAGTACCAATCAAAAGTTTGTACACCCCTACTCATTCATAGGTTTTTCTGTATTTTTGCACTTTTCTACATTGTAGAACAATCCTGAAAACATCAAAACTATTAAATAACATCTGGAACATAGACAGAATGATGTGGTAAACAACAACAAAAAAAGTGTTAAATGTTTCATATTTTCGATTCTTCAAAGTAGCCAGCATTTACCTCAATGACGCTTTACACACTGCAAAAAATAAAAATCTTAGGAAGTTTATTTGTCTATTTTCAAGTCAAAACATCTAGCCACCCTTATTATAAGACATAATTGCCCAACAAGCAAAACCTCATTTAGCTAGAAAGGCTAGTTTTTAGACAGTCTCATCTCATCTCATTATCTCTAGCCGCTTTATCCTTCTACAGGGTCGCAGGCAAGCTGGAGCCTATCCCAGCTGACTACGGGCGAAAGGCGGGGTACACCCTGGACAAGTCCCCAGGTCATCACAGGGCTGACACATAGACACAGACAACCATTCACACTCACACTCACACCTACGGTCAATTTAGAGCCACCAGTTAACCTAACCTGCATGTCTTTGGACTGTGGGGGAAACCGGAGCACCCGGAGGAAACCCACGCGGACACGGGGAGAACATGCAAACTCCACACAGAAAGGCCCTCGCCGGCTACGGGGCTCGAACCCGGACCTTCTTGCTGTGAGGCGACGGCGCTAACCACTACACCACCGTGCCGCCCTTTAGACAGTCCATCTTGAAAATCTTGTATAGACAAAATGTCTTGAAAAAGTCTTATTTGGAGCACCTTTGAAAATAAAACAAGTTTTTTTTTTTAAAACAAGTAAGTACATTTTGGACATTTGTCAAATGCGGTTCATCTTGTTTCAAGAAAAAACAAAAACAAAGTATGCTTGTTTTGGGAATAAACGAACTTTACTGAAATCTTTGAATCTTTCATTACAATTCAACTCCACCTTGCATATCCTTAGTTTACTGTGACTGTTTACTCAGTCATTCAGAGTGAGATCCTTCTAGATGCTGTACAGACTCTAGACCAGACAAGTGCCTTCAAAAAGGCTAGGAGTGAGTGGAGGGCGTTTTAGTGAGGTCTTTTTGGAATGCTGTGAGTTAAGTTCAGTGTTTTTTTGTTTGAGTTTTTTTTTTTGTGCCTGATCTTGTAAACCCCTCGTACACATGAATAGTCAGTGCCCCCAAAACGCACTGTTGCTTTGGCGTTGTGTAAGCACTGTAAGTCAAAATGCGTAGACTTTTTATTTATTTATTTATTTATTTAGGTGCCTGAGGTCCTGGGGAAGTGGAATCTTAAGAGATGTTTTAATGCTTGAATGTTGAAATGGGAAAAAAAAAAAAAAAACTTGTTACAATGCTACACGTGTCGTCAACTTGATTCAAGATGGTCTCTGGTCTCATATCTAGAGTATTTTACTAATTACAGGTCACAAAAGGAGAATCTTTTAAGCTAGCAATGCTTAGTTGTAGAATTTAACAATCCTAATATTAGTATATTTATCTTAAATTCAGTTTTTACTGCTAAGACTTTGTCATGAATTTAAGTGAAATACCCTTAAAATGAAATAAATAAAAATGACTTGAAAGGCTAAATGTAAGAAGTACGATCTTGTTATAAGAACTATTTTGAGTTAATCAGATCTCGCATAATAAGTTCCCCAATCTTATTTTGAAATTATTTCATCTAAAAACAGGTTAGATTTTTCATCTTACTTTAAGAAATCTTACCAAGTCAAATTTGACTAGTTCCACTGGCAGATTTTTTTCACCTGATTCAAGCAAATATGCTTTGTTTTAATCTTTTATTTCTTATTTTTGAAAGGCCATTTTTTGCAGTGCACACTCCTGGCATTATCTTAACCGGCTTCATGAGGTCGTCACCTGGAATGCTTTTCAATTAACAGGCGCCTCGTCAAAAGTTAATTCGTGCAATTTCTTACCTTCTTAATGTGTTTGAGATCAAACAGTAAATAATAATAACACAGTAAATATCCCTATTCCACAACATTATTTTTTTTGCAGTCCGGTTTCCATCAAATCCTGCGCTCTGATTGGCTGGCGAGCGGGGCCATATCCTATGGTATGGACACCAGTTACGGGCCCCGGTTACGGACCTCTGGCGACTCGCTCGTTCACAACAACAAACATAGTAGCAATTTTTGTCAACATTTATTTTCACATTTCTCAGGAGAATAGCATTAATTTTACATCATGGATAGCGATAACGACAGTCTTCACAGCGAAAGCGAGTTTTACTACCCTGAGGGAGACAAAATTAAAGAAAACATTTCAGGAGAAAGCTAAAAACCTGTAACTTGCTAACGCCGAGCAAAAACATGGCTGAATCCTGAATGACTCAACTTTGTATAAATAGGGGACTACACAGGTGGCAAAATGTAGTATTTTTCCTGCCATGGAAGTGCACTTGTATACCGAGGAGGAAGCAATTTGCATTACAGCCGTCAATAACGATTCAAAATGGCGGCTTGGCTCAGTTTTCCCTTTTGGGCGCTCTCGTTTTGTTAGAATTTAGTCAAGAAAAAATAAATATATTATTTACCAGCTTAAGGTCGGTCCGTATGGTGAAATACCGTGACCTCGGCCTCGAATACTGACTTCGGCCCAGAGGATATCAGCTCATATATCGTGAGTAGAGAAAAACAAAATGGCGGAGCGTGTTGCTCAAATCAACCAAGGATAAAATAAAAACTTGAAAACAACCCCCCCCCCCAAAAAAAAGGCAACACAATATGGAATGAAAGTTTTTGATGGTAAGAACGTATCTTTTTTTAATTTTTCAAGAATTGTTATTATCGTATTTTTCAGAAATTGCTACTGTCATTTCGCCGGTTTGTTTACAATCTAAGTGGAAATGATTTAGTCGGATGTTTTGTATAGAGTTTTTAATTTACTGAATTTGCAAAAAATAAAAATGCTCTGTTTCTCAAAATCCAGTGAATGTGGATAGAATAAAACAGTTATTCCATGTCATACATGGCTTAGAGCCAACTTGGTGCTACGCAACTTATCAGCTATCAGCTCATATACGACTCGATTTCATAGAATAACTGTTCATTATATCAAAAACCACTCAACTAAGTAAAGAGAAACGACATCCATCATGACTTTAAGACATGAAGTGACTTTTAATTAATAAAAATAAAGTTATTGAATTAGAAGGGGTGTCCAAACTTTTGACTTATTGATACATTAGTATAATGACCAACTTTGCAAACCCTGTCAGACATTCTCACACTGTCCTTTTTAATTATACAGCCAGCTCATGACATAATGGTCACAAATGTCGAAAAACATTAGACAAACAAATCTAACACAAGCAGGACGTTTTAGAAAGCTAATCTGGTTAATTGTGGAAAATCTCTCATAGATAAAACTTAAAATATACAATACTAAATGATTTTTTTTTTATTAATTGGCTTAACTGAAATTGATTATTTAAAGCTAGACCGCCTTTCAGATTTTTCAAGTGTAGGTCATAAAAAGAATTTTCCCCGACACCCAAATATTTTTGTTTAGTGGACCGAAAACTACTGAATTCAAATCACAGACTTCCAATTTTATTAGTTTTTTTTTTTAAATAGAACAATTAATGAATTTAAGGCCACATGGCCCTAAATTCTTTGCTATTTTTTCCTGCTTCACCATGACGCAATACAAGATACTACGTCATGCATGACGTGGTGGGCTTTCCCCATTTGCGCAAGGCATTGTGGGATACAAATTTGAAACAGGAGAGAAAAATGGAGGATGCGAGTGTGCGAATGAAACGTGAAAGACCGACTACAGTAACGGAAAGCGAGAAGAAAAGACGTTATGTTGCGAAGGAAAGGAAATGCGGGACCAAACTAAGAAATATCAGTGCTCAGCGAGCACCTCGGTGTGATCAGCTGTTCGTTTAGAGACAGAATGATGCAACTGTCAGTGCACGGTCGAAGCTACACGGACTTCCTCTGTCTGCTTGACTGCACGAAGCAAGCGATTTCATGCAGATTATTTGCTCGGGAATCCGCTCAAATTAAATAATTTCCCAGCTACAGAATGGCCTGATATTTTGTGAGATATTACAGAAACAAACATAAATCACAACGACCAAATTTCAGAGGGAACTAAATTTCACCAATTTTATGAAATCGAAAGGCCGTGTAGCTTTAAAAAATCTGCTTAATTAAGTCAAATGGAAAAAATAATACATGTTTATATTCTGCAGCACCTTTCTGGAATAACCTTCCCACAAAAATCAAAGCTTCTTTAGTTTATTTCTCATATAAAAGGAGTATTTATTGAAGAAAAAATAAAAATCACACAGCTACTGTTAAAGATGCTATTTTAGAAAATTAATCAACACATTCTTCCTAATGATATTCAAGAATTTACCAGAGGTGTGGTATAACTTATAAATAACATTAATTAATCTTACGGAAGCAATGACTCCATAGGCTTGGCATTTTTTATGACTTACTGACGATGAACAAGTCTGAACTTGTGCTGTTAGTATGCCCTTTTTGCAGTTCAATTAAAAACAGTCATGTAGAAGTACAATGTCCACTTTCCTACCCTACAAAAGACGTCAGTTTGGATTGGTCATATAAACCGAAGTCTCAGAGCTTCAGGATCCTGTCCTTCCCTGACCAGACATCAGTGACTGACTAGCTTGAGTATCCTTACACTTGACTTGCAAGCGACGTCAAAGCAAAATAGAAACCCGGATGTCGGCCATGTTGGTGGATATACAAATGCGGGATCAAGCGACATTCCATACAAAACAGTCACGTGTGCCGTGCACAACTCTCTTTGTTTTTCCACTGCTTTAAGCGTTCTTTTAGCTACGCCATATCTTCGTGCTGTATATGGCTATGGTCGCAACAGTACTCGTGACTGTGGCACGTTCCGATTTTTTAGAATTCCGTCCGTGATTCGGAAAGAAGGCGAGGAAACTCTGAGGCTTAGTACGGAGAGGAGACAAGCATGGCTGAACAACATCGGCAGGGCTGATCTAACCGAGACTAAAACCAAAACAGCTTGTGTTTGCAGTCATCGTTTTATCTCAGGTGAGATTCAAAAGCTCTCTCGATAACATCATGGAAGAATTTTATTTCGTGCTGCTAGGATTTTGCTATAAAATGAGCGCTCTCTTGTCGTGGTTCACTCGGTCGTTGTTATAATTTTAACACGTGTATTACTATTTCGCTTCTAGGAGCGCCAGCAAAATTATATGATAGAAACGATCCAGACTGGGCACCCAGTCAGAAAATGGGCTGTGTTTTATCCAAAGTCGGACTTGATTCTTTGGCAGCCGAACCAGTTAGAACATGATATCTGGGTACTCGATGGTCGATAGAAGTGTCTTATCTTCAAAAAAAGGTCTGACTTTTTTTTTTAATAATATGGGTCAAAACCCACACATATCCAGTACTGGCTCGAAATATGGAAACACCTACTGTAAGAATAGATCGATTTTGCATACTTAATCAATGCAAATG
The DNA here is from genome assembly GCF_027579695.1 of Neoarius graeffei. Lineage (NCBI taxonomy): Eukaryota > Metazoa > Chordata > Actinopteri > Siluriformes > Ariidae > Neoarius > Neoarius graeffei. Next base: position 88,706,436 of record NC_083572.1, read on the forward strand.
ACATCAGAACCTGCACTGAAGGCAACTGAAATACCATTATGAACATACAGAGACACCTTTTAACCACAATTTTATACTTTAACCATGAAAACACTACATTTAGCAATTTTGACCATCGTTGTGTGATAAACAACATCATAAAAAATATTGGCAATAGTATCTCTTTTAGGGCGGCACGGTGGTGTAGTGGTTAGCGCTGTCGCCTCACAGCAAGAAGGTCCTGGGTTCGAGCCCCGTGGCCGGCGAGGGCCTTTCTGTGTGGAGTTTGCATGTTCTCCCCGTGTCCGCGTGGGTTTCCTCCAGGTGCTCCGGTTTCCCCCACAGTCCAAAGACATGCAGGTTAGGTTAACTGGTGACTCTAAATTGACCGTAGGTGTGAATGGTTGTCTGTGTCTATGTGTCAGCCCTGTGATGACCTGGCGACTAGTCCAGGGTGTACCCTGCCTTTCGCCCGTAGTCAGCTGGGATAGGCTCCAGCTTGCCTGCGACCCTGTAGAAGGATAAAGCGGCTAGAGATAATGAGATGAGTATCTCTTTTTGTCTAGTTGTAGCCCCAAAAACCTTCTCAATCACTCCTTGTTGGGCAAGCCGACCATGATATGCTAATTATTCCACAGGTGACTAAATCATGTGGTCTCTACAAATAATTCATTAGAAAAAGTATTTATTCTCTGACCACAGCCAGGCAACAGGCAGAAAGGGCACCTGAGAGAAACTACAGAAGAGCAGCGTATTAGGATGAAGGTTTTGAGGGAAGAGGGTCATTCATACCGAGCCATAGCAAAGAAACTGCATGTGACCCACAGTGCCGTCTGGAAATGCCTCCAGCGTCACCAGAAGACTGGGAACTTCACGAACATTTCAGGCAGAGGAAGGAAGAAAAAGTTGACCATAGCTGATGTCAAGTACCTCAAGACTACATCCCTACGAGGGAGGAAGAAATCCAGCAAGGAACTGGCACAAGACCTCCAAGATGCTACAGGCAAGGATGTCTCCCCATGACTGGTTAGGAAGACGATCTCAGCAGAAGGCCTCAAAAGGTCATGTGTCAGTGCGCAAACCTTTGTTGAGAGGTGGAAATAAGCAGAAGAGACTTACGGTAACTGGGCAAAAACTCACAGGAGTTGGACTTCTGAGCAGTGGAAAAGGGTCATGTTCTCAGATGAGAAGAAATTTGGCAACGCTATGCGACAGTATGTCAGGTGCAGAAAGGGAGAAAGATGCAAGGCAAACTGTATTTCTCCAACAGTAAAACATGGCGGAGGGGCCCTGCAAGTATGGGGAGCCATCAATGGAGTTGGTCATCTCTACAAAATAGACGGGACCCTCACTGCTGACAAGTACAGGCAAATCCTTATCCATCAATGTGCCTTCTGGAAGAGCTCTCATTGGCAAGAACTTTATCTTCCAGCAAGATAATGACCCAAAACACACAGCCAGGATGGTTAAACAGTATTTACAAAACAAAGAACAAGATGGCAGCTTGACAATTCTTGACTGGCCAGCCCAAAGTCCTGACATGAATATAATTGAGCGTTGAGACCTACATGGAGCGAGAGAAGGTAAAAAGGCCTCCTTCAAACCTGTCACAGCTCTGGGAAGTGTTGCAAGACATATGGAGATCAGTTCCACTTGGTTTTATTCATAAACTTTGATAGCATGCCTGATTGTGTCAGTGCACTTCACAGAGTCAAGGGGTTCCATACCATCCATCCATTATCTCTAGCCGCTTTATCTTGTTCTCCAGGGTCGCAGGCAAGCTGGAGCCTATCCCAGCTGACTACGGGCGAAAGGCGGGGTACACCCTGGACAAGTCGCCAGGTCATCACAGGGCTGACACATAGACACAGACAACCATTCATACTCACATTCACACCTACGGTCAATTTAGAGTCACCAGTTAACCTAACCTGCATGTCTTTGGACTGTGGGGGAAACCGGAGCACCCGGAGGAAACCCACACGGACACGGGGAGAACATGCAAACTCCACACAGAAAGGCCCCCGTCGGCCACTGGGCTCAAACCTAGAACCTTCTTGCTGTGAGGCAACAGTGCTAACCACTACACCACCGTGCCACCCGGTTCCATACCAAATATTGATAATATTTTATAATGATTTACTCTGGTTACTTGTAACATTTGTTTGTTATCATGAAAATGTTTACTTTGTTAAGAGAACTTGAGAACAAAAGGTCAAATTTTGTGTTGTTTTGTCATCTTGGTCGGCGTTTCCATATTTTGTGCCAATACATCCACCTACTCTTTGCATCGAATCTTTGCTCGACCGTTCAAATCGTCGTGATACTGAGAAAATTCAGCATTGTTTACAGACATGCGTTCAGCACCTGCCGTCCTAGTTGCTTTGTATATCCGCCATCATGGTGGACGCTCATGACGTAGCACATTTTGATCACGTGGTTGCAAGTCATCTATAGCTGATCACCTGAACAACCCCCTTTCCTGAGGTTCTTCAGCCTGGGTTGTCTCGTATTGGTACTTCTCTGAGAATCACCCTTCCTGATTACCCCTATGGAGTGGCCATGTTGCTAGGATTTGGATATTGTTACTGGTACAATGCATGACACTTTATTTATTTATAAATAAATAACATGTCAATTGCTAGCTTGTCTGCAGCCACTTCAATGCCTTGGCATAAGCTCTTAGTCTGCGGCAGCCCCGGAATTCAGTCATACCCCACGGGCTAATATTCAGTTTTCCTTCCTAACCTAACCACTCCAGCACATTAGCAGGTGCCCCATCACACCTCAGCTACTAGTAGCTGCGAGATCTAGGGGTCATGCCATGTCATGCCTTCGTGAGGTGTTTGAAAATTGTGTTCGACACCACACAAGATCTGTTCTTCCAGTGTAAACAGAGATGGTCTGTAACAGGCCCTGACCAAACTGTGGTTGGATTACAGCAGAATGCCAAATTTATCTTTCACATCTGTTTTATTCACAAACGATCCAATGGCTCCTGAAGAAGCATTCATCTTTTGCCCTGGCAGTGTTCAGTGTTTTATTCATTTCTTTTTCATATACAGTGGCATGCAAAAGTTTGGGCACCCTTACTGAAAATGTCTGTTACTGTGAATAGTTAAGTGAGCAGAAGATGAACCGATCACCAAAAGGCATAAAGGTAAAGACGAGACATTTCTTTTCAGCGTTTTATGTGATATTTGTGAATTATTTTTGTTTTCTACAATTGGAGAGTGAAAAAAGAAAAGGAACACCATGTGAAAGTTTGGGCACCCTAATACATTTGAGTTCTCAGGTAACTTTTACCAAGGTTCCAGACCTTAATTAGCTTATTGAGCTGTGGCTTGTTCAAATTCTTCGTTAGGAAAGGTCAGATGATGCAGATTTCAAAGCTGTATAAATTCTCTGACTCCTCAAATGTGTCCCTAAAATCAACAGCCATGGGCTCCTCTAAACAACTCCCTTGCATTCTGAATAATAAAATAACTGATGCTCACAAAGCAGGAGAAGGCTACAAGAACGTAGCACAGTGTTTTCAGGTAGCCGTTTCGTCAGATCGTAATGTTATTAAGAAATGGCAGTTAACAGAAACAGTGGAGATCAAGGTGAGGTCTGGAAGATGAAGAAAACTTTCTGAAAGAACTGCTCGTTGGATTGCTAGAAAGGCAAATAAAACCCCCTGTTTGACTGCAAAAGACCTTCAGAAAGATTTAGCAGACCCTGGAGTGGTGGTGCACTGTTCTACTATGCAGCGACACCTGAACAAATATGACCTTCATGGGAGAGTCATCAGAAGAAAACCGTTCCTGCGTCCGAGCCACAAAATTCAGCATCTGAAGTTTGCAAATGAATATCTAAGCAAGCCTGATGCATTTTGGAAACAAGTCCTGTGGACTGATGAAATCAAAATAGAACTTTTTGGCCACAATGTGCAAAGGTATGTTTGGAGAAAAAAGGGTGCCAAATTCCAGGAAAAGAACACCTCTCCAACTCTGAAGCATGGGTGTGGATCGATCATGCTTTGGGGTTGTGTTGCAGCCAGTGGCACAGGGCACATTTCATTGGTCGAGGGAAGCGTGGATTCAAATAAATACCAGCAAACTCTGGAAGGAAACATCACACCATCTGTAAAAAAAGTTGAAGTTAAAAAGAGGACGGGTCCTACAATAAGACGATGATCCAAAACACACCTCAAAATCTACAATGGAATACCTCAAGAGGCACAAGCTGAAGGTTTTGCCCGGGCCCTCACAGTCCCCTGACCTAAACATCATTGAAAATCTGAGGATAGATCTCAAAAGAGCAGTGCATGCAAGACAGCCCAGGAAACTTGCAGAACTGAAGCCTTTTGCAAGGACGAATGTGTGAAAATCCCCCAGGTAAGAACTGAAAGATTATTAGCTGGCGACAAAAAGTGTTTACAAGCTGTGATACTTGCCAAAGGGGGTGTTACTAGGTACTGACTATGTCAGGTGCCCAAACTTTTGCTTCAGGTCCTTTTCATTTTTTGGAATTTTATGCCTGTAAATGATGGAAATAAAAATGTAATCTTGTGGAAAATATTAAAGAAATGTCTCGTCTTTACCTTTATGCCTTTTGGTGATCGGTTCATCTTCTGCTCACTTAACTATTCACACTAACAGACATTTTCAGCAAGGGTGCCCAAACTTTTGCATGCCACTCTAGGTCTTCTTTCTCTGTCCTAAAACCGTAAAACCTCATGAATGAGGCTCAGTGCACTCCAAAAAACGCCCCAAACCCACCTCGTTCAGAGATCTAACTGGTTTGTTCATGAAAAGTGACATTGCGAATGAAGAGGGAAGCCATTATATGGATGATAATATTTAGAAACATAACTGATGCTTCCATCCATGTTAACTGAATAAACAGCGATTTTGAATTCTATAATCCTACACTTGTAGTTGCTGACTGACGACACAGCTCTGGTGGTTGAAGTTTGAGTTGCTCATCTCCAACACTGTGGAATGAACTACCGGATGCTCTCCACTTTGAAACTGACTTTGAGTTATTTAAGAAACATTTAAAGACACATTTATTTAGTAAAAATAGTTAGAATTAGTTGTTGGCAAAAACATTATTGTATGTGTCTTTTGGAAGTTTTTTTGTCAATGGTTTTATAGCCTGGGGCACAAGGGTGTAGTGGTTAGCGCTGTCGTCTCACAGCAAGAAGGTCCGGGTTCGAGTCCCGTGGCTGCCGAGGGCCTTTCTGTGTGGAGTTTGCATGTTCTCCCCGTGTCCGCGTGGGTTTCCTCCGGGTGCTCCGGTTTCCCCCACAGTCCAAAGACATGCAGGTTAGGTTAACTGGTGACTCTAAATTGACCGTAGGTGTGAATGTGAGTGTGAATGGTTGTCTGTGTCTATGTGTCGGCCCTGTGATGACCTGGCGACTTGTCCAGGGTGTACCCCGCCTTTCGCCCGTAGTCAGCTGGGATAGGCTCCAGCTTGCCTGCGACCCTGTAGAACAGGATAAAGCGGCTAGAGATAATGGATGGATGGATCTCAAATGCATTAAGAAGTCAAGAAACTCATCCACTTTTGGCAAGTCGTAATATTTCCTTGTGATTAGCTTAACTTTATTAAGCAAGCCTGCTTCCAGACAGTTAGGTTTCGACTCGCAAACTTCGTGCTCTGTATCTCCGTGTAGGGCTGGGCGATAAAATGATAACGATACGTATCACGATAGACACATACTTGATATCAATAGAAAATGCGTTCGATAGAATGTTTTTTTTTTTTTTTCAAGAAACAAGCGTTAGCCAGAGCCCGCTCTGGTTTAGGTCCGCTTTCAATCAACTGTTGTTGCGAAGCAAGCTTGGTTGCATGAGCAAAGGCACTCGTCCTCTGGTGCCTAGCAACGCATAGGGAGTGACACGCTGATAGCCAATCTTGTAATAGTATCGCGTTTGGTTGCGCCATCTCGTTGTCTCGTGGTCGTGTTTATATTTTTTCCAGAAACAGCGTGGCCAAGAAAAGAAAGATGAGTGCCGGAACAAGCGAGGAAATTGTGGATAAAGTCAGTAAGGTCAGATGTTACAGATGTAAAGTCTTAAGTCTACCTCAGTTTTACTTTAATTTCTTCTATGTTTACAAAACACTATTTTTATTTTATTAAACCTTCAATGAAAATATACTTGAATAGTTTAAGAATAGTCTAAGTCTACCTCAGTTTCACTCAATTTCTTTTATGTTTATAAAGCACTGCATATTTTTATTTATGTTTTTAAATGTTAATCACCAGAGGGTGAACTTTTTTTGCACTAAACTTGCAGTAAAAAATTAAAAATATGACAGTCCTTCTCACATAGCAGGTTTTGCTATGTTTACATTTAACACTTTGCTCATGTTTTTATAACACTTGAGTTTTTTAAGCACTTTATTATTGATAATTGCTCAGTTTTTGTTGTGATCGTAACATTGAACATGCGTGTTGACATTCCTTGCTTATTGGCTGTCAGAGGAAGTTTAAAATAAATGTTTGAATTTAGTATTGTTCCCTCCTGGTCCTTATTTTAAATAGGTCATAAAATGTTTCAATAATTACCGATATCGACCAATATGAAACACTTATATCGTGATACAGATTTCAGCCATATCGCCCAGCCCTATCTCCGTGCTAGTAACTCTGGTGCTGTTTCCTAGTGTGTAAGAAAAAAAGATAGAGAGAGTATTAAATGGAAATATTATGATGCATCTCAGAGGAGCAAAAAAAATTCTGTCTTATGCCGAGTTAATACCATAAACGAATACACAAGTACTCAACCCTCAACAGTCCAGGAAACCATACTACATTCTGGAAACAGTAAGAGAAGTTATCTTCCACAAAATTTTGTGTGTCTCCATGTGTTATGCAAGGACAATCTGTTTTATATATGTGCTACACAGTGTATGATTTATAGTTTCAGCTGGGCAGTGTACAACTGGACGTTAAGGCAAGTGTGTGTGTGTGTGTGTTGGTGGGGGGTAGCTGCAACCAGAAGCTGGAATGTACTGTATGCGTGAACATGTGAGCTTGTAGGATTATGGAGTTGGCTTGAAGTCCCTTTTTCACACAGCACCCATCTGTACTGCAGTCAGAGCTATTCGGGCGTCCCTGGGGATGACAAATTCTGCTTGTCAGTGAGCTCGTTCCTTACACACCGAACCCCTTATGGAGTTATTCACAACACTGTTCTCCCTTACCTACTGTTTAATGACAGTGCTGCAGTACGTCGCTACCATGTTGAGCAAGATGTGCCAAAACTAAGGCAGTGCTCCCTGTCAAGACCCATTTATTTATGTGTGTGTGCTTGCGTGCGTGTGTGTGTGTGTGTGTGTGTATGTGTGTGTGAGGGATCTGTCAGTGGCCTATTAAGGGGAAGATTGAGACCCCACTCGGTACAGACTCACTCAACCAACACAACCTGCTGGGCTTTACAATCAGGCCAGGGGACTCATTCATCGCCTGCTGACAAGCCAGCCCCGAGTCTGAGCCGAAACGCACTGACGATTATTTACTCAGCTTACACCAGCTCCAACCAGCGCCGTGCACTCCCACCTTTATCTATCCCTCTGTCACACAAACGGTTCTCACATCCAGAAAACCGTTACAAAAACCACAACTTTTCATCCATACAAACCCGGGATTCATCTTGCAACAGATTCTACCGACTTGCTGTTATAGACCAGAACGTCAAGGACGTAGTAGCTCATCTAACCTGCCATCAAAACCGCCATGACGACCAAATCACCAAACAGAACTAAAATGTGACAATGTGAGAGAGGACCAACCTCCACGACTAACTGTTTACAACAGGAAAATCAACACATCAACACACTTTGTTCCCTGAAGCAAGATCGACCCAAAACAGCCGTCAGAACTGAATTCGCATGATAAATGAGAGATGAGATACAATTCTAGTCCGAAGAAAACGTGTTAAGTTGACCTAATGACTAATTTGTTGGCAAGAAATTGACAATACAATGACCAAGTTTTGTGCAGAAGGTCGAGTTCTTTCAAATAAAACAATCAGAACTGAAATCCACTGAGATCTGAAGGAGGGAGGAGACACGATTAAACTGAAAATAAACAAAGCTGTAAACAAATTGTTTACAACAGGAAAATCAACAAACAAACGACCGAGTTTTGTCCCCCGAGGGAAGGTCCACCCAAAACATCGACCAGAACTGGAATCGGGTGAGAAACGTGAGAGGAGATACAATTCTCGTGAAAAGTCCGAAAACGTGTTAAGGTGACCTGATTGGCGGTTCGTTTGCAAAAAAAATTTACAATACAATGACAAAGTGTTGCACGCAATGACTAGTTTTTTTTTTTTTTCCAAACAAAACAAGCAGAACTGAAATCCATTGAGAACTGAAGGAGGGAGGAGATACGATTTAAAGTGCCATTCCACCATTGGATGTATTCTTTGGCATAAAATACAATATATTTTGACAACATATATAAATGGTATCACTAGATAGAGAAATCTTGTAGCTTCAAAATGATATATCAAACATAATTTTTTGACAACAACAAGTATATTAATTTTGCGACCAAAGTCACCTACCCTTTTAATTTCCGCACGTGATGTCATCGGCAGGTTCCCCTTCTTGTGTATCACGTGACGTGTGACGTGGCACATATTATCAGCAATGGCGGATAGAACGCGATAAAAATAATACCAATAAATCTAGCTAATACCAATAAATCTAGCTAACTGAAAGATTAACTCAAAATTTTTCGCAATTTTTTTGGCCCCCATATACGAGGAGAAATGACTCTCTCACTTTGGGGGTTTCCTGGTCTAAAAATAGACTGACACGTGGTACACAAGAAGGGGAACCTGCCGATGACATCACGTTTCACTACTGCGCGGAAATTAAAAGGGTAGGTGACTTTGGTCGCAAAATTAATATACTTGTCGTTGTCAAAAAATTATGTTTGATATATCATTTTGAAGCTAAAAGATTTCTCTGTCTAGTCATGTTGTCATAAAATAAGTTGTATGCCAAAGAATACATCCAGGGCGGCACGGTGGTGTAGTGGTTAGCGCTGACGCCTCACAGCAATAAGGTCCTGGGTTTGAGCCCCGGGGCCGGCAAGGGCCTTTCTGTGCGGAGTTTGCATGTTCTCCCCGTGTCCGCGTGGGTTTCCTCCGGGTGCTCCGGTTTCCCCCACAGTCCAAAGACATGCAGGTTAGGCTAACTGGTGACTCTAAATTGACCGTAGGTGTGAATGTGAGTGTGAATGGTTGTCTGTGTCTATGTGTCAGCCCTGTGATGACCTGGCGACTTGTCCAGGGTGTACCCCGCCTTTCGCCCGTAGTCAGCTGGGATAGGCTCCAGCTTGCCTGCGACCCTGTAGAAGGATAAAGCGGCTAGAGATAATGAGATGAGATGAGAATACATCCAATGGTGGAATGGCACTTTAACTGAAAATAAACAAAGCTGTAAACAAATTGTTTACAACAGGAAAAAAAACAAACAACTTTTGTTCCTCAAGGAAAGATCTACCCAAAACATTGATCAGAACTGGAATCGGATGAGAAATGAGGGAGGAGATACAATTCTAGTGAGAGGCCTGGACTGTGTCCGAAATCGCTCCCTACTCACTATATAGTAGGGTGCATCAGTTGCCCTCACTTTCATAAAATCTGATGCATTTTTGTTTGGGTGTTCCTTTTCACCAATAAAGACATCCTGTAAAATTTTTTGACCATATTCAAAAGTCTAATGGTGGCACCATGACGTTCATTTTTTGCCAAAAAACGCTTATTTTATGTTTTCGTGTAAGGTTTGAATCACAATGTTGGACTCCATTTATTGATTCCTTGTGAGCCAGAGATCATGTTAAGAACCTTTGCGAGGGATTGAGAAGCATTAATGTGATTCATAATACATTTGTATTGTTTAAAAGTAGTTGAACAATGATTCAATGAACAGCTAAAACTCAAACTGTGCTTGATAATATATTTAGAATATGTACTAAAAATGTATATCTAAGATATTTGGTATACTCTAGTATAAGGTGCCATAATGTTTCATGAAAAGTGATCGAAATTGTCATAAAAGTCATAAAATAGCAGCTTTTTCCATAACTTTGAGCTCCTGGTGCCACCATTAAACTTTTGAATTTTGTCAAAATATTTCACCCAGTGTGTTTACTTACCAAAAGGAACATAAAAACAAAAATGCATCATGATCGGAGGAGCTTTTTATTTTTAGGGGGCAACTGATGCACCCTACTACATAGGGCACTATATAGTGAGGATGCCATTTTGTAGTGCTGTCTGAAACCTTAGCGAGGATTATTTACACCCTATATAGTGCACTCAAAGTATCCCACAATGCATCACGAAAAGTAGTGGACAACCGATGATCACTAACCAAAGCAATATATCCCATCATGCATTGTGGTCGCACTGAAAGAAATCAAATTAAAAGCCTCAAATTTGATTTAATAAAAGGCAGCGGCAAAGAAGAAAGTATTCAGCCTTGATTTAAAAGAACTGAAAGATGCAGGTACTTTGTACTGATTAATGTAGGAAATACGCTCAGTATAATATGGATTTATCATAAAAACACATGCATGTATTTATTATTTTGATCTGGCATGTTGTAATTGTGCGACAGTAATGACATAAATGCCAGCGCGATGGACTAGTGTCCGAAAGCGTTTTTTTTTTTTTTTTCATTTTATCAACGAGCTCACTAAACAGTCCTCTATATAATAATTCCCTATATAGGGAGTAGTGAATGAGTGAGCAATTTCGGACACAGGGTTGGAAAATGCATTTATTTGGCCTAATTACAAACTCGTTAGCAAAAAATTGGACAAAACAATGACCAAGTTTTGTGTGGAGTGACGAGTTCTTTCAAACAAAACAATCGGAACGGAAATCCGTGGAGAACTGACGGAGGAGATACGATTTAACTGAATTGTGGACGACGGACGCCACGCCATGGCAACAGTTCATCGGCCTCATGGTCAGATGACGTAACAACACCGTGGTGTGCAAGTTTGCTGGCGTAAACCAAGGAAAGGCACTCAAAACGATGATTTAAAACTCCATCCATCAGGAATACACTAATACCCTGGTGCTGAACCGCTTCTCCTCACTTCGCCCAATCAACAGTGATATACTCATCTTAAACCCATTCAGTCCTTTCAAAAGCCTCCCTCACTTCCATCTCTGCTCTGGCACGGGAGCAGTGACACCCCGCGGAAGAAGTATCCGCTTAGGGATTATCAAATCGTGTTATCGCCCATTTTCGGATCCCCTCTGCAAATTTGACAACTAATTCCAGCTAACTGCACTCCCATTCTTTACTCCGGCATCTCTGTCACATCATTAATCTTATTATTGACAGCAAGAGACCCCCTACTCCTGCTACAATCCCCCTGGGGCTCATCTTCTGATTCCCACTGGGGGAACAGCACTGCGATTCACTCTGCTAAAACCAGCAATGCCTGCCGTGGGTCAAAATAACCAATTACGAATGCAGGACAGAACCTGGTGAGCAAAACATCCATGCAAATGTGCTCAGAGTGAGCACAGAGACACCTAGTGAAGTTTGGGCTGGCTGTAGAAGTGGCCAAGTTTTTTTTTTTTTTTTGCTGCTTCACACTAAATAGCAACATTTGATTCATTTTCGGCGGCACGGTGGTGTAGTGGTCCGGGTTCGAGCCCCGTGGCCGGCGAGGGCCTTTCTGTGCGGAGTTTGCATGTTCTCCCCGTGTCCGCGTGGGTTTCCTCCGGGTGCTCCGGTTTCCCCCACAGTCCAAAGACATGCAGGTTAGGTTAACTGGTGACTCTAAATTGACCGTAGGTGTGAATGTGAGTGTGAATGGTTGTCTGTGTCCATGTGTCAGCCCTGTGATGACCTGGCGACTTGTCCAGGGTGTACCCCGCCTTTCGCCCGTAGTCAGCTGGGATAGGCTCCAGCTTGCCTGCGACCCTGTAGAACAGGATAAAGCGGCTACAGATAATGAGATGAGATGAGATGATTCATTTTCTAAAAATGATGGCCAGGGCCTGGGTTATGGGGCAGCTGTCTGAGCGGCATTCTCAACACCAAACGTTGGACTACAGCAATCACATCTGCATACCGAGGTGTACTGGAACTGTGCCAGGAATTCCCAGCCAAAATAAGAATACTCGGGAAAAGTACTTATTATACTAGAAATCTTATGAAATGTGTAATACAACTAAGTAATACTTTAGGCTTTTAAAATGCTGTTGTGGTATGAAACTAATCACGACGGATTGGTGTGATGTTTGTTTGATTATTATCCTCCTCATCCCAACGGGTTACGTTTAATCAGAATCGAGTTTATTGCCAAGTATGTTCTCACATACAAAGAATTAGCTTTGGTGACTGATGCTTGAACAGATAAAGGAGAACTGAAGCCATTTTTAAACTTGTTTTATTTCTAATTCAATTACGGTTTCGGTTTTAGTAACCTTATATCGTGACTCGTCTAGGCAACTAATTGCAATGAAATATTATACTTATCGGCCTATTCGGTTTTTAGCCGTGTTGAATTTAGTTCGTTTGGTCGACAGCAGGCGTCGCTTATCCGCGTGATCTTCACGAGACTTCGAAACGTGAAGTGTCAGCCAGGTGTCAGTGCCGCCATTTTGAAAACTTTTCCAAATGAAATATTGCACAAAAACGAGTTTAAATGACGATTACTGCCTGCTTTTTTCAAACTTTCCTGACTGCTATCTATAGATGAAAGTCTAAGCGTACGTTTTACTTCCGTCCTACGATGTCTCGCACAGGTCTCAACGAATCTCGTTTACGGCCATCACTTTGACATACGGACCGATATATTACAGAGCGTATTTCAAACACTCAGAACTTGCTATAGCAGCGACAAAATAGCGATCAAAAATGCGTTCCGATATTTAATAAAATGAGATAAATAGAATTTTGATGATAAAAAAAAATTGCCTTCAGTTCCCCTTTAAAATAGAAGAATTTAGCAAAGACAAAAAGTAGCTATATACATAGAATAAGAGATAGAAGAATCTCTGAAATAGACATGGCATATGTTTAGAAAATCAGCAATTTAACCACCATAACCCTTTGAAAAACTCTCTAAATATCAGCTAAAACTATCAAAGTTCTTAAATAATATTTAGGATGGCTATTGTTTTGCTGTTTTGTGGATTTTAGCATACATTTCTGTGGCTTGTGGCAATAATATAGAATTGTACATGATCAAAGTTGATTTTAGCTTGGGTTTTACATTATAAGAAAGAAAGACTGACAGTGACATATTAGGTTGGTTACAAATTGGTTCAACTTATTCACATCTGTAAAATACAGGCCTAGGTGATATCTCTGGGAGTGGTTTTGATGTATTACATGTTGCTTTATTTTTGCATGGTGAGGTTGACATTTACATGGAATTGCCCAATATACAAATTTTAAAAGTGGACATATTTAAGGGGTACGTGCGTATATGTACAGTATGTCAGGAACGGGCAAAAATAGGTCACATGATGATGATGAAGATGGAGAAGAGACATGATAAGAGTGCGTGAAAGGAAGAGAATATGTGTAGTGGGCTAAGCCAATAACCAGGCTGTACTGTGCGAGCTGGAATGTGCAATAAAGGTTTACAGAATGGAGATGTATGACATGGCCTTGAAATGTGCAAAAATTATTGCATTAATGCTATGGAATGTCTGTGTGACTGATTAACAGTTATTCCATGAAATTGAGTCGTACATGAATTACGAGATTGAGTGGAATAACCGTTTTATTCTATCCACATTCACTGGATTTTGAGAAACCGAGCATTTTTATTTTTGCAAATTCGGTAAATTAAAAACTTTATACAAAATGTCCAACAAAATAATTTCCGCTGAGAATGACAAGAGCAATTTGTGAAAAGTGCCGTAATAATAATGTTTAAAAAAAGCTATGTTACCACCATCAAATACTTTTATTCCATATTTTGTTGCTTTTTTTTTTTTTTGTGTGTGTGTGTGTGTATTTTTGGGGTTTTGTTTTTGAGTAGAGTTTTTATTTCGTCCTTGATTGGTTCAGCAATACGCCCCGCCATTTTGGTTTTCTCTACTTGTGGTATAGAGGATTTCGACGTGACGTCACAGGTGACGTGACGCCCCGGTATCCGCCATTTTGAAGGTCAAGCTCGCTAATGTCAACAACATAGTAGCTGGTATGTTACTGTAGCAATGTTTACGTTCAGTCATTTGGATGACTGTTAAAACCTTTCAGTCTCAAGTTTTTCCTTTACTGGATTTACTAGTTTACTGAGCTAGCGCGCTCGGGCAGGCTGGGAGCGAGCGCGCTAGCTCAGTAAACTAGTAAATACAGTAAAGGAAAAACTTGAGACTGAAAGGTTTTAACAGTCATCCAAATGACTGAACGTAAACATTGCTACAGTAACATACCAGCTACTATGTTGTTGACATTAGCTAGTGCTAACAGCTAGCTGCTAGTGCACTGCTACAACTACACCAACCCTAATAATACAGTTCTTGGTCATTGCCTGGTAACAGCAAATTTATAACGGGCCATGTCTCAACAGACTAAGAAGTTATTTCAATGACATTTAATAACATTTTGTTTATCCTGAGGACCGAAAGTAAATGAAAATGTGAACAAACCTTAGCTGTAATAAGATGGCGACCACCGGCTCCAGGGACGACCCGCTGATGTAGGCATGTTACCCAGCCTGGTTTTTAACGACATAGGTATACAGATCATGTGGGCCGAAGTCAGGTAAAGACGAGGGCTTCGTGTACTTCTGTACGTCAGTGAACAATCCTGGTGGAAGCAGGTAAACGTCGTTCTCTAAGCCTGCTAACCTCAATTTTTGCAAATACCTCTCCCTCTGCTCACCCTGTAAATGCCCTACGTCGCTGGATAGTGAAGGTGTTTTCTGCATCTCGCTCCTTTTTCTTTTATGTTTTTTTCCCTGGTATTTCCCACACGCCTGACTGCAGGTCAGGAAGATCACCTGCGCTGCAAAGCCAGAAAAAGATAGCCTGGTAACGTGTACGGATCACGTACACCAGCATCATTGATTTTCTGGTGATATCGCTTCTTACTCGCGTCATCTAGGCCGGATAAAATACTCGACAATGAGACTTCGTCATGATCAACAGTGTATCACTACCGGTAGTCGCCATATTTGTGACCGTCAAAATGGCGCCGGCTACTTGTTGACATGGCAACGGTCACGTGGGTCGAAAACCTCTATATGAGCTGATATCCTCTTAGTAGAGTAGCCAATCAGAGCGCACGATTGCTCATATCCAGTGAACATGGACAGAACAATTCCAGTTATCAGTTATTGTATATTATAACTGCTATAAACAGTCATTCCTTTCTGGAACATTCAGAACGCCTTTGTTTGGTAAATAACACATTTTATTAATCAGTTCATTGATTAAGTCGTCCCAGTGAATGGAATATATGTTACTATACACTACCGTTCAAAAGTTTGGGGTCACCCAGACAATTTTGTGTTTTCCATGAAAAGTCACACTTTTATTTACCACCATAAGTTGTAAAATGAATAGAAAATATAGTCAAGACGTTTTTCTGGCCATTTTGAGCATTTAATCGACCCCACAAATGTGATGCTCCAGAAACTCAATCTGCTCAAAGGAAGGTCAGTTTTATAGCTTCTCTAAAGAGCTCAACTGTTTTCAGCTGTGCTAACATGATTGTACAAGGGTTTTCTAATCATCCATTAGCCTTCTGAGGCAATGAGCAAACACATTGTACCATTAGAACACTGGAGTGAGAGTTGCTGGAAATGGGCCTCTATACACCTATGGAGATATTGCACCAAAAACCACACATTTGCAGCTAGAATAGTCATTTACCACATTAGCGATGTATAGAGTGGATTTCTGATTAGTTTAAAGTGATCTTCATTGAAAAGAACAGTGCTTTTCTTTCAAAAATAAGGACATTTCAAAGTGACCCCAAACTTTTGAACGGTAGTGTAGAAATTACAGAATAAGAATAAAATATTAGAAGGAGTGCATTAATATAAATCATCTGGGGTAAGTAGTGGTACAATGGTTAAGGCTCTGGGTTACTGATCTGAAGGTCATGAGTTCAAGCCCTGATATTGACAAACTGCCACTGTTGGGCCCTTGAGCAAGGCCTTTAGCCCTCTCTGCTCCAGGAGCAGTAGGTCATGTACCACCTTGTTGTATGTCACTCTGAATAAGAGCATGTGCTAAATGCCTGTAATGTAATATAAAACCTATTATTCTATCCATGTTCACTGGATATGAGCAATCATGTGCTCTGATTGGCTAATCTACTACTAGGCTATCAGCCCATATACTGTGAGTAGAGAAAAACAAAATGGTGGAACGCATCAAGTCAGATATATATGTTATTTACCAGCTGGGAGGTCCGTATCGTGAAATACCGTGACTGAGGTCTTGAAAGTACTGAGCGAGGCCCTTTGGGCCGAGGTCAGTATTCAAGGCCGAGGTCACGGTATTTCACCATACGGACCGACCTTAAGCTGGTAAATAATATATTTATTTTTTTCTTTATCAAATTCTAACAGAAAACGAGAGCGCCCGAAAGGGAAAACCGAGCCGAGCCGCCATTTTGAATCCTCATTCACAGCTGTAATGCAAATGGCTTCCTCCTCGGTATACAAGTGCACTTCCATGGCAGGAAAAGAAACTACATTTTGCCGCCTATGTAGTCCCCTATTTATACAAATAGGAGTCATTCAGGATTCAGCCATGTTTTTGCTAGGCGTTAGTAACAGTTAGAGGTTTTTAGCTTTCTACTGAAATGTTTTATTTTATTTCTTCTTCCTCAGGGTAGTAAAACTCGCTTTCGCTGTGAACACTGTCGTTATCGCTATCCATGATGTAAAATTAATGGTATTATGCTGAGAAATGCTGGCAAAAATTTATAAGATTTTTGATAAAAATCTTATAAAAAAGATAAACGTTGACAAAAATTGCTACTATGTTTGTTGTTGTTGTGAATGAGCAAGTCGCCAGAGGTCCATAACCGGGGTCCGTACCATAGGATACAGACCCGCTTGCCAGCCAATCAGAGTGCAGGATTTGATGGAAACCGGACCGCGAAAAAAAATCACTTTATTATCAAGTATTTAAAAGAAACAGAAATAGCTAAAAGAATATAGTCCCCCCCCCCCCCCCCCCCCCACAACCCAGTCGGTGGCGGTAATGCACCTTTAAGTTGGTTTGCCAACCGCCAAAAACACCCTAAAGAAGAAGAAGAAGAAAATGGTGGCGGGTGTTGCTGAACCAACCGAGGATGAAATAAAAACTCTACTCAAAAACAAAACCCCAAAAAACAAAACAAAACAAAAGCAACAAAATATGGTATTTGATGGTAAGAATGCATATTTTTTTCTTTTTTAAGAATTATTATTATCGCATTTTTCACAAATCGCTATTGTCATTTTGCCGGTTTGTTTACATTCTAAACTGGAAATGATGTTGTCGGACGTTTTGTGTAAAGTTTTTATTTATCAAATTTGTAAAAAAATAATAAAAAAAGCTCCGTTTCTCCAAATCCAGTGAATGTGGATAGAATAAAAGAGCTATTCAACTCAATCTCATTGTATATGGCTTGTAGCCAACTCGGCGCGTGTACGACTCTATTTCATGGAATAACTTAATTGTCTGCACTACTGTCAGAGCTGCACGATTCTAGAAAATTAACAAAAAATTAATTGTGGATAGCCAAATATAGCAAGGCACCGTGTGCATTCTTGTGGTCAGCTGAGGCAATGCAGAACATCAAGATCCATCTTAGTTCCTTAAGTGATGCTACAAAAAACGCAAAGCTCTCTCTTATTCCCACGCCATGTGGCGCGTTTGGCAGTGCCGATCTCCGTTTCCGTAGCCCTCGGCCTCTCGCCTATTACATAGCTAGGGTTACAGTGGGGGCTGGTCCTCTGGTAACCGCAAGAGCTTGACTCCCCACTCGCATCTGTATTGCAACGTGCCTTGCCAGGCGGCAGTAGGCACCATTTTTACGATGGTCTTTGGTATAACCCGACTGTGAATAGAACTCGCGATCTCCCGATCGAGAGGCAGACACGCTAACCACTAGGCCAAAAAACCCAAAGCTGCTACAGGAAAAACAACAAACTCCAAGGGTCTGCTGATGCTGATGGACGGATAGCAGGAGCGTTGACGGACCGAGGTCTAATCAAGGAGAGATGAGAGATGCAGGAGTGCTGCAAGAGCCCCAGAAGTGAGTCACTTGTTCACTGGTGGATATATGGCAAGTTCAGTGACGTCAAACAGCTCCTGCTTGACCGTGTCAGTCATCACTACCGCCCAATAATCAGTGAAAGCCACTGAATGAACATTATACTGACCTTGCTGTGATGAGGCCCACTGAGAGCAATCTCACCCACGATCCACTGGCTCATCTACAGCACTTTTAACACATCTGCTTCAATGTCGTGTGGGGTAATGAGGACAGAGTGTGTACGCGTGTCCATTCACACCCCTATTACGCTCACTTGTTTATGTCCATTTAAGAAACAGTGCAGTGCACTAACGTGCCTCAAACACTGAGCTGTTCGTGCTTACGCGCTAGAAACTGAACACACTCTCACATTCCCTAACACTCCTCATCCGTCAACCACCTGTCTGCCATAAAAGGCACCTAGGAGTCTACCGAGCACCAGTTTCTAGTTGCACAGAACCATTCATCATCCTATCGCACTGTGTGTGGGGTCACTTCATGTGTTTATGACTTAAGTATAAGCTAGCGCTGCATGACAGCTAGTAAAATAATGTTTTATTGCACTTTATTATTTTAAATCAACAGCCAACTGGGATATTGTGCACATTGGATATTATATAGTACCTTGCGCAGGTATTCACCCTTAGACTTTTCTATATTTTGTAGAATTCAACCTGGAAAAAATTTTACTGGGATTTTTACAATTTGATTTACATTCTGTGTATGGAGCGGCACGGTGGTGTAGTGGTTAGCGCTGTCGCCTCACAGCAAGAAGGTCCGGGTTCGAGCCCCGGGGCCGGCGAGGGCCTTTCTGTGTGGAGTTTGCATGTTCTCCCCGTGTCCGCATGTGTTTCCTCTGGGTGCTCCGGTTTCCCCCACAGTCCAAAGACATGCAGGTTAGGTTAACTGGTGACTCTAAATTGACCGTAGGTGTGAATGTGAGTGTGAATGGTTGTCTGTGTCTATGTGTCGGCCCTGTGATGACCTGGCGACTTGTCCAGGGTGTACCCCGCCTTTCGCCCGTAGTCAGCTGGGATAGGCTCCAGCTTGCCTGCGACCCTGTAGAAGGATAAAGCGGCTAGAGATAATGAGATGAGATGAGATCATGTGTATGTAATGTCCAACATGTCTAATATTTGAAAGTGTAAATTCTGTTTTATTGTGACAAAGATTAGTTAAACAAACAAACAAACAAACAAACAAACAAACAAACAAAAAAGCGAGACATTTCAATACCTGGGTCAATACTTGGTAGAACCATCCTCTGGCAACAATTATGTCCAACTCTTCTGGGAAACAACTGTATCAGCTTTACACATCTGAATCCTGATATTTTTGCTCAGATTCCCAGTCCCTGTTGATGAAACGCATCTCCCGCCACAATGCTACCACCACCATGCTTTACCTTTTATTTTATTTTTTTTTAAACCTCGCTTGGGACGAAGTCCACCAGGGGGTGAGGTATTGTTTTCGGTGGGGTTTCTTTGTTAGCAACATTACGGGAAAACAGCTGGACGAATCTCATTGAAACTTTCAGGATAGATGGGTATTGGTGTCAAATAGAACCTCCAACATTTTGACGGTCATCCGGTCAAGGTTTCCAAAATCATTCGTTTCGTGATATCTTCCTTCATATTCATCATATTTACTTCACACCAAATCCAAAATCTTCATCTTTCGATTCTGCTTCCATTGATATGCTACATGATGGGGTATCTCTCATAGTTTTCTAAGCGGTTGGGGGTCAAATGTCAGGGGTCAGGGTCACGGGTTTTCAGAGGGCTATAACTTGAAAACAGTTGATGGTAGACAGATATTTACCCTCATCAACTTATAGGAAGTTCCATATGGGCTTTCATTTGGCACCATGACCTTTGACCTTGAGTGACCCTGAAAGGTCATACGCAGGGTCATGGATTTTCAGAGGCTCGTAACTGGGAAACAGTTCAAGATAGAGAGATACTTAATATTATCGGCATATAGGAAGTCATATATGGGCTTTCATTTGGCACTATGACCTTTGACTTTGAAAGATCATATGCAGGGTCACGGATTTTCAGAGGCTCATAAGTGTGAAATGGTTCAAGATAGACAGATACTTAATATTATTGACATATAGAAAGTCATATATGGGCTCTCATTTGGTACTGTGATCTTTGACCATGAGTGACCTTGAAAGGTCAAACTCAAGGTCACAGGTTTTCAGAGGCTCATAACTTTAAAATGGTTAATGACAGACATACGTTTACCAGTATCAACATATAAGAAGTCCCATATGGGCTTTCAGTTGCCACCATGACGTTTGACCTTGAATGACTCTGAAATGTCAAACTCAAGGTCATGGATTTTCATAGAACTATAACCTGACAGCTGATGATTGAGAAATATTACTATTATCAACAGACAGGTAGTCCCACATGGGCCTTCATTTAGCACCATGAATGTTGATCTTGAGTGACCCTGAAGTGTCAAACTGAAGGTCACGGATTCACCTTGTAAGGTGAATAGGCCAGACTGTCGGGCAAGGCTTGTTTTGCCTGGCAACACTTGTGTGTGTGTGTGTGTGTGTGTTTGTCTCGTCTCGTCTTCTTCCGCTTTATCCGGGACCGGGTCGCAGAGGCAGCAGTCTAAGCGCATGGAAGCCCAAACGTCCCTCTCCCCAGACACCTCGGTCAGCTCCTCGGGAAGAACACCGAGGCGTTCCCAGGCCAGCCGAGAGACATAGTCCCTCCAGCATGTCCTGGGTCTTCCCCGGGGCCTCCTCCCGGGGGGACATGCCTGGAAAACCTCCCCAGGGAGGCGTCCAGGAGGCATCCGAAAAAGATGCCCGAGCCACCTCAGCTGATTCCTCTCGATGTGGAGGAGCAGCGGCTCTACTCCGAGCTCCTCCCGAGTGACTGTGCTTCTCACCCTATCTCTAAGGGAGCGCCCAGCCACCCTGCGAAGGAAACTCATTTCGGCCGCTTGTATCCGCGATCTTGTTCTTTCGGTCATTACCCAAAGCTCATGGCCATAGGTGAGAGTCGGAACATAGATCGACCGGTAAATTGAGAGCTTCACCTTTTGGCTCAGTTTAAGTATCTCGGGTGTTTGTTTGTTTGTTTTTTTAAACCATAGCATGTCACAATTATTTTATTGTGGAATATTGCAGAAGATCTGATAAAATGGTAGTAAATTATTATTATTTTTTTAATGGCTGTACAATATAACCGAACAAAACAAAGACAATAGAAAAAGACAATAGTGCATACAAGGAATACAAGATGTGTAACGAACCAAGGGAGGGTGTAGATTTTTTAAGTGCAAATCAAATCCTTAAATGATTTATACAGTATCAGTGATTTGTAGTATATACGCCATACCAGTCAAAACTTTATACACCCCTACGCATTCATAGGTTTTACTCCATTACCATTTTCTACACTGCAGAATCATACTGAAGTCGCCAAAACTCTGAAACCAACATGCTTTACTGACGTGAATGGCATCATTTACATCCTTTTTAACTGACTGAAACAGAATATTATTTTATCTATTTCTGTCTTTTGGTTTGATTTACAATAATAAAGTGCTCTACCATTTGGGCAGCAAGGTGGTGCAGTGGTTAGCACTGTCGTCTCACAGCAAGAAGGTTCTGGGTTCGAACCTCATGGCCGACGGGGGCCTTTCTGTGTGGAGTTTGCATGTTTTCCCCATGTCTGTGTGGGTTTTCTCTGGGTGCTCTGGTTTCCTCCACAGTCCAAAGACATGCAGATTAGGTAAAATACCCAGCCAGTGGAGTTGTACAAGCCAGTGCATACTTAGTGCTGGTCTGGGGAGGGTTGCATCAGGAAGGGCATCTGGTGTAAAACCTATGCCAAATCAAATATGCGAAATAGATCCGACCCCTAACGGGCGCAGCTATATCATTTAATGATCAGCTTTGTACTGCAATGCTTTCGGGAAACTTAGTCCCAATCGATTCTGAACATACACGAGACAAGGGTTTCCAACCCAGTTGGGAAAACTTGCCCACAATGTTTTTAAGAAGAAAGAAGAAGAAACTTTTATTTGTCGCATGCACACTTCGAGCACAGTGAAATTCATCCTCTGTATTTCACTCATCTGAAACAGTGAACACACGCACACACACCCAGAGCAGTGGGTAGCCACACCAAAGCACCCGGGTAGCAATCAGGGGTTCGGTACCTTGCTCAAGGGCACCTCAGCCCAAGGCCGCCCCACGTCAACCTAACTGCATGTCTTTGGACTGTGGGGGAAACCGGAGCACCCGGAGGAAACCCACGCAGACACGGGGAGAACATGCAAACTCCGCACAGAAAGGCCCTCGCTGGCCACTGGGTTCAAACCCTGAACCTTCTTGCTGTGAGGCGACTGTGCTAACCACTACACCACCGTTTAGAATTTAACTAATCATTTACCCAACAAATCTGAATGTTGGTATATAAATCTAGATGGTGGATTGGTTATAAAATCAAGTCACGTACAACAAAGGCCTACTGGTTGTTATCAGAGAAACTCATTTCAAACAAATCAGTTCTAACCTTCATTACAGAAGCTATAATGCAGATGTGCAGGGTCATTGCTATTTGCGGTTGCATTTTGCAGCTGGATGCATATCATGGTGCATTGCTGCAGTCTGTCATACAGGGAGTTTAAACTGCACTTGTCCTGAAGGTCAATCCAAGCAAACCAAAGCGTTTCCTTTACCGACATCATACAAATTACAGGGCCAGGCTTGGAAGCAACTGGTCGAAGGTGCTCACCTGTGGTAGCTGAGGCTTTTCTCTAGAGTTCAAAAGGGAAAGGCAAGATTTGCCAAGAGCCAGCTAATTACCCAGCATCAAATGTTAGGGTCATTTTGTTAACCTGAGCTTTTGAAGCCACACAAGTGTTCTTAAGACAGAGAAAAGACCACTGGTCCTCTCTCCTTACACGCATTACTTCATGCCTCCTTGATTCAGACTAGTCTTGGTGCCAGCAGTTGTATGATCTCTAATTGGTCCCTCTGAGCACTGAGCAGGAACAGGCATCTGCTCAGGGTGGGCACAGGACTGGGCATCTCACCACTGGAACAGCTGCCCTCAATGTCACTGAGCTAAATGTAAGAGTTTTACAATATTATAAGTTCAGGACTTTAAGCACCAAGCGTCTAGAATAAATACAGACTTGGACAGGATAGATGATTAAAAAAAAAAAGAAAAAAAAGAAAAGGGGAAAAAAACAGGCAATCAAACAACTGAGAAAGCAGACTTTTTCAAAAAACTTGTTAAAAAAAAAGTTATTTGCATGAAGAGGCCAAATAGACCAAAAACATTTTAAAAATAATAATAATAATAATAATAATAATAATAATAATAAATAAATAAATCAGATATTCTGCTTGGATCAGTAGAGATGGTGAATTATTATTATTATTTTTTTATAATTACAGCATCTCATGATATACTGAATGGCAGTACACACTTTTAAAGGGATTGGAGAGGAATAATAATAATAATAATAATAATAATCTCATCTCATCTCATTATCTCTAGCCGCTTTATCCTGTTCTACAGGGTCGCAGGCCAGCTGGAGCCTATCCCAGCTGACTACGGGCGAAAGGCGGGGTACACCCTGGACAAGTCGCCAGGTCATCACAGGGCTGACACATAGAGACACACAACCATTCACACTCTCATTCACACCTACGGTCAATTTAGAGTCACCAGTTAACCGAACATGCATGTCTTTGGACTGTGGGGGAAACCGGAGCACCCGGAGGAAACCCACGTGGACACGGGGAGAACATGCAAACTCCGCACAGAAAGGCCCTCGCTGGCCACAGGGCTCGAACCCGGACCTTCTTGCTGTGAGGCGACAGCGCTAACCACTACACCACCGTGCCGCCAATAATAATTATTATTATTATTATTATTAATTTTTTTAAATCTTAATAATGAATCTTTATTTCATAAAAAATAATAAACTTCAAATAACTATAATATAACTGTACAAAATGACTTCTATAATTGTTCAAACTTACACACAATTCGGTGGTGGTACACTGAGATCATAAAAAACTGCAATTATATGTAATAAGTATGATAAAAACTATATGATAAGAACTAAACTAAGGAATATAGATTAAATTAATAAAAACTATATAATAATAATACTTTTTCTTAACAATGCAGTTAAAAAAAAAACCTCAATGCTTTTTACAAAAAACTATTGCATATAGTAATGAAAAGAAGAAAAAAAAGAAAAATATGGAGGAAACAGTAAAAATCTCATTCATGCATGTCCACTTAAATTTATCAATCAACAGTGAAAGTATAAAAATAGCTGGTGTTCCTCAAAAAACAGTCAGTCAGTCAATCAGGCCAAGAGAAGAGCCAAATCCAATAGCCACCAAAATATCTGGTGACGTCCTGATTAAGAAACAGATGTAACAAAATCAATCATAACGTGTTTACTTAGTAATAAAATGTGAGCACGGTGAGTAAATTAGAGTGAAAGTGGTCCAGACTGGGTCACATTAGTGAGAGCAGCTCGATAGTGTAACCTAAGAGTTGTCACCTCAAGTTTGTCATTAATATCCACAAACTCGTTAAATGGAGAATGCCATGAAAGAGGATACAGGTAGGACGAGTGGCCTTAAGGATGGGGAGAATGTCTTACCCCAAAAATAGTCCAAAGAGCATTCACCATGCCCTCCCCAAAACCAACGACACTCTGAATCAAGTAGTCTTAGTGTATGTCCTCCTGCATATATACCGGTACACTATACATGTTGTTCAGTTGTACCACAGGTGCTCCTGTGGTACAACATATGGACAAAGGATATTTGTATTAGTATTACAATTCCTGAAATCAATGTTCATGACTGTCCAATGTCCAGCGTCTTGAGTTAAGGAATGGCACCAGCTCTCTATGTGTAGCACAGAACCTGAGATCTAGTTCACTGCACTGTCGAAAAGATCCTAATAAATAAATATAGCCACAAGTGGCAATAAAGGGGCGGCACGGTGGTGTAGTGGTTAGCGCTGTCGCCTCACAGCAAGAAGGTCCGGGTTCGAGCCCCGGGGCCGGCGAGGGCCTTTCTGTGTGGAGTTTGCATGTTCTCCCCGTGTCCGCGTGGGTTTCCTCCGGGTGCTCCGGTTTCCCCCACAGTCCAAAGACATGCAGGTTAGGTTAACTGGTGACTCTAAATTGACCGTAGGTGTGAATGTGAGTGTGAATGGTTGTCTGTGTCTATGTGTCAGCCCTGCGATGACCTGGCGACTTGTCCAGGGTGTACCCCGCCTCTCGCCCGTAGTCAGCTGGGATAGGCTCCAGCCCGCCTGCGACCCTGTAGAAGGATAAAGCGGCTACAGATAATGAGATGAGATGAGATGAGATGAGATGAGATGCAATAAAGGGCCTGAGCACCTCCGGCATACCAAATCTGGCATGAATCCAATAAACTGCCGAGGAGCAGAACGTCAAAATATAATGTCAAAATATAATTCTCTCCCCCCCCCCATCTGTCCCTCTGAGTTACATGTTGATCCTGGGATCGAGATGCTGGCCTCTTCTGCCCCTCGGACCTGCTTGGTCCATCCTGGTGCCCTGTGTCTGGTCGGAGTTTTATCGCCCCACTCCTGTGAAGGACGGCCGCATGAGGACAGTTGAGGGTTATACCTGTTAAAACTGTTAATATTATAGTCAGGCTGTCTGTTGTTGCCCAAATGAGGATGGGTTCCCTTTTGTGTCTGGTTCCTCTCGAGGTTTCTTCCTCATGTCGTCTGAGGGAGTTTTTCCTTGCCACCGTCGCCACAGGCTTGCTCATTGGGGATAGATTAGGGATAAAATTAGCTCATGTTTTAAGTCGTTCAAATTCTGTAAAGCTGCTTTGCGACAATGTTTATTGTTAAAAGCGCTGTACAAATAAATTTGATTTGATAACGTGTCAAAATGTACAAAACCAAAAATAACCCACTTCCTGTTGAGGATGGCTAACACTTTACAATTTTGTTTGTCTTTGGGCACCCCACACACCTACCAAATTTGACACGGATAGGTGAAACTATTTACTGGGCAAAAGTCTCAATGACATGTGGGGGGCACTCTGGAGTACCCAGGACACACTTTGGGCCAAGCCTCTATCGCTGAGTAGCAGTGGTCAGGACTGATATGTGTACCAAATTTCATGAGTTTTCGCTCATGAGAACAATCTTAAAAATGGCCAAGTCTTGAAGAAAAAGAATAATAAGAATAATAAATAAGAATCCGGGCGACACGGTAGCGTAGTGGTTAGCACTGTCGCCTCACAGCAAGAAGGTTCTGGGTTCGAGCCCCGTGGCCGGCGAGGGCCTTTCGGTGTGGAGTTTGCATGTTCTACCCGTGTCTGCGTGGGTTTCCTCCGGTTTCCCCCACAGTCCAAAGACATGCATGTTCGGTTAACTGGTGACTCTAAATTGACCGTAGGTGTGAATGTGAGTGTGAATGGTTGTCTGTGTCTATGTGTCAGCCCTGTGATGACCTAGCGACTTGTCCAGGGTGTACCCCGCCTTTCGCCCGTAGTCAGCTGGGATAGGCTCCAGCTTGCCTGCGACCCTGTAGAACAGGATAAAGCGGCTAGAGATAATGGATGGATGGAAATAAGAATCCTTAGGGAAGCAATAGGGCCTTGCAACTTGTTGCAGCACCCTCCACTGGACACTGAAGGCTGCGCACTTAACTAATGAATTAAATCTGGAGTCATCGATTTTGAATAACTGCATAGCTCCGTTTATTGTTTCGGTTAGGTGACTGTAAATTTCCAGAGCATTACAGTGTGATCTCAAAATGTGACCTGGTCATCAGTGTGTTGGTCAAAAATTATATATAAATTATAAAAATTATATATGTTTATAATAGATAACCGAAGACATTCTCCTTGCCTTTTACTTAGTGTTTTGTTGTTGTTGTTGTTTCGGGGCGGCACGGTGGTGTAGTGGTTAGCACGGTCTCCTCACAGCAAGAAGGTTCTGGGTTCGAACCCAGCGGCTGGCGAGGGCCTTTCTGTGTGGAGTTTGCATGTTCTCCCCGTGTCTGCGTGGGTTTCCTCCGGGTGCTCCGGTTTCCCCCACAGTCCAAAGACATGCGGTTAGGTTAATATAGGATGGCCTTGGGCTGAGGTGCCCTTGAGCGAGGCACCGAACTCCCGATTGCACCCCTGGCGCCGTTAGCATGGCTACCCACTGCTCTGGGTATGTGTGCACGCTCATTGCTCACGTGTGTGTGCATGTGTGTGTTCACTGCTTCAGATGGGTTAAGGGTTGTTTTACAATCAGGGTACGTAAGCTAAAAATCACATTTAACACTTATTATCTTCAAT
Source organism: Neoarius graeffei (assembly GCF_027579695.1). Lineage (NCBI taxonomy): Eukaryota > Metazoa > Chordata > Actinopteri > Siluriformes > Ariidae > Neoarius > Neoarius graeffei. Next base: position 88,734,013 of record NC_083572.1, read on the forward strand.
ATCAAAAGGCTTGACTAAATAAACTTGGTTGTTTATTGCAGCCCTGTGATAGCTCTATTTACCGTGCAAAAAAAAAAAAAAATTTGGTGATAACGTTATTTTTAGTGAACGAATGGCAATGTATGTCATATTTAGCAAAGTTACTCGTGTCATTTAGAAAAAGTGCTTTTTTGACCACAGGTAGCTCCAAAAAGGATGCACTTAAATCATTCTTTATACCATAAAACAAATATTTGGTTCCATATCATTGGAAACATAGTTAAGTTTTAATGTTGAATGCCAGTAAGTTTTCAGACTATTTTGATCAAATTAGTATGTAATTGTGTCAAAAAAATGTCCTCTCCGAGACAGCTAATTTTTCAATATAAAATAACATATCTAAAATGATTATTTTCATCCTAAAATGTGGTCAAGATATTGGGACAAATATTAGAGACAACTAACAAAGCTTACAGCCTTATATTTAAAAGCACTATGGAAGTAGTGGATTCTGAGTTGTCAAAAAAAAAAATGTCCTCTCCGAGAATCACTTCATTTGTTTCTCCCATCTTATAGCAGATTACACAAAACTACCATACACACACGTCAAAAAATTACCTGAAATCTGTTCTTTAACTTGTCCTTCACTTAAAAACTGGTACAAGAACCAGTTTGAATCAATTTGAATTTTGGACCCCTGTGACACAAACTTTGTACCCTGATTGTAGAACAACCCTTAAAGGAACAGTCCACCGTACTTCCATAATGAAATATGCTCTTATCTGAATTGAGACGAGCTGATCCGTACCTCTCCGAGCTTTGCGCGACCTCCCAGTCAGTCAGATGCAGTCAGACGCGCTGTCACTCCTGTTAGCAATGTAGCTAGGCTCAGTATGGCCAACGGTATTTTTTGGGGCTGTAGTTAGATGCGACCAAACTCTTCCGCGTTTTTCCGGTTTACATAGGTTTATATGACCAGTGACATGAAACAAGTTCAGTTACACAAATTGAAACGTAGCGATTTTCTATGCTATGGAAAGTCCGCACTATAATGACAGGCGTACTAACACCTTCTGCGTGCTTTGATATCTGAGCTCCATATCAATGTGCTGTCGAAGCGCGCAGAAGGTGTTAGTACGCCTGTCATTATAGTGCGGACTTTCCATAGCATAGAAAATCGCTACGTTTCAATTTGTGTAACTGAACTTGTTTCATGTCACTGGTCATATAAACCTATGTAAACAGGAAAAACGCGCAAGAGTTTGGTCGCGTCTAACTACAGCCCCAAAAAATACCATTGGCCATACTGAGCCTAGCTACATTGCTAACAGGAGTGACAGCGCGTCTGACTGCGTCTGACTGACTGGGAGGTCGTGCAAAGCTCGGAGAGGTACGGAGCAGCTCGTCTCAATTCAGATAAGAGCATATTTCATTATGGAAGTACGGTGGACTGTTCCTTTAAATAAATAAAGTTGTGTTTTCTTTCTTTTCTTTTTTTAAACTCTTCAGTTGCATGAAAGCTTAAATATTACCAAATGGAACAAACCACACCCTGATGCAACCCTGTGTCTTGGTCGGATACTGAAGTCCTTCCCTAAGAAGTGTGGCCTGTTCACAGCTTCTTGAAGCTTTTCCACTTTCTAGCATTCAGAAGTCACTGTGACAGAAGACAAACTAGCTATTTCCTACGGACCAACTCTCCAGGGACAGGAGAAAATGAACTGGCTCTGATCAATACTGTCCTCTCTCTCTCTCTCTCTCTCTCTCTCTCGCCTCACTATCCCTTGTCCTCAACTACTGTATTTGTTTGGGGCACAGAGAAATACTGGAATGCTCTTACAACTTAAAGCTAGACTGCCTTTCAGATTTTTCAAGTTCAGGTCAGAAAAATAATTTTCCCTGACACCCAGTTATTTTTCTTTAGTGGACTGAAAGCTACTGAATTAAAATCACAGACTTCCAATTTTATTAGTTTTTTTTTTTTTTTAAATAGAACAATTAATGAATTTAAGGCCACATGGCCCTAAATTCTCCACTATTTTTTCCTGCTTCACCATGACCCAATTCAAGATACTACGTCACGTGGTGGGCTTTCCCCGTTCGCGCAAGGCATTGTGGGATACAAATTTGAAACAGGAGAGAAAAATGGAGGACGTGAGTGTGCGAATGAAACGTGAAAGACCGACTACAGTAACGGAAAGCGAGAAGAAAAGACGTTATGTTATATACGAAGGAAAGGAAACGCGGGACCAAACTAATAAACATCGGTGGTCAGCGAGCACCTCGGTGTGATCAGCTGTTCGTTTCGCGACAGAATGATGGAACTGTCAGTGCACCGTCAAAGGTAAACCTGCGCGTACGCACACACACGGACTTCCTCTGTCTGCTTGACTGCGTGAAGCGAGCGATTTCATGCACGTTATTTGCTCGGGAATCCGCTCAAATTAAATCACTTCCCAGCCACAGAATGGCCTGATATTTTGTGAGACATTACAGAAATAAACATAAATCGCAATGACAAAATTTCAGAGGGAGCTAAATTTCACTAATTTTATGAAATCGAAAGGCTGTCTAGCTTTAAGATCCTGCATATCATATTCTCGCTTATGCACAATCTGCATGTGCATCTGTAGTGCAAAAGTCCTCATAAAATAATCATTTTAGAAGAATATATCTTGATATCAGTTGTTAATTTGATACAAATACTTTTACTGATAAAACGAAATGAATAAGTAAGATACAAGTGGGGGCGGCACGGTGGTGTAGTGGTTAGCGCTGTTGCCTCACAGCAAGAAGGTCCGGGTTCAAGCCCCGTGGCCGGCGAGGGCCTTTCTGTGTGGAGTTTGCATGTTCTCCCCGTGTCCGCGTGGGTTTCCTCCGGGTGCCCCGGTTTCCCCCACAGTCCAAAGACATGCAGGTTAGGTTAACTGGTGACTCTAAATTGACCGTAGGTGTGAATGTGAGTGTGAATGGTTGTCTGTGTCTATGTGTCAGCCCTGTGATGACCTGGCGACTTGTCCAGGGTGTACCCCGCCTTTCGCCCGTAGTCAGCTGGGATAGGCTCCAGCTTGCCTGCGACCCTGTAGAACAGGATAAAGCGGCTAGAGATACGAGATGAGATGAGAAGATACAAGTGATGCCAGGCAAAACAACGGTCAAAGGTCATGGTGCCAAATGAAAGCCCATATGGCACTCCCTAATGGTAAACATCTGTCTACCATTAACCGTTTTCAAGTTACAACCCTCTGAAAATCCGTGGCCTTGAGTTTGACCTTTCAAGGTCACTCAAGGTCAAAGATTATGGTGTCAAATGAAAGTCCATATGGGAGTTCCTATATGCTCATAATAGTAAACATTTGTCTATCGGCAACCGTTTTTGAGTTACAATGGAAAATACGAAGGCAAGTCAAAAAGTTCTACGACAAGTTGAAAAAAAAAAAATCTTCGTTTATGAAAATAAAGCGGTTTCTCTACATGTCCTCTATTTACGTCTAAACACTTCTGCAAGCGGGCTTTCCATCGGAGAATTCCTTCTTTGTAGAATTCTGAGTGCTGTCTTTTACACCTTTTGAAATCATAACATCTGTCTTCGAACTTTTTGACTTACCCTCGTATGTTATTTTGACTGAAAGGTTGACCTTTCTGGTGACCTTCACCCTGACCCGATTACCCCCAAAATTTAATCAGGTATTCTACGGACCATTGCCCACCTACCCTGAAAATGTGAAGTCAATCGGTGCAACCGTCTAGACGCTAGATTGTTAACAGACAGACACACACAAACAAACAAAACAAAACAAACAAAGGTCAAAGGTCATGGTGCCAAATGAATTCCTATAGGTCAATAATATTCTCTCTCTATTTTGAACTGTTTCCCAGTTATAAGTCTCTGAAAACCCATGACCTTGACCCCTGACCCCCAATTGCTAAGAAAACTATGAGAGATCTCGCATCATGTAGCATATCAATGGAAGCAGAACTGAAAGATGAAGATTTTGGATTTGGTTTGAAGGAAATATGATGAATATGAAGGAAGATACTGCGAAGAAAACAATTTTTCCGTTTCCGGTTGAGAGTACGTCGTGCGCGTTCTGGCTGCCGCTTCTCACCGGAGCTTTTTTGTTTTATTTTATTTCTTTTTCTATTTTTTTTTCCTGTGTGTTTGTGTAGTTTGATGTTTTAGTGTTTTTTCCACCGGTTGTGGTGTAGCTCCGGACCTAGTTTTGGGCGTCGGTTCCCTCCAGGCCTTGGTTCGCCGTGGGTGATGCCTGCGCTCCCGGCTATGGACTGCAGTGAGCTCGTTGCTCATTTTACATCATGGTTGTCCAGTGCTCTGCGCTTTAACGCTTGGCGTGATGTTCCGAGCGATGTTGTTCGGTGGTGTCGTGGCGGCTGTGCAGGCGGTTTGGGACACACCAGCGCTCTGCGCGGCGAAGCTTCTCTGCTCGCTTTGTGGAACCACGGCGTCATGTTTTTAGCGATGTTGCTGACGGTGTCGCGGCGGCAGTGCTGGAGATGTGGGACTTGTTTCCGTGCGCCTTTTGGTGGGACTGTGGCTGCTACACCACGGGAATTACATCCTGACCCCTACTTGGTGGACTTTTTACTTTTCATTTATTTTTTTTCTTATTATATTTTTTATTTATTTATTTTTCTTTCTTTGTCTACTATTCTAAAGCGTCCTTGGGTTTCTTGAAAGGCGCTATATAAATTTAACTTATTATTATTATTAATTTTGACCTTTTTGGGGACCTCGACCGGGTGACCCTCAAAATGTTGGAGGTTCTATTTGAGACCAATGCCCATTGATCCTGAGAGTTTCATGAAGACTGGTCCAGCTGTTTTCCCATAATGTTGCTAACAAAAAATAAAAAAATAAAGAAACCCCACTGAAAACTATACCTCGCCCCCTGGTGGACTCCGTCCCCGGCGAGGTAATAAAACATGACGAGGTGTGCTGTCATCGAAAATAGCTAGTGTTACCACCCCGAAGTTGATAATTCTACCATAACATCACATCCTGAAAGGCATTATTCCTCTTCCATGTTTACATTTACAGCATTCAGCAGACATTTCTTGTTAATTTATTAAAGAACAAGCTGTAGCTTTTAACTATCTTAGTGTGTTTCTGTTTTTCTCTTATCAAACATTAAACAGAAGTCGTGCATCTTCTGTGTGTTATAGCAAGGGCTTCCCTGTTTTGTTTTTTGCAGAAGGCATGGGAAACCATCTTAGCACTCCAGTGTCAAACTGGCAGAAGGAAGAGGACAACTGGTGGACGTCGGCCCTGGAGCATAGGGCAGGTGTAACTGAGACGATGGGCCAATCTCTCCCACAGAGACAGGTACGAAATGAGGAGAGGACGCGTGCCAGAGTGAGACGACTGCTGACATTTATCCCTGGCACACATTCTCCAGCATATGTCAGAGGACAAGAAGGCGATTTTCTTCCCAGATGTGCGCCAAGAAACAGGAAGAAAACAGAAAAGTCAAACAATTTGGTCAGACCACAACTTATTAATAAGCATGCGCTGTATGTTTGGTTTTTGTTTTGCCCCCAAACTTGGTTTGTTTTGGCTCAGAAGACCAAGGATCAGAAATTCACAGGTTAGAATTTATTCCGAGAAAGTTGACGCCACGTGAAAGTAACCATCATCATGGTGCAAATGCATCAAAATCACATCACGTCACTAAAATTTTGATTTTTGTTTTTTAATACTGTCGTTTAGTTTTACTAGAAGGCCCAGGGTGAGATTAGCGTGAGCTAAACTGGTTTATTAACCTTCTGAAATAAAGTCTTAAAAACGTCACACCCTGTGTGTTTCCTCCTTCGGTGACTTGCTGTTTTTCTGACAATTTTATTCCTGTTTGGTCTGACTGCGGCTTTTGCTGAAAAAGCAGACGGGCTTATTGTTCCCCTGTGTATCGCTGTCTCAAGGAGTCAAAAGGCATAAATGCAATGGTTAAACTATAATTATTGGCACCTTCACATTCTACAAATCTCCAGAACCGTCCTGGAGGGATGAACGCCGTTCTGAAGATAATCATGATGGCAAATGCAGTGTTTCCCCGAATTTGCTGGAATTCTTGGGTTTCAGTCACGTGACTTTCCCTCAGAGATAGGGTGAGAAGCACAGTCACCAGCGCTCGAAACTAACGGTGTCCCAACGTCCCGGGGACCATAAAAAATGTCATCGGGACACAAAATTATCATATCTGGGACAATCCCGGGACAATGGAAAAAAATAGATCTAGAAAAAAAGTTCTACATTAATATTATTTACAAAGCCGTAACACATACGTAGACATTCACCTAATTTGTCAATTTTAATTTTAAAACGTTAACAGCGAAAAATACATTAGTAGCTTCACTTTCGATGCACCTGCATCCGTAGGCTACAGAGCAGCGCATTCTGTTCTAGAATCTTCGGCCGGAGTCCGCATTATATGGACTTGGAATGGAATTGCTACTGCACACGCTGCGCCGACTCTTGCCAGAACAAAAATGCTGAAGTGGTTGAAGCGGACCGATCACGGGGAAGAAACTGAAAGCCCAGACATAACGTCTCCGGGACCTTCAGGATCCAAAGTGTCATCGCCTGGTCTGCAGGCAACGCTAGCAACTGAATGAACTTAATGAACACTGTTAGACACGTTATAAAATACAACAGGAATGATGTGGATGATATTGATGGAAGATACCGTTCAACAGAATAAGTGAGTTTTCTTGGTGTCTTTCTAGTTCAGAAAGTTTAGTCAGTCAGCAGCACAACTAGGCTCGGACCTGGCACTAAGTTGATGTTGCTAACATTTGCACCCACGTTTCGGCAGCGAAAGTTCATAAAATGGATAATGGAAAGTTCATAAAAATGGATAACGGTAATGGATAACGGAAAGTTCATAAAAATGGATAACGGTAATGGTGAAAATTATAAGTTGGCCTTATAAGTGCTGCAGATGTAGGGAGTTGAAACATTTTCTGAATGAGCTAGTTGGCCCCTTTAAATAAACGGGTATCTATTCATACAGTGAGATCGCCAAAGTTTAATAAACTGAAAATGCAATAACTGTAATTTTGAAGTAGATGATGTATAGGACATGTGTCACTTGTGTCTTGTGACTTATTGTAAAAATGATATAAAGGGTTCAAAATCGCATAGTTACAAATATAATAGTAACTTCATATGATAATATTAACCACTGGTTATTTCAGAGAGGAAAAAAATGGGGACACTATTGCTTCCATTCAGGACAATACAACACAGAATTCGGGACCACTGGGGGACACAAAGAAAAAAAAGTTAATTTCGAGCCCTGACAGTCACTCGGGAGGAGCTCGGAGTAGAGCCGCTGCTCCTCCACATCGAGAGGAATCAGCTGAGGTGGCTCAGGCATCTTTTTCGGATGCCTCCTGGACGCCTCCCTGGGGAGGTGTTCCAGGCATGTCCCCCCGGGAGGAGGCCCCGGGGAAGACCCAGGACACGCTGGAGGGACTATGTCTCTCGGCTGGCCTGGGAACGCCTCGGTGTTCTTCCCGAGGAGCTGGCCGAGGTGTCTGGGGAAAGGGAAGTTTGGGCTTCCCTGCTTAGACTGCTGCCTCCGCGACCCGGTCCCGGATAAAGCAGAAGACGACGAGACGAGACTTTTCTTAGCGATTTCACTTCCAGTAAAACAGCTGCCGTAGTGCAAACAACTAGCGATAACTTATCAGAGTACGCTCATAATCAAGAAGCCGCTGCTCGCTTTAGATATATTCAGAAGATTGCTATGTGCAATGGAATCGACCCCTACAGTCTGGGAAAGAAGGATTTGTCATACGATCTCGAAAACTACCCTTCAGTCGAGTTCCCCGACATCTCGAACTATCTGGTGTTGCAGACGTCCTTCTACACCGCAAAACAGATGAAAGCGTGGAAGAGTATGGAGGCTTACAACTTTTTTGTACGGTATGTGGCTGGGTAAAGGACCTCGGTATCGAGTCGCTGCCGAATGAATCCTGTATTGTTTTTGCCCGTGTAAGTTTTTTTTTAAGCTTTTCGTTCGCGTCTTTACAACGAAGCGCTGCAAGTTGAAGCGTAAACAAACAACAGTTGGCTTGATTCTCACTTGTGTTGGCTCTTATCTCTCAGGTAAATCATTCACAAAGATCATCAGAAACCCCTTTAAAGACCTGGATCTTAGTTAAACAAGACGGATAAGTGATCACGGCGCATTGTAACCGTACGGCTGGGTGAGAATTTTGTTGCAACCTTCATGCATATGGACTTTGTGAGGAGGAAACAAAGAAACAGCTGGCGACTTTAGCACTTCATGACTAAAAAAAAAAAAAAAAGTACCATAAAATAACAACACATAGCAAGAAAAGTACTTGGAAAACACTAATGCCATAGCTGAGAGGGAGATACAAACCTTTCACCAAGTGATCACTGCAAACTCCAGCGTGCTTCGACTCGGCTCCCTTCGATTTCAGTGAGAGGTTCAAAAGCCACCTTTCTCGATGTCTTTTTGTGAAATCCTGTGTTCGTTCACCCTTTTTTTATTAGTTCACGAGGAACCCTGAATAAACTTTTATCAGTTTCACGGTTTGATCGATCCAAACAACCTAAAAGAACGCAAGCGTAAGGCATTTTTCATGCGAGCAATGCACCTTCTCCGTACAAACGCTTTGTCAACTGAGCTTTGGTAGACCACCAGATAAAGTTTTGGATAACTAATGAGGCGGATGTGACGTTACTGGTTATGTGAAACCCAAGAATGAGGATGGTCACCTGCAGGAACCCTCCCCGCGGCTCCTGTTACAGAGCATTTGACTCTGAACAAACAAACAGTCAAAGGAGTCATATTTAAGACTTCATATTTATTTTCGAACGACAATGAGAACAATTTTTACAATAGAACTGCACTCTTGGTTTTTTTTCCCCCCTCCGGACCTTAAAGTGCCATTCCACCATTGGATGTATTCTTTGGCATAAAATACAATATATTTTATGACAACATGACTAGACAGAGAAATCTTTTAGCTTCAAAATGATATAGCAAACATAATTTTTCGACAACAACAAGTATATTCATTTTGCGACCAAAGTCACCTACCCTTTTAATTTCCGCGCGGTAGTGAAACGTGATGTCATCGGCAGGTTCCCCTTCTTGTGTACCACGTGTTGGTCTATTTTTAGACCAGGAAACCCCCAAAGTGAGAGAGTCATTTCTCCTCGTATATGGGGGCCAAAAAAATTGCGAAAAACTCTGAGTTAATCTTTCAGTTAGCTAGATTTATTGGTATTAGCTAGATTTATTGGTATTATTTTTATCGCGTTCTATCCGCCATTGCTGATAATATGTGCCACGTCACACGTCACGTGGTACACAAGAAGGGGAACCTGCCGATGACATCACGCGTGGAAATTAAAAAGGTAGGTGACTTTGGTCGCAAAATTAATATACTTGTCGTTGTCAAAAAATTATGTTTGATATATCATTTTGAAGCTACAAGATTTCTCTATCTAGTGATACCATTTATATATGTTGTCAAAATATCTTGTATTTTATGCCAAAGAATACATCCAATGGTGGAATGGCACTTTAAAATGTATGCGTGTGTATAAAATGGTAGGGGAAACACTAAAACGCTGTCTAACACGATGCTCCAAACTCTCTCATAAGTGTTAAATCTGTGCGATCTGGTGAGTCTGAACGTCATAACATTTGATTTACATCACTTTCATCCTCCTTTCCTGGGGGCGGAGTCACCCAAGAAGAGCCCACTCCTACCTAACGGGATATAGGAAAGTTTCACTACAGGATAAAGACGATCAATGAAAAGAAGTTTGTATTGATTTACAGTGATTCTTTCCACTAAGGGACACGTTTCTATTTCATTTCGACGTTGTTCAGTGGGTACTTTAGGGGTGTGTGCGTATCAGATCCATGTAAAGAGCTCCCTCTGCAGGAGCTCAGCGGAAACACGTCCAGATCTGGGAACTAAGAAAGCACACCTGGAAGAGAGCTTGAATCGATACAGTCAATTGAAGTCTGCGTGGAACTGTGCTTCAGGCTGTGAGGGAGTTTCGGAGTTAGTTAGTTAGTTAGTTAGGGGACACGGAGTTATTTATTTCATCGTGCATTAAACTGTTTGTGAAGCACGATTAAAAAAAAAAGAATATAAAAAAACAAAACATTCAGAAAGGGGGAAAAGAGAGAGAGAACGCTTTAACTTCTTTATCTACTGCATGTGGTTAAACAGCTCAGATTACTGGGCAATTACTGAAATGTCCCAGGATACAATGAGGGCTGGGAGATCAGTACTGTTTTGGTCGGATTCCCTGACCCAGTCCGTGTGCCAGAGAGAGAGAGAGAGAGAGAGAGAGAGAGGAATAACCCGAGCTGACCGAGAGCAAATCTCAGTATGGACGCCTACGTATCCAGACCTGATACGAGCACCAAAATAGAACTGGGCTTGATGCCTGGCAGTGTGACCTGCTAAAGCCAGAGGCAGGTTCAGAACAGACATCCAGTCAGCCGATGTCAGAAAGCAGGGGCTGAGCTACTCTGCCAAGAAAGGTAAAGAGAAGTGTTCCGGGATAGTGCGAAGCACCGCGAATCAACACACGCGTGCGTGCACGCACAAGCACATGACTAGCACTGAAGTCGATTTGACCCTCCCTGTGGTTAGAACTCAATTACTCTTTCCCCTGTTTAAAGGAAATCTCACTAATTAAATATGTTAAGCATTAATTATTCAGGCTGAGTGGGAGCCTATAAAACCATACTCACCCAGCACAGCTAATCAATATGCCGAGAGTGGAATTAACACTCATCTTAAAGTCCTCTCCAAACAGAGCAGGACATAAACAGCCATCTGTAATTAAACCCACACACACGCATGCTCACTCTCACACACTCACAGAGACAGAGCGAGAGATGCACACAGACACACACCTCACCCTCCAACAAACACATTACATATATTAAATAGCTGAAGTAGCTGGATAATGTAATTGCCACATGATTAATAGAATTAAAAAAAAAAAAAGCATAAAAGAAGATTTTCCCAGAGAGCTTTCAAACGATCGCGTATATGCGCAGCGACAGCTGGGAGAAAGTCAGTGCGTTTACATGCACATAGAGAAAATCGAATTTCTGCCGTTGCTCGACTGAAATCGAAGCTCTAAATGGCATGTAAACACCTTAGCTCGGCTGAAATTGAACCGAACTTGATTTCTCGCAATCGAGCTATGCGACCTAGATTATGCGATTTCTGCCGAGCTACTTAGTGCATGTAAACCCTATTGAGCTACGTAGTCGAGCCGCTTACTTCAGCACTGCCCCTTCTGGAAGTGACGAGACCACAAGCGGGAAACACAACAGCCTCGGTCGGCATGACAACGAATCATGACAACGGCATGAATCTTTTCTTTTTGTGGCATTGTTTGCACTGTTAAAATTTAGCTCACTTACTGTATCACCAAATACATCTGTACAGCTGTTGCATAGCTGTGAATTGTGTACATAAACAAGTCATTGTATTTGTATATATATATATATATATATATATATATATATATATTGTATTTGTGTGTGTATATGAGTGATTCCACGCTTATGGGTACTGAAATGGGGATATGAACTTATTTTTAAAAATTCACCTAAAACCATTTCTTTTTTTACCATCAGGTCACAAAACATGTAATCTTTAATGAATGATATGTTAAAAGATAACTTTAATTTTCTGAGATGTAATAAAAACATATTTATATGCCAAAGTCAAGCCTATGAGGTCCAAAATGATGTCTGTTACATTACTTCTGTTACGATTGTCCATCTCGCGTCTGTTACAAATTAATTACAATCTAGCTATATACCATGTTAATCTTATTGAAAGAATGTGTATGTTTATTCTACTACACATGTTTATTAATTATATTTGCTAAAACATCACCTTCCTATGTTTCAAAAAGTCATTCTACATTGTTAAAATTGAGAATATATATGTCCACAACACTTCTGTTACGTTCTGACTTTGGCATATAAATGTTTTTATTACATCTCAGAAAATTAAAGTTATCTTTTAACATATCATTCATTAAAGATTACATGTTTTGTGACCTGATGGTAAAAAAAGAAATGGTTTTAGGTGAATTTTTAAAAATAAGTCCATGTCCCCATTTCAGTACCCATAAGCGTGGAATCACTCATATATATATATATATATATATATATATATAATATATAATCATATATATATAATATATATATATAATATATAATCCATGTCATCCTCAAGCTCGGGTCCTCTACCAGAGGCCTGGGAGTTTGAGGGTTCTGCGCAGTATCTTCGATGTTCCTAGGACTGCGCTCTTCTGGACTGAGGCTTCAGATGTTGTTCCTGGGATTTGCTGGAGCCACTCTCCCAGTTTGGGGGTTACTGCCCCAAGTGCCCCCACTACCACGGGGACCACGCAACCCTTGACCTTCCACATCCGTTCCAGCTGCTCTTTCAACCCTTGATACTTCTCAAGTTTCTCATGTTCCTTCTTCCTGATGTTGGCGTACAACATCAATGTGTGTGTGTGTGTGTGTGTGTGTGTGTGTGTGTATGTATATATATATATATATATATATATATATATATATATATATATATATATATATATATATATATATATTATGGCATGCCGTTCAGGAAATTAATCTTTGAATATATTGAATGAATCCCTGAATATATTGAATGAAACTTTGAATATATGGAATGAAACTCTGAATATATGGAATGAAACTTTGAATATATGGAATGAAACTTTGAATATATTCAATGAATCCCTGAATATATGGAATGAAATCTTGAATATATGGAATGAAACTTTGTATTCTGCCCCCGCTCCCACAGCTCGTCAGACAGACAACAGGTCCCAAGAAAAACTCTGACTCAGAGGAGAGTATTAGAGTATATTGAGAAACGCTGTAAAACTCGACAAACAAAATTTACAAATTAGTTTATATACAGAAAATACCGTTATACAAATATGATCCACGAGGGAAATGACTGTCACCGTAGCTTCGTTGCACATAAAAGAAGTAACCACTAATAAAACCACAAGCATTCGCCAGAGTGTTAACAATGTCTTTATTGTTTAAAATAGCCGCAACCAAATCCCGAGCTGACTGACTCATTACTGCTGCAGGACGGCGGCAGTGCCTTCATGACGTCAGCCAAGTTTCATTCCATATATTCAGAGTTTCATTCAATATATTCGGGGATTCATTCCATATATTCGGGGATTCATTCCATATATTCAGAGTTTCATTCAATATATTCGGGGATTCATTCCATATATTCGGGGATTCATTCCATATATTCAGAGTTTCATTCAATATATTCTGGGATTCATTCAATATATTCAATGTTTCATTCAATATATTCGGGGATTCATTCCATATATTCAAAGTTTCATTCAATATATTCGGGGGTTCATTCAATATATTCAAAGTTACATTCCATATATTTAGAGTTTCATATTCAAAGTTTCATTCAATATATTCAAAGTTTCATTCCATATATTCAAGGTTTCATTCAATATATTCGGGGATTCATTCCATATATTCAGAGTTTCATTCAATATATTCAGAGTTTCATTCAATATATTCAGAGTTTCATTCAATATATTCGGGGATTCATTCCATATATTCAATGTTTCATTCAATATATTCGGGGATTCATTCAATATATTCAAAGTTACATTCCATATATTTAGAGTTTCATATTCAAAGTTTCATTCAATATATTCAAAGTTTCATTCCATATATTCAAGGTTTCATTCCATATATTCAAGGTTTCATTCAATATATTCGGGGATTCATTCCATATATTCAAAGTTTCATTCAATATATTCGGGGATTCATTCAATATATTCAAAGTTACATTCCATATATTTAGAGTTTCATATTCAAAGTTTCATTCAATATATTCAAAGTTTCATTCCATATATTCAAGGTTTCATTCCATATATTCAAGGTTTCATTCAATATATTCGGGGATTCATTCCATATATTCAGAGTTTCATTCAATATATTCAGAGTTTCATTCAATATATTCGGGGATTCATTCCATATATTCAATGTTTCATTCAATATATTCGGGGATTCATTCAATATATTCAAAGTTTCATTCCATATATTCAAGGTTTCATTCAATATATTCGGGGATTCATTCAATATATTCAAAGTTTCATTCCATATATTCAAGGTTTCATTCAATATATTCGGGGATTCATTCCATATATTCAGAGTTTCATTCAATATATTCAGTTTCATTCAATATATTCGGGGATTCATTCCATATATTCAGTGTTTCATTCAATATATTCGGGGATTCATTCAATATATTCAAAGATTAATTTCCTGAATGGCATGCCATTATATATATATATATATGTCCAACATCTGAAACAACAATTGAACTGTGTGTTTATTAAGACATACGGTAAGTTAAATTGTAAGCAAAAAAAAATAAATTTTTGTAAGCAAAAAAATGGACTTTAGAAAAATATACAATTGTGCAAAATAAGTTGTCTTACAAAACAGTGGTCTGCGCAGGACAGTTTGTAGCCATACAGTCTGTTAGAGCAAGCCTAACAGCTTGAGCACGGAACTGCCAGTGTTGCCAGATTGGGAGGTTTTAAGTGCATTTTGGCGGATTTGAACATGTTTTGGGCTGGAAACCGTCAGCAGTATCTGGCAACACTTTAGCTCTTCATGACGACAACCGGAAGTGTACCAACACGATGGGGCGTGTAGCGCCACCTGTGGCTCGGGTGCACAATGCACCTTACACAATAGCTCGATTTCACAGTTGCATGTAGGATTGGATTTCTCTGGCACCCCTGCTGGGACCCTTTGCTCGATTACCGACAGTAGCTCGATTTGGATGTGCATGTAAACGCACTGACTGAGAAGGGCAAAATTCAAACGCCTGCGACGGTCCAGATATTATCTGTCCATTGGTCGAACAGTCTGTGTGTTAAACAATCTGGTCATCTGATGTGATGGATGAGATACTTGGATAGATAGTCTGTCTGTCTCTGTGTGTTTGTTTTATGGGACGTATTCACACACAGGGGCTTTGAGCAAAGGGGCTCGCATGCCGATCGTGGCTAAAGGCCAATTTATGCTGACAACCCAGTCCTCGCAGATAGCGTCGCAGACAGTGTCTGCGTAGCCCCCCCACCTTCGCAGACGCTCTGCGCGCACCTCCCAAAAATTGTGACCACCGCAGAAGCCTCGCAGACAGCGCCGCAGACAAGAGGGCTCTGATTGGTCCACTCTACATCCGCTGTACACGCACTTCCGCTTCCCTACTTTCCCGGTTTGGTTTGTTTTCACGACCGGCATTTTTAAAAACACGAGTGAAGATGGAGCAGCATGAAGAGTGGTTGATTGAGGAAGTACGTACATCTATACGACTCCAGTTCTAGTCATTATAAAAAAAAAAAAGTTCTAGTCATTATAAGTAACCGGAGGATAAACACTCCACTAACCACACCCACCAACTACTCCTAGCGACTTCGCGCCCCCTTGCGTTGTGGCGGTGAATAACATCGCGCACGCCTTTACTCCCCGCTCAACAATAAATTACAACTGTCTGCGAAAAGCTATCTGCGAAAGCCTTGTCGCAAGAGCATGCAGAGGCCTTAAGGGCTCACAGCCAGATCTCCTGCAGCCCACAAGAGGCCTGAGCGAATTTAACTGCTCCCCTGAGCACACTGATTTGGGACAGGAGCGAGAGCAGAGAGAATAAACAGCGGTACTTAGGAGAACGACAGCATTTAAAACATCTCTACAAATAGGTGTCGGATGCAGGTGACAAAAGGCAGCTGGATGGAGATGTAGGACGGTGTTAAGGAAACCGGGTAATGGCTGGCGTACATCCCGGTCACAGAATAGCCTCGGCTCGAGTGTCCGGCTGGGTCTGGACTAAAATGGAAAGCTGAGTGATGGGAGTCATGTTTCGCATGCCGTGGGCCCAGGGCCAGAGAGACTGAGCACTGGGCTATATATGTATGGAGTGTTAAAATGGGCACTCTCTGGTGTACAGTGCACACTGTGATATTCAGTGTGTTAATTAGAAAAATATTTCTTCACGCCATTACAGAAAAGGGCTATAGAGACAAAAATACATTACCTCATCACCTCATTCTCGGAGTTACCGTACGTAGCCTGGACGGTCAACACAAACCCGGTTTGTGCAGAAAGGTGTCGCCGATCACCGCACGTCAAATCACATTTACACCACCTTTTAGTAGGATTCATTTGAAAACAAAACGTGAAATCATCCAGTATACCTCCATCTTGTAAACCTCGCTCAGTCATGACAAATCTGTAGACTGGACAGCTTAATTTGCCTCAGAGAAATGCAGACCGTAATCCCGACAAGGAACAATATCATAGGCAATTACAGAAACTGAAGTGTTGAAACTGGTTACATCGCAGTTTCAAGGCATGCCACTGACAGCAATGTGATGAAATAAACATCTACACGTGGTAGTCATTACACTACATTACACTAATCCCAGTTCTCCAGGTCCTATTTCTGCCTTTTCATCTGCTCAAGGTTTCATATCGCTCGCTCAGGATGAATGATGAGGATTCTGTGGAACTGTCAATAGCACATCAAACTGACCGAGTCACTGACCAAGACACGAGACGTCACTTTAGAAGTTCACTTATCAATGATTGTCATTCAATAAACAGAACTGTGTTAGAGAGAATGAGTGATTAGTGACGTGCAGACAGTCAGCGACAAACCGAGATCACAAGGAGAGAAATTTTAATGATAACGTTTTTGCTGCGTATTAATAACACGTACATAACAGTTCAGATTACGTACGAGACAAATGTAAAATGTGACTTAATTAGTGCTGAATAAACAATTAACATGAAAGAAACATTTGACTATATAGTGCCTCATCTCATTATCTGTAGCCGCTTTATCCTGTTCTACAGGGTCGCAGGCAAGCTGGAGCCTATCCCAGCTGACTACGGGCGAAAGGCGGGGTACACCCTGGACAAGTCGCCAGGTCATCACAGGGCTGACACATAGACACAGACAACCATTCACACTCACATTCACACCTACGGTCAATTTAGAGTCACCAGTTAACCTAACCTGCATGTCTTTGGACTGTGGGGGAAACCGGAGCACCCGGAGGAAACCCACGCGGACAACATGCAAACTACGCACAAAAAGGCCCTCGCCGGCCACAGGGCTCGAACCCGGACCTTCTTGCTGTGAGGCGACAGCGCTAACCACTACACCACCGTGCCGCAACTATATAGTGTTTTACTGGGAAATATGCCACTCAGATTTTTCCAAACGAGCTCCATCCGGGACATGGAGAACCAAAACCGTGATATAAATCTCTATACATCACTCGTGTGGAAATCAGTGATTTTTTTTTTTTGGATAAATTTGGGTACGTTTTATTTGTGAAGTTTGTCTTCTCGTGTTGAAAATATTTTCACTCGTTCACTTGTGAATATGCTCACCACATGAAGATAAACTTCATATCATCACTCAGCCATGTAATATATCACATCACACAAATACATTATATAATACTTATACCATTGACAAATATTATAATATAAATATTTGAATAAACTAAAATAATTAACATGAAAGAAAAATTTTACTACACACGCACATACACACAAACGTGTGAATGAATAATTTGGTAAATTATTACTTAAACAAAATCATATAAATATTTTGAAATGGTGCGGGTTTATTATTGATTTATGCCTTGTTTTTGAATTTTTAAAAAGGAAAACAATCTTAGATTTGAGAAAGGTGCGATAGAAATTAAACTCTAAACAAGTCGAGTATGCAATTGAGTCATTTATTTATGAATAATAATAATAATAATAATAATAATAATAATAATAATTTGTGCTAGTAGCACAGGCGCAAACTGTTACTCTCACTCAGGATCTTTCTACTTTATTATTATTATTGATTTGTGCTAGTTGCGCTGGCACAAACTGTTACTCTCACTCAGGATATTTCTACTTTATTATTATTATTATTATCCTAGCGTTTTTTGGATGCTATTTCTCCCTCAGTTTTCATCCAGTCATCACCAAATTTCACATGAAGAATACCTCTGGGCTGAATTATATTGCTATGACTTTTGGTGCTGATCTGGATCACTGATCCAGAATGATCCATGAAAAACAGGATTTTTTTTTTCAATCACTTATAACTCTCAAACTCAGACTCAATGTCCCCCGCCTCCCTCGGAAGCTGGGAAAAGCTCTCCCGGAGGTGGGCGTTAAAGACCTCCCTGACAGAGTGCTCAGCCAGACGTTCCCAGCAGACCCTCACCATACGTTTGGGCCTGCCAGGTCTGTCCAGCTTCCTCCTCCGCCAGCGGATCCAACTCACCACCAGGTGGTGATCAGTTGACAGCTCAGCCCCTCTCTTCACCCGAGTGTCCAAGACATAGGGCCGGAGATCAGATGAAACGACTACAAAGTCGATCATCGACCTCCGACCTAAGGTGTCCTGGTGCCACGTGCACTTATGGACACCCCTATGCTCGAACATGGTGTTCGTTATGGACAAACCGTGACTAGCACAGAAGTCCAATAACAAAACACCACTCGGGTTCAGATCGGGGAGGCCATCGAGTCTGACATTGAGTCTGACATTGAGACATTGAGTCTGAGTGGACCATGTTCTCTACCTCCATTGTGGACGCAGCTGTTCGGAGCTGTGGCCGCAAGGTCTCCGGTGCCTGTCGTGGCGGCAATCCCCGAACCCGGTGGTGGACACCGGAAGTAAGGGATGCTGTCAAGCTGAAGAAGGAGTCCTATCGGGCCATGTTGACCTCCGGGACTCCTGAGGCAGCCAACGGGTATCGGCAGGCCAGGCGTGCTGCAGCTCGGGCAGTTGCAGAGGCAAAAACTCGGAACTGGGAGGAGTTCGGGGAGGCCATGGAGAAGGACTATCGGTCGGCCTCGAAGAAATTCTGGCAAACCGTCTGGCGCCTCAGGAGGGGGAAGCAGTACTCTGCCAACACTATTTACAGTGCGGGTGGGGAGCTGTTGACCTCGACTGGGGACATTGTCGGGCGGTGGAAGGAATACTTTGAGGATCTCCTCAATCCCACCGTCATGTCTTCCACTGAGGAGACTGAGGCTGATGACTCAGAGGTGGACTCATCCATTACCCAAGCCAAAGTCACTGAGGTGGTTTGCAAGCTCCTCGGTGGCAAGGCACCTGGGGTGGATGAGATCCGCCCTGAATATCTCAAGTCTCTGGATGTTGTGGGGCTGTCTTGGTTGACACGCCTCTGCAACATCGCGTGGCAGTCGGGGACAGTGCCTCTGGAGTGGCAGACTGGGGTGGTGGTCCCTCTTTTTAAGAAAGGGGACCGGAGAGTGTGCTCCAATTATAGGGGAATCACACTTCTCAGCCTCCCAGGGAAAGTTTACTCCAGGGTACTGGAGAGGAGAATTCAACCAATAGTCGAACCTCGGATCCAGGAGGAACAATGCGGTTTTTGTCCTGGTCGCGGAACACTGGACCAGCTCTATACCCTTCATAGGGTGCTCGAGGGTTCATGGGAGTTTGCCCAACCAGTCCACATGTGCTTTGTGGATCTGGAGAAGGCATTCGACCGTGTCCCCCATGGTATTCTGTGGGAGGTGCTTCGGGAGTATGGGGTTCGGGGCTCTTTGCTAAGGGCTGTCCGGTCCCTGTATGAACGGAGCAGGAGTCTGGTTCGCATTGCCGGCAGTAAGTCAGACCTGTTCCCAGTGCATGTTGGACTCCGGCAGGGCTGCCCTTTGTCACCGGTTCTGTTCATAATTTTTATGGACAGAATTTCTAGGCGCAGTCAGGGGCTGGAAGGAATCCTGTTTGGGAACCACAGGATTTCATCTCTGCTTTTTGCGGATGATGTTGTACTGTTGGCTTCTTCAAATCAGGACCTTCAGCATGCACTGGGGCGGTTTGCAGTCGAGTGTGAAGCGGCTGGGATGAGAATCAGCACCTCTAAGTCCGAGGCCATGGTTCTCGACCGGAAAAGGGTGGCTTGCCCTCTTCAGGTTGGTGGAGAAGTCCTGCCTCAAGTGGAGGAGTTTAAGTATCTCAGGATCTTGTTCACGAGTGAGGGAAGGATGGAGCGTGAGATCGACAGGCGGATCGGTGCAGCCTCCGCAGTGATGCGGTCGCTTTACCGGTCCGTCGTGGTGAAGAAGGAGCTGAGCCAAAAGGCGAAGCTCTCAATTTACCGGTCAATCTACGTTCCGACTCTCACCTATGGTCATGAGCTTTGGGTAATGACAGAAAGAACAAGATCGCGGATACAAGCGGCTGAAATGAGTTTCCTTCGCAGGGTGGCTGGGCGCTCCCTTAGAGATAGGGTGAGAAACACAGTCACTCGGGAGGAGCTCGGAGTAGAGCCACTGCTCCTCCACATCGAGAGGAACCAGCTGAGGTGGCTCAGGCATCTTTTTCGGATGCCTCCTGGACGCCTCCCTGGGGAGGTGTTCCAGGCATGTCCCCCCGGGAGGAGGCCCCGGGGAAGACCCAGGACATGCTGGAGGGACTATGTCTCTCAGCTGGCCTGGGAACGCCTCGGTGTTCTTCCCGAGGAGCTGGCCGAGGTGTCTGGGGAAAGGGAAGTTTGGGCTTCCATGCTTAGACTGCTGCCTCCGCGACCCGGTCCCGGATAAGCAGAAGAAGACGAGACGAGACTTATAACTCTGTCAATTTTCTTTACTTTTTCAATTTTTATTTTTATTTTTTTATTTTGTTCAGGGCAGGCAGCAGGGTGTAACTTTTCCTCATTAAGCGTCATTCTCTATCTCTTACCGCTATAGGGTACAGTGACCAGACATCCCGGTTTGTAACAGCTAGCACAAATTACTCGGACTTTAGTCACAGTCTCTCTCTAGTTATTATTATTACTATTATTATTATTATTATTCAGAGAGATAGAGTTAGGTAGCTAGTTTTCACAACGCAAAGTTTTGTGGAAGCCAGAAGCATCAAACCTGGAAATTAAACATCATTATGATATAAACCCAGGACATCTCTTCTCCATCAGCTTCTCCATCCCACTGGGCCACAATTACCAGAATACACTCAATGATTCAACTGTTCAAGCCAATCAGGTCAACATTCATTACATGTATGCTACAATAAACAGTTAGTGTTCAGTCACGTTGAGCATGACAGGTTAAAGTTTGCAGTTTAAGTGAGGATCACTTTATATTTAACATGAACTGATCTTTGTGTGTGTATCAAATGCACTCCAACCATAATTAACATGCCTGGCAAGTTTAATACTCTGTAGCCCTCTTCCCCCCAAAAAATGCCAAAGAGCTGTGATTATTATGGCACCACTTCACTCTGCAGTCCTGGCTTGGGTTACGGGGCATGGGAAAGGGAAGACGAGTAGGGATTGAGGGAGGAATGGGGGAATGGATGCCCCAGTTCCATTTGCCAGAGTCTCGTTACAGTCACAAACAGTTCCATACCACAGGCTCACACGTGTATGCAAAACAGGGCGTGAGCAAGAGCTCAATTAGCCAATAAAATGGTCAGGGATTAAAGTTCAATTTTACACTGAAAAACCAGCAAATCAACAGCCGTCTGTTTAAAGGTTCTATATAAAAACACATTTAATAATTTCTCACAGTGTGTGATATTTGGTCAGATGTCATTATTAATAAATAATATGAATAATAATTTTTATACAGTAGATATAAAAAAAGTCTACACACCCCTGATAAAACTGCAGCTTGTTCTAAAATGTAAAAATGAAAATCTAAATAAATCATGCTAGATTTCCAGCTTTAATGGGATATCACAACTAGCAAAATTCAACTACAAAACAAACAAACATTTTCGGAAAAAAACAAACAAACAAACAAACAAAAAAAAACATACAATAACCTGGTTGTATAAGCATTCATAACCCTTAAGTAATACTTAGTTGGGGCGTCGTGGCTCAGGTGGATAAGGCGCCATACCATAAATCCGGGGACCCGGGTTCGATTCCGACCCGAGGTCATTTCC
Source organism: Neoarius graeffei (assembly GCF_027579695.1). Lineage (NCBI taxonomy): Eukaryota > Metazoa > Chordata > Actinopteri > Siluriformes > Ariidae > Neoarius > Neoarius graeffei. The sequence goes on from NC_083572.1 coordinate 88,756,075, forward strand.
CGATCCCTCCCCGTCTCTCTCTCCCACTCATTTCCTGTCTCTACACTGTCCTATCCAATAAAGGTGAAAAAAGCCAAAAAAAATCTTTAAAAAAAAAGTAATACTTCGTTAAAACACCTTTTGCTTGTAATGGAGCACTCTGTCTTTTTGGATAAGAGTCTATTCGCTAATTAGGCAACTTTATTCCGCTCTTGCAAAAGTGCTCCAGCTCTATCAAACCGTGACGGTGATTCCCTGTACGCGCCCATGTCAAACCACTCCACAGGTTTCCGATATGATTTCGACCTGAGCTAACTGACTCAGCCATTTCAACATGTTGATCATCTGCTTCTGAAGGAACTCCTCTGTTGACTTGGATGTGCGCTTTGGGTTGCTATCGGGCTGGAAGATGAAATCTTTCTTCATCTTCAGCTGTCTAACTAAAGCCTGGCAAAATTCCCTCTATCCTGACTAGGGCTCCAGTTTCCAACTGAAGAGAAGTAGCTCTGTACTATGATGCTGCCACCATCATGCTTCACTGTACATACGGTATTCCTTGGATGATGAGAAGTCTTGTTTTTGCACCAAACCTATCTTTTAGAATTAGGCCCAAAAATTCTATCTTGGTCTCATCAGACCATAAAATATTTTGCCACGTGGTTTGGGGGTAATTGAGGTAGATTTTGATTTTTTTTTTTCAGACAGGGCTTCTGTCTAGCCATCCTAACCCACTGCCCAGATACATGAAGTGTACAAGAGACTGGTGTCACATACAGGAAGTGACCAGTATATGCCAGATATTCCAGTAGCTCCTTTAATGCTGCTGTAGGTCTCTGGGCAGCTTCCCTAATACAACCCCGATTCCAAAAAAGTTGGGACAAAGTGCAAATTGTAAATAAAAATGGAATGCAATGATGTGGAAGTTTCAAAATTCCATATTTTATTCAGAATAGAACATAGATGACATATCAAATGTTTAAACTGAGAAAATGTATCATTTAAAGAGAAAAATTAGGTGATTTTAAATTTCATGACAACAACACATCTCAAAAAAGTTGGGACAAGGCCATGTTTACCACTGTGAGACATCCCCTTTTCTCTTTACAACAGTCTGTAAACGTCTGGGGACTGAGGAGACAAGTTGCTCAAGTTTAGGGATAGGAATGTTAACCCATTCTTGTCTAATGTAGGATTCTAGTTGTTCAACTGTCTTAGGTCTTTTTTGTCGTATCTTCTGTTTTATGATGCGCCAAATGTTTTCTATGGGTGAAAGATCTGGACTGCAGGCTGGCCAGTTCAGTACCCGGACCCTTCTTCTACGCAGCCATGATGCTGTAATTGATGCAGTATGTGGTTTGGCATTGTCATGTTGGAAAATGCAAGGTCTTCCCTGAAAGAGGCATCGTCTGGATGGGAGCATATGTTGCTCTAGAACCTGGATATACCTTTCAGCATTGATGGTGTCTTTCCAGATGTGTAAGCTGCCCATGCCACACGCACTAATGCAACCCCATACCATCAGAGATGCAGGCTTCTGAACTGAGCGCTGATAACAATTTGGGTCGTCCTTCTCCTCTTTAGTCCGAATGACACGGCGTCCCTGATTTCCATAAAGAACTTCAAATTTTGATTCGCCTGACCACAGAACAGTTTTCCACTTTGCCACAGTCCATTTTAAATGAGCCTTGGCCCAGAGAAGACGTCTGCGCTTCTGGATCATGTTTAGATACGGCTTCTTCTTTGAACTATAGAGTTTTAGCTGGCAACGGCGGATGGCACGGTGAATTGTGTTCACAGATAATGTTCTCTGGAAATTTTCCGGAGCCCATTTTGTGATTTCCAATACAGAAGCATGCCTGTATGTGATGCAGTGCTGTCTAAGGGCCCCAAGATCACGGGCACCCAGTATGGTTTTCCGGCCTTGACCCTTACACACAGAGATTCGTCCAGATTCTCTGAATCTTTTGATGATATTATGCACTGTAGATGATGATATGTTCAAACTCTTTGCAATTTTACACTGTCGAACTCCTTTCTGATATTGCTCCACTATTTGTCGGCGCAGAATTAGGGGGATTGGTGATCCTCTTCCCATCTTTACTTCTGAGAGCCGCTGCCACTCCAAGATGCTCTTTTTATACCCAGTCATGTTAATGACCTATTGCCAATTGACCTAATGAGTTGCAATTTGGTCCTCCAGCTGTTCCTTTTTTGTACCTTTAACTTTTCCAGCCTCTTATTGCCCCTGTCCCAACTTTTTTGAGATGTGTTGCTGTCATGAAATTTCAAATGAGCCAATATTTGGCATGAAATTTCAAAATGTCTCACTTTCGACATTTGATATGTTGTCGATGTTCTATTGTGAATACAATATCAGTTTTTGAGATTTGTAAATTATTGCATTCCGTTTTTATTTGCAATTTGTCCCAACTTTTTTGGAATCGGGGTTGTAGTTACTTTTAGAAATGACAGACTGCACCTTTAAATACCATCAGTATGTGTATGTTTTGGTACAGCACAGGGAAATATAATATTTACAAGTTTCGCCAGTTATAGTCACACTTTTAGACGGCGACAAATCGCTTATGTGCTTTTTAAGCAATTAGCATTCACGTTCATGTTTAAAGTTTCTGATTTATTCTCTGCTCTGCGTCACTCGAAGACTCCTCGTGCTACCGAGAAAACATTTACCTTCCAAAACAGGGAAGGAAAGACAGTTACTGAAGTGTAATATTTCAGCACAGCAAAGTATGGGTTACACATTTCAACACTTGGCCTTTGACTGCTGGAACACCAGACACCCGACAAATGGACACACGCATGTGCACCACATGTATGCACACACATACCTCGCCTACTTACACACTGCTTCCCATTCAAGGAACACGCAAACGACATTCTTCTGAGCCTTGCTGAGATTATACAGGCTCAGCAAAGATTTACAAAAAGTAACAGCACACCAAACACTCAGCACGACATGCAAAAAAGAAAAGCACCCAAATGCCCATCTGACTCTATTTACAAGATTTTGGTCAATGACGTCTACTTAATGGGGCTTAGTACATAAACGACGGTACATAAACCCATCCTGGATTAGTGCATGTGAGTGCGAGTGTGTGTAAAAGTGGCTGGGACAGGCAGGTGGCTAATGGTGTGTGTGTGTGTGTGTGTGTGTGTGTGTGTGTGTGTGTGTGTGTGATACGCGGGGAGAAAGCGGGTTTAATCGTGGCCAGCTGACAGCTTGAAGAGGGAGGAGCGGCTCTGATCGACAGTGGAGTGCAGTGGCAGTGCTTTAAACACACAGGAGAGGATCGAAAGCACTCGGTGTGCAGAAGACTTTCTCTCTCCGGCATCAGCGTAAACACGAGCTGAGTCACAGCTCCACTGCCTCGAGAACAGAGTGACCTGAGGACGGGGACAGCGGGACCTTTAGAACTAACAGCACACAGTAAAATACTCAGCAATTCAGGAACTCCCGCTCGAAACATTTTGCAGAAAAATGCAAATATTTGTTATTTCCCATCATTTGTTCTCATCCATCATTCCATCTTTCTTCCTTTTTCACATTCTTTAATTGTTCCTTTATTTATTTTATTTTCCCTTTATTTTTCTTTTCTTTAATTTTCTTTGTTGATATTTATTTTTCTGTATATACATTTATTTGAATTTATTTTTCTTGCATTTTTTTGAATCTGCTTTAATTTATTTTTCTTTCTCCTTTCTTTCCTTTCAATTTTTTTCCTCTTTTCTTTTTCCTTTCAATTTTTCCTTTTCTTTCTCCTTTCTTTCCTTTCAATTTTTCCTCTTCTCTTTCCTTTCTTTCATTTAATTTTTTCCCCTCTTCTCTTTCTCTCCTTTCTTTCATTTAAATTTTTTCCTCTTCTTTCTTTTCCCTTTCAATTTTTTCCTCTTTTCTTTCTTTTTCCTTTCAATTTTTTCCTTTCTTTTCTTTTGACTTTTTCCTCTTTTCTTTTTCCTTTTATTTTTTCCTTTTCTTTCTTTTTCCTTTCTTCCCTTTCACTTTTTTCCTCTTTTCTTTCTCTCATTTCTTTCCTTTCAATTTTCCCTCTTTCCTTTTTCTTTCCTTTCATTTTTTCCTCTTTTTCTTTCTTTCTTTCTCCTTTTTCCTTTAATGTTCTCCTCTTTTCTTTCTTTCCTTTTGACTTTTTCCTTTTATTTTTCCCTTTTCTTTCTTTTTCCTTTCTTCCATTTCACTTTTTTCCTCTTTTCTTTCTCTCATTTCTTTCCTTTCAATTTTCCCTCTTTATTTTCTTTCTTTCCTTTCATTTTTTCCTCTTTTCTTTCTCTTTCTCCTTTAATGTTCTCCTCTTTTCTTTCCTTTTGACTTTTTCCTCTTTTCTTTTTCCTTTTCTTTCTTTTTCCTTTCTTCCCTTTCACTTTTTTCCTCTTTTCTTTCTCTCATTTATTTCCTTTCAATTTTCCCTCTTTCCTTTCTTTCTTTCCTTACATTTTTTCTTTTTTCTTTTTTCCTTTTTCCTTTTTCTTTCTTTCTTTCTTTCTTTCTCCTTTTTCCTTTAATGTTTTCCTCTTTTCTTTCTTTCTTTCTTTCTTTCTTTCTTTCTTTCTTTCTTTCTTTCTTTCTTTCTTTCTTTCATTTTTTCCTCCTTTCTTCCTTTCTTATAAAAGCTAAAACATATCCTCTGCTGAAAATAAAGCCCAGCACAGCAAGTCTTGAAAAACAATCTACATTTTTAATTCCTTAAAACAGCGGTTCCCAAACTTTTTTGGCCGCGCACCCCCTTCTATACTCCAACCAGGTTGACGCACCCCCAGTTCCCCAGTTTCAAAAAACACACGCTTTCTTATAAAGGCAGCATCTTTGATCGTGCTAAAATGATAAACATCGTTTGCCACACCTGCAGGAAACCACAAAAGTGGAAAAAAAAAAAAACCCCACCAAAGCTTTCTTACAAAGGCAGCACGTCCTGCTCGAATGAGAACATCGAATCACATTAACATATTATGCGCTCTCGTATTTGAATTAGATAGAATTTGATTGAACTGTAACAGTTTTAAAACGTTGCAACACGGTAAATGCGCAAATTCATTACAAAGGGAGATCACATCGAGGCATGTAGTCTACCAGCCAGATATGGGGAAAATATATGATTTTCATCCGTGTTTAAAACACTAGCAACACAACCCCGTCATTACAAGGTTATGAAAATGAATTGAGAATGAATTTAATTTGCAAAAAAGTTAACATATAATAACAGTAAAAATAGCAATGATAATTATGAACATATGCATTTTAAAGAGATACAACAATTAAGGAGCATCTCAGGAACAGATAAAGAAGACGATCCATGTGATTGTGAAGTGCAGTGCTGGCGGCTCAGTCTGCAGCGAGAGATACAGAGAGAGAGACAGACAGACAGACGGTGGGTGGATTCCTCCCTATCTGTTGGGGTTTCTCCTCCTTCATCCCTGATTTGTGGTGGCGCATTTAGTTTTGCCGATTTCAACCAGTTGAGCATCGCAAATGAATGAATGAATGAATGAATGAAGCCACAAACTACTGCAGAACCGTTACGGCGTAGAAGAGTTAAAAATCGCCATTACATTTTTTATCTTGCACACCTCCGGGGGTGCGCGCACCACACTTTGGGAACCGCTGCCTTAAAGGATTCAAATATCAAATAAAATCACAAATACCGTCATCGTAAACTTTGTTTACCTTGAGTATATATTCCTTGCATCCCATAATAATAATAATAAAAGACAGTACCAGTCAAAAGTTTGTACACCCCTACTCATTCATATGTTTTTCTGTATTTTGACTATTTTCTACATTGTAGAACAACACTGAAGACCTCAAAACTCTGAAATAACATCTGGGATATGTATAGAATTATGTGGTTAAAAAAAGTGTTAAAAACAAAATGTATGTTTCATTTTTCAAAGTATTCAGCGTTTACCTTGATGACACTTTACAGTACACACTATTGGCATTATCTTAACCAGCTTCATGAGGTCGTCACCTGGAATGGTTTTCAATTAACAGATGCCTCGTCAAACGTGAATTAGTGCAATTTCTTGCCTTCTCCATGTGTTTGAAATCAAACAGTAAATAATAAAAATACAGTAAATAGCCCTATTCCACAACTGTAGTAATCCATATTGTCAAGAACCGCTCAGCTAAGTAAAGAGAAACGACATCCATCATTACTTTAAGACACGAAGTGACTTAATTCATAAAAATAAAGTAAAACTTTTGAATTATTTGGTGTCTAAACTTTTGACTGGTACGACAGTACATATACTGTATGTATTATTGACCCAGTTTCCAGAAAAGTTGGGATATTTTCCAAAATGCAATAAAAGCAAAAATCTGCGATTTATTAATTGACTTGAACCTTTATTGAACTGACAAAAGTACAAAGAAAAGATTTTCAGTAGTTTTACTGACCAACTTAACTGTACTTTGTAAATATAAGTGAAGTTAGAATTCGATGCCTGCAACACACTCAAAATAAGTTGGGACAGAGGCATTATTACCATTGTATTACATCACCCTTCCTTTTAATAACACTTTATAATCGTATGGGATCTGAGGACACTCATTGTTGCAGCTTTGCAAATTGGAATTTTTGTCCATTTCTTGCTTGACACAAGACTTCAGCTGCTCTACAGTCCGCGGTTGCCGTTGACCGATTCTCCTCTTCAGGATGCACCGTACATTCTCAACAGGACACAGACCTGGACTGGCAGCAGTCCTTTCCACAATATTACATACTGGAGATTTTGAAAAACCGAAAATCTTGCATTGAGAGATGTTCTTTTTGAACTGACTAACAATTCTCTCACGAATTTTGTCACAAATGGGCGAGTCATGACCCATCCTTGCTTGCAAAGATTGAGCTTCTGGTGCTGAACATCCTATAAACTTTTCAGTCTTATTTTGCCTCTGTCCCAGTTCTTTTTTTTTTTTAAGTGTGTTGCAGGCATCAAATTCTAACCTTGTTCATATTTACAAAATCCAATTCAGCTGGTCAGTAAAAATATTGAAAATATTTTATTTGTATTTTTTTCACGGTGCGGTTTCCATCAAATCCTGCGCTCTGATTGGCTGGCGAGCAAGTCCGTATCCTACGATACAGACCCCGGTTACGGACCTCTGGCGACTCGCTCGTTCACAACAACAACAAACATAGTAGCATTTTTTGTCAACATTTATCTTTTTTTTTTATAAGATTTATTTATAAGATTATCAAAAATCTTATAAATTTTTGCCAGCATTTCTCAGGAGAATAGCATTAATTTTACAGCATGGATAGCGATAATGACAGTGTTCACAGCGAAAGCAAGTTTTACTACCCTGAGGAAGAAGAAATAAAAGAAAACATTTCAGGAGAAAACTAAAAACCTGTAACTGTTGCTAACGCCGAGCAAAAACATGGCTGAATCCTGAATGACTCAATTTTGTATAAATAGGGGACTACATAGGCGGCAAAATGTAGTTTCTTTTTCCTGCCATGGAAGTGCACTTGTATACTGAGGAGGAAGCCATTTGCATTACAGCCGTGAATGAGGATTCAAAATGGCGGCTTGGCTCAGCTTTCCCTTTTGTGCGCTCTCGTTTTCTGTTAGAATTTGGTAAAGAAAAAAATAAATATATTATTTACCAGCTTAAGGTCGGTCCGTATGGTCAAATACCGTGACCTCGGCCTTGAATACTGACCTCAGCCCAGAGGGCCTCGCTCAGTACTTTCAAGACCTCGGTCAGGGTATTTCACCATACGGACCTCCCAGCTGGTAAATAACATATATGTACTTTTTCTCAGTACAATAAAGCTTCAGGCAAATTAACAAAATCACAAATTTTTATTTTTATTGCATTTTGGTAAATATCCCAATGTTTATAGAAATGGGGCTTGTGTGTGTGTGTGTGTGTGTGTGTGTGTGTGTGTGTGTGTGTGTTCCACAAAATCAAGTTGTACATGAGCTGACAGCTGATGGCATTACTTCATATCTTCGCACCATCATGAAATATCATCTCTCCCATTTAAAGGTTGGATTTTTCTTATTTTTTTCAGTGTGAGATGAAGCGACTTCGCCAAAAGGTAGAGATATATTACACACACACACACACACACAGTGCAGTTTGGAAAGAGACAGTTGTATATTATGAGAGGGTTGACCTGCAGACAGAAGCTTCCCACCTGTCTGACACTGAGGTGAAGAGAAAGTGAGACAGAATGTACAGAAAGTCAGAGTAGATGAAGGCAAACTGGTGTGTGTGTGTGTGTGTGTGTGTGTGTGTGTGTGTGTGTGTGTGTGTGGCCTGCGAGTGTGTGTGTGTAAGCATGCCATGTACTATTACAGCATTTCCAATGGAGATATCTTGGGTGGGAGCTGAGAGAAACTGTACACGGCCGGGGTTGGACCACTCTCTCATTACAAATTCCCTCACTCTCATCAAGCCCATCTGGGCCTGGGAACAAGCATTTGCTTTAAACAGGATACGTATTACACGGCCCGAGCAGGCTTGATTATTTAGTGACTTACTCGGCTAGACCACGCTGGCATGGAAGACCAAATTAGACTGACAGCGAAGGAGAGAGAGAGAGAGAGAGAGAGAGAGAGAGAGAGAGAGAGAGAGAGAGCGCAACAATTTCAGGAAGAAAGTGGCAGAAATTGAAGGAGGTGCGAACTGTCCCGCGATACGAGGAAAACAAAATTGAAATAAACAAAACTGACAAACCACATAAGGAGTGAAAGCAGTGGCTGATGCATTGGCCATCACCAGGGTCAGGAATGGTCTCAGAACAGTAGGTGGTGTCATTTAAGGACAACAGTCTGACTCGACCAAGATATTTAATAAAACACTTAAAGCACTGTCACACAGAGAACACGAACACTTCAAGCTGTACCAAAGATTTCTTTTCCATCACATCAGTAACAGGTGTGTGTGTAAATGATTGGTGGTTGGAGAAATCAATCAGAGGGAAAAGATTTCCAAATCCTCTTCCCTTTGAGGTTGATCCAATCTACAAATGTAACTAACAAACAGGCAAAAAAAAAAAAAGTTCAAGCCTGATTTACCAATACATCGATTATGGACATTAAAGGTGGGGTATGAGATTTTGGAATAACGGTTCCCGCAAGCCATATTTTGAAAAAAAAAAAAACACGCCCGCCCTCGCCATGCTCCCACCCCCCGCGTCTCCACCCCTCCTCCCCCTTATACAGCCTGAGAAAATCAGCCTTTATAATGGGTGTCTATTGCGTTACACACCAGTGGAGCAGAGTGTAGAGAGCTTGGAAAAATAGCTCAAACTTTCTCATTTAAACTGTGTTTTCAGCCCCAATTTTCACTCCACACACATAATTTTCTCAAAAGTAGTAGCCACACTTGTCCTGATTCACACAATGTGTCTACCTACACGATAGGACTTGCAGTTTTTGAATGAGAAGCCTGAAAGTGAGGAGAGCACAGCTGCGCAGCCACATAGACTGCCATTATAAACTTGGCAGAAAAGTCACTCGTTTTTAACTCGCTCTAGTGACCTCATTTTTTACACTACAGACAAAAACATTACATCAGTGTGTTCAGGAGAGCCTTGTGGCACTCACTGTGAAAGGATTTTGTGAATATCTCCTTCCGTTTTCATGTAAATCCCCGTTGTTTGGAGGGAGCGCACTGAGAAAATCCTGCGCTCTGTGTGACACTGTGCTCGCTCTCTCACACACACACACAGAAGGGCCGGGCTGCTCGCGGGCTTCAGTCTGATTGACGTGTCAGTATCCAATCATTTTGAGGTGGTACCTCGATATGATTGGATGGCGTTTTTCCTTTATTTTACACTGTAGACTGGATTAAAATATTTCGTTTTTGGGTCAAACCTTCTATTGTACTGCTTGCAACATGGGTGTGAGGAGCTTTTCAAGCAATATGGTAAAAAATACTCCTGAAAAAAATCTCATACCCCACCTTTAAATAGGATATTAAGAATGTCAGAGACAGACACAATTAGCTGCACTTGATTATTCACTATAAAAACTGTTTTATTTTAGTTCTTTTGTAGATTTAACGTCTGATTTGTTTCAGTGTTATTTACATGACGTTAAAGTGCTAGTCTTACGAAAATGACATCATAAAATCCCGGGTTTTCTGTGCGTGATTTGATCAAACAGGTTGTAAAGTTCACCGAAAAAATAAAAAATTGGTTCGGAAAATTTTTTTGCGTCTGAATCCTGTTCCAAAAATCACTAAAAGCTTGTCTGCCATTAGATTGCAGTGATTTATTGGTCAGTGACGCTGCATGTGTGACGTCATTTGCGCCACTCCGTTCTTTTGTAAAGCTCTCGACACAACTTTACGACAACAAGGGCGAAGAAGTGACTCAGAGTAAGCATGTTTTGGTTTGCTTTTAGATCAGTAATTGTCTGTCGTTTATCTAAGTATTATATTTGGACACAAAGAAACTACCTTAGAACGCTGTTGATCTGACTAAGGACAACTAATCAATTCAAGCAACAGGCTAAACACAAGCTTGACACTTCCTGTGCGGCGGTGAACTCTTTGGAATGGCACTTCTGAATTCTGTTTCCAGATCGCAGGAACTGCTCCGTGTACCAGACGTCGCTCAAATCCTTCTATGCCAACCTGCCTCACAAATTTATCTTTTTCAGAATGTATGGAGCAGACACCAAACCGTCCTGTCGGCTTGAAGTTACCTGTCTTTGTCCGTACAAATCGAACCCTTTCGTTCTGCAAGTGTCCTATGACTTTGGGCTATAATGGATCAAAATTCCATTTTTTTTTTTGTCTTTTTGTTTTTTAAATCATCTACACTTGAACAGCCTGGAACTAGGGATGGCGAAAACTAAAAAAAATCTTGACCGACCACCGAGCCTCATTAGCCGGTTAAAGTTGGTTAATCTATGAGTTTAACAGGGATGCAAATGGCGCGCTTTTTGGCGGATGCCGCCTTTTTCACGGCTGACTCGTGCAGATCCGATTTTTTTTTTTAGGGGAGGGCGTTGGAGTGTCTGAATAATTTCAATGGCATTTGCTTATTTAGTAATTTTAATACAGAATTTACTCTGATGAAATTATTCAGACACTCCAACGCCCCCCAAAAAAAAAAATCGGATCTGCACAATTCAGCCGTGAAAAAGTCGGCATCTGCGCCTTTAGTTTGTGTGGAGAGATATGATCTGCAATAACATGCATTGTTGGCTACAGACCGAAACATACTTTCAGAATGCACTGGCCAAGGCAGGACTAAACTCGATGTGCCTTCTAATAATAATTAAAAAAAAAAAACAGAATAGTAATTTGTAAGCTAAAAAGCCTGTGTCTACACTTTTCTTTCGCTGAGTGGCAGCTGTTTTCAACTGGGGCGGGAGGGCGGGACATGACTGAATGGGTGTTTCTGATTTGTCAGCCGTCTTCAACTGGGGCGGGAGGGCGGGACATGACTGAATGGGTGTTTCTGATTTGTCAGCTGTCGTCCTTACACCGCATGGCGTGCCCCAAGCGTTTACAACACAGAATTCCAGGTTCTCCGCTCCAAAATCGGCAGCTTCAAAACGATTGATTTTTTTTTTTTTAACCGACAACCAAAAAAAAATTAACCGGTTGACGTTGATTCGGTCAACCACCGGTCAAACGGTCATCGGTTAACATCCCTACCTGGAACGACACACTTCTGAGACATGCTTTGGTTTTAATTTTGTTTTGGAATTAAAAAAAAAAAATCCTTAAAAACATGCTACACTTTGCAAAACAGACGAAGCCAGAAATGCCACGAACTTTCAAGCATTGCGCGCATGATGTCACTTCCTTTGAATTAACAATAACTTACCAGGAACGGATTCGTGTAATGGTGGACTCGAAGAGCCAAACTTTACCAACTAAACAGAACATGTTCCCAGTCTCTCATTAAAATACATTTTAGACAGTAAACTATTTAACACGTCTAGTTTTATAAGATATAATTTCCAGGGGTGATGTCGTTTTCGTAAGACTAGCACTTTAAATCATGAAACAAATCTGATATTTAAGATATTTAACTTTAAGTCAGAAGTGTGTTTGTCGTGTGATCAGGATGTTTAGCAGCATTTTCATTTTCAACAATAATAATCCAGCAATTCTAACAAGATCAACTGTGAGCTACTGCTCAGTTGCGTATCCCCCCCGCTCTCGCTTACCGGTATATCAGAATGCGAGCAATCAAAGGAATAGGACACTTATTATGAATGTTGACTTCAACAAATAATGAACCCTTAAACAAGTAAGTAAAGAGCAGTGTCTCTCCCCAGGGATTTCAAATAGCATCCTGCTAAACAGTCATTTTGAAATAGCATTTTGCTTTTTTGAAATAGCGTCAACATCCATCCGATATGTTCCGTAAATACATTCAGACGGTAAACAGGAAGTCGATGTGCGACAGCCCTGAAAATGGTGTACATGGTATAGAAACCCAAGCTGAAGCTCGGTACCAAATATCAAGCAGCTGTAGTTTGTAGTTGCTGAGAAAAGTGTTACAAAAATTTTGTAAATCACGCTATACAGTACATTTCGTAAATACATTCAGTTGGTAAACAGGAAGTCGATGTGCGACAGACCTGAAAATGATAAATACAGTATAGAACCCCAAGCTGAAGCTCAGTACCAAATATCAAGCAGTTGTGATTTGTAGTTGCTGAGAAAAGTGTTACGAAAATCTTGTAAAGCCACGCTATATGTTCCGTAAATACATTCAGTTGGTAAACAGGAAGTCGATGTGTGACAGACCTGAAAACGGTATACACGGTATAGAACCCCAAGCTGAAGTTTGGTACCAAGTGGCTATGATTTGTGGTTGCTAAGAAAAAGGCCATTTCAGATGGACAGACGGAAATACGGACAGAGGTTAAAAAAAAAAAAAAAAAACACGATATAAAAAATAATATTATTCTAATTATTTTTTTTTCTAGTTATCTGAGGGACAAATCAGTTTAACAAGCAGAAAAGAAAACCTAGACCTTAATTGAGTTTCACAAAACAAATCTGTGGCAGCAGGGGCGTGGTCAAGCGTCGGTCTGTGACTAGAGGGTGGAGTCAGGGAAGGTAAGTGGCAGAATCACTGCACCTGATGTTAATTAATGTGTTTGTGTGTCTTCCCCAGTGACCACGCCCTATTTAAGGAGAGAGAGCGAGAGCAGAGGGAGCTCTCTCCCCAACCAGACGACTGATGTGTGTGCGTGTGTCTGAGTGTCTGGGAGAGTGTAACGCTGAAAAGTGGCACAATAAAAAGAGTTTTGTGAACTCAGTTCTGGCCTGCCGTCCTTCTGTGCTCCACCCACCCATAGGAACTGTCACAAATTCTTTTTTAATTTGATGAGTAGGTATAAACGTAATGACATTAGGCTTTTTTTCGGAATCAGGAACATACATGCCCCTTTTCCACCAAAGCAGTTCCAGGGCTGGTTCGGGGCCAGTGCTTAGTTTGGAACCGGGTTTTCTGTTTCCACTGACAAAGAACTGGCTCTGGGGCCAGAAAAACCGGTTCCAGGCTAGCACCGACTCTCTGCTGGGCCAGAGGAAAGAACCGCTTACGTCAGCGGGGCGGAGTTGTTAAGACCAACAACAATAACAAGACCGCGAAAGATTGCTATTTTTAAGCGACAAGAAGCAGCAGCTGTACAAACGCAAAGTCATCCATTATTATTATTATTATTGTTGTTGCTGCTTCTTCCGTGTTGTTTTTGCTTCGATATTCGCACCAAGGTTTATGCAAACGTAGCGACGTAACTGATGTATACAGCGACGTAATGACGTATACAAAGACGTAACTGACGTATACAGCGACGTAATGACGTGTCTTCCCTTAGCACCGCGAGCTATGGAAAAGCAAACTGGTTCTCAGCTGGCTCGCAAGTTGAACGAGTTGTGAACCAGCACCAGCACCGGCCCCGAACCAGCCCTGGAACTGATTTGGTGGAAAAGGGGTAACAGTTATGATGGAAAGAGTGACAAAATCATTTCCACTCTCACCTTGTGTTATCGTAAACCCGGACAAAGCCTTGCTGACTTTTTGTGGCAGGTGCAAAATACAACTACGTTAAAAACATTGTTAAAAGACAACCATGCTCATAATGTCCTCATTCACGTCCCGTAATTTGTATTTATGTGCTTGACGACCTGACTAAATCACCATATGGCAAGCAAAATGTAGGACTGTGTACCAGCCTAGTTGAAAAAAAAAAGCTGCTTTAAAGGAGAACTGAAGGCAAATTTTTTACCATCAAAATTCTATTTCTCATTTTATTAAAGGTCCCATGGCATAAAATTTTCCCTTTCTGAGGTTTTTTAACATTAAAATGAGTTCCTCTGACCTTCTTAAGTCACCCCAGTGGCTAGAAATTTCATAATGTGTAAACCAAACTATGCCCAACATTTGAGAATGGCGCGTCAAAACGGCGCGTTGATAAGCTCTTCCCTTTACTACGTCAGCAAGGGAGATGATCCCCACGCCCCCCCTCTGGATTCCCACCCACTGTATGGATTGCCCACCCAGCTCAAAAGTTGCCACCAAACATGGAAATTGCGCTGTACATGGATGTGACAACACAGAAAGGAGTCTGTTTTTACTGCCGACGGGAGAGCCCCTGAAGACGCAGTGGCTTAATTTTATTTACTCCAATAATACGCCGTCGAGTCTACCTAAGACGGTGTATGTTTGTCGGAAGCATTTTCCTGAGGAATGTTTCCACAACTTGGGACAGTACAGGGCAGGTTTTGCACATCAACTGTCACTGAAGCCTGGGTCCGTACCAAGCATCCCTGCCGCATCAGCCACAAACACCGAACAAGTAAGTGTATAACTGTTAAGTCGTTTTGCCGTGTTTTAAAATCGGTGCCACGTTAGCCTTGCAATGGCTACATTAGCTGTGCAGCTAACCGCTTCCTGCAGTTAGCCAGGTACTCTGCGCTACAAAACCAAAAAGCATGCAGCATGCTCTGTTATAATAGCCAATCAAAACAGTTTTTACAAAGACACCCACATTCTTTTTTTTAAGTCACTCGTTCATTTTACTTGTTTGTTTGTTCAGTAAAAACCCAAACATTTGTTGAATTTATTTTATTTCCTCGCGTCGCACCTTAATGACGTCAGCGCGCGGTATTTTTCCCTTCGCGGTTTGTTCCTTCTCTCTCGCCGTAGTAAGACACCCACATCCGCTTGTTCTGACCCACTGGAGGTAGCGTCACAGTGCTGTTAGCCAATCAGAGGTAACACGTTTACATGTCATGAATATTAATGAGTAAGAGCTGAAATCCTGTCGTTCTCCCGCCACCCATTCCTCCACCAAACTAGAACAGCCTGAAACAGGAGAACCACAGCATTTTTTTTCACCAAAACCGGCTCACAGGGCATTCATTCATACTAGAGACCACCGCACAATTAATGAAAAAACGATGCCATGGGACCTTTAAATATCGGAATACATTTTTGAGAGCTATTTTGTCACTGCTATAGCAAGTTCTGAGTGTTTGAAATATGCTCTGTAATATATCAGTCCATATGTCAAAGCGATGGCCGTAAACAAGATTCGTTGAGACCTGTGCGAGACATCGTAGGACGGAAGTAAAACGTACAGCGGAAATCAAAGTGGCCGACATCTGCCAACGTTGTCAAAAGACGCGCGCGCCCTCTTTCGAATGCTGACGTAATCAAGCCGGAAGTTTTGTTTGTTTTGATAGCTAGAGATGAAAGTGGAGCAAAGAAAAAAATCCTGAACTTTTGAAAGTCAAACTAAGATGGGGGGCTCGGGGAGCAACGTCCCCCGAAAAAAATTTTAATAACGTAACACGCAAAACCCTGCATTCTAGTGCATTTAAGTACTTATTTTCACTAAAGCAAGTTATAACTTTTTAGCCTTTTTCTTTCATGTACATTAATGATTAACATCAAAAATATCAAATTTAATTCCCCTAGTTAATGAGTAATTTTCAGGAGTGCATTGGTCTAAATTCAGAATTTTCAGATGCTGTCACATCTTATGCGCAATACTGCATACATGTTTAGAAAATAATAATTCAACTGATATTAAATAGTTCACACTTTCATGAAATTGAATTGATTCAATATCAAAACAGTCTTAGTAATCATATATATATTTGAACTTGCTATTTACCTTTCCTTCTATGCTACGGATATCCGCCGACCTGTCAACTTGTTTGTACACTACCGTTCAAAAGTTTGGGGTCACTTTGAAATGTCCTTATTTTTGAAAGAAAAGCACTGTTCTTTTCAATGAAGATCACTTTAAACTAATCAGAAATCCACTCTATACATTGCTAATGTGGTAAATGACTATTCTAGCTGCAAATGTCTGGTTTTTGGTGCAATATAGGTATACACAATAGGTGTATAGAGGCCCATTTCCAGCAACTCTCACTCCAGTGTTCTAATGGTACAATGTGTTTGCTCATTGCCTCAGAAGGCTAATGGATGATTAGAAAACCCTTGTACAATCATGTTAGCACAGCTGAAAACAGTTGAGCTCTTTAGAGAAGCTATAAAACTGACCTTCCTTTGAGCAGATTGAGTTTCTGGAGCATCACATTTGTGGGGTCGATTAAATGCTCAAAATGGCCAGAAAAATGTCTTGACTATATTTTCTATTCATTTTACAACTTCTCATCTCATTATCTCTAGCCGCTTTATCCTGTTCTACAGGGTCGCAGGCAAGCTGAAGCCTATCCCAGCTGACTACGGGCGAAAGGCGGGGTACACCCTGGACAAGTCGCCAGGTCATCACAGGGCTGACACATAGACACAGACAACCATTCACACCCACATTCACACCTACGGTCAATTTAGAGTCACCAGTTAACCTAACCTGCATGTCTTTGGACTGTGGGGGAAACCGGAGCACCCAGAGGAAACCCATGCGGACACGGGGAGAACATGCAAACTCCGCACAGAAAGGCCCTCGCCGGCCACGGGGCTCGAACCCGGACCTTCTTGCTGTGAGGCGACAGCACTAACCGCTACACCACCGTGCCGCCCACCATTTTACAACTTATGGTGGTAAATAAAAGTGTTACTTTTCATGGAAAACACAAAATTGTCTGGGTGACCCCAAACTTTTGAACGGTAGTGTACGTTATTATTGCTGAATCGGTAAACACATTTCAATAGAGAAGGCTCTTCAATTGTCTCGCTCAATAGAAAGGTACACAAAAGAAAGACCGCATTTTCTAAAGCACGATATCGCGATAAAATCTCGTTCACATGACGAGGTATGTATATAAGCATATAAGGTCTCGTACACACCAGCAAGCACTGCGAGACTACAAAAATGGCAGCGCCCTGTCGCCGAACATAAACAAGCCGCGCGATCGCAAAACCGAATTTCTATGAAACGGAATGCGAAAAATCCGAAAAATACATTTCTCCATTCGGAAAACTGGAGATTTTCAAGAGTTTTGTCAAATATCCGGATTTCCGGGTAAATCCGGAAGACTTTCATCTATAGACAGCAGTCAGGAAAGTTTGAAAAAAGTAGGCAGTAATCGTCATTTAAACTCGTTTTTGTGCAATATTTCATTTGGAAAACAGTTTTCAAAATGGCGGCACTGACACCTGGCTGACACTTCACATTTCGAAGTCTCGCACAAGTCTCGTGAAGATCGTGCGGATAAGCGACGTCTGCCGTGGACCAAACTAACTAAATTCAACACGGCTAAAAACCGAATAGGCCGATAAGTTTAATATTTAATTGCAATTAGTTGCCAATACGAGTCACGATATAAGGCTACTAAAACCGAAAACGTAATTGAATAACACGTTAATTAAGAAATAAAGCAAGTTTAAAAATGACTTCAGTTCTCCTTTAATGGAAAACTATCCAGTATCAGTATGTTCTAGTGAAAACCCTGGTTACTTCTGACCATGCAGACGTAATAATCGAAAACAACCCCTAAGCTACGTTAATATAACCCTGATTCCAAAAAAGTTGGGACAAAGTACAAATTGTAAACAAAAATGGAATGTAATAATTTACAAATCTCAAAAACTGATATTGTATTCACAATAGAACATAGACAACATATCAAATGTCGAAAGTGAGACATTTTGAAATTTCATGCCAAATATTGGCTCATTTGAAATTTCATGACAGCAACACATCTCAAAAAAGTTGGGACAGGGGCAATAAGAGGCTGGAAAAGTTAAAGGTACAAAAAAGGAACAGCTGGAGGACCAAATTGCAACTCATTAGGTCAATTGGCAATAGGTCATTAACATGACTGGGTATAAAAAGAGCATTTTGGACTGGCAGATGGGAAGAGGATCACCAATCCCCCTAATTCTGCGCCGACAAATAGTGGAGCAATATCAGAAAGGAGTTTGACAGTGTAAAATTGCAAAGAGTTTGAACATATCATCATCTACAGTGCATAATATCATCAAAAGATTCAGAGAATCTGGAAGAATCTCTTTGCGTAAGGGTCAAGGCCGGAAAACCATACTGGGTGCCCGTGATCTTGGGGCCCTTAGACGGCACTGCATCACATACAGGCATGCTTCTGTATTGGAAATCACAAAATGGGCTCAGGAATATTTCCAGAGAACATTATCTGTGAACACAATTCACCGTGCCATCCGCCGTTGCCAGCTAAAACTCTATAGTTCAAAGAAGCAGCCGTATCTAAACACGATCCAGAAGCGCAGACGTCTTCTCTGGGCCAAGGCTCATTTAAAATGGACTGTGGCAAAGTGGAAAACTGTTCTGTGGTCAGACGAATCAAAATTTGAAGTTCTTTATGGAAATCAGGGACGCCGTGTCATTCGGACTAAAGAGGAGAAGGACGACCCAAGTTGTCATCAGCGCTCAGTTCAGAAGCCTGCATCTCTGATGGTATGGGGTTGCATTAGTGCGTGTGGCATGGGCAGCTTACACATCTGGAAAGACACCATCAATGCTGAAAGGTATATCCAGGTTCTAGAGCAACATATGCTCCCATCCAGACGACGTCTCTTTCAGGGAAGACCTTGCATTTTCCAACATGACAATGCCAAACCACATACTGCATCAATTACAGCATCATGGCTGCGTAGAAGAAGGGTCTGGGTACTGAACTGGCCAGCCTGCAGTCCAGATCTTTCACCCATAGAAAACATTTGGCGCATCATAAAACGGAAGATACGACAAAAAAGGCCTAAGACAGTTGAGCAACTAGAATCCTACATTAGACAAGAATGGGTTAACATTCCTATCCCTAAACTTGAGCAACTTGTCTCCTCAGTCCCCAGACGTTTACAGACTGTTGTAAAGAGAAAAGGGGATGTCTCACAGTGGTAAACATGGCCTTGTCCCAACTTTGAGATGTGTTGTTGTCATGAAATTTAAAATCACCTAATTTTTCTCTTTAAATGATACATTTTCTCAGTTTAAACATTTGATATGTCATCTATGTTCAATTCTGAATAAAATATGGAATTTTGAAACTTCCACATCATTGCATTCCGTTTTTATTTACAATTTGTACTTTGTCCCAACTTTTTTGGAATTGGGGTTGTATATCAATAAATGAAACATGCAGTTTGAAACACAAATCAAATCAGTCTTAAAAGGTAGACCTAATACACTACAGATAGAGGAAATGTCCTGCATGCAGAGAAGAAGAAAAAAAACAAAAAAACAAAAAACAAGATCTCTCCTCCATGTCCTCCAACATTTATATTCTATACATTACCCACAGTCCTCGTCAGCAGCACTGTACTATAAACATAAGTGGCAATAATTTACGTAAGCTCCAAATCCACTCACCTGCATGCTAACTTAAATATATCGTAAACATGTTTTTTTCCACTCCTTATGGCTTATTACACTACCTATGCACAGTTTTGCTTATGTGTGGACATCAGGGTGCGAATGTGCACTCTGCATGTGTGATCTAACGGTTAAAGAGTAGTAAAAGACAGTGAGAAAAAGGCTTTTAGACAGCGCAGCACTGATTTATGGGTAAATAAATGAGTACATCAACGGCTGTGCTGCAACAGGAGAGGGCTGGGGGGTGGTGGTGGTGGGGTTTAACACGATTCTGTGAGATACTGAGTGTGTTTGATAGGAGCAGTGCATGAGCTGGTCAACATTTATGCGCTGGGTGTGTGTATGAGTGCTTGTGAGGCCACAGATGCGCACAGAGATTTACGCACAGAGAACCCTATTGACAGTAGAAAAAGTAATAAAACTCTGACCGGACATGACCTGCCCATGTGTGTGAGAGAAAGAAGGGTCAGTGGGGGTTCTTCTAAATATATCATCCCAAATAAAGCCATTACAACAGTCCCTTAGGATAAATCTGAACATGCGAGAAAGGATGTCTGTAAAAATAAACACGTATACACGAGGCGTGCAACGATAAATCGTGATACGATCCGAATCAATGAAGTAAAAAAACGAATCGCGATTATTTATTTGTTTTAAGCTGTCATTATGGGGTGTTCACACGGCACATATTTGCATCGATACTGCACCGATGTATTTTGTTGCGATACATCTTACACCGGTGTAAATTTTGTGGAGCGTTCACACGTCACAAACCTGCTTACTAGAGAGAAGCGTGTTAGCACCGGTGCAGCCCCACTTGCGTTCACACGGCGGTTTTTGCGATCGTGCTATACGATAGTAATAATGCGGAAATGAAATATGCGCATGCGTGAAAATGTACTTCATTTTCCCGGTTGTCATGGCATCACCAAGCGCCGGGAAAACAACGTGGATGAAGACACCAGTGTTGCCAGATACTGCTGACGTTTTCCAGCCCAAAATATGTTCAAATCCGCCAAAATGCACTTAAAACCGCCCAATCTGGCAACACTGGAAGACACGCAGTTCTGTTGTTGTTGATATTCGCCATTTTGGAAGCGCAAAATACCAGGATGCAAATTATGCAATGCCCGTATGTAATCAACTCTCCTCACGCGTAGCGAGTCTACCCCTGTAGCGTTCAGACGTCCCATTTTATATCGGTGCTGCCCCGCAAACTAGCATTTACTCCGGAGTAAATTTCTTAAACCACCTCCCGAGCAGGGTTAGATTTGCACCGGTTTAAGTAGTTTTCAGGGGCTACACCGGTATAACTTTGTACCGTGTGAACGCTCTACCGGGGCAGCCCCGGTGCTACACCGGAGTAAAAATTGCCGTGTGAACACCCCTTATGTTGCTTAGACAGCAGAAGGTGCAATAACGTCAAATAGCGGGAATACACATTCCTTCACCCTAGGCGGAAGGAACACAGCTCTTATGCCTTGAAAAAACCCACAAACAGATCTAAAATGCGAAAGAGCTGTTGCGTGATTGATTGTACCAACAGATTTAACAAGGAATCAGAGCTCTCTTTTTACAGACTGCTGAAAGCTAAAGAAAAGAGAAGCACATGGAGGTAGTATAAAAGTTCCTAAAATTTTATTAAGAAAAGGCCTATTTGCTATTAACGCTTTTCAGAATATTCTAGTTACTAGGCTGTTATATTTTACCCCAACCTTTACAAATGTGTATAAATAATTCCTGTTGGTTATTATTAGCTCATCCGGCCGACAGGTGATGAGTTTATCCCGTCATGTGTTGTCTGTCCAGCGTCATCCACATTTCACGAAAATCGTTTCTTCTCTCTCAATTCTTCACATATTTTTATTCTTTTTGGCATGAAGGTAGGGGTACCTAGGGTGCATATAACTTCGACTCAGATTTGCTTCATGACAATTATTAATGAAGTTATGGACTAATTAAGCCTTAATGAGCAGTTCAACAAAAATCGCTTCTTCTCAGTCAATTCCTCGCCATTTGGGATTCTTTCAGGCAAATAGGTCGGTATTACTAGGGCGGATATAGCTTCTGTATATAGCTTGTATATAGTGTATATAGCTTGCAACATTTATTGCGCATGGTGGCCCACTTTAGATCATTCCTTCTGGACTAGACTTGGCTGGCGTGAAAAATGGATCCATCCAGCATCCAGTCACTAAAAGAGGTCATTGTTGAAGAATGGAAAAAGATTGATGTTGCAAAATGTCGCCAACTTGTTCATTCCATGCCTAGAAGACTTGGTGCTGTCATTAAAAATCATGGAGGCCATACAAAGCACTAGATGTAGTAGTTTTTGTTGTGGGGTGTACTCATTTTTGCACCACCCTAATTTGAGTAAAACTGAAAAAATGTGTAATCTAAGTTATATTATTAACCTTACTTTCACGTTATAAGTTAAACAGATGCTATATTAAACTTTGTCTTGTCAACATTTTGGAAATTGTTTGTGTTCATTGAGATATTGTTTAAAATGTTACTTTTCAAAGGGGGTGGACTCATTTACGCTCAGCACTGTGTGTTAAAAAAAAAAGCTAATGGTAAGTATTGGTAAATAAATTTGATATTGATTTATGTTTGATTTTTTCAGGGCTTGTCTTGTTCTTCTGTTGCAGAAATAAATGCTTTTAAAAATAAATGTATTTTTAAAAAACATGTACTTTTGTCTAAATAACTCAATCATACCCCTAGAAAACATATCAGTACTGCCTTGAACCGTGTACTTGAAAACTTGCCGAAATACCACAAAATTTTAGGCCAAAAGGAAATTCGGGCGGGGGGGACAAAAATTTGAGGCCATGTGCCCTGCAGGGCAAAAAGTGTCAAAAGTTAATTTTGAGGCCTGATACCAAGTGCTTTCCTATTTACTCTATACTGTACGCACCATTAATAGTTTATTAGGTACATCTCCTATACAGGGGACTTCTGAAGGTGATCACATTTTTCCACTTCGTAAAAATAAGGGTGTATTTTTACATTGTGACACTTTGTGGAAATCCGAGATTCACATCGTGGAAATCAGAATCCTGTTAATCGATCATTCATGTCACGCAGGTGCACTGTTTGGACAGCAGAGATGTGCACTTGTGAAGTCTGATAGCTCCAGATTGCTCCAACCAACACAGATTATACATTATACAGCTGCATGGCCATGTTATAACTTAAAAAGAGCTCTTCAGAAGCTTTCATAAAATACCAAAAGCTGTAGAAACCGGCCATTTTAACCCCTTTGGAGCTCTAGTTGTTGATCAGTTTCAAAGTCCCAGAGACTTTAGTCAATCAAAATTCGGAGGAGAATTTGAACATTTTATTTATTTATTTATAATTATGAACTGGTCAAGCTGTAGGACATTTTGTTTATAATATTATATTAAAACTGTCTACATTGCAAAAATTTGGTTTATTTAGTTTTATACAGAAAAAAAAATCACATTGTTCTGCACTGTTTATGATTCAGAACTAAAAAAAGAAGTATTTTTTTGTCATTACTTTTTCTTCGTTCGAATGTTGTTGAAAATATTCTGCAAATCAAACCAAAATCATGAAGACAGTATTGTGAATGGAGTGTATTGTTCAAAGAGCTACGGAGACAAAGCTTTTATGGTTTGTGTCCCAAGACGTTGAAATTCAATTCCAATGAACATCCGCACTGCGGAGAGTTTAAACAACTTTAAATCCCTGCTTAAAACATTTCTGTTTGTAAAATACTGTTGATTCGAGTTTCTTTTCTAAGTTTGTAAGAGTGCTGAGACTTCGTATGGTGCTCCTAAAGTCATTATTATTATTATTATTATTATTCTGCCCTTAGTCACACATCCAAGGCCCAGGTTCTTAATCACTGATGTTTTATTGCGCCGACGGACATAAAAACACCGTCAAATTAGACAAGATAAATATAAAGCATACAACAAATCAACCATACATTCAAACACACAAAACAATCTTAGACGTTATTAAAATAATAACCAAACAAAAACATAATATACCACTTAAGCCTGCCTGTGGACTAAGAGAGGACTGTACAGCTTGCAGTTCCTTAGCGAGTCTAAGGGTGTATTCAGACCAGGATAGTTCGATAGTTCACTTGCTTTGGTCCGAACCAAATGTTTTTTTAATTTTTTCATTTTGGTGCGGTTCGCTTTCACACTGTACATTTTAGTAAGCGGACCAAAATCTGTCAACAAAGCCACGCGCCCTGAGGTCGTTCAGCTATTGGTCAGAGACGACACGCGCACAAAGCGTCAAGTTCAAAAGTAGTCATGGAGGCTTTCCATGCTGTTATTCTTTTTAATGTCATCAAAGCTATATGTTTTTTCCAGTTTTTACTGTTTTCACAATTGTGCGATTACTATGCTGTTGTACAAGTAATTTATCAACGACGACTTCAAAGGGCAAGGCGGCTACGGAGGATAGCGCTGATGAGCGCACATCATGTTGTGACAGTTCTGGCTCTTCACGCAATAGATGAATTTCTTTTTTGCATCGCTAGTACCGCCACTTTTTGAAAGAATGTCCCTGATTTTAATGTAGGTCTGACGGAGTTTCTTCACTTTTAGCCAACATTGTTCTGGGGAGCGCGTGAACCCCTTCTCCTTCATTTTCTCACTGAATACAGCAAACACGTCGGCATTTTTGTGTGTTCTCTCCAAAAGCTCAGATATGTGGACATCTGCCCATATATCCACAAGGGTACGCGTTTCTTCCTCGGCCCACATTTGCCCCCTACTCATTTCTTGTACTCGCCTACCACTGGTGACTGAACGACCCTTGACAACCGAAACAGTGTTTGCACTTTGCGGTGGAGTGTCAAGACTCTGTTTCCCATAATGCTCGACAAACGACGGAAGCTCCCGAGGTACAAAAAAGCAAAACTGTTGGATTAGGTCCGGTCTGCTTTCACACCTCCAAAAGATCCGCACCAGGGTTCCTTTGGTCCGGACCGAGTCCGACCTTGCAGCTCGGTCCGCTTGTTTGGTCCGGACCAGAGTTCGGTGGTTTGTATTCAGACCAACCCAAAAGGTCCGGACCAAGGGAAATTTGGTTCGTTTGGTCCGGACCAAACAACGTAGGTGTGAATACGCCCTAAGAGAGGATTTTACAGCTTGTAGTTCTTGATGGTAAACTTAAAAAAAAGGATATTACAGCTTGTAGCTTCTTAAACAAGTAGCATAACTTGACAAACGCTTGAACTCACGCAGACATCCAATCTTTCATCCCAAAGAATTGACAGGAAGTGACACATCGCATGCATAAAGGGAATATATTTCAGAATATACCCAAACGTTAAAAAATAAAATCACTATATTTAAATAAATTACATCATACAGGCTCGACATAAACTTTTAAACCCATTTGCCCCTGGGGGGTAAGTGGGGTTAAATTTCCACTTTCCCCCTATTTTGCGAGTACTACTTTTTTTTTTTTTTAGGAAAACCATAGAACGGTTGTGAATTGCAACATAAAATGAAGATCACACATTGAGTTGAAGTTTGGTTATTGATTAAGTTTATTACTAAGTTTGATTATTGGTTACTTTTTACTTTTACTTGTAATGGACAATAACAATTTTGTCCAAAATAGTTTTTCCTGCCTTAGTCGATTTATTCCCATTTCACATGCATGCACCGGTTGTAAATTTAAGTGTGTTTGTGTAGAACTCTCTCAGGTTCATTACTCGATAATGTAGAAATCATAAAATAGAAATCTATAACAAAAGTTTGTATGAAGCAAACAATAGGGTGCCAAGACTTTTGAACAGTACTGTGTTTGAGAATATTTATATATCTTTTTTTTTTTTTATATCATCCACCTCTAGGTTTAAAGAAAAAATTATAATAAACCCGCGCTGCGTCATGACAGACAGGATAATGTTTTAGTTTAAAATTATTGTTTCGATTGTAGGTTGTGGGTGTTTTATACAGACCTGGCAACCTGTAACTGAATCAGTGCAGCCGGTCAGTCATGACACAGCGCGGGTATTTTTTTATTTATTTTTTTTAAACATAGAGGTGGATGATGATTAAAAAAAAAAAAAGATATACAAATATTTTGCACAGGACTGTGTTCCTCTGATAACAGAAACAAAGCTCCAGCTCTCTGTGCTCTTGATCTGTTCTGTTCTTTCAGGATTTATCGCGCAGGTCGCTCTTGGTTGAGTTTTTTTTAGGCCGGAGTTATTTGAAACCAATCTGGGTTTTCTGTGTCGAATCAGGGAGCGGCTTCACCTTTAAGAAAATCAAACACTTTCATGAAGGAGCCGACTCGAATGCGAGCAGAAAAAAAAAAAAAACGAGATTCTTAAGCAAACTCTTCCATCCTCATTTCCGACTTTCTGTTTTTGCAAAATACATTTTAAATACGATCGTGAGTTTCTCTGGAGTTTTCAGGCTGAGCTCTTCTCGCTGTATTCTTTAACCGCTCATTTCCTCGTTGTTCTTGAAGCATTTCTTCTATTTGTTAGCATTTTTCTTGATAGCGGGGAGACGGTAATGCCTTTTATCTATTTCTCTGTTTGAACAAGTAAAAACGGCGCAAAAATTAACAATTTTAAAGACAGATTAAGCCTTGCTTGCATGAAAGACGGTGTCTGTCTGACCCCAGCTGTAATTATCACGTGATGCACGACGTCATTCACAAGGGGCCTATAAACAGTACGTGTACAACACTACAGCAGCGGGGGAATAGAAAATAACTCGCAAAGCGGTAAATGAAACCGAGACGAAGAAAACAGCCAAACATAATGGCGGATACGTAGTGAGGGACGCTTTTAGGAACTGAAATAAAAAGATCAAAAAGCCTAATTTTTGTGGTGCTAGTTCGTAATATACGCTCATTCCAACTTGCCCGGTCAGGCATGTCGGCGACATATCCCACTTGCCCGAATGCATGTTTCATTTTCCCCAGGCAATCGGGCAGTCCGTAATGTCGAGCCCGGTCATATTTTAATACAAAATTATAATAAATACCACAAATTGTCACGGTGGTGTAGTGGTTAGCGCTGTCGCCTCACAGCAAGAAGGTCCGGGTTCGAGCCTCGTGGCCGGCGAGGGCCTTTCTGTGTGGAGTTTGCATGTTCTCCCCGTGTCCGCGTGGGTTTCCTCCGGGTGCTCCGGTTTCCCCCACAGTCCAAAGACATGCAGGTTAGGTTAACTGGTGACTCTAAATTGACCGTAGGTGCGAATGTGAGTGTGAATGGTTGTCTGTGTCTATGTGTCAGCCCTGTGATGACCTGGCGACTTGTCCAGGGTGTACCCCGCCTTTCGCCCGTAGTCAGCTGGGATAGGCTCCAGCTTGCCTGCGATCCTGTAGAACAGGATAAAGCGGCTACAGATAATGAGATGAGATCACAAATTGTGCAATACTTAAATATATGAAATAAACTAGTCAAGATTTATTACCATAATTGTGCAAATTAGCTCAAGACACCACATAGTGGAGAAAGTATTGAAAAGCTTTGCGACTGCAAATACAATTATTATTATTATTATTATTATTATTATTATTATTATTATTATATTATCATCTCATCACCTCTAGCCGCTTTATCCTGTTCTAAGGGCGAAAGGTGGGGTTCACCCTGGACAAGTCGCCAGGTCATCACAGGACTGACACATACAGTGCGTTTACATGCACATCCAAATCGAGCTGCTGTCGGTAATCGAGCTAAGGGTCCCAGCAGGGGTGCCAGAGAAATCCAATCCTACATGCACACAAGGAAATCGAGCTATTGTGTGAGGTACATTGTGCACCCGAGCCACAGGTGGCGCTACACGCCCCATCGTGTTGGTACACTTCCGGTTGTCGTCATGAAGAAGAGCTATTCAAGAGTATAAACAAAGTTATCAGTTCCCGTGTTCGTTCGTTCTCCTTGTTCCTCCTGACCTCTTCTGCTGCTCGCTACTACTACTGTTGTCATGCCGACCGAGGCTTTGTGTTTCCCGCTTGTGGTCTCGTCACTCGTCACTTCCGGAAGGGGCAGTGCTGGAGTAAGTAGCTTGATTACGTAGCTCGATAGGGTTTACATGCACTAAGTAGCTCGGCTACAATCGCATAATCTAGGTTGCGTAGCTCGATTACAAGAAATCCAGTTCGGTTCGATTTCAGCCGAGCTAAGGTGTTTCCATGGCATTTAGAACTTCGATTTCAGTCGAGCTACGGCAGAAATTCGATTTTCTCTATGTGCATGTAAACGCACTGATGGACACAGACAACCATTCACACTCACATTCACACCTACGGTCAATTTAGAGTCACCAGTTAACCTAACCTGCATGTCTTTGGACTGTGGGGGAAACCGGAGCACCCGGAGGAAACCCACGCGGACACAGGGAGAACATGTAAACTCTGCACAGAAAGGCCCTCGTCGGCCACGGGGCTCGAACCCGGACCTTCTTGCTGTGAGGCGACAGCGCTAACCACTACACCACCGTGCCGCCATTATTATTATTATTATTATTATTACACCCCTACTTCAAAGTATTTGTTTCGATATGCAAGTCCATATTTAATTTCTGGAATTTTCTAATGATGTGCTAATTCAAAACACACACAAACAGGGGGATTGGATAGAAATCCCAAACGAGTGTATTCGTGAAGTGGCTGTCCGTAATCACCAGTGGCTCGGTCTCTGTAATACTCATCTCTAGTTGGCCCGAGTGACTGCAACATCACAGCCTTGACAAAGAATCAATACGTGTAGAAAAACGTCCGAAATAATTTGGACAATATGACAAAGTGCTAAAATGATCCAATACCACAAGAACCTTGAGAGAGGAGTGTTATGGTAGAAAATGACTGCATGAAGAACTAAGGGAAGATGGTGTGTGTGTGCGCGTGTGTGTGTGTGTGGGGGGGGGGGGGGGGGGCTACAACACGAGGATCGTCTCTTTACCCAGATGGCTTCCTTTGTGTGTGTATTGTCTATTCTGATAAATAGTCGGAGGGCAAACGTCTGTCGCTGAGCTCGAGGCCCCTTCATTTCTTCTCTCATTCCTCCCCTATGCTCATCTCCTCTCTATTACATTCTTCTGTCGTTTATTCACTTTATGGGATTATCGAGGCACTTCTCTCCCGCCTGCGATTCATTACACTCCTAACTGCTCACTTAGGTTTATGCCCCTTTAAATCCCCCTCCAGATAGCCAACCAGCCACGGTAAACAGGGACGCTGAGAGACAAGGAGGTGGAGGACTGGGGGAGAGAGAGAGAGAGAGAGAGAGAGAGAGAGAGAGAGAGAGAGAGTCATCAGAGAGAAAATTAAGAGATGTCACGCAGCGGTGATCGTGGCAGTGACGAGAAGTGGTTAGTCGCCATTTTTAACACGGCTGCCCCCTCTCTAGTCATTAGTAATTCAATTTGGTCTTTATTAGCCACGCTTATCTGCTGCGCAGAGTCCCTCTGGCTAGTCCATATGACTCCCCCTCACACCCTCTTTAGTCGTTCACACACTCTTTCACCCTCTCATTCACCTCGCACGAAGTTCAGCAATTAAAAAAAAAAAAGATGAAAGGAGCAAAGAGAAAGAACAGGACGTATTTGTAAACGGAAGATGAAACTGTGTTAATGGCGACGTGAACAGAGTTTGAGTGTGTAAAACGCACTCGAACAGACTGCAGGCGATTACGGCGAGACTTGCCTCGCCTCGCCTCACGCGCTATCTGCGAAAAGGAGGAGGAGGAGGAGGGAGCGGGCTGTAAAAACAGTGATTGCTTTCCATCACGTGGGGCCTATATTCTCCAGTTCGTTAAA
Source organism: Neoarius graeffei (assembly GCF_027579695.1). Lineage (NCBI taxonomy): Eukaryota > Metazoa > Chordata > Actinopteri > Siluriformes > Ariidae > Neoarius > Neoarius graeffei. The sequence continues at coordinate 88,785,630 of NC_083572.1, forward strand.
ACAATCCAATTTGCAAAAGGATAATTATGCATTAGCTCCTCTTTATCTACTGAGTGAGAGCACTGGCGGGGTTTGATAGCGGCGCTACATTCGGCGTGCCGTTGCTGCAAATTACCTGCTATCGGCACATGTACACCATCATGGCCGGAGTGGACAATTCATTCCCACAGATCTCACTCTCTCTCTCACTCTCTCTCTCTCTCTCTCACTCACACCTTATACTCCTGCTACAAAGCGAATGCTGACCTCTACTGGACATGCCCTGGCACAGGAAGTGAGAATGCCACCTATCCTCCAGAGCTCTTTCCTTTTTAAATAAGCCCAAAATAAATGCCCCCATCCCGTGACCTAATTTACATCCCACATTCAGACGCTGCCTTTGTGTCTCTCTGGTAGCGTACAGGATACAAACAGGGTTAATTAATTTCCCAGTGACTGTTTCGTGCTAATTGCTCATTATGCCAATTAGTCACAGAGGGTGTCAGGAACAGTCTCTCTGTTTGAGGGAAGTGTGTCCTGTTTACTGTTTACCAATACAATCCTCTCTAATGTGTCGAGCACAACAAACATCTGTCTGCCTTCTCAGCAGCAGCAACATTTACATCCTCGTGCCGGTATAAAGAGGCAGCGTCCTGAAAAACTGCAGCACTAAACGGCTGCGCGAGGCCGATGCTCTTCCTTCAGATAATCATTAAGTCAAAGTGCTCTAATGGGAATGTAACAATATAATAAGATTTCAAAAGAATACGTAAGCTTTTCCGTAAACTATCTATCGACTACATCTCTATCATATGAGTGACGTGCATGAGCATGGACAGGAATTTCTGTTTTAGGGAATCTGGAAGTGTGAAGATTCTACTTTCAGATCCCTCAGGCAGAGCGACTAAGGTCTGAGACTAGGGTTCAGGGAAGAATTAATGGGATGTTTTATGCATTTCAATATATAATATCGATGTACGGTAGTCACATGGGTCTGACCATACAAGCCTTCAGGATAGTGACCGTAACCAGAATGACTTTGGGAAGTTGGAAAAACGACATGATATTTAAATAATATTGACTGGCTTTTTTTCGTGGTCTATCAGATATATTCAATTCAGCTAGCATGATATTGAACAAATCGAAGATGAGTACAATATCATGCTAGCTGAATGGATTATATCTGATAGACCATGAAAAAAGCCAGCCAATATTATTATTATTATTACACATACAAACTCTCTTCATATCAGCATTCTCAAAGGCCAACGCTAGCTTACCCGCGACTCGGTGCTGCTAGTGCGGCAGTCCCGTTACCTTCCAGCCGGTGTAGCAGTAGTGTTAGCAAAAGCCAACGCTAGCTTACCCGCGACTCGGTGCTGCTAGTGCGGCAGTCCCGTTACCTTCCAGCCGGTGTAGCAGTAGTGTTAGCAAAAGCCAACGCTAGCTTACCCGCGACTCGGTGCTGCTAGTGCGGCAGTCCCGTTACCTTCCAGCCGGTGTAGCAGTAGTGTTAGCAAAAGCCAACGCTAGCTTACCCGCGACTCGGTGCTGCTAGTGCGGCAGTCCCGTTACCTTCCAGCCGGTGTAGCAGTAGTGTTAGCAAAAGCCAACGCTAGCTTACCCGCGACTCGGTGCTGCTAGTGCGGCAGTCCCGTTACCTTCCAGCCGGTGTAGCAGTAGTGTTAGCAAAAGCCAACGCTAGCTTACCCGCGACTCGGTGCTGCTAGTGCGGCAGTCCCGTTACCTTCCAGCCGGTGTAGGAGTAGTGTTAGCAAAAGCCAACGCTAGCTTACCCGCGACTCGGTGCTGCTAGTGCGGCAGTCCCGTTACCTTCCAGCCGGTGTAGCAGTAGTGTTAGCAAAAGCCAACGCTAGCTTACCCGCGACTCGGTGCTGCTAGTGCGGCAGTCCCGTTACCTTCCAGCCGGTGTAGCAGTAGTGTTAGCAAAAGCCAACGCTAGCTTACCCGCGACTCGGTGCTGCTAGTGCGGCAGTCCCATTACCTTCCAGCCGGTGTAGCAGTAGTGTTAGCAAAAGCCAACGCTAGCTTACCCGCGACTCGGTGCTGCTAGTGCGGCAGTCCCGTTACCTTCCAGCCGGTGTAGCAGTAGTGTTAGCAAAAGCCAACGCTAGCTTACCCGCGACTCGGTGCTGCTAGTGCGGCAGTCCCGTTACCTTCCAGCCGGTGTAGCAGTAGTGTTAGCAAAAGCCAACGCTAGCTTACCCGCGACTCGGTGCTGCTAGTGCGGCAGTCCCGTTACCTTCCAGCCGGTGTAGCAGTAGTGTTAGCAAAAGCCAACGCTAGCTTACCCGCGACTCGGTGCTGCTAGTGCGGCAGTCCCGTTACCTTCCAGCCGGTGTAGCAGTAGTGTTAGGAAAAGCCAACACTAGCTTACCCGCGACTCGGTGCTGCTAGTGCGGCAGTCCCGTTACCTTCCAGTTGGTGTAGCAGTAGTGTTAGCAAAAGCCAATGCTAGCTTATCCGCGACTCGGTGCTGTTAGCGTGGCAGTCCCATTACCTTCCAAGCCAGTGTAGCAGTAGTGTTAGCAAAAGCCAATGCTAGCTTACCCGCAACTCGGTGCTGCTAGTGCGGCAGTCCCATTACCTTCCAGTTGGTGTAGCAGTAGTGTTAGCAAAAGCCAACGCTAGCTCACCTGCAACTCGGTGCTGCTAGTGCAGCAGTCCAGTCACCTTCCAGTTGGTGTAGCAGTAGTGTTAGCAAAAGCCAACGCTAGCTCACCTGCAACTCGGTGCTGCTAGTGCAGCAGTCCAGTCACCTTCCAGTTGGTGTAGCAGTAGTATTAGCAAAAGCCAACACTAGCTCACCCGCAACTCGGTGCTGTTAGTGTGGCAGTCCCGTTACCTTCAAGCTGGTGTAGCAGTAGTGCTAGCAAAAGCCAACGCTAGCTCACCCGCGACTCGGTGCTGTTAGTGCGGCAGTCCCGTTACCTTCCAGCTAGTGCAGTGTTAGTGAAGGCCAATGCTAGCACAGTCAAACCAAATGTTGCTATTATTATTATTTTCCCTGTGTAATTTACTTAACCTCTTTTAAAATCAATAATAACAACTTCACACAACGGAGCGACCTGGCAGCCAAAATTCTCTCAAAATCTTCCGCTTTTAATGACGCAAACCTCGCGGCCATGTTTATTCACAAACTGTCACAGTCACTCGCTAGCACGGAAGTGTTACATCTCCGACGTGTCTCTTTTCCAGTTTTTCGATGTCCGTTGGTATGTTTTTCTCTTGTGAATATGCGTGAAGAATATCTAATGACGTTTTGGTAGCCTTTCAGGTGTTCAGAGTATCTTTAGATTCAGTTTTCAGTTTATTTATTTCACGCTTAATCCTAGGAGCAGCACTGGATTAGCCTCGTCTTCTCTCTTTCCCGGCCGACAAAGAAATGATTGTGCGTATGCGCAGCAGAAAAGTTTTGCCATTGGATCTTCGCATGAGCTCTGACGTGTGAGGTCGTGTTGGCGTAATACATGGAGGATAAGTGATATGATAATATTGCATGGCATCAATAAACCTGCTACAAGGGAATAGAATACGTGTTTTTATTCCATGGAAAAAGTGGCCTGTGTGTATAATAATATACTGCATTACAGGAAGCCATACTAGGGATTAAAACATTTCTGTAAGCCTGTGTGACAGTTCTCTGAATGCATGCTGCATCTAGCACTACGTTCAGACTGCAACCTGAAACGACCCATATCCGATTTGTTGTGAAATCCGATTTTTTTGTTAGGCCGTTCACATTACCAATTATATGAGACTTGTATGCGATCTCCAATATGAACGGAAAACGACCCAAAAGTGTCCCGCATGCGCAAATTGACACGTAATAAGCACATCTACGTAATACGTAAACAAAAAAAAAGCGCACTCTTCAAGTTTAATGATTTCTTTTTTTGTTTTTGTTTGTTTAATTATCTGGTTAGTGTTAAAGTGTGAGGTCTCGTGTGTGTTTTTGTTTCTGAACTGAAATGAAAACGTGTAGCCTGGTAACGAGGGTTGACTCCTAAATGTCTCTCTAATTTCTATATAAGTGCACTACATGTTACTAGGAAGTAATGGATTTTTAAACTCTATATAGTGCACTCGAGCTTCAGTAGGCAGTCATTTGGGATACGGCCGCTGTATTACCAAACTCTTAATTCAGGCTTAATAATTTGCACATATTTATTTCGTCATATTAATAAACTTTTTCTACATTTTTATAAATATTTATTTAGATTGTTTATTGCCAGCTGAATTCTGCAACTTCTCTCAGTGCTGGCTCAAGGTGCAGAAACACCAGTGCAGTTTGCTATGGAGATGAGGCGAGACCTGGCGATGTGGTTTTTGTGGCAGCGGCGGCGGAACTCTCACAATAATCTGATTAATGTGGGCAGCAGACTAATGAGACCGAAGGTGTCAAATTACTGGAAATTTCCAGAACAATCTTATAATCTTGTAATACAGGATGGTTTAAGTTATAAATCAGTTATAGAAACTGTTTTATTTAATCAGGCTAACAGATCAACATCCAGGTCCCTACCAAATCCACCATTAGCTTGATCAATTCTATAAAAGTCTATTTAAATTCTGAAAACGGTACAAATGTTGTTGTTTTCCACCAAAGAGGCGGGATTAGCCAACGCAGAATAGTGACGTTTGTCTCTTGTTGATGACGTGTAGGTCGCATGAATGCGACCTGTCCGGTCAGACTGCAGTCGCATGTGAAAATATCGGCTATGCATCGGATTTAGGACCACATATCCAAGCCGCCTGGGTCGCATGTGAAAAAATCGGATCTGTGTCGTTCAGATTGTCAATAACAAATCGGATACAGGTCGCATATGGGCAAAAAAAATCGGATATGGGTCGTTTCAGGGTGCAGTCTGAATGTAGTCTAGGTTTTAGGAAAGGTTTTAGACGAGGCTCTTATTATTCCATCTACGTTAGGTCCAGAGTAAAACTAAAGAAACAAACTTCAACGAATCGATGTGTCTATATTTAGAGATATCTGTATACATTTCATTTCGCATAAGCTGTAAAGCAGACCATTAGCTTATAAGGCAGTAATCATGAACAAGAAGAGACATTCAGCCTCATGTCCCAGTTTTACAGAATGCAGCCCCCTGCTGCTTATTTAAATCTTACCGTGAACATCCATAGCCATACCTGTTCTTGAGCTCCATGGAGCAGCGACGAAGCTGGATGGAGAGAGGCACCGGAGTTTATGACGACCCAATGAGACGAGCACTCTGGACTGGCCTCGTCTGGCACCGCTGGGGCTCTTAACAGGAATGTGTGTCCTCCTGCGCAATGAATACTGACTCCTGACTGTCACTACACCAACACTAGGTCTCCTCTCTGAAGCAGGACTACGAACAGAGAGACGTACAGAACCACTCAAAATTTTTTACACCCTGACTCATTCATAGGTTTTTCTGTATTTTGACTATTTTCTACATTGTAGAACAATACTAAAGACATCAAAACTCTGAAATAACACATGGAACATTTACAGAATTGTGTGGTAAACGGGAAAAAAAAAAAAAAGTGTTAAACAAGAATGCTCTGAGAGCACAATATCCCCTGCTGGCAACTAGGCCATAACTCTGGTAAAATGCGACTGAATTGAACAAAATTGCAATATGCGCAATACTGACATATAACAAAGAATCCTGTCAAGATTCGTGAAATTCCTCCAAAAATTGAGAGATGAGTTGATTTCAGAAGGTGAGTTGGGGACGGACGGACATCACCATGACATAAACCTCCTTCGGGCCTTTCGGCCAGCGGGGGATAAAATCTTTTTCAGGGATGAGAGTGGGTGCTGATGAAAAAAGCAGAAAATCTGTAATAAGGGGGGGCCTGTGGGACACCCCCCGGGAATTTTTTTTTCAAAATGAGACCTTACACACCCTATTTCCTGCAATCTGAGCTGTAGTTAATTAAAACACCTGCAGCCGGTTTCACTAAAGTAGTTTAGACTGGGCTATGGGTTAAGATTGGTCTTAAGTTTCTTTATAGACCAGTCTAATGCAAGTAAGACAGTTTCACAAAAGTTAAGACTAATTTTTTAAGTCTAATTTTAGGCTTAAAAAGTAAGACACCCTCCCCCCAGTCTAATATGGGTCTAAGGGCTATATCACCATGGTAATAACTGAAATAGTGTGTGAATCAGTGTGTGTGTGTTGTTATTATTATTATTATTATTATTATTATTATTATAGTGTTGTTCTTGTTATTGTGTTCTTGTTATTATTACTATTGTTGTTATTATTATTACTATTGTTACTATTATTACTGGACATACTTTCTTAAATGAATAAAATTTAATAAAAAAAAAAAAAAACAGTCAAGCCATAAGTGCCATCAATGTCAATAACTACAAGAAAGCTTGAAATGTTAAGGCAGTGAAGTGCAAGTATGTAATACACGAATTTAGGCTATTATAATCTAACTATAAAGTATTCAATAAAGAACAAACAGTGTAATGCCAGCTTATTCATTTTATTACTTATAAATAATATAAATATATATAAATAATATAAATATATAAATTCATTATGCATATAATTACATCACCACTCATCACTTATCTCTCTCTCTCTCTCTCATACACTCACACACACACACACACACACTACTACTACATCACTCCTCCATCTGCGCGAGTCTCTTCAATTTAAGTTGCAGTCGCTCCAAAAGGAAAGACTGCAACTTAAATTGAAGAGACTCGCGCAGATGGAGGAGTGATGTAGATAATAACGGCGACTCGCCTCCATAGATCTCTATCACCATTTCGGTGGTGACTTTTAGTTTCTTCGCTTTCCCTCCTCCCGTTGGGGGTCCCGTTTTCCGCTTGTATATTTCCTTTTTTGCCTCTGGCACCATATTTTTAAACCTCTTCTGCACAGCTGACATGTCTCGTACCGCAGCGGGGTTAACGCTGTTCACCGCATCGGTGATTTTTTTCCCACACCTCATGTTTCTTTTTGTTGGTACACTCCTCATTGAATTTCCCCAACAAAACCCCTTTGTAGGAATTAAGTTCTTCAAGAATGGCTAAATTGTCCGAGTGCGTGAACGGCACTGACCGGTTGCTGTCCGCCATTTTTTTTTTTTTTTGAAAAGAGTCTTAAATTACCAACAATCCTTTGCGGCATAGTATGACTTAAGATAGTCAGAGTCTTAACTGCTTTGTGCAACAGTTTTTGTTAGACGTCTATGCTAAGTCCGACTATACCCTCTGTCTAAGTTATAGTCGTAGTCTATCTTAGTGAAACCGGCTACTGATGCCTATTTTAATACTTATTGAAATAACACTATTATATAGAACAATATGTATCAAAATCAATATGTGTACTGCATTAATTTCTATTTTCTCGGCCGTGAAGGAAGGCGAAGATAAGGAATAATTTGTTCCAAGCTTCGACACATGATGCACAGATGAAGAAAAAGTTTGAGAAGAGTTTCAATAGGGATCATTTAGGGCCCGGTCCGACAACACCGATAACTATAACTATTCCTATAACTACAACTATGACGATACCTCTGCCTGAATTTAGTTCCAGTCTGGAGCAGTCACACCACAACTATAATATCGCTTGGTCCTGGGAAATAAATGCATGCAACTTCGGAATAGTCATGGAAGTTTTTTCCAAGTAGTAGCACATTATTCCGGGTCATACTGTACAGCTTGGACTCCAAAACAGCCCACGCACACACTCCGGTGGTTAATATAATCCAGAGAGGTCATGGATTACAGAAATATAATTTAAAAAAAAAAAGATACAAAATACGGAGTGGTTACAGATTTTAATACGGATGCATCACGGGTGCTAATAATTCACAGGCTGGTCACGGACGTTTCAGTATATTACAGATCGGTTACTGATTTCATACAGATGATGCATCATGGATAAAAAAAAAATTAAGAAGTCTAAAATGATTAAATCTTTGGACTGCCGAAGTTCATCGTTAAAATATCTTACCTGCATTTGTATGTTTACTTCATTAATTTACGACTGATATTTCATGGAAAAATCACATATCCGTGAATAAAAGATCCGTGCTTTGCATTATTTTCCGTGAATCTGTATTCCGCGACTTCATGATGCAACAAGGAGGTACAAAGACGCCTGGGGAAAAATAGTACGTGCTCAGACAATGTCACATGTAAACAATTACCTGATTGGTCAGATGTTTTATCGGATCATGTTTTTCCAGGCCTGGAAAAATGGCTCCAGAAGCAATCTCAGCGATACGGATAAACCCAGGCCTGGGCTATAGGTCGCGTTATCGGTCTGGTGTGAGCACCAAGCACATAAACTGCAGGGGGTCGATTTATTATAGTTATCGGCTGGGTGCGATTTGCTGGGGGGGGGATCATCCCCCCCTCTGGTTTTTATCTCTGCTGAAAAAAAAATCCTCGGGGACAACCCCGTCAATAAAACAAACAAACCAAAAAAAAAGTTGACATGACAGGCATGTTGTGACACAGTTTTCTGTGGTCTACATTGCACTCAAAATGACCCGAAGTGGCAGCTTTGATGTTCACGAACGTCCCCAGCAAATAGATACATTGTAATAACAATATCTTTGCGTTCTCAGAACCCAAAGGTATTGTTATTATCTAAATGTATCTATTTGCTGGGGACGTTCATGAACATCAAAGCTGCCACTTCAAGGTCATTTTGAAAGTGAGTGTGTGTGACAGCGCGCCTTTTGGCGGATGCCGCCTTTTTCACGGCCGATTTTTTTTTTGGGGGGGGCGTTGGAGTGTCTGATTATAATTTCAAAGTAAATTCTGCATTAAAATTACTAAATAAGCAAATCCGTTACAGTCCATGAAACAGGAAGTATAAGGATGAGAAAAAAAACAGTTTAAATCGGAAAGCTGCGCACAATGTGAACTGAGCCATCAGAGCAAACTGTTCATTTAGTATTCATGTATTTTAATGATTTTCGAGTCACTGTCCATTTAATCCGGAGGGAGAGAAACATCACAGCAACGCGACAAGCAATGCGAACTTTGTTGTGTTAGTGTTCGTGTATTTAGTCAGAGAGATAGGAAGATGAATTTACTATCTCTGGTTTAGTGTTCGTTTTCATTTAGTGTTATTCATTTGATATCATTGGATGTTACTGAGCTGTTAGCCTATTGTTACCTTAATTTTGTGACGTTTCATGATTAAAAAAAAAAAAATCCCCCCTTCTGGTTTTTTGACAAATCGCACCCTGGTTATCGGTATTGTGGGACCGGGCCTTAATACTGAATTTTTCCGCACAGAGAGCGAACAGGTAGTGGTCCCAAAACAAAAACGATGACCTGGATTCTGGGAAGGATAAAACCAGCCACTTTAAAGTGCATATCATGGGTAAATTCCGGAGTAAGATTAATGTAATTCTCCCATTTTATATTAAACTTTGGTCAAATATCTGTAACATTCTGCATTCTCTGCAATTTTTTTTACCTTGCGCAATACCACAAAAATTCAGTTGAAATTCATTTGAGGCGAATTGGTCCGCCTCTGAAAAAACTTGGCATTTGGATTTCCCAGCAAACATTGATTTTCATGACGTCGCGTGCGGGACGCCTCCCTCTGAATCCTACGTCAGCGCTGGTTTGTTTATGAGAAAACGACCTGGTGGTTTTCTGCAAATTTCTTCAACGTTATCACATAATTATTAAAATGGTTAACAGATGTATCGTAGGAGGGTGTAGCAACGCCAATCTTGATGGGATTAGTACTCATCGTTTCCCAAAAGACCGGACAATGAGAGAGAAATGGGAGCGCTTGGTCTACACAGGCTGTGCACTGAAACCATGCAAAGCTCGCGCAGCCTGCTGGCGCTTCCGCAGGTGACGTCACGAATCTGGCTCCTTTGGGATTTTTCCAGACGCGTTTTGTTATTTTATTTTTTTTCTGCTGTAGACAGATGGCCTTGTGCAAAATTACCCTTCTGGATGAGTGTGTAAAGGGACATTCTTTCATATTAAAAAAAAAAAAAACATGAAATTGGTCCAGAATATGCACTTTAATTAACCCTTTGGTGACCGACCCCTTGAAAATCGTTCCTCCAGGAACGATGACGTTTCAGTTGTCAAGACAACGGAAAAACTAAAATACAAGAGCATTTTGTTTTGTGCACAAGAGCATTGTGACGTATCTTTCTGTTTTTGTATTTTAGTTTTTCCGTTGTCCTGACAACTGAAACGTCATCGTTCCTGGAGGAACCATTTTCAAGGGGTCAGTCACCAAAGGGTTACAGTGATATTAACTTTTCGTCAGTTCTCCTAACACAATCAGGTGAAGGTATTCATTCGTATAAAAACTCGCAAGAGATAAAATTGATCACATGGACTTGTCACCTGTTGCTGCAACGCCTGATGATCTTGGTTCTGCTCCTCAGCTTGAATCCACTGCTGGACAGAAGAGAAGAAGGACTGTGTGGGACTCGAGACACCAAATCCTTTTTGTCCTCCTGCGCAGTCCATCGATACACCGAGCTCTTTCGAGAAGACTTCGGCGTGGACGAACGCACAACCGTAGCAGAGGTTGCTGCGACTGCCTTCCAGCTGTAGCGACTGCCGTGACTCGCATGAGAAGTCGAAGCACCTCCACTGACTTTAGCCCTCTTTGATAGGACAGCGGCAGTGGGGAGTTTCTTACCTTCGACTCCCTCCTTTACTGTTTTTCCAGGCACCTTAAGAGCTTTGGGTGAAAAGAGCTTGTATGGGAGGTTAGCTACGGGCGATTTGGCGGCTGCTGTAGGGGAACAGGAAGCCGACACCCAAGAGTACTTTGAGGTCCTTAGGGTGCTGGGGGATAAAGCGAGCTTGCGATGAAGCTTCTTGCTCGAAGTGTGGGTGTGCTTGGCCACCACTGGGGAAGCAGTAGACGCTGAAAGTGAGCTTGGTGAAAACTTAAGCATCTCGGATTCTTTTTGGCTGGTCTCAGTCGATTGGCTCTTCACCCAGGTGAACCGTGATTTCTTACGAGGAGACAAAGCCGGCTGAACCTCTGGAGCAGAACCTGCTTCAAGCCTGACTTTCGATGTCGGCGTTGAGGAAGTCAGAGGCGGCGAGTCGGTAGTAGGCATTATTACTACATTGCTTCTGAGGGACGATTTCCCTTGAGGCAGTACAGCCTGCTTTTTCTTAAAGGCACTGGACTCACCAGACAAAGGAACAAGTAAAGTAGCTGAACAACTTAGATCTGACATTGCACTTTGTCTCATCTTCACGTTAAGTCCACTCTGTTGTTCACGCTTTAACAAAGCCGACTCCGCTGGGTCTGCCATGGACTCGATATTAGTCCTTGTAGGTTTTAATATTTTCTTGCCCCCACCATCAGCTGGGACTTTGTTACTCCCTAGCGACGACTCCTTTCCCATGACGCTGCATGAAGGCACTGTCCTCGTTGTACTCATCCCCTTGTGTAAAACCTTACTGACGCCAGAAGAGAGAGAGCAAGCGTCAGATGCCGCACCTTGGACTTGTCCAGTGTTTTTTGGATTTGCCTCAGAGATCTGTGAGGATCTTCCTCCAGGAGCTCTGATGCTCTTGTTATTGAGCGAGTATTTTTTACTCCATTGGCTAGAAGAGTGAGGTGCATACAGCTGCGGCTGATGTGAATATGAGGGAACGTAATATGGGTTGTTGCTTCGACTTCTTCCCAGGCCATGTTTTGTAGAAAACCGCTGAGACGAACTTAACGGGACATCACCATGAGCTCTCTTGTGGTCCTTGATAAGATCTATAATGACAGAATATTAAGATGATATGATGACGGAGATCTGTGTGTGTTGGGGGATGCTTCACTTCACTGTGTTGTGTTAGCTAGCTGTTATCTGGTGGAGGCTGAACCCCAAATTTTTACCTCCACCCTATATATACCGGCGAGTGGCCTAGTGGTTGGCGTGTCCGCCTCTCGATCGGGAAATTGCGAGTTCTACTCACGGTCGGGTCATCCCAAAGACCATCATAAAAATGGTGCCTACTGCCATCTGGCAAGGCACGCTGCAATACAGATGCGAGTAGGGAATCAAACTCTCATGGTTACCAGAGGACTACCCCCCCCCACTGTAACCCTAGCTATGTAATATAGGCGAGAGGCCGAGGGCTACGGAAACGGAGATCGGCACCACCAAACGCGCCATGTACAGGGTTCTCCACGAGGGGTTTTAGAGGTGCGGGCCGCCCCCCTTTCTGTGATTCCCGCCCCCGTTTAATTTCTGCCGCCCCTTTACAAAAGGAAGAGACGTCCTTTTGTTTTCTTTGTGACAGATAGCCTTTCTCTGTTGGAGTACCGACAACGCCACAACACCCGAGTGTGAAACTCATTTACCAGCAATTAGTTTAGTCAGTCTGACGATTATAGTCTAAGAAAAGCGTTTCACACTTCGGCGTTTTTGACACATTGTTCTTGCGCCGGGAGATAACACGCCTTTATAATAACGTGTGAATCGACACCAAGTTCGAGATAACTGATTGTTATTGTCGGCAGAGAAATAAAGGATAAAAACAAAAAGTTCAAAGTTGGTGCGGCAAGCGTGATATTGCCTATAAAACCGTGAGGATATAACCTGGCTGTCAGTGTTACTGTAGCTCTTGAAGTGCGTACACTCTGTTGAAATGTCTCTCGAGCGATTCGGTTTTACGCGTAAGCGTTCCACTGTCAACATTGAAAACATCGATCCAAAACGGCGTAAGATCTCTGGTCAGGCTACTACTAGCAATGCCACAAGCGACGTTCCTAAGCTGAGTGACAACAAGAAGCATCGTAGATCCGGATGGTATCCGCAGTGGAGTGAAAAGTACAAATGGCTTTACTACGAAGAGGGTGAAGGTAAGATTTGATCTTTTTAAACAGACTAGTTTGTTAAAGGAACAGTCCACCGTACTTCCATAATGAAATATGCTCTTATCTGAATTGAGACGAGCTGCTCCGTACCTCTCCGAGCTTTGCGCGACCTCCCAGTCAGTCAGACGCAGTCAGACGCGCTGTCACTCCTGTTAGCAATGTAGCTAGGCTCAGCATGGCCAATGGTATTTTTTGGGGCTGTAGTTAGATGCGACCAAACTCTTCCGCGTTTTTCCTGTTTACATAGGTTTATATGACCAGTGATATGAAACAAGTTCAGTTACACAAATTGAAACGTAGCGATTTTCTATGCTATGGAAAGTCCGCACTATAATGACAGGCGTACTAACACCTTCTGCGCGCTTCGGCAGCGCATTGATATGGAGCTCCGATATCAGCAGAAGGTGTTAGTACGCCTGTCATTATAGTGTGGACTTTCCATAGCATAGAAAATCGCTACGTTTCAATTTGTGTAACTGAACTTGTTTCAAATCACTGGTCATATAAACCTATGTAAACAGGAAAAATGCGGAAGAGTTTGGTCGCATCTAACTACAGCCCCAAAAATACCATTGGCCATGCTGAGCCTAGCTACATTGCTAACAGGAGTGACAGCGCGTCTGACTGCGTCTGACTGACTGGGAGGTCACACAAAGCTCGGAGAGGTACGGAGCAGCTCGTCTCAATTCAGATAAGAGCATATTTCATTATGGAAGTACGGTGGACTGTTCCTTTAACAATTTCCAGATTACAATTTTGTTTCTTGTTTCTCCATGACCACAACTTCGATGATCATAACATGTGACATATGCAAATGCAATATGTAAATTTATGCAAATTTGTTTCGAGGTCATCCGATTGACCCCCACCCCCCTATATTTTCAATCCGTGGAGAACCCTGATGTATTTTGCGGGAAGGACTTTGACCCTATATATAATATGTAAGTAGACGCTATGCAGGGTAGGGGAGGAAACGATGGCGTTTATACTCTACATAGTGCACTAATTAGCGATTTGGGATACTACAGCATTTGCAGAGCCAATTACTGCACGATTAGTGTATAAATAAGAGCTGTCTTACGTACTGGAGGTAAAAATTTAGGGTTCAGCCAACACCACGTACATAACAGACCAGCGATGTTGTATGGTTTGAAGATGGTGGCACTGACAGAAAGACAGGAGGCTGAACTGGAGGTAGTGGAGCTGAAGATGCTGAGATTCTCACTGGGAGTGACAATGTTGGACAGGATTAGAAAGGAGTATATTAGAGGAACAGCACATGTAGGGCGGCTTGGAGACAAAGTGAGAGAGGTGAGCCTGAGATGGTTTGGACACGTACAGAGGAGAGATCCAGGATACACTGGGAAAACATATACCGTATGCTGGAGATGGAGTTGCCAGGTAGAAGGAAAAGACGAAGAGCAAAGATGAGATTTATGGATGTGGTGAAGGAGGACATGAGGATGGTTGGTGTGACAGAAAAAGATACAGAGGACAGGAGGAGATGGAGGGACAGTATCTGCTGTGATGACCCCTAATGAGAACATCGAAAAGAAGAAGAAAGCATTTGTAGATCCAAAACCCAAACCCTTTGTTTATTGGGAGAAGCCATTAGACAAGCAGCTTTGGGACCAAAAGGTTGCTGGTTTGATTCCCTGGACCAGCAGGAATGGCTGAAGTGCCCTTGAGCAAGGCGCCTAACCCCCAACTGCTCCCCAGGCTGCTCTCTCTGGGTATGCTGTACCGTACGTCACTCTGGATGAGGGCGTCTGCTAAAGGTAACTAATGTAATGTAATATTGAGAATGTTGATTACTTTCTTTGTATTTCATGATCTGCATTCTGTGCCATATACAGTACAGAGGAGCAGTAGAGTGAAGGTCATTTTATACCTTACAGTACCACTAGAACTAGGGTCAACCCTAAGGCTACTATCACACTGTCTCGTATCTTGCCACGTAAGCAGCGTGTGGGTCAAACGCCAAGAAATGAGGCGTGGTTTGTCCAGAATTAAAGTCCTGTGATGTACACGGCGTATGTGTGATGTTTCTGTGACGTTCTTGTGGCGTACCTGGGGTTTGTATGAGGTTCAAGGTAGAGGTCTGCGCGGGTCGGATTTTTTAGTCCCGCTCCCGCCCACATTGTGCAGTCCTGCCCGCGCCCGCAAAGAATTATGATTTTTCAGTCCCGCTCCCGCCTGCCATATTTTGTCCCGCTCCCGCCAGCAAATCCCGCACGATGCAGACTTTCGCGTTATTTCTCACGAAAGTTCTTGTCTTGACACAGCGTGATGGTGCCCCGCCCCCTACTTTGAGTGGATTTGAGCATAAATATCTACAGCTCACGTTCATTATTATTTACCTTGTTTCTGAATTCGGAATGTTGAAATGGCAACATGTAGACCTAATAATAATAATTATTTAAGTAGGCTAATCATTTAAGTATGCGCTCTCCCGTGGTGCGTCTCCGATGAATAATTAGTGTGAAAGGAGAGATGGATCGCACTCTTGAACTTATTCTTTTAGTTACATTTCTTTTCCGTTGTTTTTAGCAGCAGGAGACAAAAGTTTCGGCTGTTGCCTTCATCAGTGTCTCTAATAATAATAATAAACAATAAAAAAAGACAGGCGAGCACGTAATTCCAAGTGGAAATTTGGTATATTTATTGTTCAGCCATACAAAACATTAGGCTAACCCAGTTTACATTTGTAAAGCATTTCTAACTAAAATGTCCAATTTCAGGACTCTTGACTTTTTAACGGTAAATGTACCTCTTTTTAAAGCAGCACTTACTTTCGAAGCACTGTGAGATTCAGTAAAGGAGCTCTGCTCTTCTGCCATGATCGGAGATCTCAAACACGGAAGAGGAAAGGAATTGGAAACGTACGAGAGATATTTATCCTCTCCTGGATCAGAATCAGAATTCTGATGACCAGCTCATCTAATGGCCCTTTTCCACTACCCTTTTTCAGCTCACTTCAGCTCGCTTCAGCTCACTTCAGCCCGACACGGCTCGCGTTTCGACTACCAAAAACCAGCACGACTCAGCTCGCTTCAGCCCTGCTTAGCCCCTAAAACTCGCACCGTTTTGGAGTGGGGCTGAAGCGAGCCAAACCGTGCCGAGTGAGGCTGGGGGCGTGAGCAGACACTCCCCTGTGCACTGATTGGTGAGGAGGAGTGTCCTCACATGCCCACACACGCCCCGCGAGCACGCTGGGATCTGTAAACACCGCAAACCCGGAAGAAGAATAATTACGAATTACGAGAATTTCTGAAGCCTTATGCGCCTCGCCTCATCTATACGCTCTTGCCAGTATCTGTTGGCGTTGTCGGTGACAACAAGCCACAGCACCAAGACCAGCAACACTAACGACTCCATGTCCTCCATGTTTATTGTTTACTATTCGGGTCGTGAGACTACCGCTGAAAAGATCACTGAATCAGTGACATACAGAGCATCGTGGACGAGTTCGCGGAGCGCAAGGCTCGTCGTATGCCCTTCAAATAATGCGCGCAATAGGCTATTGATGTTTTATTATGAGCCATGTACAGTATGTCGCCTAATGTTTTTTTGTTTGAGTTACATGTTCGTTTGAAGGACTTAATGTACAAACTAACATAGTTGCACCCCGTAGTGTTGAAATTGGTAAACACAGTGCATTCAGTGAGGTTTGCACCGCCCTCCTTTTATTTCTGACTCTTCCTGTCACCGTTGCAACCTCTGAGCGCTCATTCGTATGCCCTTCAAATAATGTGCGCAGTATAGGCTATTGATGTTTTATTATGAGCCATGTACAGTATCCTAATGTTTTTTATTTCTGAGTTACATGTTCGTTTGAAGGACTTGATGTACTAAATAACATAGTTGCACCCGGTAGTGTTGAAATTGGTAAACACCGCAGTTGCGGACATTTTGTAGCCTAAAATGATGTTATGATAAGCTTTAATAAAGGGCCCGGTCATTTGCCCCGCCCCCGGCCCGGCTCTGACTTGTTCCGCCACTGTCACTGATCTCACTGTTTGCGCTGCTTAACGACATCACGTGACGTCCACCCACTTTCGCTAACTCCACCCAATGTGTCCACCCACTTCCAGCCAGCACGGTTCAGCGCGGTTGTAGTCGAAATGCAACTTCAATAGCCCCGCTCAGCCCGACTCAGCTCGACTCAGCACGGCACGGCTCAGCCGCGTTTGTAGTGGAAAAGCGGCATTTGGTGTCATTGAGGCATCATGTTAGTGTGGGTCACTGGAGGCTGGGTGTGAACAGCGAGTCATTAGAGTGATCAAAGGATTGCCCGTTAGGGTGATCAATGGCAATCTGACTCTCTCTGCAAATTTAGGCACCTTAGCCCATGTTTACATTAGACCGTATCAGCGGATCATCAGATTAACGTTTTTAAAACGATTAGTGTGCACACAGCAACGCCAATACACGATTCGCGTGCACACAGCAACGCCAATACACGGATACGCTCGGCTCCGCAGGCATCCTGCGCTCCAAATCACTCCGCCCTGAACAGCGAGTGCCCTCTGGAGGGTGCGCACTCCGGCCCTGCGCAGCTCACACAGCGAGCGAGTGAAGTGCACAAGCAGTGATTCGGGACTGAGCCGCTGTGTGTGTGATCCCAGCGCATATCACTTACCACTTGCAAGTGGAAGGATGGCAAGCCTAAAGACAATCATAACTACACAATGGGCAGTATTTGCATCAGTATTTGCAGTATTTTCATACTTTTATACTCTTTAATGAAAGGTGATACAAGGCGGAAGTCCGCGCCGTTTTTCAGCAGTCGCGTCACATGACCAACGCCAGCGAATCAGGAAGGTGGATGTCACAGTGACGTTGTCCAATGACGACGCCAGCTAGAGCTCAGCACAGCGTATCCGCGTATTCTCAATGTTTACACAGCACCGGATCAGACACGATCTGGATTGAATACGTGGACCATGGCGGATTCCCGTTTCCCGGCGTTTCCAGGCGGTTTAATGTAAACGGACAGTGCATCCGCGAAGAAAACGAGACAGATACGGTCTAATGTAAACTTGGCCTGACTCTCTCTGCAAATTTAGGCATCTTAAAATGTTTTTATTAATGCCAAATAAAATATCCAGCACAAATTATATATGATAGATATAAATTAATAATTTATAAATTTTATTTTGAACACGTTTTTAGTTAGCGGGACTGCAGCTTATCACCGCTCCCGCCCGCATATGTGCACTCCTGCTCCCGCCCGTGCCCGCATATGTGCACTCCCGCTCCCGCCCGCATTGAGCTTTCAAAATTTGTCCCGCGCCGCACTGCTTTGCGGCGGGTCCCGCGAGTCCCGCGGGACTCCCGCGGGAGTGCAGGGCTCTAGTTCAAGGGACGTAAAGTTATGGTGTACTGAGGCGTATGTGTGCCGTATGATGCATTGCCGCGGTGTAACCGTTTTGCCCTTACGTGTGACGTTGCTGCTGCATATCTGCGCCGTTCACAGGTGGGTATAAAAGGGGGCCCTATGCTGCATTCGTTGTCAAGAAAACATCACGCCAGCGAAGAAGTCAGGACCGAAGAGGGAAGACATCAGCTGCATCCACTCAGCCAGCCCCGGAGCCACTTTCATCAGACACACGTCAATTAAAGCGTTCGCACAGCGTAATAGGTGTTCGAGCAACATTCCCGCTGCGTCACTGCTGCATAGCTTTCGTTTTTATGGAGTACACATGACATACATGTGACGTATCAAAGCTGCTACATATGTGCTACGGATTTTTAAAAACACGCCACACAAAGAGATCATGTTACGCATCTGAGAGTATTAGCTACGTAAGCTGGCGATGCTGTGACGTTCCTTACTTACTGCCACGTATCCTGATATCCCGTACATACGCAAGGCTGAAACGCCAATGTTTGAACCCTAGATTTCTGAATATGCGGTACGGTAAACTGTAAAGTGTCCAGAGTGAATAATGAGCAAGCTTCCTCAAATGGCTCTGCTTTGCGATCTGTTACGGTTAGTCACGTAAATCCGAGCCAAAAAGACCCAATATATAGAAAACTGGTTGCAACAATGTGTTTATTTTAATGGTAGAAGTTACTGATGAAAATATATGTAAATCTAAATTAGTTTTCAAAATGTCAGCTTTCTAGACGCAGAGGTTTTTTGATTTATGCCACTTTGAAAAATGACTATGTAAATTAGACCAGAATGTACCTGGACACTTCACATGTTTGTCGTGATTGAATTATCTCATCTCATCATCTCTAGTCGCTTTATCCTGTTCTACAGGGTCGCAGGCAAGCTGGAGTCTCTCCCAGCTGACTACGGGCGAAAGGCGGGGTACACCCTGGACAAGTCGCCAGGTCATCACAGGGCTGACACATAGACACAGACAACCATTCACACTCACATTCACACCTACGGTCAATTTAGAGTCACCAGTTAACCTAACCTGCATGTCTTTGGACTGTGGGGGAAACCGGAGCACCCGGAGGAAACCCACGCGGACACGGGGAGAACATGCAAACTCCGCACAGAAAGGCCTTCGCCGGCCATGGGGCTCGAACCCGGACCTTCTTGCTGTGAGGCGACAGCGCTAACCACTACACCACCGTGCCGCCCGTGATTGAATTAATGAAACTATTTACCAAGTTGCAGACCTGTGCTACCCGGGCTTCATTTCCATTCAGCGTCTTAAAGAGATGATACTTTTTGTGGGGTATGTAATTGAATCTGCCATATTTCTGTAAATATTCTATCTAGAGCGCTCCCATTATATAAGTGACCAAGCAATCTGGTTTATAATAAGACCAGGAGATGAATACATTTGTTTTCTAGTATTTTTAGGGCCCTAAACCCTACTCGCGAGTGCGTTTTTCTTCATTTTTAGCATTTTTAGGAAGTGCCTATGGCCAGGATTTTCTAGATAGAAGGCTCTATGTTTTCCGACCAGATCAGCAACATGTAGAGAGTTAATTTACCAGATTCCAAACCTCTGTGTAGCCTAGAAGCTGAGAAAAATGCATTTAAAACCCCAAAAATACCTGGCAAGGATTTAGGGGGTACGTTCTGGTCTAATTTCAGTCAGTCATTTTCAAAATGACCTAGTTCATTAAATACACCGAATAGGGCCTGAAAATTTTTTTTTTATCAGTTTGTACAGGGGGCTGCAAAAGTAGATATACAGTAAGGATTATACGCGAACAGGAGCAGGACGACTTCTACTTTTGGTAGGATGGGGCACCACCGCACTTCGCACTCAACATGTGTAAGCTACTTGACAAAGAATTTCCCAGCAGGTGGACTGGACGTTGGGGAGCCGTTGACTGGCCACCATGTTCGCCGAATCTCAACCCTGTGGACTTCCTTTTCTAGAGATGTGTAAAAGATAGGGTTTTCGCACGCAAGCCACGTTCTGTTGATGCCATGATTCAGTTCATACAGAAGGCTTGCCAGGAAATTGATGCTGATAAAGACCTTTTTGCCAGAGTGTGCATGGGTGTCCAGACCCGACTAGTGGAGTATGCGAATGTTGGGGGCAAACAGTTTGAACATCTCATCTCATCTCATTATCTCTAGCCGCTTTATCCTGTCCTACAGGGTCGCAGGCAAGCTGGAGCCTATCCCAGGTGACTACGGGCGAAAGGCGGGGTACACCCTGGACAAGTCGCCAGGTCATCACAGGGCTGACACATAGACACAGACAACCATTCACACTCACATTCACACCTACGGTCAATTTAGAGCCACCAGTTAACCTAACCTGCATGTCTTTGGACTGTGGGGGAAACCGGAGCACCCAGAGGAAACCCACGCGGACACGGGGAGAACATGCAAACTCCACACAGAAAGGCTCTCGCCGGCCACGGAGCTCGAACCCGGACCTTCTTGCTGTGAGGTGACAGCGCTAACCACTACACCACCGTGCCGCCCCTCGGTTTGAACATTTGAGGGATTAATATCTCATCTCATCTCATTATCTCTAGCCGCTTTATCCTTCTACAGGGTCACAGGCAAGCTGGAGCCTATCCCAGCTGACTACGGGCGAAAGGCGGGGTACACCCTGGACAAGTCGCCAGGTCATCACAGGGCTGACACATAGACAACCATTCACACTCACATTCACACCTACGGTCAATTTAGAGTCACCAGTTAACCTAACCTGCATGTCTTTGGACTGTGGGGGAAACCGGAGCACCCGGAGGAAACCCACGCGGACACGGGGAGAACATGCAAACTCCACACAGAAAGGCCCTCGCCGGCCCCGGGGCTTGAACCCAGAACCTTCTTGCTGTGAGGCGACAGCGCTAACCACTACACCACCGTGCCGCCAGGGATTAATATATGTTTGTATAATCAATAAAATAACGTTCTGTGCAAACGTTTTGTTTTTCATTTTCAACCTGTATTTCGCCAGTATCTATTATCATAAGCTCTCACAAAGAAAATGAATCTGATGCTGCAACCACCATCTGGTCATTTGGCATGGACCTACCCAGTCACAATAATACCGTGATATATTGTGTATGTAGATCATCATACCGTACACATTTTAAACCGTAACACCCCTACTATAGCGTATCCCATTTCAGGATTGTTTTTAAACGTATAACGGCTATCATGGGGAGCAGTAAACACAATTTAAAAACATATGACGTTATTCCACAGTCGGATAACGGTTAATATCCAGTCCTGAATCAAAATCGGAATCAGAAACCGGTTTATTTGACAAGTATGTTAACACACATCCGGCAGTTGGTGTCTCTCTAGCGATACAGAGAGAGAGACAAAGGTGTGAATACATGTATATGTAAGTTATGTATATGTAATATAAGAAAAATAATTTAGATAACTAAACAGACCATAAAATACAAAGGAAAAAATAAACATTCTCAACAGAGGATTCGGGGTCTGGAAAAACAACTGCTGTGGTTGAATCCCAAATTGCTAATGACAGCGCGGCTAGTGCACTACATAGGGTATGAAAGCCGTTCTTTCTTCCCCTATGTAGTGTGCTTATAAAGGGTGGAAGTAAACATTTGGAATTCAGCCCACGCCTGATAACAGCTACCGAACGTAACACAGTGTAGTGAAGCGTCATTGTTTTGAACAACGTTTAGTTCGATTAAAGACAACAAATTTATCAATAAATTGTATCAGTTGCTTACTTTGTAACTTCTCAATCTCTCTTTCCAGTGCCTCTCGTTCTTCCATATTTGAATCCTTCGTCATTAAACCGCGACAGTTCCAGTCTGGGTACGTTCAAAGACAGCTGTCCAATCAGATGTCGAGAAATTATTGCGTCACAACGCAGCGTTCGTCGCATATGATCTATAGTAAGATAGATTTCACTGTTTTGGTGCGGGTGATGGTATATATATCCAGTATTGATGCGTCACACAGGAACAAACAGCAGAGTAGTAACAGATGACAAAATTATTGTTGTCGGAAAGATCACAGTAAGTAGGAAAGTCAGAAAACCGCAAAGATAACTATGCATGGATTCTGGATTTCTGCTACTCTTTGTTGTAATGCGGATATAATGAGACTGGATTAAAGTCATATTTACTTAAAAACCCTGACGGATTGAATAAACCGAAAGTAAACGAGGTGAACTCGGCTGTGTGGATATAAACAGAGAAAACAGGTCAAGTGTGATTTTTTTTTCCTTTTATGTATTTTATTATCACTGCCTTATCAGTGCTGCTGAACGTGTCGTCAGTGATTAAATGTGTGCTTCCTCATTAATCTCTCACAGGTGGTTGGGGTTTTGGTTTTCTGTAATGCATTTAGTTTCATTCTGAAGAAAAAGAGGAAACCGTTTCCACGGACGGTAAGTAGCTAAAATCAGAGCATAATATATAATTTAAACACAATAAATAATACGTGCTAATCATTTAAAACACCAATTATCACATATACTTGGCTAGTTGATTGCTGATAGCCTTAGAAGTCTGTTTTGGATTGGAATTTACTTTCACTTATGCAAATAACGCGTCATCTCATTAAATATGCAAATGTATGCATGCGTAATGAAAAACATCTGTCCGTCTGGTATTTTTAGAATTAAAATATTTATTTCACTGTAAAGACACCTCTCTAACGTGAAAAAAAAAAAGTTGTGTGTTTATGTCAGGGCCGTTTCTATTCTAGCTATTGAAAAGACCAGGGGCTGAGTCAGGTTTTCCTGGGGCTTGTATTTTTAAGGGAGATAGACACAGACAGGTTGGTGAGGTTATATCTAACTTTACAAAATAAAATTATCACTCCCACACATTCAAATGCTATCAAAGGTCTTTATTAGTGATTTTCTGCACGACTCTTTTTAAATATATGTAGAGCGGCGGCTACAATTATCGACACCTAAATGATCTTTTGGCCGTTGCAAAAGTAGGCGTAAATTGTGCATGAATAATTACTCAAACTTCCAATGGAAAAAACAAGTTGATTCCTGATTATGTAGCATATCAGATCACGTGACACAGTTGTCGACACCTTTGTCCACAGTTGTCGACACCTTTGTCCACAGTTGTCGACACCTTTGTCTACAGTTATCGACACCGTTCCACAATTATCGACACCTTTGTCTACAGTTATCGACACCTTAATGATCTTTTGGCTGTTGCAAAAGTAGGCGTAAATTGTGCATGAATAATTACTCAAACTTCCAATGGAAAAAACAAGTTTATTCCCGATTACGTAGCATATAAGATCATGTGACGCAGTTGTCGACACCTTTGTCTACAGTTATCGACACCGTTCCACAATTATTGACACCTTTGTCTACAGTTATCGACACCGTTCCACAATTATCGACACCTTAATGATCTTTTGGCCGTTGCAAAAGTAGGCGTAAATTGTGCATGAATAATTACTCAAACTCCCAATGGAAAAAACAAG
Source organism: Neoarius graeffei (assembly GCF_027579695.1). Lineage (NCBI taxonomy): Eukaryota > Metazoa > Chordata > Actinopteri > Siluriformes > Ariidae > Neoarius > Neoarius graeffei. Next base: position 88,809,360 of record NC_083572.1, read on the forward strand.
TTGATTCCTGATTATGTAGCATATAAGATCACGTGACACAGTTGTCGACACCTTTGTCTACAGTTATCGACACCGTTCCACAATTATCGACACCTTTGTCTACAGTTATCGACACCTTAATGATCTTTTGGCTGTTGCAAAAGTAGGCGTAAATTGTGCATGAATAATTACTCAAACTTCCAATGGAAAAAACAAGTTTATTCCCGATTACGTAGCATATAAGATCATGTGACGCAGTTGTCGACACCTTTGTCTACAGTTATCGACACCATTCCACAATTATTGACACCTTTGTCTACAGTTATCGACACCGTTCCACAATTATCGACACCTTAATGATCTTTTGGCCGTTGCAAAAGTAGGCGTAAATTGTGCATGAATAATTACTCAAACTCCCAATGGAAAAAAAAAATTGATTCCCGATTACGTAGCATATCAGATCACGTGACACCGTTTGTCCACAGTTGTCGACACCGTTTGTCCACAGTTGTCGACACCTTAATGATCTTTTCGCCGTTGCAAAAGTAGGCGTAAATTGTGCATGAATAATTACTCAAACTTCCAATGGAAAAAAACAAGTTTATTCCCGATTACGTAGCATATAAGATCACGTGACGCAGTTGTCGACACCGTTGTCCACAGTTGTCGACACCTTTGTCTACAGTTATCGACACCGTTCCACAATTATCGACACCTTAATGATCTTTTGGCCGTTGCAAAAGTAGGCGTAAATTGTGCATGAATAATTACTCAAACTCCCAATGGAAAAAAAAAAAATTGATCCCCGATTACGTAGCATATCAGATCACGTGACACCATTTGTCCACAGTTGTCGACACTGTTTGTCCACATTTATCGACACCTTAATGATCTTTTGGCCGTTGCAAAAGTAGGCATAAATTGTGCATGAATAATTACTCAAACTCCCAATGGAAAAAAAAAATTGATCCCCGATTACGTAGCATATCAGATCACGTGACACCATTTGTCCACAGTTGTCGACACTGTTTGTCCACATTTATCGACACCTTAATGATCTTTTGGCCGTTGCAAAAGTAGGCATAAATTGTGCATGAATAATTACTCAAACTCCCAATGGAAAAAAAAAAAATTGATCCCCGATTACGTAGCATATCAGATCACGTGACACCATTTGTCCACAGTTGTCGACACTGTTTGTCCACAGTTGTCGACACCTTAATGATCTTTTCGCCATTGCAAAAGTAGGCGTAAATTGTGCATGAATAATTACTCAAACTTCCAATGGAAAAAACAAGTTGATTCCTGATTATGTAGCATATCAGATCACGTGACGCAGTTGTCGACACCGTTGTCCACAGTTGTCGACACCGTTCCACAATTATCGATACCTTTGTCTACAGTTATCGACACCGTTCCACAATTATCGATACCTTTGTCTACAGTTATCGACACCTTAATGATCTTTTGGCCGTTGAAAAAGTAGGCGTAAATTGTGCATGAACAATTACTCAAACTCCCAATGGAAAAAAACAAGTTGATTCCCGATTACGTATAAGATCACGTGACACTGTTTGTCCACAGTTGCCGACACTGTTTGTCCACAGTTGCCGACACTGTTTGTCCACAGTTGTCGACACCTTAATGATCTTTTGGCCATTGCAAAAGTAGGCATAAACTGTGCATGAATAATTACTCAAACTTCCAATGGAAAAAACAAGTTGATTCCCAATTATGTAGCATATCAGATCACATGACACCGTTTGTCCACAGTTGTCGACACCGTTTGTCCACAGTTGTCGACACTGTTCCACAATTATCGACACCTTAATGATCTTTTGGCCGTTGCAAAAGTAGGCGTAAATTGTGCATGAATAATTACTCAAACTTCCAGTGGAAAAAACAAGTTGATTCCTGATTATGTAGCATATCAGATCACGTGACACAGTTGTCGACACCGTTGTCCACAGTTGTCGACACCTTTGTCTACAATTATCGACACCATTCCATAATTATAGACACCTTTGTCTACAGTTATCGACACCGTTCCACAATTATCGATACCTTTGTCTACAGTCATCGACACCGTTCCATAATTATCGACATCGTTGTCCACAGTTATCAACACCATTCCACAATTATCGACACCTTTGTCTACAGTTATCGACACTGTTCCACAGTTGTCGACGCCTTTGTCTACAGTTATCGACGCCGTTCCACAATTATCGACAACTTTGTCTACAGTTATCTACGCCATTCCACAACTGTCGACACCTTTGTCTACAGTTATCGATGCCGTTCCACAATTATCGACACCTTTGTCTACAGTTATCGACGCCGTTCCAGAATTGTCGACGCCTTTGTCCACAGTTATCGACGCCGTTCCACAATTATTGACGCCTCTGTCCACAGTTACCAACACCGTTCCACAATTATCAACATCCAGATTATTATTTATAATAAATAAATAGGTACCCTATGGGTCCATGTGGCTACTGCTTATAAATAAAATAGTTTTCTGATCCCATGTCCATACAGTAAATATAGCATATATATTTACTCTATGAGGCAGTAGCCACAAAAATGAAGCGTAATCCAAAAATCAACAATTTAAAAGTCACAGCAGTAAAATATACCAAGTGTCTGTACTTTATATTATTCTACTCTTGCCTCTTACAGTTTTCGAAACTGAAACCTCTGAACCGAGGCTGACATACACACGCTGTCGCCATGACTGAAACTCTTATTTCCCGGAAAAGGCCTGGCGCTAGAGCTCAGTGGTCTCAATACTCTTTTCAGCGACTTCCTGCAACAACTCGGAAGTGCGTCACATCTCCATCACACATGGGACCACTGGCCGAAGAAGGCGAGGAAAGGGGGGACAACCTGGAGTAGATTTTAAAATAGGAACGCACTTTCCCTCGATAATAAGCATAAACATGTCTGAAAGCGATTTCTTTAGTCTAGTTCATTTATTTCAAATGGTGAACTGAATTGTATACACTCACCGGCCAATTTAATAGGAACACCTGCATGCGTATGCACAGTGTGCGATTGTTACACTCCTGCTTCTTTGAGGCAATAGCCACAAAAATAATCGGTATGTGGTATTAAGTTAACAAAACATAGCTTTAATTTAAAATTTGTTTTACATAGACTTATATTTAGTACAAAATATATTTTATGTAAATATATGGATGTCAGTGCTTACGTAAATGAGGAAGTAATTAGAATGTTTGTTTGTACACAGCAAAATCTGCATACCCAAATTAACACTGTCGGATTTAATTTCTACACTTTTAAAGTGTCTATATGGGTCCACCCCATGAGTGTTAATTTAACTCTTTTTGCAGTGTTGGTACCTTAACACTAATTTGGTGTCATTTTTCACTCTTTTTGGAGTTAAAAGTTAACACTTATTAACAACATCCAGTGTTCGTTTTTCTCAACACTGATATGTAGTGTTAGACATTAACTCTCTCAGAGGATCATTTGTTGACTATAAAAGTGTTCGCCCCATAACACTTAAAAGGTGTAAATACAGCTCTTCCTGGAAATGATTTTCAAATTAAAGTTTGCTGAAATAAAGGTGGACATATTTTGTGTTTTGCAATTAAACATTTATTTTAAACATTTGCACCCCCAAAAAATGAAGTCACATTAAAAAATGTAACAATATGGAACAATATATGTCCTTTCACTCTCATTAGAATATTGCTTCTGAAATGGTCTAAAGTAAGTCAACAAAAATTAAAGCATGTTCATTACTTTGTTCCTGTATACAGTATGCATGAAAGTGTTCATCAAAACAGTGTATCAGCAGTAGAGGCTATTATTAAAGCACGCTGTTCATGTAATATTATGTTACAGATTTTGTTGAAACGCAGGTCATTAGCACGGTCCCTCATGCAGCAGTCAGTGAAGCGCACATACAACCCCGATTCCAAAAAAGTTGGGACAAAGAAGAAATTGTAAATAAAAACGGAGTGCAATGATGTGGAAGTTTCAAAATTCCATATTTTATTCAGAATAGAACATAGATGACATATCAAATGTTTAAACTGAGAAAATGTATCATTTAAAGAGAAAAATTAGGTGATTTTAAATTTCATGACAAGACATCTCAAAAAAGTTGGGACAAGGCCATGTTTACCATTGTGAGACATCCCCTTTTCTCTTTACAACAGTCTGTAAACGTCTGGGGACTGAGGAGACAAGTTGCTCAAGTTTAGGGATAGGAATGTTAACCCATTCTTGTCTAATGTAGGATTCTAGTTGCTCAACTGTCTTAGGTCTTTTTTTGTCGTATCTTCCGTTTTATGATGCGACAAATGTTTTCTATGGGTGAAAGATCTGGACTGCAGGCTGGCCAGTTCAGTACCCGGACCCTTCTTCTACGCAGCCATGATGCTGTAATTGATGCAGTATGTGGTTTGGCATTGTCATGTTGGAAAATGCAAGGTCTTCCCTGAAAGAGGCGTCGTCTGGATGGGAGCATATGCTGCTCTAGAACCTGGATATACCTTTCAGCATTGATGGTGTCTTTCCAGATGTGTAAGCTGCCCATGCCACACGCACTAATGCAACCCCATACCATCAGAGATGCAGGTTTCTGAACTGAGCGCTGATAACAACTTGGGTCGTCCTTCTCCTCTTTAGTCCGAATGACACGGCGTCCCTGATTTCCATAAAGAACTTCAAATTTTGATTCGTCTGACCACAGAACAGTTTTCCACTTTGCCACAGTGCATTTTAAATGAGCCTTGGCCCAGAGAAGACGTCTGCGCTTCTGGATCATGTTTAGATACGGCTTCTTCTTTGAACTATCGAGTTTTAGCTGGCAACGGCGGATGGCACGGTGAATTGTGTTCACAGATAATGTTCTCTGGAAATATTCCTGAGCCCATTTTGTGATTTCCAATACAGAAGCATGCCTGTATGTGATGCAGTGCCGTCTAAGGGCCCGAAGATCACGGGCACCCAGTATGGTTTTCCGGCCTTGACCCTTACGCACAGAGATTCTTCCAGATTCTCTGAATCTTTTGATGATATTATGCACTGCAGATGATGATATGTTCAAACTCTTTGCAATTTTACACTGTCGAACTCCTTTCTGATATTGCTCCACTATTTGTCGGTGCAGAATTAGGGGGATTGGTGATCCTCTTCCCATCTTTACTTCTGAGAGCCACTGCCACTCCAAGATGCTCTTTTTATACCCAGTCATGTTAATGACCTATTGCCAATTGACCTAATGAGTTGCAATTTGGTCCTCCAGCTGTTCCTTTTTTGTACCTTTAACTTTTCCAGCCTCTTATTGCCCCTGTCCCAACTTTTTTGAGATGTGTTGCTGTCATGAAATTTCAAATGAGCCAATAATTGGCATGAAATTTCAAAATGTCTCACTTTCGACATTTGATATGTTGTCTATGTTCTATTGTGAATACAATATCAGTTTTTGAGATTTGTAAATTATTGCATTCCATTTTTATTTACAATTTGTACTTTGTCCCAACTTTTTTGGAATCGGGGTTGTAGATCTTTTGGCTTCAGCCAATCGATGTGTGTCTATGCAGTGGGCGGGGTGACATGAACACTTCAAGTGTAAAACCCAGGATGAGTTGAGAGTTAGAAGTTCAGAGTTAGTATTCATACAATTACACTGACAGGTTTGATTTAGTGACGCTTTGTTTTTACACCCGATTTTGACACCAACTACTTATCAACTGAAGTCAAATATAATGGATTTAACTCTATCAGAGTAAAATTAACTCTACTTTTGCTCAAATTTCACTAACACCCAAAATTTAACACTTCTGAATTTGCTGTGTAAATGAATGAACTGATAATGTTTAACCTGCATCAGAAAGTCTTTTTGTTCCACTTTCTACCCACTTTAAGTATTTTCATAGATCACATTTTGTTAATCATTCGTTGTTGTTTGTATTAATTTCTACTTTTGTAGTTTACCAATAAATGTCAACAGGCAATTCACACTGTAACCACATGAACATCCAGGTCAAAGGTCGCATGTCATTCCTCGAACCAAAATATAAAATGTCTACTGATATTGTAATATGTGGTAGATCTTTACAACAAACTGTTAAAATCTGAATGGAATAGAAAATTCTGAATATTTCAGGCATGTAATTTTTTTTTATATGCGAGGAATGTAATTCTGGTCTAATTCTATTTACTGCAACAGGATTCTAAATACTCTATAATCATTCCATTCTGTTATGAATCAGAAAAAAATTCTTATCAAGCACTTCATCGACTTCAACAATGTTACACAAAGATCGATCCATAACAGTTGTAAATGTCACTTAATTCCACAGGGTGTCGATAATGGTGGACACTGCTGAAAGTGATCACTATTATCGACACCTCACGTGATTTCTCAAACGCGCATTTAGATACAAAATGGCGACTGTCAGATGAAAAAGTAAGAAGCAAAGTAGATTTCGACAAGGAGATAATGGAATATGGGTGAATTTGATCAGTAAAAACGTGTCCGTGATCTTTCCACCATGCTTACCTGCGATGATAACGTCCGGGTTTTCCTCAAATAGCTGATCGTGCTAAAAAAAAAATTCCATCTCAGGTAACGAGCTGTGTCATCAGACAACAAGATCAAAGGGCGAGTTGGGTCTTCCGGTTGATTTATTAACCAGTAATAACTGTTGTAACTGAAACTCACCTTTGTAAAATAGTTTTTTATTGGTAAATCTGAAAAGGTGTCGATAATTATTGACTGCTAATAATTGTAGCCGCCGCTCTAGTTCACTTCAGTTTCTGTCTCATTATTAAGACATTATCAACACCCATAATGTCTCAGGGAAGTGAATCATATGTCAGTTGACTAGTAAAATGTATCATCAGTTTAATCAAAAATGTCATTTCTCACATCTCTCTACTTTAGGACCACGAAGACAAATTCTTAGCTACATTATTATATTACAGTGTTCAAAATCCCACATGACATCCTGTCTCACAAAACCATGATCTCATCTCATCTCATTATCTCTAGCCGCTTTATCCTGTTCTACAGGGTCACAGGCAAGCTGGAGCCTATCCCAGCTGACTACGGGCGAAAGGCGGGGTACACCCTGGACAAGTCGCCAGGTCATCACAGGGCTGACACATAGACACAGACAACCATTCACACTCACATTCACACCTACGGTCAATTTAGAGTCACCAGTTAACCTAACCTGCATGTCTTTGGACTGTGGGGGAAACCGGAGCACCCGGAGGAAACCCACGCGGACACGGGGAGAACATGCAAACTCCGCACAGAAAGGCCCTCGCCGGCCACGGGGCTCAAACCCGGACCTTCTTGCTGTGAGGCGACAGCGGTAACCACTACACCATATAATAATAATACACCATATAATAATAATAATAATAATAATAATGTTTGTTTCTTATAGTGCATTTGCATGCATATATGATCAAATGCGCTTAAATTATCGTACATAAATAAAAGAATGCAAATATACACTACCGTTCAAAAGTTTGGGGTCACTTTGAAATGTCCTTATTTTTGAAAGGAAAGCACTGTTCTTTTCAATGAAGATCACTTTAAACTAATTAGAAATCCACTCTAGACATTGCTAATGTGGTAAATGACTATTCTAGCTGCAAATGTCTGGTTTTTGGTGCAATATCTCCATAGGTGTATAGAGGCCCATTTCCAGCAACTCTCACTCCAGTGTTCTAATGGTACAATGTGTTTGCTCATTGCCTCAGAAGGCTAATGGATGATTAGAAAACCCTTGTACAATCATGTTAGCACAGCTGAAAACAGTTGAGCTCTTTAGAGAAGCTATAAAACTGACCTTCCTTTGAGCAGATTGAGTTTCTGGAGCATCACATTTGTGGGGTCGATTAAATGCTCAAAATGGCCAGAAAAATGTCTCGACTATATTTTCTATCCATTTTACAACTTATGGTGGGAAATAAAAGTGTGACTTTTCATGGAAAACACAAAATTGTCTGGGTGACCCCAAACTTTTGAACGGTAGTGTAAATGAAACGATATCCTAAAGATAATGTAAAAACCATAAAATATTGCTAAACTGTAAATGATATACATCATACATATAATATTCTGAAAAACGTCAATTGTTAAAAGCTAAATTAAATGAACGTGTTTTAAGTAAAGATTTAAAACTAGATGAATTATCTCATCTCATTATCTCTAGCCGCTTTATCCTTCTACAGGGTCGCAGGCAAGCTGGAGCCTATCCCAGCTGACTACGGGCGAAAGGCGGGGTACACCCTGGACAAGTCGCCAGGTCATCACAGGGCTGACACATAGACACAGACAACCATTCACACTCACATTCACACCTACGGTCAATTTAGAGTCACCAGTTAACCTAACCTGCATGTCTTTGGACTGTGGGGGAAACCGGAGCACCCGGAGGAAACCCACGCGGACACGGGGAGAACATGCAAACTCCACACAGAAAGGCCCTCGCCGGCCCCAGGGCTCGAACCCAGGACCTTCTTGCTGTGAGGCGACAACGCTAACCACTACACCACTGTGCCGCCCCCAGATAAATTATCAGCATCTCTAATTAACTTTAGCAGCTTATTCCAAAACTTTGGCGCTGTCGATGCGAATGCCCTCTCACCTCATACCTCCTTTACTTCTGAATGGGAATGGTTTAAAAAAAACAACAACTCATTATTAGATCATAATCTATACTTGGACACCTCTTTGATCTCAGTTAAACTAGATGATTGGGGGCCACAGTGCTTAATAGCTTTAAAAGTAATGAATAAAATTTTAAAATTAATCCTGAATCTAACTGGCAGCCAGTGCAAGGAACATAAAATTGGTGTAATATGAGAAAGTCTAGGAACGAAACAAATTAGCCTGGCTGCTGAATTCTGAACTCTTTGAAGCTTATTTAAAGCTAGACGGCCTTTAGATTTCATAAAACCGGTGAAATTTAGTTCCCTCTGAAATTTGGTCGTTGTGATTTATGTTTATTTCTGTAATATCTCACAAAATATCAGGCCATTCTGTGGCTGGGAAGTGATTTAATTTGAAGGGATTCCCGAGCAAATAATGTGCATGAAATCACTTGCTTCGCGCAGTCAGGCAGACAGAGGAAGTCCGTGTGTGCGCGCATGCACAGGTTTACCTTTGACCGTGCACTGACAGTTCCATCATTCTGTCGCTAAACGAACAGCTGATCACACCGAGGTGCTCGCTGACCGCCGATGTTTATTAGTTTGGTCCTGCATTTCCTTTCCTTCGTATATAACATAACGTCTTTTCTTCTCGCTTTCCGTTACTGTAGTCGGTCTTTCACGTTTCATTCGCACACTCGCATTCTCCATTTTTCTCTCCGGTTTCAAATTTGTGTCAGACAACAGAATCCAGGGACACGTCTGCCCGGGGGCATTTTGAGTTATTGACAGATTCAGAAAGTACAGTTTCTAAGCTTTCCAATGATGCCTTCCATGTGGAGATCTGACAATATTTGAAGAATGTGTGGCCTTTTGAAAGTGCATACCTCTTAAAACAGAAAAGGGAGAAAATCGCCCTCAAAGTTTTCCATCTCAGCTACTCTGGGTGTAGGGCGGGCACATAATGGTGCTCATTTGCATGATATTAAGGAAAGCTCTACCCCCTACTAGCTAGCACGATGCTACTTTCATGTAAACAAGGATCACCACGTCAATTTTCCTTCCATGCAAAGTATGCCCAAAACAATTATGAAGTACAAAAATAAGTCCTAAAGTATACTTTAACGTTTTGTGGTTGAAAAATTGCTCACACAAAGAAAGATAGCACGATGATGACACAACTAACACAACACTAGTTTCATGTAAAGCCTCAGTCACAACCGGCCATACGTGCTCCTACGGCCGGTCTACATGCAAGAAACGCACGGAGGGCGCGCATGAAACGCACGAGAGCGTGCGTGATGTGCTGATTTTCGAGCCGCAGACCGGCCGCAGAGGTTCTTTGTCATGTCAAACAAACTCTACGGGCGCTTACATTTTTTTCAGGTTGCAAGACAAACTTGCAGCCAATGCGCGTCTTTCTCCGTAAACAAAAAAACCCGCAGCGATTTGGGAAACGCCAAAAATCGCACAGCCAAAAAATCGTACGTCCGGTTGTGACCTAGGCTTAACCAAACCACAACACTCTCCGTTACATGCAAAAATAACCACACAGCCTTAGATTAATAAACTTACCCCATCAGAAAGAGAAACGGCGCCTTGCACACACCAGTGCCTCCGATGGAATGTAATCCTAGAACGGTCCGTGTATCATCCGATCATTCAAGTATTCCATTCAATCTGGAAAACGAGGTTGTGGGGTTTTTTTGCTAGAAATGGTTATCTCCGATGTAAATACCGTGTGTCTGTTTGCTTCGCGGTGTTTCAGCTCCTCTGCGCTCTGTTTAGCTTCCTCATTCCATAGTGAAATCACATGCCTGTATGTAGCCATGCGCTCAGCTCGCATCATACATTCGCGAAAAAAAACAAAACAAAAGACTTAAATCATCATGTGAATGGCCCATATGGCAATTTACCCACACCCCCCCAGCAGGCTACAGTCCTGACAAAAACGAGACAATTTGCAACAAAAAATGTATGCTTTTCCAACAAAACAATCTATTATCTGAAATACTGATTGCATTCTTCAAGATCTCAACTTGCACATGATGGGAAAAAAACAATGACAAATATCGAAAAAAAAATGCTTCTTTTGCGATTATCTCGGATTCGTTTCGGCCGACATGTGTCCCTGGATTCAGTGAGGGGTCACATTTGTATCCCACAATGCCTTGTGTGAACGGGGAAGGCCCACCATGTGATCATGATGTAGTATCTTGAATTGCGTCATGGTGAAGCATCAAAAAATTGCGGAGAATTTAGGGCCATGTGGCCCTAAATTCATTAACTGTTCTGTTTTTAATAAATAAATAAATAAATAAATAAAAATGGGAAGTCTGTGAATTCAGTAGCTTTCAATTCACTAAACAAAACTAATTGGGTGTCGGGGAAAATTCTTTTATGACCTACACTTAAATCTAAAAGGCAGTCTAGCTTTAAAATTATTTTCCATGTTTTTCAGACATACAGTAAGTACATTTAAAGAGGCGGTGGTCGGTCTTTCACGTTTCATTCGCACACTCATGTCCTCCATTTTTCTCTCCTGTTTCAAATTTGTATCCCACAATGCCTTGCGTGAACAGGGAAGGCCCACCATGTCGTGCATGACATAGTATCTTGTATTGGGTCATGGTGAAGCAGGAAAAAATAGCGGAGAATTTAGGGCCACGTGGAATTAATTCATTAATTGTTCTATTTTTAAAAAAGTAATAAAATTGGAAGTGTGTGATTTGAATCCAGTAGCTTTCGGTCCACTAAACAAAAATAATTGGGTGTCTGGGAAAATTCTTTTTATGACCTACACTTGAAAAATCTGAAAGGCAGTCTAGCTTTAAATGAACATCAGGCAGCCCATAAAGAAGGCTATTGCAATCATCTATTCTGCCCATAATCAATGCATGAACTAAGATTTCTGCTGAATCGTTGGTGAGATTTTCTAATACACCTTAAATTGTGTAAATAATAGAATGCAGTACTACACTGCGTAAACTTACCACTCTTTTAATTTACCAACTTTTTTGTGTTCTGTTTTCTTTTTGTTTTCTTAACCTATGTAAAGTGACCTTGAGTTTGAGAAAGGCACTGTATAAATGTAACTATTATTATTATTATTATTACAACACGTTTTTGAGATATGGGTAGTAAGACTCATGTTTGTATCAAACCACGTCCCGAAGTTCTTTGTAACATCTGTTGGAGTTACTGGGACATTTCCAATAGACAAGTTGTCAACTTGGACTTTTGCCAGAGAAATATGTCTTCCAAGTTTCTCTCTCACACGCATGCACATAAATACTATTTTCTCCAATGCATCCAGGCTCAGTGGACTGCAGCAGCTTATTTGTAGTATCTGGACAACACACATGTTGACATTAATGTTACGTGGCAAAAAAAAAAACCACCCCAAAAAGCTATTTTATCCCTATATGTGACTAATATGCCAGAGGCTGGTTGGTTCTGCGTCAGCTACATGTAGCATTAAAACATATGAGTAAATTGACCTGTTAAATAAACTTTGTCAGGGCAAATAGAGCACCACTGTAGATATTCATTAACCCGCTTGAACTTTTGGCATACTAATCATACAGACCCTATGCTGTAAATTCAACATAACATTCAGTAGGTTACATCGTTGATGTACCGTATTGTATACACACACCCACAGTCGATGACTGACCGTCTGTTAATTCATCTTCCAACCAGTTCTGAATGTTCTTCTGTTGGCATTTACCAACATTTTGAATGTGCACTGTGCAGCGCTCAATCCCCGTCTTCAGACGTTAAGTAATTTGTTTTCTGTTAGTCTAATCGTTTACTTTTTTGAGGGTGAAACTACCCAGGGTTGAGCCCTGAGTAATGGGGCCTAACGACGCCACTGGTTTATCTTATAATGACATAATTGCCCGTCCGTCCCGTCGGGCTTGATATGTTGCTTTTAGGCATGATGTGATTTATGAAGTGGGCGGAGCTTAAAGCCTTCATCAGAGTTTCAGATATTATATTTACTTCAGGCGGCACAGTGGTGTAGTGGTTAGCGCTGTCGCCTCACAGCAAGAAGGTCTGGGTTCGAGCCCCGTGGCCGGCGAGGGCCTTTCTGTGTGGAGTTTGCATGTTCTCCCCGTGTCCGCGTGGGTTTCCTCCGGGTGCTCCGGTTTCCCCCACAGTCCAAAGACATGCAGGTTAGGTTAACTGGTGACTCTAAATTGACCGTAGGTGTGAATGTGAGTGTGAATGGTTGTCTGTGTCTATGTGTCAGCCCTGTGATGACCTGGCGACTTGTCCAGGGTGTACCCCGCCTCTCGCCCATAGTCAGCTGGGATAGGCTCCAGCTTGCCTGCGACCCTGTAGAAGGATAAAGCGGCTAGAGATGATGAGATGAGATATTTACTTCAACAGTATTTAGCAGACGCTCTTATCCAGAGTGACGTACAACATGCCCAGAGCACTCTGGGGAGCAGTTGGGGGTTAGGTTCCTTACTCAAGGGCACTTCAGCCATTCCTGCTGGTTCAGGGACTCAAACCATCAACCTTTTGATCCCAAAGCTGCTTCTCTAACCATTAGGCTATGACTCATGAATGGCAGTGAATTAAAAATTTTTTCCTGTTTAGTTTTATTGCTACACTTTGAATCTGAACAACAAGTGATCTAAATTGTTACCTCAAGTGCCCTGCCTTAAAGGATATGGGACATGAAACATAAAAGCACGCTATATCAGTTTCTTTCCATTAAAAATATGAATTAATTGCATCAACAAATACAAAATCATCTATTAAATTCAGCAAAATCGTTATATTCGTGATGATTATATGGCATTTCTGCTCGACTTCCGATATGCATTTTTTGCAACCGGAAGAGCCGCTGTCACGTGATCATACGTCACAAAAACTTTCGGGCACAGCACAAGCGGGTAGATGAATGGAGAAGTGGATGACAAGAAAATTGTTTTTATAGTCTTTAAAGTACATTGGACATCATACATTGGACATCATGATGTATTGTGCTGCTTATGGTTGCAATAATTCCAATGGGAAATGCCCTGGAGTAAGTTTTTTTGCATTCCCCAAGGACCCAAAGCTGAGGAAAGTGTGGGCTCACCTGCGCATGCGCAGTAGGCTTTGCGCATGCGCAGTAGGCTTGGTAGGACAAATCCAAGAGGTAGGATAACTTTACAGAACACCTGTTGAAAAAACTTTGCACCTACTGTTTCCCACAAACTGTGTTCGGACCATTTCACTGAGGATTCTTTCAACATTAATACTTGGGCACTGAGCGATATTAATTCATGAAACATGAAGTATAAGGATGAGAAAAAAAAACCAGTTTAAATCGGGAAGCTGCGCACATTTGCGCCAGGCTGCACAAATGTGCGCAGCTTCCCGATTTAAACTGTTTTTTTCTCATCCTTATACTTCATGTTTCATGAATTAATATCGCTATTTTTTTTTTTTTTTAAAATCGGATCTGCGCGATTCAGCCGTGAAAAAGGCGGCATCCGCCGAAAGGCGTGCTGTTTGCATCCCTGCACGGAGGCCAGGGGACAGGGCAGGAATATTTTTGTTGATATGAGTGATCCGGTGCGATTTTGCGACCCCCCCCCGTTGAAGACCTCTACGCTAAGCATCTGAAAGCCGAGGTAAGGATTAGTATTATAATTTTGGGTGTATCAATTATTGATTATCATAATTCTGACTCGTTTCGCCATTTTGAATGTTTTCATCTCGGACTCTGGAAGCATTGTATCTCAATCAATCTCGAAAAATATCAGCAAAAAAAAAACTAGCTTGCAACGGACTTTAGCTAGATCTATGATGAACTTTCAGTGTATGATACAAAAATAATACTTCTTTCAACAGATCATTAGCCTTTGAGCAGAATTGTTTTTAACTTACCAGGAAGTGTTATCAAGCCGACCACTTTCAGTTTCATGAGGGCTGAATGAACTCTCTCTCTCTCTCAGAATCATCTGACCCATCAGAGTAAAGACAAGATCCATGTTCATGTGAATTTCCAGCTATCGGTTCGAATTGATAGGGTCTAACTTCACATCTCTGTGAAACATCGGGAATGTCACTGTCGATGGTGTCCATTTCGGTAACCTGTTTACATTAGATTCCCAAGCGCTGGCTCCTTGGAAAGTTTTTGTTACGTCACGGGTCACGTGACCACCTAGCTCATTAACGAATCCTTGTTTTACACTGATGTATAAAAAAAACTTGAATAATGTGGTGATTTTCACATTTTTGACGCCCTGCAGTGATTTAGATGGCATTTCTTATGTCCTTTATACATAATTATGCCCAGGTAAAAATCCATGTCCCATATCCTTTAAACCCATGACTTAATCTGCTCTTTCTTTCTTTCTTTCTTTCTTTCTTTCTTTTTTATTATTTATATCACCTTTGCAGGCATCTCCTATCAGCTATGGCCTCCCGTGATAATAAGACTTACTTCATCATCACTGCAAATCCCGTATCATACGAATGGTTCAAAGCAGGAACAATTTGCTTCATAAATGAGACTCCATATTCATCTCTAAAACCTCCAAACAAAGACACCATAACTGTCAGGTGTTTAGACGGCGCCAGTGTACCTTGCGACCTGCCATTTAATATTCTGTTTCCACTGACACGGCAACAGTCAGAATTTCTCTTGGCAGTTGAAAGTTTGGAAGACAGACTGAAGGAAATTGGACATTTCGCGGCGTTCGACCAAGCCGTGGAATTGACCGTCGGCTCAGAAGTCACAGTGGAGCAAAATGGCAAGTGGCTTAAAGGTGTGGTTAAATACATCGGTCCGCTCTCTACACCAGACTCTCTCAAGCCTATTGTAGGAGTATTTTTTGGAGTCGAACTGCAGGTGAGTTGTAGTTTGTTTTGTGTTTTATACGAAAGCAAAACAAGATTGATTGATTGACGAAAGTATTTTTATCACTTCTCAGGAAGAAGATAAGGGCAAAGGCCAAACTGATGGAAAGTTCAGTTACAAAGCATACTTTCAATGTGCGAGAGATTGTGGCGTTTTTGTCCCTTTCACCAGAATCAAACCACTGTACCCCAAACCGACAGCGCCATGGGTCGGCATCCCAGAGAATCCCACACCGATGTTTTCTGTTGGAGATCGCGTGAGCTACATTCTGGAAGATAAAAGTGACTGTCAGTATGGGATGGTCCTGGAACTTATGGAAGGTGGCAGGATTTTGATCTCAACGGTATGTTACTGGTATTTATTTTACGGTGCTGCGAAATTCTCAATTCTGATTGGTCAGAAAGTGTGGAGATTTTTATATAGTGTATGTATTTAAGTTATTCCACGAAATTGAGTCGTACATGAGCTGATAGCTGACGAGGCGCGTAGCACCAAGTTGGCAATAAGCCATGTATGATGAGCTGGAGTGGAATAACTGTTTTATTCTCTCCACATTCACTGGATTTTGAGAAACCGAGCATTTTTATTTTTTGCAAATTCAACAAATAAAAACTTTTAAATGAAGCGTCTGACAAAATTATTTCCACTTAGAAGGTAAACAAACCGGCGAAATGACCGGAGCAATTTGTGAAAAATGCGATAACAATAATTCTTGAAAAAGATTTATAGTCCATATTTTGTTGCTTTTTTTGTGTGTGTGTTTTTGGAGGTTTTGTTTTCAAGTAGAGTTTTTATTTCGTCCTTGGTTAGTTCAGCAACACACTCCGCCATTTTCTTCTTCTTCTTTAGGGTTTTTGGCAGTTTGGCGCCACCAGCTGGGCTGGAGTGTGGACCAGGCAATATGGGGGGGAACCTATATTTTTTTAGCCATTTCTCTTTCTTGATAGCAAAGTGACATATCTGACTTGATGCACTCCACCATTTTATGGTATATGAGCTGATATCCTAGTAGCAGAGTAGCCAATCAGAGTGCACAATTGTTCATATCCAGTGAATGTGGGTAGAATAAATAAGATAGCCTTTTATTATCCCACAAGGGGAAATTTACATTGTTACAGCAGCAAAATATATAAAGAGAAAAAGATAAGTCAGTGAAGGAGTAGTGCAAAAGTACTTAGTATACAAAAAAGGATATAAGAAATAAACTACAAATTTAGAAATAAAAAAATTAACACATTTGCATAAATTAACAGGTTTGCAGATATACAGTTAACGTAAGTGTGTTACAAAGGTGGTATTGCGCATGTAAGTATTGCACAGGTATTATTACCAGTATTACCCAGGTAGTATTGCACAAGTAAGTCGGTATATTGCACAAGAGCCATTTTAACCATGTGTAGCTAGCAGTTCGCTGTAAAGTACTGATGCTGATAGTCAGTGCACACAGTATACGTTGAGAGGGGTTCCTATGGATGTAGAAGTGATCTGGACAGTATTGTTGATTATTGTGAGGAGTGACTGGTGCTGTGCTTGGTGAAGTGCTGGTTGTACAGTCTCACAGCAGTAGGGAAGAAGGAGCTGCTGTATCTCTCCTTAACACACCGCAGATGGAGGAGCTGCCCAGTGCTGCTACTGTCTCCTGCAGTGGATGGGAGGTGTTCGCCATTAAGGACGACAACTTGGCCAACATCCTCCTCTCCCCTACTACATCCACTGAGTCCAGTGCACAGCCCAGGACAGATCCTGCCTTCCTAATCATCTCATTATCTCTAGCCGCTTTATTCTGTTCTACAGGGTCGCAGGCAAGCTGGAGCCTATCCCAGCTGACTACGGGCAAAAGGCGGGGTACACCCTGGACAAGTTGCCAGGTCATCACAGGGCCCTTCCTAATCAGCTTAAGTTTTTTCCTCTCTGCTGTTGTGATACTGCTTCCCCAACAGACAACTCCATAGAATATGGCTGATGCCACCACAGAGTCATAAAAAGAGTTCAGAAGTGGACCCTGTACTCCAAAGGCCCTGAGCCTCCTCAGCAGGTGGAGTCTGCTCTGGCCTTTCTTGTACAGGGCATGTGTATGATCAATCCAGTCCAGTTTATTGTTCAGATGAACACCCAGGTACTTGTAGCTCCTAACGATCTCAATGTCCTTTCCCTGAATGTTCACTGGGGTGGGTGAAGAGAACCTCGTCCTGCGGAAATCCACCACCAGTTCCTTGGTTTTACTTGTATTGATCTGGAGGGAGTTCTGTTGGCACCAGTCCACAAAGTTCCTTGTCAGTTCTCTGTACTTGCCATCATCACCATCTAGGATATAGCCCACAATAGCAGAGTCATCAGAGAACAGGTAGTTGTATTGTATCTAAAGTCTGCAGTGTAAAGTGTGAACAGAAATGGGGCCAGGACTGTCCCCTGTGGAGCCCCTGTGCTGCAAAGAATGGTGTCTGACACACAGTCCTTCAGGCTCACATACTGTGGTCTGTTTGTGAGATAGTCCATGAGGTAAGATGATGGTCCACCCCTGCGCTCTCCATCTTACTCCTCAGAAAAGTTGGCTGGATGGTGTTGAAGGCACTGGATAGATCAAAGAACATGATTCTAACAGTGCTTCCTGCCTTTTCAAGATGAGAGAGAGATCTATGAAGCAGGTAGATGACTGCATCGTCCACCCCAATGCCTGGCTGGTAGGCAAACTGCAGGGGATCCATAGCTGGCCCCACCAGTGTGCGGAGATGTGCCAGAACAAGTCTTTCCAGAGCCTTCATCAGGTGAGAGGTCCGCGCCACTGGTCTATATCCATTTAAATCAGTGGGGTGTGCAGTTTTTGGTATTGGAACTACACACGACGTCTTCCAAAGGACCAGCACTCTTTTTCCTGTTCCAGGCTCAAGTTGAAAATGTCCTGCACTATTCCACACAGCTGGTCAGCACAATGCCTCAGGAGCCCAGGGTTGATGCCATCAGGACCTGCAGCCTTTCTTGCCTTCATCTTACTCGGTACCCTCTTGACTTGTCCTCTGTTGAAGGACAAAGAAGAGCACAGCTGAGTGCTCGGTGTTACACATGGAGGTGTGAAGCACTGAGCTGGAGGTATGATGATTGAGGTATGATGGTTGAGGGGTGCTGAGAGGGTGAGAAGGAGGTCTGTGGGCTGGGTGACGATGACCAGGAAGAAACAGTAGCAGTAACAGTGGGCTGATCTGGGGGGAGGGCAAGTGCCTGATCAAATCTGTTAAAGAAATTATTCAGGTCGTTTGCTCATTGCAACTCCCCTCCAAGCTGCCTACTGGACTCCTTAAGCCAGGGGTGTCCAAACTGATCCATGAAGGGCCATGTGGCTGCAGGTTTTCATTCCAGCCATGCAGCAGCACACCTGACTTGGCTCATTCAATCAACTGAACTGTCTTCACAGTCAAATACTTGCAGCCACACCCACCCTTGATTAAAGGGTGGGTGTGTCAGTTGATTGAATAAGCCAAATCAGGTGTGCTGCTGCATGGCCGGAATGAAAACCTGCAGCCACACGGCCCTTTATGGATCAGTTTGGACACCCCTGCCTTAAGCCCTAAGATGGTTTTAAGGCCCCTCCAGACTCCACTTGTTGCTCTGCTGCAGCTGGTCCTCCATCCTCCTCCTGTAGCGGTCTTTGCCTTCCCTGAGCTTTCTTCTCCGCTCCTTCTTTACCTTCCTCAATTCCTCTCTGTTTCCTGATCTGAATACTCTCTTCTCATTCAGGAGAGCCTTCAGCTCAGGAGTGACCCAGGGCTTGTTGTTTGTTTGAGAAGCACTGTACTGTTTTAATGGGCACAGTGTTCTCCACACAGAAGTTTATGTCATCCGTGATGCAGCTTGTGAGGCTGTCTACGTCCTCATGGGGCTCACGAAGAACATCCCAGTCTGTAGTGCCAAAGCCAGCCTTCAAAGCCTCATAAGCCTCATCAGTCCAGCTTTTCGCCTGTTGTGTATTGACTGGATGTCTGTGAACAATAGGTTTGTAGCCTGGCAGGAGATGCACCAAGTTGTGATCAGATTTGCCCGGGGGTGGGTGGGTGATGTACGATATGCTTCCTTGGTGTTGGCATAAAAATAAAAAAAAATCCAGTGTCTTATTGTCTCTTGTGCTGCATGTTACATACTGTTTGAAGTTGGGGAGAGTGGAGGACAGGGAAGCATGGTTAAAATCCCAAGAAGTCAGGATGAGAGCCTGTGGATGCTGTGTCTGCAGTCCGCTTGTGACTGAGTGGATGATGTCACATGCCGCGTTCACGTCAGCAGAGGGGGGGAATGTAAGCAGTTATCGCGATAACATGCAAGAATTCCTTTGGTAAATAATACGGCCTCATGCTAACAGCTAACAGTTCAATATCCTTACTGCAGATTTGCTCTTTAATAGTGATGTGTCCCAGGTATATATTCTGTCCACCTTCACTGGATATGAGCAATCGCGCGCTCTGATTGGCTACACTACTACTAGGATATCAGCTCTTATACCGTGAGTAGAGAAAAGCAAAATGGCAGAGCGTGTTGCTCAATCAACCGAGTCCGAAATAATAAAAACTCTACTCAAAAACAAAATCTCAAAAGTACAAAAACGCAACAAAATATGGAATTAAAGTAGTTGATGGTAAAAACACTTTTTTTTTTTTTTAATTTTCAATAATTATCATATTTTTCACAAAATGCTACTGTCATTTCGCTGGTTTGTTTACATTCTAAGCGGAAATTATTTTGTCGGATGTTTTGTATCAAGTTTTTATTTATCAAATTTGCAAAAAATAAAAATGCCCTATTTCTCAAAATCCAGTGAATGTGGATAGAATAAAACCATTATTCCACGAAATTGAGTCGTACATGAGCTGATAGCTGACAAGACATGTAGCTGTTATAAAATATAATTTTTTTTTTCTTTCCACAGGACAAAGATTTTAGGCAAATAAAAAGAGGGAACTACAACCCCGATTCCAAAAAAGTTGGGAAAAAGTACAAATTGTAAATAAAAACAGAATGCAATAATTTACAAATCTCAAAAACTGATATTGTATTCACAATAGAGCATAGACAACATATCAAATGTCAAAAGTGAGACATTTTGAAGTTTCATGCCAAATATTGGCTCATTTGAAATTTCATGACAGCAACACATCTCAAAAAAGTTGGGACAGGGGCAATAAGAGGCTGGAAAAGTTAAAGGTACAAAAAAGGAACAGCTGGAGGACCAAATTGCAACTCATTAGGTCAATTGGCAATAGGTCATTAACATGACTGGGTATAAAAAGAGCATCTTGGAGTGGCAGTGGCTCTCAGAAGTAAAGATGGGAAGAGGATCACCAATCCCCCTAATTCTGCACTGACAAATAGTGGAGCAATATCAGAAAGGAGTTCGACAGTGTAAAATTGCAAAGAGCTTGAACATATCATCATCTACAGTGCATAATATCATCAAAAGATTCAGAGAATCTGGAAGAATCTCTGTGCGTAAGGGTCAAGGCCGGAAAACCATACTGGGTGCCTGTGATCTTCGGGCCCTTAGACGCCACTGCATCACATACAGGCATGCTTCTGTATTGGAAATCACAAAATGGGCTCAGGAATATTTCCAAAGAACATTTATCTGTGAACACAATTCACCGTGCCATCCGCCGTTGCCAGCTAAAACTCTATAGTTCAAAGAAGAAGCCGTATCTAAACATGATCCAGAAGCGCAGACGTCTTCTCTGGGCCAAGGCTCATTTAAAATAGACTGTGGCAAAGTGGAAAACTGTTCTGTGGTCAGACGAATCAAAATTTGAAGTTCTTTATGGAAATCAGGGGCGCCGTGTCATTTGGACTAAAGAGGAGAAGGACGACCCAAGTTGTTATCAGCGCTCAGTTCAGAAGCCTGCATCTCTGATGGTATGGGGTCGCATTAGTGCATGTGGCATGGGCAGCTTACACATCTGGAAAGACACCATCAATGCTGAAAGGTATATCCAGGTTCTAGAGCAACATATGCTCCCATCCAGACGACGTCTCTTTCAGGGAAGACCTTGCATTTTCCAACATGACAATGCCAAACCACATACTGCATCAATTACAGCATCATGGCTGCGTAGAAGAAGGGTCCGGGTACTGAACTGGCCAGCCTGCAGTCCAGATCTTTCACCCATAGAAAACATTTGGCGCATCATAAAACGGAAGATACGACAAAAAAGACCTAAGACAGTTGAGCAACTAGAATCCTACATTAGACAAGAATGGGTTAACATTCCTATCCCTAAACTTGAGCAACTTGTCTCCTCAGTCCCCAGACGTTTACAGACTGTTGTAAAGAGAAAA
Source organism: Neoarius graeffei (assembly GCF_027579695.1). NCBI lineage: Eukaryota > Metazoa > Chordata > Actinopteri > Siluriformes > Ariidae > Neoarius > Neoarius graeffei. The sequence goes on from NC_083572.1 coordinate 88,831,162, forward strand.
GGGGATGTCTCACAGTGGTAAACATGGCCTTGTCTCAACTTTTTTGAGATGTGTTGTTGTCATGAAATTTAAAATCACCTAATTTTTCTCTTTAAATGATACATTTTCTCAGTTTAAACATTTGATATGTCATCTATGTTCTATTCTGAATAAAATATGGAATTTTGAAACTTCCACATCATTGCATTCTGTCTTTATTTACAATTTGTACTTTGTCCCAACTTTTTTGGAATCAGGGTTGTACATTTGTAAACATCATTTATTTGCATAAAATTAATATATTTAAATTAACACAATACATAAACTTTAATAAACATTTTTAAAAAGATATCAAAACAAATATATAAATTAAAATACTTTGTTTAAAAAAAAAAAGTTAAAACACTGTTTAAAATTCCAAGCTATTTTATAAGTGAAAAATCATGCATACAAGAATTTATATAATAGTAATAATAAGAAGAAGAGTAGCTCTGTCAGTAGTTCTTGCTTTCTGAGGTTTATACTAATTTTTAACATCCTCATTTTAATACATTTGTTATTATTATAACAGCTGGCACAGACTGGCATGGCATTTGTTCCATCTGAACAAATTTTAAAAAATGTAATTGTTGGGCATTTCTCAGTGTCAGGGATGCTTCCTTGGTAGGGCCAGTTTCATTAATATTTCCTTGACATTCAGAAACACCCACTGATCTGGGGACGTTTGATATGAAGAGACATTTTGATAGTCTTTCTGGACGGCGTTTCCACTTGTCAGTGTCTTAACAGTCTGAGGTCAAGCTGTTAAGTTTTCCAATACTGGAACATCTTCGAGACGGACAGTTTTGTAGTTTCTCAGTAACATAACGAATTGCATTTTTTTGTATTATTATCTTAAAACAAGACTGTAGTATGTTGAGCGGGTGGGTGGAGCACAGAAGTACGGCAGGCCAGAACGGAGTTTCACAAAACTCTTTATTTGCAGCTTTTTAACAAACTCCCAGTCACACAGACACGCACACACCCATCAGTCGTCTGGTTGGGGAGCGACCCTCTTCTCTCCTCTCCCCCTCCCTTTATACTCCCATCCCTGCAACACACACACACACACACACACAAATTAACATCAGGTGTAATGACCTAGCCACTTACCTTCCCTGACCCCGCCCTCCATTCACAGACTGCTGCTTGGCCATGCCCCCACTGCCACAAAGACAAAAATAAGCGGCTGGTGAACGAGCACGTGGTTCTAGCTGTTCCACAATATTAACCGTGACGATAGATAAGTAAAAAAAGTACAATATTTTTTGGTCTTTTATCAATAAAAATTTAATTGTTGTCAAATTGCTGTGGTATGAATGAAAGACTTCAGGACTTCTTCAGACTACTTGATCAACTTCAGGATGGTTTACTCAACTTCAGCTTCATCACACCCTGTCAGGGTTCATTCCTTACACAGGATCATTTTAATTCTGCTCTAGATCTCCTGCATAACCACGAGATGATAAATAAATAATTTCAATTCTGGAATTAGGTATCAGAGCTGACTGTGGTCTCTTCGCAGGACATAGATGAAAATGGACAGGCTGGAGGAGAGAGAGAAATTCCATGGCACTGCGTTATTAAAGACGAGGAGTTAAGTACAGACGAGTGGCACAAATGTACGTGGCTACCTTCTGAACCAATTTTGTGTCTCTGAAAGGTTAAACCAGTTTAAAATGCATTTAAGTTTGTAGGTGGTTGCTGCGATGGTGGAAAAGCAGCTGCTATTTCACTGCATGTATTAAACTTAAGAGGAATGTAGTGCAGATATGAATATAAATAAGTTTGTGTTTGTTTTTATTTATTGTTTTCTTTCCAGGTAAACCAGAAAAGGTGGCTGTTTCTGAAAGTCCAGATAAGGATCCCGGTGCTGATGGGTGTATACGGGTGGGGTCCACAGTGGAGGTTCGTCTGGCTGGAGGCCCTGCCTATGCGACAGTGCGTTGGATTGGCTCTCTTCCAAATATGCAGAACAGGATGGCAGGCCTGGAACTGGTACTCATTAATACTGACCTCTTCTGGTAGCACGGTTAGATGTTACCTGTTTGGAAATCCCCTTGACTCATTTCAGTCTATGTGCTTTGTGTAATCATTTGCATGCATGAAATTTCCTCTGACTCAGAAGTGAAGAAAAATACAGTCACCACACCTGTAAATAGAAACCGTTCCCTCTTACTAAATGCACTTTTAGGATGGCACATTGACCCGTTGTTAACTTATATGGCCATAAGGCCAATGAGCTGTTGCCATGGCGTGGCGTCCGTCGTCCACAATTCAGTTAAATCGTATCTGCTCCATCAGTTCTCCACGGATTCTGTTCTGATTGTTTTGTTTGAAAGAACTCGACCTTCTGCACAAAACTTAGACATTGTTTTCTCTAATTTTTTGATGACGAGTTCGTAATTAGGCCAAATTAACAAATTTTCCAGGCCTCTCACTAGAATTGTATCTCCTCTCTCAGTTCTCATCCGATTCACGTTCTGATCGATGTTTTGGGTAGATCTTCCCATGAGGAACAAAAGTTGGTCATTTGTTTGTTGATTTTCCTGTTGTAAACAATTTGTTTACAACTTTTGTTTATTTTCAGTTCAATCGTATCTCCTCCCTCCTTCAGTTCTCAATGGATTTCAGTTCTGATTTGTTTTAGTTGAAAGAACTCGACCTTCTGCACAACACTTGGTCACTGTATTGTCAATTTCACTAATGAACCGCTAATTAGGTCACCTTAACGAGGTGTCAGACTTTTCATTAGAATTTTATCTTCTCTCTCTCTCTCTCTCTCTCTCTCTGTCATTTCTCATCCGGTTTCAGTTCTGATTGATGTTTTGGGTAGATCTTCCCTCGGGGAACAAAACCTGGTCGTTTGTTTGTTGATTTTCTTGTTGTAAACAATTTGTTTACAGCTTTATTTATTTTCAGTTAAATCATATATCTCTTCCCTCAGTTCTCTATGGATTTCCGTTCTGATTTTGTTTGAAAGAACTCGTCACTCTGCACAAAACTTGGTCATTGTTTTCTCAAATTTTTTGATAACGAGTTTGTAATTAGGCCAAAATAATGAATTTTCCAGGCCTCTCACTAGAATTGTATCCCCTCTCTCATTTCTCACCCGAGTCCAGTTCTGATCGATGTTTTGGGTAGATCTTCCCTTGAGGAACAAAAGTTGGTCATTTGTTTGCTGATTTTCCTGTTGTAAACAATTTGTTTACAACTTTGTTTATTTTCAGTTCAATCGTGTCTCCTCCCTCCTTCAGTTCTCAATGGATTTCAGTTCTGATTGTTTTGTTTGAAAGAACTCGACCTTCTGCACAAACCTTGGTCACTGTATTGTCAAAATTTCGCTAATGAACTGCTGATTAGGTCACCTTAATGGGTTTTTGGATTTTTCATGAGAATTGTATCTCCTCTCTCAGTTCTCATCCAATTTCAGTTCTGATTGTTTTGGGTAGATCTTCCCTCAGGGAACAAAATGTAGTCCTTTGCTGATTTTCCTGTTGTAAACAATTTTTCCTGGAGGTTGGTCCTCTCTCACATTGTCACATTTCAGTTCTATTTGATTCTTTGGTAGTCATGGTTGTTTTGATGGCAGGCCAGATGAGCTACTATGCTCTTGACGTTCTGGTGGGGTTCCCCCCCCCCCCCCCATTAAACAAGAAATCACTATTTTTCTTCTACAGAAAGAGGCACGTGGAGTGAGTGACGGGACGTTTAAAGATTTTCGGTATTTCACATGTCCACCTAAGCATGGCCTCTTTGTGAGGGTTTCCTCTTGTCAGCTTAGTGAGCATTTCCTGGGCGAGACTGCAGTTGATGGACACTTTGGTATGTAATATTGCTCCTGTCTGGTCCAAAGCAGTACTGCTTATGACTATATACAAACTCATTTCTGGAAAAGTTGGGATATTTTCTAAAATGTAATAAAAACAGAAGTCTCACCTCACAGCAAGAAGGTTCCGGGTTTGAACCTCACGGCCGACGGGGGCCTTTCTGTGTGGAGTTTGCATGTTCTCCCCGTGTCCGCATGGGTTTCCTCCAGGTGCTCCAGTTTCCCCCACAGTTCAAAGACATGCAGGTTAGGGAAAAATACCCAGCCACTGGGGTTGCACAATAGGGCTGTGCGATGTCCCCTTAATTGGCATCGACGATGTTTACAGTGCAAACATCGTGATGGACGATCATATCGTGTGTGTGGGGGGGGAATTTTAATACCACATTATAAAATATTTTATTATTATTAAGTATTAGATACTCATCCGAGGCTTTGGCACGTAAAGAAAAAAAAAATTCCATTGCGCTGAGAATTGTGATACTATATCCCATAGCCTACTATCTCTTTAAATTTAGGCTACCTAATTTTCTATGTTTGATCTTCACGCCACAAAATCTGAGTTGATGGAAGAGATGGTGACAGAGATCGTTCCGTCGCTGTCAGGTGCTGCAACACCCGGTCCGTCACATGATGAAGGGGAGGAACCAGGTGACTGCGCCGCGGCAGTGCCTAAGAAAAAGAGAGGGTCTTTGGGCAGCCTTCTTAGGAAGAGAGCAGTAGCCAGAGCATCCACGCTTACTGATGAAGAAAAGTCTCATCTCATTCTCATCTCATTATCTCTAGCCGCTTTATCCTTCTACAGGGTCGCAGGCGAGCTGGAGCCTATCCCAGCTGACTACGGGCGAAAGGCGGGGTACACCCTGGACAAGTCGCCAGGTCATCACAGGGCTGACACATAGACACAGACAACCATTCACACTCACATTCACACCTACAGTCAATTTAGAGTCACCAGTTAACCTAACCTGCATGTCTTTGGACTGTGGGGGAAACTGGAGCACCCGGAGGAAACCCACGCGGACACGGGGAGAACATGCAAACTCCACACAGAAAGGCCCTCGCCGGCCCCGGGGCTCGAACCCAGGACCTTCTTGCTGTGAGGCGACAGCGCTAACCACTACACCACCGTGCCGCCTATGAAGAAAAGTCTGAGGCAGAAATTACCATGTACCTGCAGGAAATTGTCATTGATGGGGGGAGGACCCACTGATGTGGTGGAAAAGGAACGAGAAAAGACTTCCATTAATGGCAAGATTAGCACGTAAATATTTGTGCATATGCGCCACCAGTACTCCATCAGAACGAGTGTTCAGCACCGCGGGTAGTATATAGTTGCTAGTGAACATAACATGTGGTTACACAAATACAGTATGCTACTAATAATAAATTTTGACTTAATAAATAAATTTTAGCCTACACTATACTTTTAATGTAAAATTTGTCATGTTGTTCAAACAAATAGCCACTATTAACAGTCGGGAAATATTTCACCTTATCAAACGGCAGTGAAGCGCAGACTTCGGCAGAAGTCTAACTTTAATCTGGTAAATAGGCCTACTTTCAGACACAAAATGGTCCACTCTAAGCCATAATGTCAAACCAAATGGAAGAATGAAGGTGATTCTGTGAACCGGTATCCATGAAAAGATACAGTAGGCTGAACAACAAATCAAGTCTAACAGGAACGCACAAGCATGCACTTAACAGTAGCCTACACAATTTAATTTAGGCATTAGGCATTAACCAGGCTTAGGCATTAACTTTTTATTGTAAAAATGCTACAAAATAAATAGTCATGAACATGATTTTGTAAACATATATTTATTTAAAGATGAACGATCAAGACGAAGAGAACCGGAACGTGCGCAGCACGAAATGCGCTCACAAAGTTTAACGTAGCCGGGCATTAACTTTTTACAGTGAAATTAAAGCTACCAAATATTCATGAAGTCGACTCAGTTAGCAAAGAACAGCGATAAAAAATGAGAGAGCCTGCGTTAATACAAGAACAAGTAAATAAATAACAATGATAGTAATAATAAAAATCAAAATCAAGAAAACGTAGGCAGTCCGAAGCAATTTAACCTAATGAGTTAACAGTGCAGGCAATGGTCACCTGTTTAAATGTCGAGGTTTCTGGCCAAAAATACTAGCATGTTTACTTTGTCTGGTTTTAATGAGCTGCGGATTGGGCCCAAGCAAATGCCCGCGGCCCGGAAGCGGCTCGATTACGGCAAAAACAGTCGGCCAACACTCGGGAGTGAATCTAGATCCGATTCCGTGCCGAGCACTCGGCTCGAATGCGGACCGAGTGCGGAAAGCCGCATGTTTAGAAATCGGCCCGCTTCTGGCGCTGGTAAAGGCCTGGTCCCACTGGCCGATTGACACAAAACGTATGCAAAAAGGACACAGCGGACGAGCAAAATTTCGGGGGTGGCTCTATCCGTTTTCATCCGCTCCAGAAATGGACAAATTGGCGAAAATTTGCGAAAACAGAACGGAAAAGAACGGTCGTGGGTAGTATATAGCGGGGATGTTAAACGCATGTTCATAGGAAGCCTAGCGGATGAAAGCGGATGGAAGTGGATGACAGCTCCGAAGGGGTTACCGGTGAGAACTGAGAAGCGGACGCATAGCAGAAAGAGCGGATGCATAGCGGATGAAGGGGATGCATCACGTACGCCTAACAGAAACAAAGGGGATGTTGCGCGGATGTATATCGGATGCAGACCGTTCACTGCGCATGCGGGGGGTATGAATTGCGTCTGCTCCGCGGATATAAAGGGATGCAGCACGCACGCCGTCAGCATAAAGCGGAAAGACGTGCTAGCGGCTACATCGATACATCTCTACTACTAGATGATTTTCTCCCCCTTTTTATACAAAATATCGATTGTCTGCTAGGTGTCCTTCTACATACTCTAGACATACTCCAGACATCCTAAATATACGAGATACAGCCCAGATATAAACGCTTTGTCCGTTTTGAATACTTTATATACGAGATGCATACGCTTACATCCTTTCTATTTCCGTGCTACTAACGATGAATAGACGTTTCATGTACCTTATCTTTCCTCCCTCTTTCCGTTTTCAGCTGCAGCGGATGTGAGTTGCGAGGATGCCCAGAGGATGCAGAGAGGATATAGCAGACGTTTAACGGATGATAACGGACATATACAAGCAACAAACGTTCTATGTCGCGGATTTACATCGTACACGGCGGAAAGTTCATCCGTTCTAAAAGTTTTGTGCAGCTCAAAACTTTTTGCGCGGATGAAATCACAGTGGACGGATGCTCGGTGGATAGAGCGTATGAAGCACGTATGCAATGAGTACACAACGGATGCATAGCGTTTTCCAACGGATGGCAAAGATTTTTTTACGTTTTACATCCTCTTTGCATCCGTAAGTGCAGTGAGACCGGGCCTTTAACTGTAGGTATGCGAAATTACACTCGGGCCAATTCCGGAACGCCGAGTGGCCATCTAACAGCTATGCTAGATGGTACGTCCCTGCACCATAGCCTATGTGAACAAGCGGTAATAGGATATTACTTTATAATGATTTATATAATTATGTATTTATATATAATTGTTATATTTATATATTAAACAAAACTAACTAAAATAACAAAAAACTAACTTTTTAGGTTAAATAGGCCCAGATGATATATGCATGTTTATGACAGGAGGGGGCGCGGTATCACGATGGTGGCTCTCCATCGTGATGGATGACCACCATCGTCGATGGATGATGGCATCGTCTATCGGCACAGCCCTATTGCACAAGCCAGTGCATACTTGGTGTTGGTCCCAAGCCTGGATAGATTGGGGAGGGTTGCGTCAGGAGGGGCATCTGTTGTAAAACCTATGCCAAATCAAATGTACGGATATCAGGATCCGCTGTGGTGACCCCTAACTGGAGCAGCTGAAAGAATAACAAGAAGAAAAACAAAAGTCTGCAATTTGTAAATTCTCTTGAACCTCAATTTAACTGACATTACAAAGAAATGACTTCTTTTAATGTTTTGGCTTGTTACCGCCCCAGCTCACGGGATGCGACAAAAAGGAAGGGAATACGCCATTTTAAAGAAACATAACGCCATATTACAGAAACAAAACAGGATAACCATGGATATTAGTTAAATCAGTAATGTAATGTACATGCATGTGTGAAAATGAGAGCCGTAGTGGTGCGAAAAGTAAACCAACAGAACAAAACAGCAGCGCACAGCTAAATAAAACCACGCCCCTTTTATAGGTGTGCAGGTGCTCTGATGCAGGTGAGGCACTAATCACTTATCTTAAAGGCACGGACTGCATTAAACAACCAACCAAAAACAAATAACGAACCTTAGGGTCATCACATGGCTGATCAACTTTTGCATCTTGTAAATATAAACAAATTTTGAATTTGATGCCAGCAACATCTCATCTCATTATCTCTAGCCGCTTTATCCTTCTACAGGGTCGCAGGTAAGCTGGAGCCTATCCCAACTGACTACGGGCGAAAGGCGGGGTACACCCTGGACAAGTCGCCAGGTCATCACAGGGCTGACACATAGACACAGACAACCATTCACACTCACATTCACACCTACGGTCAATTTAGAGTCACCAGTTAACCTAACCTGCATGTCTTTGGACTGTGGGGGAAACCGGAGCACCCGGAGGAAACCCACGCGGACACGGGGAGAACATGCAAACTCCACACAGAAAGGCCCTCGCCGGCCACGGGGCTCGAACCCAGGACCTTCTTGCTGTGAGGCGACAGCGCTAACCACTACACCACCGTGCCGCCCATGCCAGCAACATGCTCAAAAAAATTGGGACAGGCGCAAAAGTTACTTCATTTTTAAACATTCTACAATAAGAAGGTCAGCTGGTAACAGGTGGGGGTGTATCATGATTGGGTGTAAATGGAGCATCCACCAAAGGCTCAGTCATTTCAAGCAAAGATGGGTCATGGCTCGCCACTTTGTGCCAAATTTCATGAGAGAATTGCCAGTCAGTTCCAACAAACATTTTTCAATGCAAGATTGCAAAGAATTCTGGTCTTCCACCATCAACATTACATAATATTGTGAAGCGGTTCAGTGAATGCAGAGAAATCTGTCTGCGAAGGGCAAGAGGGGAAACCACTGTTGAATGTGAGAAACCATCATGCTACTGTGATAAATACCACGAGTTGGCCTAGTAGTTAGCGTGTCCGGCTCTCGACTGGGAGATCGCGAGTTCTACTCGCAGCTGGGTCATACCAAAGACCATTATAAAAATGGTACCTACTGCTATCTGGCAAGGCACACTGCAATACAGATGTGAGTGGGGCATCAAACTCTCATGGTTACCAGAGGACTAGCCCCCCACTGTAACCCTAGCTGTATAGGCGAGAGGCCGAGGGCTATGGAAGCGGAGATCGGCGTCGCCCAATGCGCCCGATTGCATGGCACAGGAAGGACTTTAGACTGTGATAAATATAACCACATGGGCTCTGGATAACTTCAGAAAATGGTTGTCACTTAATACAGTCTGCTGCTACACCAAGAAATGTAACCTGAAAGCCATGCATCAGTTCTATGCAGAAATGCCACAGAGTTCTCTGAGCCTGAGCACATCTTAGATGGACTGAAGGACAGTGTGCTGTGGTCAGATGAGTCCATGTTTCAGCTTGTTTTCAGAGAAAACAGATGCATTCTCTGTGCCAGAGTTAGCAGCGAAAAGTGCAAAAGCCAACATCTGTATGGTGGAGAATCGGTGTTCACGGCATGGGTGAGGTGTGTGTGTGTGTGTGTGTGTGAAGGTACCATTGACATAGAGGCATCTACTGCCGTCAAGGCAACGTCTCTTCCCAGGAAGTCCATACTTATTACAATGCCAGGCCATGTTCTACACGGGCTACAACAGTGTAGCTTTGTAGACAGAGTGCATGTGCTTGACTGGCCTGCTGCCAGTCCAGATCTGTCTCCTATTGAGACTGTATGGCTCATCATGAAGAGGAGAATCAGACAACAGCAACCACGGACTGTTGAGCAGCTGAAGTCTTGTATCAAGCAAGAAATGGACAAAAATGTCAATAGCAAAACTGCAACAATTAGTATCCTCAGATCCCATATGATTGAAAAGGGTTATTAAAAGGAAATGTGATGCAACACAATGGTAATAATGCCTCTGTCCCAACTTTTGAGTGTGTTTTCAGGCATCAAATTCTAATTTCGTTCATATTTACAAAATATATTTAAGTTGGTCAGTAAAACATTGGAAATTTTTCTTTGTACTTTTTCAGTTAAATAAATGTTCACATGAATTTTTATTTTATTGCATTTAATCGTTTAATATCCCAACTTTTCCAGAAATGGGGGTTTGTATTATAATAATAATAATAATATTTAAGTATTTTGTATGTGGGTGTGTTTACAGACAGTGAGGGACAGGAGATATCCGCTGTCCCACCCCTGAGTTCTGAGGACGTGGTGACGGTTCTGACTGGCCAGATGAAGGGGATCCAGGGTCACTGTAACTCCTGTTACATGGACTCGGCCCTATTTAGGTTTGGACCTGCTTAAAAGTTAGAGCAATAAGCAGGGTTTCAGGTTCTACCATATTCAGATTAAGGTTAAATGTTTCCACTTTTTTTTTTTTAAAAACTTCCTGCTGTGTAAATGTCATTATGTCTGTGCACCAGATTATAAACATGAACTTTAGTACACATGTACCCTAAATTAAGTATGTATAATATTGCATCATACACTGGGTGAATTATTTCTTTGCCAATTTTTTGATATACACTATACACTTGTCTTTATGAATCTTATTTTTGTTTAGTTTGTTTTCCTGCTCATCAGTACTGGACACTCTGCTGTTTAAAAAGACTAAACCGAATGATGAAAACATCCAGAAGACTCTTCTGAGGGACATCGTGTGTCCTCTGCGCAGGTAAACTTCATCCACCTCACATTTCAAATTGCTCTTTTTTTCTAAGATCATTTCATAGGATGTAACCGAATACTATTACAGTGGTGCTTGAAAGTTTGTGAACCCTTTAGAATTTTCTATATTTCTGCATAAATATGACCTAAAACATCATCAGATTTTCACACAAGTCCTAAAAGTAGATAAAGAGAACCCAGTTAAACAAATGAGACAAAAATATTATACTTGGTCATTTATTTATTGAGGAAAATGATCCAATATTACATATCTGTGAGTGGCAAAAATATGTGAACCTTTGTTTTCAGTATCTGGTGTGACCCCCTTGTGCAGCGATAACTGCAACTGAACATTTCTGGTAACTGTTGATCAGTCCTGCACACCGGCTTGGAGGAATTTTAGCCCATTCCTCTGTACAGAACAGCTTCAATTCTGGGATGTTGGTGGGGTTCCTCACATGAACTGCTCACTTCAGGTTCTTCCACAACATTTCAATTGAATTAAGGTCAGGACTTTGACTTGGCCATTCCAAAACATTAACTTTATTCTTCTTTAACCATTCTGTGGTAGAACAACTTGTGTGCTTAGGGTCGCTGTCTTGCTGCATGATCCGCTTTCTCTTGAGATTCAGTTCATGGACAGATGTCCTGACATTTTCTTTTAGAATTCGCTGGTATAATTCAGAATTCATCAATGATGGCAAGCCGTCCTGGCCCAGACGCAGCAAAACAGGCCCAAACCATGATACTACCACCACCATGTTTCACAGATGGGATAAGGTTCTTATGCTGGAATGCAGTGTTTTTCCTTTCTCCAAACATAACACTTCTCATTTAAACCAAAAAGTTCTATTTTGGTCTCATCCATCCACAACATTTTCCAATAGCCTTCTGGCTTGTCCACGTGATCTTTAGCAAACTGCAGACGAGCAGCAATGTTCTTTTTGGAGAGCAGTGGCTTTCTCCTTGCAACCCTGCCATGCACACCATTGTTGTTCAGTGTTCTCCTGATGGTTGACTCATGAACATGAACATTAGCCAATGTGAGCGAGGCCTTCAGTTGCTTAGAAGTTACCCTGGGGTCCTTTGTAACCTCACCGACTATTACACGCCTTGCTCTTGGAGTGATCTTTGTTGGTCAACCACTCCTGGGGAGGGTAACAATGGTCTTGAATGTCCTCCATTTATACACAGTCTGTCTGACTGTGGATTGGCGGAGTCCAAATTCTTTCAAGATGGTTTTGTAACCTTTTCCAGCCTGATGAGCATCAACAACGCTTTTTCTGAGGTCCTCAGAAATCTCCTTTGTTCGTGCCATGATACACTTCCACAAACATGTGTTGTGAAGATCAGACTTTGATAGATCCCTGTTCTTTAAATAAAACAGGGTGCCCACTCACACCTGATTGTCATCCCATTGATTGAAAACACCTGACTCGAATTTCACCTTCAAATTAACTGCTCATCCGAGAGTTTCACATATTTTTGCCACTCACAGATATGCAATATTGGATCATTTTCCTCAATAAATAAATGACCAAGTATAATATTTTTTCTTATTTGTTTAACTGGGTTCTCTTTATCTACTTTTAGGACTTGTGTGAAAATCTGATGTTGTTTTAGGTCATATTTATGCAGAAATATAGAAAATTCTAAAGGGTTCGCAAACTTTCCAGCACCATTGTACGTACATGATTTGGAACAGATAGCATGTTCTGAATGGATACAGGTACGAATAGGAAGCAGACTAATTTTTATGCCTGCACAAGTTAGTAAGGATGTGTAAAGGTCTGGACTGGGATCAGGCTGGATACAACAAATTCATCCAAGCGGAAGTTTTTACTTGCATGTAGGTGTAAGAGATTGTTCAAATAAGAAGCTTACAGCCTGGCGCAAAGAAAATAATAACTCTGTGAATGAGATTTCAAGAAATTGACCCATGCACATCTCAAGTTGAGATTAGTTATGAACTGGAGTGATGTAGCTGAGGTTGAGGATCTGTCAGAGCCAGAATTCACACTCCATGTTGACAGGGCTGGCATTTCTACCTTTGGGCTTTTCCAGTGGCAGGTTTCACATCGGTCAAGGCCACACCCACTTTGTGTTTAAATCAAAATGTAGATATTTGAAGCACTAAAAATGGATATAATCATAATGAGTTTCTGCTCTTCATTATAATAAAATGACTCTGGATGTGCTCAAGAGCCCTTTCTTTCTGGGGGTATCTCAAGTGTGTGTGTGTGTGTGTGTGTGTGTGTGTGTGTGTAGCAAGGGTTTTGTTCCTGAGCGAAGTGTGATGAAGCTTCGGAAACAGGTGCAGGAGCGAGGTCACTGTCCTAGCTACACCACGGATGAGAAAGGTTCTTCCCTTCACATGTTTCTCTAGTACTGTGTATATATAAAATACAGCACATAGGATAACGTACAGTAATGTTGTAAAGTAATACTTATTTAAATGTTTGTGTGACTTAGGCAGGTTTTAATTGATCTGTGGTGGCTTTCCCAAAAGTCTCTTCACACTAAGAGCATCTTAACTAGGAGAGAGAGTGTTCATCGGGATGCTCACGCTACCATTTAACGATGATCTTTGCGCTACGATGCTTTTGGGAAACCCACCCCCTGATTGTTTCTGACATGTATGAGACTGTGTGCATTTCTTTGTCTGTGCTCACATGAATGTAAATCAGTGAAGTGTGTACAGTACCAGTCAAAAGTTTGTACACCCCTACTCATGCATAGGTTTTTCTGTATTGTGAACATTTTCTATATTGTAGAACAATGCTGAAGACATCAAAACCATGAAATAACATCTGAAACAGATATGGAAATGTGGTAAACAGGTGTTAAAACCCCCCAAAATGTTTCCTATTTTCGATTCTTCAAAGTAGCCAGTGTTTACCTTGATGACGCTTTGCACACTATTGGCATTATCTTAACCAGCTTTATGAAATAGTCACCTGGAACGCTTTTCAATTAACAGGTGCCTCGTCAAAAGTTAATTAGTGCAATTTCTTACCTTCTTAATGTGTTTGAGATCAAACAGTAAATAATAAAAATACAGTAAATAGCCCTATTCCACAACTGTAGTAATCCATATTATGTCAAGAGAAAGGACATCCATCATTTCTTTAAGACATGAAATATCTTTTAATGAATAAAAATAAACATTGAATTAGAAGGGGCGGCACAGTGGTGTAGTGGTTAGCAGTGTCGCCTCACAGCAAGAAGGTCCTGGGTTCGAGCTCAGTGGCTGGCGAGGGCCTTTCTGTGTGGAGTTTGCATGTTCTCCCCGTGTCTGCGTGGGTTTCCTCCGGGTGCTCCGGTTTCCCCTACAGTCCAAAGACATGCAGGTTAGGTTAACTGGTGACTCTAAATTGACCATAGGTGTGAATGTGAGTGTGAATGGTTGTCTGTGTCTATGTGTCGGCCCTGTGATGACCTGGCGACTTGTCCAGGGTGTACCCCACCTCTCGCCCATAGTCAGCTGGGATAGGCTCCTGCGACCCTGTAGAACAGGATAAGTAGCTACAGATAATGGATGGATGAATTAGAAGGTGTGTCCAAATTTTTGACTGGTACTGTGTAATATTGATGCAATATATAATTAATAATGAACAACAAAAAAAACAGTCCCAGCTTAGCAGTTAAGGGTTTTATACAACAAAGCTATTGAAGTCTTGAGTATGATTGCTCTGAAGATGTTGATTTAAATTTCTATAACAAGCCGCAAGACAAAAATCACATATGGTGTATATAGTATTTTAAAATAGTTTACATTTTTCATCTCATCTCATTATCTCTAGCCGCTTTATCCTTCTACAGGGTCGCAGGCAAGCTGGAGCCTATCCCAGCTGACTACGGGTGAAAGGCGGGGTACACCCTGGACAAGTCGCCAGGTCATCACAGGGCTGACACATAGACACAGACAACCATTCACACTCACATTCACACCTACGGTCAATTTAGAGTCACCAGTTAACCTAACCTGCATGTCTTTGGACTGTGGGGGAAACCGGAGCACCCGGAGGAAACCCACGCAGACACGGGGAGAACATGCAAACTCCACACAGAAAGGCCCTCGCCGGCCCCGGGGCTCGAACCCAGGACCTTCTTGCTGTGAGGCGACAGCGCTAACCACTACACCACCGTGCCGCCCCGTTTACATTTTTATTAAAATAAAATATTTTATTAAGTTTTAAATGTGATTTACATGGCAGACACGTAAACATGACGTACATCAAAATGAATAAATACAGATTTGAGTTTATTTCTAGGTGCAGTTTGATCATAAAAACAAATATGTTTGCACTAAGAGTCGGCAGTATTTTAAGTGTTTTTTTTTTTTTTTTATACAGATCCAGAAGAGTTTCTTACTCTCATCATGCAAGACATTCTGTCACTGGAGCCTCTTCTGAAACTGTAAGTAAGACACCATGTCCCTCATGAAGGTTTGATGACAATTCAAATAGATAGATAGAATAAATAAATAAATAAATAAATAAATAAATGCAAAGGGAGATCAGCAAGCACAACAAACCAAGATGGAGTGGATCAGGAACAGATGTACTGAATGATACTTCACATTGTGGAGTGTTTTGTGTCTGTAGGTGAGTAGTGATTGAGTCTAGGTGTGTGTAATCAGTAGTCAGGTGACTGTGAATGGGACAGTGAGTGTGTATGCTGAGAAATGGAGGTCAAGCCATATCTGTAGGCTGAGGAACATTACATTACATAACGGGCATCATCCAGAGTGACGTACCCGGGGTTAGGTGTCTTGCTCAAGAGCACTTCAGCCATTCCTGTTTGTCCAGGGAAACAAACCAGTGACCTTTTAGTCCCAGAGTTGCTTCTCTAACCATCAGGCCATGGCTTCCCAGTTTAACAGTTGGAGTTTATACTCGATTCCAGTGTTGACATTCCATTAATTATCTACAACAGCTATTACTTAGTATTTAATCTTTTGTTTAAATTCCCTTAATGTTACAGTGGGGCAAAAAAGTATTTAGTCAGTCACCAATTGTGCAAGTTCTCCCACTTAAAAAGATGAGAGAGGCCTGTAATTTTCATCATAGGTATACCTCAACTATGTGAGACAAAATGAGAAAAAACCCAGAAAATCACATTGTCTGTCTGATTTTTAACGAATTTATTTGCAAATTATGGTGGAAAATAAGTATTTGGTCAATAACAAAAGTTCATCTCAATACTTTGTTATATACCCTTTGTTGGCAATGACAGAGGTCAAGCGTTTTCTGTAAGTCTTCACAAGGTTTTCGCACACTTGCTGGTATTTTGGCCCATTCCTCTACCTCTAGAGCACTGATGTTTTGGGGCTGTCGCTGGGCAACACGGACTTTCAACTCCCTCCAAAGATTTTCTATGGGGTTGAGATCTGGAGACTGGCTAGGCCACTCCAGGACCTTGAAATGCTTCTTACGAAGCCACTCCTTCATTGCCCGGGCGGTGTGTTTGGGATCATTGTCATGCTGAAAGACCCAGCCACGTTTCATCTTCAGTGCTCTTGCTGATGGAAGGAGGTTTTCACTCAAAATCTCACGATACATGGCCCCATTCATTCTTTCCTTTACATGGATCAGTCGTCCTGGTCCCTTTGCAGAAAAACAGCCCCAAAGCATGATGTTTCCACCCCCATGCTTCACAGTAGGTATGGTGTTCTTTGGATGCAACTCAGCATTCTTTCTCCTCCAAACACGACAAGTTGAGTTTTTACCAAAAAGTTCTATTTTGGTTTCATCTGACCATATGACATTCTCCCAATCCTCTTCTGGATCATCCAAATGCTCTCTAGCAAACTTCAGACGGGCCTGGACATGTACTGGCTTAAGCGGGGGGACACGTCTGGCACTGCAGGATTTGAGTCCCTGGCGGTGTAGTGTGTTACTGATGGTAGCCTTTGTTACTTTGGTCCCAGCTCTCTGCAGGTCATTCACTATGTCCCCCCGTGTGGTTCTGGGATTTTTGCTCACCGTTCTTGTGATCATTTTGACCCCACGGGGTGAGATCTTGCGTGGAGCCCCAGATCGAGAGAGATTATCAGTGGTCTTGTATGTCTTCCATTTTCTAATAATTGCTCCCACAGTTGATTTCTTCACACCAAGCTGCTTACCTATTGCAGATTCAGTCTTCCCAGCCTGGTGCAGGTCTACAATTTTGTTTCTGGTGTCCTTTGACAGCTCTTTGGTCTTGGCCATAGTGGAGTTTGGAGTGTGACTGTTTGAGGTTGTGGACAGGTGTCTTTTATACTGATGACGAGTTCAAACAGGTGCCATTAATACAGGTAACGAGTGGAGGACAGAGGAGCCTCTTAAAGAAGTTGTTACAGGTCTGTGAGAGCCAGAAGTCTTGCTTGTTTGTAGGTGACCAAATACTTATTTTACCGAGGAATTTACCAATTAATTCATTAAAAATCCTACAATGTGATTTCCTGGATTCTTTCCCCCCATTCTGTCTCTCATAGTTGAAGTGTACCTATGATGAAAATTACAGGCCTCTCTCATCTTTTTAAGTGGGAGAACTTGCACAATTGGTGGCTGACTAAATACTTTTTTGCCCCACTGTATGTACAAGGTTTGGCGTGACACAAGTGTGGCATGAAAATGTGTCATCATAAAGAGTGGCATCATAATGTGTCAATCAACATGCCATTTGAAACACGCTTACTGAGTGTCTTATCAGCAGATACTGATTCCCAAAACAGTGCTGATCAGTTTGTCTAATCAGTTGCATACCTGATTTTTACCGTCCAGGGAATGCAGCAAGCATTTTCCAACCATCAGGTAGAATTGTGTTCACAGTGTTGGACTTCTCTTTGTCTTCTTTTTCCTCTAGAAAAAGAGAGGTCATCACACAATTGCTACTTTCTTAAGATCATTCCGGCTCATTAAAAATGAATTTGATTATGTTAATCACTTGTCATATTATTTTATAACTCTAACATATATTTTTGTTTAAGAGAAAATATATTTCTTTTTTGTGCACATCTAGTAATGTCAAAATTCTATTTTAAAGGGTTTTTTTTACATACCGTAGGTGGTGAAAATCCTCTGGATCGAAAAAAAAAATTAGTGCACACGTTTGTTTACAGTTAGTATTTAATATTTGCTATTACAGATGTACAGAAACTGCCTGTACACATTTAACAAATGTCAGTTTGAATAAGCATACAGTTAGGTCCATAAATATTTGGACAGAGACAACATTTTTCTAATTTTGGTTCTGTACATTACCACAATGAATTTTGAACAAAACAATTCCGATGCAGTTGAAGTTCAGACTTTCAGCTTTAGTTCAGTGGGTTGAACAAAATGATTGCATAAAAATGTGAGGAACTAAAGCATTTTTTAAACACAATCCCTTCATTTCAGGGGCTCAAAAGTAATTGGACAAATTAAATAATTGTAAATAAAATGTTCATTTCTAATACTTGGTTGAAAACCCTTTGTTGGCAATGACTGCCTGAAGTCTTGAACTCATGGACATCACCAGACGCTGTGTTTCCTCCTTTTTAATGCTCTGCCAGGCCTTTACTGCAGCGGTTTTCAATTGCTGTCTGTTTGTGGGCCTTTCTGTCTGAAGTTTAGTCTTTTAACAAGTGAAATGCATGCTCAATTGGGTTGAGATCAGGTGACTGACTTGGCCATTCAAGAATATTCCACTTCTTTGCTTTAATAAACTCCTGGGTTGCTTTGGCTTTGTTTTGGGTCATTGTCCATCTGTATTATGAAACGCCGACCAATCAGTTTGGCTGCATTTGGCTGGATTTGAGCACACAATATGTCTCTGAATACCTCAGAATTCATCCGGCTGCTTCTGTCGTGTGTCACATCATCAATAAACACTAGTGACCCAGTGCCACTGGCAGCCATGCATGCCCAAGCCATCACACTACCTCCGCCGTGTTTTACAGGTGATGTGGTATGCTTTGGATCATGAGCTGTACCATGCCTTCACCATACTTTTTTCTTTCCATCATTCTGGTAGAGGTTGATCTTGGTTTCATCTGTCCAAAGAATGTTCTTCCAGAACTGTGCTGGCTTTTTTAGATGTTTTTTTAGCAAAGTCCAATCTAGCCTTTTTATTCTTGAGGCTTATGAATGGCTTGCACCGTGCAGTGAACCCTCTGTATTTACTTTCATGCAGTCTTCTCTTTATGGTAGATTTGGATATTGATACGCCTACCTCCTGGAGAGTGTTGTTCACTTGGTAGGCTGTTGTGAAGGGGTTTCTCTTCACCATGGAAATTATTCTGTGGTCATCCACTACTGTTGTCTTCTGTGAGTGTCCAGGTCTTTTTGCATTGATGAGTTCACCAATCCTTTCTTTCTTTCTCAGGATGTACCAAACTGTAGATTTTGCCACTCCTAATATTGTAGCAATTTCTCGGATGGGTTTTTTTCTGTTTTCGCAGCTTAAGGATGGCTTGTTTCACCTGCATGGAGAGCTCCTTTGACTGCATGTTTTCTTCACAGCAAAATCTTCCAAATGCAAGCACCACACCTCAAATCAACTCCAGGCCTTTTATCTGCTTGATTGAGAATGACATAACGAAGGAATTGCCCACACCTGCCCATGAAATAGCCTTTGAGTCAACTGTCCAATTACTTTTGGTCCCTTTAAAAACATGGTGGCACATGTTAAGGAGCTGAAACTCCTAAACCCTTCATCCAATTTTAATGTGGATACCCTCAAATGAAAACTGAAAGTCTGGACTTTATGTCCATGTCCATTATATAACTATAACTTGAATATGTTTCAGTAAACAGGTAAAAAAAACAAAATTTGTGTCAGTGTCCAAATATATATGGACCTAACTGTATGTGCTTTTTATTTGTAAGAACAAACTTTTATTTATATATATATATATATATATATATATATATATATATATATATATATATATATATATAGTCATAAATGAACACTAACACTGTGTGTGTACAGTATGTAATTCTATGCATGTACAGTATTTTTGTATTAAACTCTTTTTCCTGTCTTTATTTAGGAAATCATGTAATCAGTCTAAAGGTGCAACAGAGATGGAGCAGACGAGTTACTTGTACCAAATTTTCATGGATTACAACCACAGTCTGGTTTTACCGACAGTTCAGCAGCTGCTGGAGCATTCTTTCTTCAACAACAACATCAAGCTAGCAGAGGTAAATTTGTGTGCGTTCGTCCTAATCCATTACATCTTCTATCTTGATCGGTAGACTGTTGAAATTGTAATGTGATGTTGCCCTGTAGATGGGGCTGTTGGTTCACTCCTGATGTCAGTGAGTCATCAGCAGGTAACACTGAAGAGCGAGTCCAAGTGACACTTTCTAATAATAACACCTCCGCACCCAAGTAAAGGTGCAGTATGAGTGTTTTCCTAGTTTTTAGTAAACTCCTATTCCATTTCCATTGTAAAGTAGATCACAAGATACCGTCCTTCTGTAGGATTAGGAGTTTTGTGATGAAAGACAAACTGCAAAATGCACTCCGGTAATGCATGGTCACGTATACACTGCTAGACAAGTAAGAACAATGAGGAACTGGAAGAAAGAATAGAGAGGGAGATGTAAGGGAGAGAATGCAAGAGAGGAAAAGAAGAAAAGTAGAAAGAAAATAGAAGTAAAAACGGGAGATTGAGAAGTAGAAAAGGAAAGGAGAGAAAAAGAATGCAAGAAAAGTAGAACGAGCAAACAAGGAACAGAGAAAGAGGATGCCGAGAAAAGAAAGAATAAAGGAACTGAGGAACCGGAAGTAAAGAAAGGGAAATGTGAGTGGATTGGAAAAAATAGAGTGAATTAAAGATAAGGATATGAAAGAAAGAAAGCACAACTTTATTCATCACACACTTGTGAAATTTCCTCTCTGCATTTAACCCATCTGAAGCAGTGAACATGCACGTGCACACACACACACCCAGAGCAGTGGGCAGCCATGCTAACAGCGCCCAGTTGGGACTTGGGTGCCTCGCTCAAGGGCACCTCAGCCCAAGGCCGTCCCATACTAACCTAACCTGCATGTCTTTGGACTGTGGGGGAAACCTGGAGCACCCGGAGAAAACCCACGCAGACACGGGGAGAACATGCAAACTCCACACAGAAAGGCCCTCGCCAGCCGCTGGGTTCGAACCCAGAACCTTCTTGCTGTGAGGCGACCGTGCTAACCACTACACCACCGTGCCGCCCAAAGACAAATTGAGAATTAAAGGACAGGAAAGTGAAAAAGAGAAAGAAGAAGAAATATAAAAAAAAACAATAGGGAAGAAGAAAATATGACATCACCAGGTGGCAGCTGGAATTCAACTTCCTGAAAATTCCATCAATTGTGAAACGTTTTAAATAGTAAATAAACACTCACTGATCACTTTATTGGACCACCTGTGCACCTGCTGATTCATTCAATCAGCTAATCACGTGACAACAGTGCAGTGTATAAAATCCTGCAGATACACGTCAAAAGCTTCAGTTAATATTCACATGAAAATTAAAAATGGGGGGAAATCTTTCCACTCCTCGCAGCCAAGAACAGGAATCTGAGGCTATAGTGGGTAAAGGCTCATCAAAATTGCAGCTGAAGATTTAAAAAAAAAAAAAAAGTGTAGCCTGGTCCTTTTCCACTCTCTAAACTACCCAGATTTCTCACCATCATAATCATCATTTATCTATCATAAAGACTCCAAGCGTGACCTATAGGACTTTGGAATTCCAGCTGATACATGGGGACATTTGGCAATTGACAGCGGTGCTTGGAGATCTACAGTTGGTGCTGATGATCAAATTCTTTGCGTCATGTCACCACTGTCTGGCAATGTGTTGTCTCCAACGAAGAAGCTCAACGTTCCTGACTGAACAACCAATGCCAGCACCAACTGTAGGTCTCCAAGCACCTCTGTCAACTGCCAAATGTCCCCATGTATCAGCTGGAATTCCAAAGTCCTTTAGGTCGTGCTTGGAGTCTTTCTAGTGTAGACAAGGACAACCAACTGAATGTTTACCAGTGGTGAGCTCACCATAGAGGACACACATGGGAATTCTGTTCTCATCCATTCTGTAGACATGGCCAGAATCTGTATTAGGGCAGTAGACATGTGCAGCCCTTAACCGCCATGCAATGGAGTAGTAAGGTGCCTCCTTCCCTCCAGTAGCCTGGGGTGGTGCCTTAAGCAAGCACTAGCAACCCTTCGCTCCCCCTGGTCAGAGTTACAACTGAAGACTGGACTCACCAGCCTGCACGGAGGAGACCACCACCTGGTGTTTCAATGGGCAGGAAGGTGGACTCGGCAAAGTGTTTGTGGAGCGCAGTCAGGGCACAGTGCAACATGTAGAACACTGTTGGCCATCTACTGCATCCCAACCTAGCTCCGGCCGTCTTGATTCTGTCTTGCTCCGGACCCAGTTAGGTCAGGACGAGAAAGTGAGGCTGACTGCTGCACAACTCTCCCTCACTCTAATCCAAGTCACGTGCAAGTCATGACTTCAAATTCAAGTCCTGTGGCAATGGGCAAGTGGCAAAGCAGCAGGTGCAGAAACACTGGAAGCTGTAGTCATGAACCTGCACACAGGTGGCCTAGGGCATAGAGTCGCTCTCTGCTGTAACAAAGCAGCAGCAGAGTTCAGCAGCCCCTTGGGTGTCTGAGCAGCTCTGTTTAGGATTTGCTCTGCTCACCTCCATGGAGGAAGGAGCTAGAAAAGGTGCCCCAAACATGGCCTGCTTCACCTCACCCTGGCCAGCAGTCAAACTTATGCTCACTGGATGGGTAATTTTTTTTTTTTTTTTTTACACCATTCTGTATAAACTCTAAAGATGGCTGCATGAAAATCCCAGGAGATCAGATTGTCTGATTGGATAAATACATGAATGTACAGGTGTTCCTAATAAAATGATTGGTACGTGTATTTAAAAACTAGCAACTGCACTGAATTGGTACCCCATCCAGGGAGTATTCCTTCATTTGCGCCTAGTGTTCCCAGGATAACGCTCCAAGTCCACCACAACCTTGACAAAGTGCTGACTGAAGATGAATGAATCAATGAAAAAAAAAAAAACTTACAATCTAAAGAGTGTATGTTTGTTGCAAGTAAAGAAACATTTTTACTTTTGTTTTAAAGGGTGATGTTCCAAAGTTTAGGTGTTAAGACACTAATTGACCTGCCCTCATGATTAGTTTCAGAGGACTTGAGTGTGTGCACTGGAATGTAGATATGGAGACACTCTGAATATTAAGAAGCAAATCTTTAAAGGTCAAAAGCAGGAGCAGACTGAAACTGGTAACCAGTCTTGTTACCTGTGCCAAGGAGGTTATGTTTTTGGTGTGGTTTGTTTATCTGACTGCAAACAGGATTGTGCAAAACTTACTGACCAGATTTCCATGAAACTTGGTGGAAGGGTGTAGCATTGGCCAAGGAAGAACCCACTGACGTTTGGAAAGAATCTGAGTTACAGGATGGATCCATGAATTTTGTTTCACTTTCGCTAACATTGCTAGATACACCGTTTGGCCTTGGTGGAAATCTGCACTGGCAGCATGGCGGTGTAGTGGTTAGCACTGCCGTCTCGCAGCAAGAAGGTTTTGAGTTCAAGCCCAGTGGCTGACGGGGGGCCTTTTTGTGTGGAATTTGCATTTTCTCCACATGTCTGTTACCCCTTTTCCACCAAATCAGTTCCAGGGCTGGTTCGGGGCCAGTGCTGGTTCACAACTCGTTCAACTTGCGAGCCAGCTGAGAACCAGTTTTCTTTTCCATAGCTCGCGGTGCTAAGCGAAGACACGGCATTACGTCACTGTATAGGTCAGTTACGTCGTTGTATACGTCATTATGTCGCTGTATACGTCAGTTACGTCGCTACGTTTGCATAAACCTTGGTGCGAATATCGAAGCAAAAACAACATGGAAGAAGCAGCAGCAACAACAATAATAATAATGGATGACTTCGCGTTTGTACAGCTTCTGCTTCTCGTCGCTTAAAAATAGCGATCTTTCGCGGTCTTGTTGTTGGTCTTAACAACTCCGCCCCCGCTGACGTAAGCGGTTCTTTCCTCTGGCCCAGCAGAGAGTTGGTGCTAGCCTGGAACCGGTTTTTCTGGCCCCAGAGCCAGTTCTTTGTCAGTGGAAACAGAAAACCCGGTTCCAAACTAAGCACTGGCCCCGAACCAGCCCTGGAACTGCTTTGGTGGAAAAGGGGCATCTGTGGGTTTCCTCCAGGTGCTCCGGTTTCCCCCACAGTCCAAAGACATGCAGGTTAGGCTAACTGGTGGCTCTAAATTGGCCGTAGGTGTGAATGTGAGTGTGAATGGTTGTTTGTCTCTCTGTGTCAGCCCTGCGATGATCTGGCGACTTGTCCAGGGTGTACCCCACCTCTTGCCCATAGTCAGCTGGGATAGGTTCCAGCTTGCCCAGGACCCTGCACAGGATAAGTGGTTACAGATAATGGATGGATGGGATGGAAATCTGCACTCACAATACCATAAAGTCCAAGAGATGGCAGTAAAGTCCGAGAGTGATAAAACATAGCCAGTGTAGAAGAATGATGACTCCATATTACAATCCACATTGACAGATTCCAGTAATCCTCTGGGAAGCACATGTAGGCTAGTTGCTCAAACATCACATAGAAAGTAGTCATCATGGAACACTCTGGGGCAGTGATTTTCAAAATATGTCTTAATATGTCTTGAAACAAACAGGCTGCGGAATCATTGCCAGGAAGTATGATTCATCCAGACATATAAAGTGGTTGTGGCTGCAAATTTGTATATCATGGAAGAGTTGACTGTTGTCCTTGACGGAGGTCTGAGCTTTCAGAGTGCCCTTCTAGTTGTTATAAGATATTTGTGAAGGCTGGTGGCTGAGTTGCGTATATTGTAGCTGATATCTGTGATGTATTCAAGGTTTTAGTTGAAATGCTTGTAAAAAAAGAATTACTAATGAACATGTAGCATCTTTTGACTTCAGTAAATGAGGAATGTATTTGCAGTTTACACTTTACAAAGGAACTCACACAGCTGACCACCTTCCACATTTACATTAGTATGGGAAGCCTAATGGTTAGAGAAGCAGCTTTAGGACCAAAAGGTCGCTAGTTTGATTCCCTGGACCAGCAGAAACGGCTGAAGTGCCCTTGAGCAAGGTACCTAACCCTGAACTGTTCCCCAGGGTGGTCTGGATATTTTGTATGTCACTCTGGATAAGAGTGTCTACTAAGTGCCATTTATTTTATGCTATGTTATGTTGTAACACTTTATTAATCCCAAGAGGAAATTAGCAGAATTACAGCATATTATATTTTTGCAGCCACCTCTCACCTTTTATTTGTATCTTTCTATGACTCCAGGTGCCTTCTTGCCTGATCCTGACAATGCCTCGCTCTGGGAAGCAGTTTAAAATGTTTCCAAAAATCATTCCCTCATTACAGCTAGATATCACTGCTCTTCTGTCCAACGGTAGGCCAATTATGCCTTCATTAAAATCCATCCCATTGTGATTGTGTAACTTAACTACAAAAAGTGTAACGCCGTCACCATTTGTATCTCTGTTTAGCACTCCAAATGTATCTGTATTCGGATCACTTGTTCATGTCCATATGGAAGCATAGACCTCCCTTATGTGTGACTTTGTTGTTGTATCCTCTGAGACACACTTCTAATTTTAACCAGATGGCTGGTGAACTTTTCCGACAAGCTTTCTAAAAAAAATTGTAATGCACCTCATATTGATCTCTGTATTTGTGTCTGGCGTACACCATATGGCCATGTAGACACCTCACCATCACACCCTTGTGGGTTTTTTTTTAAACATCCTGTTCCAGATTTAGTCCTGCTTTGTTGTTGAAATAACCGCCACTCTTCTGGGAAGGCTTTCCACTAGATTTTGGAACATGGCTGTAATGATTTTTGCTCATTTTACAGATGTTGGGTGAGGAGACCTAGGGTGCAGTTCCAATTCATCTCAAAGGTGTTCAGTGGGGTTGAGGTCAGGGCTCTATGCAGGCCACTCAAATTCTTCCACACCGATCTTGTCAAACCACGTCTTCATGAAGCTCAGTTTGCGCAGGAGTATTGTCATGCTGGAACTGGTTTGGGTCCTGTAGTTCAAATAAAGGGAAATTGTAATGATCCAGGATACAAAGGCATTTTATATATAGTGTGCTTCCAACTTCGTGGCAAAATTTTGGCGAAGAACCACATATGGGTGTGACGGTCAGGTGTCCACATACTTTGGCCATATACAGGTAGTCGTCGACTTGCGACTGCGTTTGGTTACGACTGACCGGTCGTAAACCGATCTGGTCGTAAGTCGGCCTATGTTAAATGAACGGAAGTATATTGTGATGTGTAATGATATATTGTAATCATCTTAAAGGCTTATTTTATTAACATTTTCTTATTTCATTACCTTGGCTCATTATTTGGTTTAAGTCAAACACTGCATACTATACTGCATACAGTACAATTCGTTTAATATGTGCAAAACAAAAAATATGAAATGCAGGTGTGAAAAATAGAAAACATTTTAGTTTGAAACGTACCAAAATACAAATGTAAAACATAGCAAAATACAAAACTTAGTCACCGCTGGCATCACTGGTGCTTGGCTGTGGGTTGTCTACGTCATCATCAGCTGTTGCAGCGCTCGGGCTGGCGGGAGCATTTGCTCGTTTCATAAACCAGGAGCTGGGGTGGAAACTGTTGTACGCGGCGAGAGGCTGGACGCTGGGCGCTGCGGGGAGCTGGGGCGGAAACTGTCGTACACTCAGCTGGGAAACACTTGCCAGTCATAACTAGACGGTCGTAAAGTCGATCGGTCGTAAGTTGCATAGGTCGTAAGTCGACGACTAGGCTACCTGTAGTATATTATGTGTTCATTCTGAACGATGTATCTATTCGTATTCAGTTACTTCACTACTTTTATATGCATGTACTGTATGTGTGTTTTAGGTCTTCAGCAGTGTGTGCTGTGTGGACAGTTGGCACATGTGGAGTGCAGCCAATGCTTCACAGATTCAGTTTTCAGCAATACAGGATTCAAGGTTTTCTGTAAAATGTGTTCAGCTCAGGTGGGTTTGTTTATACACCTAACAGTTATTCCACAAAATCAAGTCGTACATGAGCTGATAGCCGACGAGGCGCGTAGCACCAAGTCGCATCCTCGACGAGATTGAGTGGGATAACTGTTTTATTCTATCTACATTCACTGGATTTTGAGAAACGGAGCATTTTTATTTTTTTGCAAATTCAATAAATAAAAACTTTCTACAAAACGTCCGACAAAATAATTTCCGCTTCGAATGTAAACAAACCGGTGAAATGACAGTAGCAATTTGTGAAAAATGCTATAATACTTAGGAAAAAAAAAAAGATATGTTCTTACCATCAAATACTTTCATTCCATTTTTATTTTTAATTTTTTGGGTTTGTTTTCGAGTGGAGATTTTATTTCATCCTCGGTTGGTTCAGTAACACGCGCCATCGTTTTTCTTCTTCTTCAGGGATTTTTGGCGGCTGGCAAACTAATTTAAAGGTGCATTACTGCCACCAACTGGGCTGGAGTGTGGAACAGGCGATATTGGAGGGGAGACTATTTTAGCTATTTCTGTTTCTTTTAAATACTTGATAAAGTGATATATCCGACTTGATGCACTCCACCATTTTGTTAAGGTTAAGGGTTTTTTGTCATTTCAACTGTATACAGTTGGTACAGTACACAGTTAAAATGAAACTACGTTTCTCCAGGACCACGGTGCTACATTAAACATCACAGGACTACAATCTACAATACGACATAGAGTGCAATGAGTGCAAACATTTCAGGCAATAAACTACACAACAGACAGACAATAAACGACACAAACAACATAAGGTACAGAGTTGAGTGTGCATATTGAGGTAGTATATGAAAAGGGAATAAATAAACCTTGTTGTGAGAGAGACTTTGTAAAGCAATAGTGCATTATTGTCCACTGTGCAAAGACTGCAGTGTGAGTGGTGTGTTCAACAGTCCATGAGAATCAGTCCAGTCCTTCAGAGTTGGAGTCTGATGGCATGAGGAATTGAGGTAGTATATGAAAAAGGGAATAAATAAATGTAAACCGTGTGTGTGTGTGAGAGAGAGAGAGAGATTTTGTAAGCAATAGTGCATTATTGTCCACTGTGCAAAGATTTTGTTTTTCTCTCCTCACAGTATATGAGCTGATAGCCTAGCAGTAGAGTAGCCAGGGCACGCAATTGCTCATATCCAGTGAATGTGGATAGAATAATTTTTATTTATGCTGCACGAATATCCGTAATGTTGTTTTTGTTCCAATTTGTAATAATGTCTAGCAAAGATGTTACCTTTCAAATTTGTTCAGTTCAGTTCCTGGAGGCTAACGCTTCTTTTACAAAAATGCCTTCTAGATTGTGTTGGAAATTTTTGATCCCGTTGTATATCACACTCAGGTCCACTCTAACCCCAGCCGACAGTCTCACAAACCCACATCCCTGCACCTCCCTGAAGGATTTTCTCACTCGCACAGTCCTGATAGACTAGAACACACGCCCCCACGAGAAAAACTGGAGCTGTTTGCTGTACTGTGCATAGAGACCAGCCACTATGTTTCGTTTGTCAAACACGGACCAAAACCAACCGACTGGATCTTTTTTGATAGCATGGCTGACCGAGTGGGTGAGTGCAAAAATGATGAATGAAAAATGCATCATGGAATAACTGTATATTTTAGTTTTGCTTCAGTCTGAGCTTTTTATTTCTGTATGTTTTTGTTTGTACATTTGTGTGTACGTACAATTTTACTAATTTATACAACCGGTTCTTAGGTGAAACTAACGGCTACAATATTCCGGAGGTTAAAGCATGTCCAGAAGTGGCACGCTACCTCACTATGCCTCTAGCTGAGCTGGCTAAGCAGGTACCTCGTGAAATGGATGGTGTGGCAAAGAGACTCTTCTGTGATGGCTATATGTACCTGTACCGGAGCCCCAGCATGGCCCTGTATCGTTGATGCAATCATGTGATGCTCAAAACAAATGTCTACACATTGACCCACACATTTTGAACTCAAGTCTAACATGCCTATTAGTATAACTAATGATATTAATTCTGAAACCGAAACTTTCTATCCCACGTTTAAGTCTTTAGCGGTTTATTGGATTTGGGCTGCTTTTTGGCACTAATGGGAAATACAGTATTCTTATATACGGTAAATACAGTATACTTTGCATAGTGCCTTGAAATGACCATTGGATATAGTTAATGCAAAATATTACTGTTATCATCAAATGTGAATTCTTAGTGCCACCATTTTTATTCAGTTTCTAGGAAATGATGTCTGACCTTACAAAACTCATGAAATTTACTCTGAAAAGTGGAAGAGTGGTGATTTCTTTTACCAAGTCCAGTAATTCCAGAGTTGCATTTATTGCCTTATTTCTTCACAAGAGAGATGTGAGAAATGTAATGTCAATCATACAACATCCTGTTGAACCAAATACAGAAATCACTGCCAGACCTGTGCATATTGGGATCACCGAGACGAAACAAATATTATAAACCCATGAAATAGCCTGCTGTATACATTATATAATGGCACTACTGCCTTTACAAGTGAAAACAAAAAGTCAAGAATGAGCACAAATTACTATACATTTGCTGTTAAGTACAACAAAAAAGTTTTGCTGTGTAAACTAAATAAAAACAGAATGTGATGATTTGCAAATTATGGAAACCTTATATTTCAAAAGCCAGCATCTATGACGGTATGATGGTGCATTAGTGCACGTGACCTGGGTAGCTTGCACATCTGGGAAGGCATCATTAATGCTGAATGATGTATACATGTTTCAGAGCAATATACTGCCATCCAGATGACGTCTTTTTTTTCAGGGAAGGCTTTGTTTATTTCAGCAAGACAATGCCAAACTGTATTGTGCACATTTTACATCTGCATGGCACCATAGTAAAAAGAGTGCAGGTGCTAAACTGGCCTGCTTGCAGTCCAGCCCTGTCTCCTGTTGAAAATGTTTGGCGCATTATGAAAGAAGCACAAAATATGACAAAGGAGACCCCGAACTGTTGAGCAACTGAAATTGTATATCCGGCAAGAATGGGACAACATTTCTCTTTCAAAACTACAGCAATTGATCTCCTCAGTTCCCAAACGTTTACAGAGCATTGTTAAAAGTAGAGGTGATGCAACACAGTGGCAAACATGCCCCTGTCCCAGCTGTTTTTGAAATGTGACTGGCATTAAATTCAAAATGAGCATACAGTTGAGGTCAGAAGTTTACATACAGTGACATGAATGTCATCTTGGATATGAATGTCATGGCAATATTTGGGCTTTCAGTAATTTATTTGAACTGTTTTTTTCTGTGGCAGAATGATTGTACAGCATACATCTTTAATTTTAAAAAAATACTTGAATTTGGTGCACAAGTTTTAATTTTCTTTGGGTTTTCTGAAATCAACCAGGGTCAAAAATATACATACACCACACCCGGGCGCTCTAGTGTGGCTGCCCACTGCTCTGGGTGTGTGCGCGTGTTCACTGCTTCAGATGGGTTAAATGCACAGGATGAATCTCACTGTGCTTGAAGCATGCATGTGACAAATAAGGGCTTCCTTCTCCTAATATTTGGGTAAAATGTCTCTTGGCAAGATTCAAATAAATTACTGAAAGCCCAAATATTGCCATGACATTCATATCCAAGATGACATTCATGTCACTGTATGTAAACTTCTGACCACAATTGTATATTTAAAAAAAATTCTCAGTTTCAACATTTTGATATGTTGAAATATAGGATTTCTATGATTTTACAAATCATCACATTGTTTTTATTTAGTGTATATAGCATCCCAACCTTTTTGGAAATTATGGGATTTGATCATATAAAGGAAGCTTTTCTGTTTGTTTTTAGTGGCATTGTGCCCATTTTTTTATTTTATTTATTTTTTCTTTTGGGAAAGGGTTGTGAACCATGGAAAACATGTGTTGTGTGTCATGAACATGCACTTTAAATGTCTTTTTTTTTTTTTTTTAATATCTAATACAATCAGATGTTTCTCAGGGAAATTGCTATTTTTGGATCACTGGTTTAATAAACGTACTTTTAAAAGTGCTGTCGTAAAATGCTGCTTTTGAATTTTTTTTTAAGTGGGTTTCCTCCTGGGCGGCACGGTGGTGTAGTGGTTGGCACTGTTGCCTCACAGCAAGAAGGTCCTGGGTTCAAGCCCAGTGGCCGACGAGGGCCTTTCAGTGTGGAGCTTGCATGTTCTCCATGTGGGTTTCCTCCGGGTGCTCCGGTTTCCCCTCACAGTCCAAAGACATGCAAGTTAGGTTAATTGGTGGTTCTAAATTGATCATAGATGTGAATGGGTGTCTGGGTGTCAGCCCTGCGATGTGACTTGTCCAGGGTGTACCCCACCTCTCGCCCATAGTCAGCTGGGATAGGCTCCTGCGACCTTGTAGGACAGGATAAGTGGCTACAGATAATGGATGGATGGATTTCTTTCCATTTTCCAAAACATGCTGGTAGGCTACTCTAAATTGCCCCTAGGTATGAACAATAGTGTGAATATGTGCATGTGATGGATTGGCATCCAATCCTGGATGTATTCTCACCTTCTGTACAGTGTTTCTGGGATGGGCTTCGGGTCCCAAAAGACTGAGAGAAAGATAAATCTTGAAACCATTGGTACATTTGTTTGTATTCTTCTTTCTGAATCTTTCATACATATCTTCTCTTCCCTCTTCAAATCTGCACCATTTCTAAACAATTATCTACTACCCCGATTCCAAAAAAGTTGGGACAAAGTACAAATTGTAAATAAAAACGGAATGCAATAATTTACAAATCTCAAAAACTGACATTGTATTCACAATAGAGCATAGACAACATATCAAATGTCGAAAGTGAGACAGTTTGAAATTTCATGCCAAATATTGGCTCATTTGAAATTTCATGACAGCAACACATCTCAAAAAAGTTGGGACAGGGGCAATAAGAGGCTGGAAAAGTTAAAGGTACAAAAAAGGAACAGCTGGAGGACCAAATTGCAACTCATTAGGTCAATTGGCAACAGATAGTTTTCACTGATGTCACGGCATTCCGGGGAACGTCCCCCAGCTGCCATCTTGGAGGGCAAACAAAACGGACCATCGCCACTACTGGCTACATTATCTCGGTCGAATTTATGAAGTTATATAGTCAGTTTCCTAAAATAAAGATCAATGTCGGCAAAATCAAGCAAACAGAAGTATATAGATACACATCTCACGGTATGCAGCCAAACTGGCCTTGATTGGGGGAATTGACCCCTACAAAGTGGACAAAGATGCATTTTCAAGTGTCTATGCAGGGCTGCCAAAGCCTGAAACTGCCAAAGCCTGCTCCAAAGCCTGAAACTGACTTCATCAAACTTTAAAGGCTGTCTGATATATATACAACTTTATATATTCACAGCGCGCCTTTTGGCGGATGCTGCCTGAATCGCGCAGATCCGATTTTTTTTTTTTGGGGGGGGGCGTTGGAGTGTCCGATTTATAATTTCAAAGTAAATTCTGTATTAAAATTACTAAATAAGCAAATCCGTTACAGTCCATGAAACAGGAAGTATAAGGATGAGAAAAAAAGCAGTTTAAATCGGGAAGCTGCGCACGTTTGCGCAGTCCTGCACACCGCTCAGGACTACAGAATAGACCTAAAATGTTTTTCAAAAATGACCCTTGCGTGAGTGAAGTGACAAGTTTCAAATAGAAACGTGACAAACGAGCGATATTAAGTGTACATTACAATGTAAACGTACACTCAGCGGTTCCAGTTAGGCATTCTCCAGAGATTGTTCACATGATGTTTTGGTTTCCAAAAACAAACTTAAACACAATTGATTGTTTATTTAAACAACTTACCACTTATAAAATGATCGGAGCAGACTTTGCTGTGTTTGGAAGGCTGATAATCCTTGCGGTTGATTCTCGCAAGTCATAGATTTCTCCTTTGTATGCTGAGTTTCTTTGTTTGCTTGCCTTCGTGCTCCCGTACAGTGGGAATTCCATAAAAGCTCCGCTTGACTTCATCATCTGACCTATTACGACAGCCGTGAATACAAGTTTGCACCATTGCTAGCTTTAAATAAATGTAAATAATATATAAATGAATGTAACTCGCACGCTACAATGTGTGCTCAGTGACCCGTACGGTAAACTAGCCCTCCAAGATGGCCGCCAAAAGGGACTCCCCGACTCTGTGACGTCATGTGAAAACTATCAATAGGTCATTAACATGACTGGGTATAAAAAGAGCATGTTGGAGTGGCAGCGGCTCTCAGAAGTAAAGATGGGAAGAGGATCACCAATCCCCCTAATTCTGCGCCGACAAATAGTGGAGCAATATCAGAAAGGAGTTCGACAGTGTAAAATTGCAAAGAGTTTGAACATATCATCTACAGTGCATAATATCATCAAAAGATTCAGAGAATCTGGAAGAATCTCTGTGCGTAAGGGTCAAGGCCGGAAAACCATACTGGGTGCCCGTGATCTTCGGGCCCTTAGATGCCACTGCATCACATACAGGCATGCTTCTGTATTGGAAATCACAAAATAGGCTCAGGAATATTTCCAGAGAACATTATCTGTGAACACAATTCACCGTGCCATCCGCCGTTGCCAGCTAAAACTCTATAGTTCAAAGAAGAAGCCGTATCTAAACATGATCCAGAAGCGCAGACATCTTCTCTGGGCCAAGGCTCATTTAAAATGGACTGTGGCAAAGTGGAAAACTGTTCTGTGGTCAGACGAATCAAAATTTGAAGTTCTTTATGGAAATCAGGGACGCCGTGTCATTCGGACTAAAGAGGAGAAGGACGACCCAAGTTGTTATCAGCGCTCAGTTCAGAAGCCTGCATCTCTGATGGTATGGGGTTGCATTAGTGCATGTGGCATGGGCAGCTTACACATCTGGAAAGACACCATCAATGCTGAAAGGTATATCCAGGTTCTAGAGCAACAGCTCCCATCCAGACGACGTCTCTTTCAGGGAAGACCTTGCATTTTCCAACATGACAATCCCAAACCACATACTGCATCAATTACAGCATCAAGGCTGCATAGAAGAAGGGTCCGGGTACTGAACTGGCCAGCCTGCAGTCCAGATCTTTCACCCATAGAAAACATTTGCCGCATCATAAAATGGAAGATACGACAAAAAAGACCTAAGACAGTTGAGCAACTAGAATCCTACATTAGACAAGAATGGGTTAACATTCCTATCCCTAAACTTGAGCAACTTGTCTCCTCAGTCCCCAGACGTTTACAGACTGTTGTAAAGAGAAAAGGGGATGTCTCGCAGTGGTAAACATGGCCTTGTCCCAACTTTTTTGAGATGTGTTGTTGTCATGAAATTTAAAATCACCTAATTTTTCTCTTTAAATGATACATTTTCTCAGTTTAAACATTCGATATGTCATCTATGTTCTATTCTGAATAAAATATGGAATTTTGAAACTTCCACATCATTGCATTCTGTTTTTATTTACAATTTGTACTTTGTCCCAACTTTTTTGGAATCAGGGTTGTAAATGTATTATGAGAAATTGGAGGGGAAATAAATAATGAACAGAAAACTAAAATGATGACGATTTGGAAGGACCCGCTAAAAGTAGTAA
Source organism: Neoarius graeffei (assembly GCF_027579695.1). NCBI lineage: Eukaryota > Metazoa > Chordata > Actinopteri > Siluriformes > Ariidae > Neoarius > Neoarius graeffei. Next base: position 88,865,606 of record NC_083572.1, read on the forward strand.
TACAACTGCCAAACTCTAATATCTAATATATAGTAAATACAACTGTCCATCTGAAGTACTACACTCCAATGTTTATGCACTTTCATAACTGAGATATGTTCCTTCCTGACTTGAGGTTTAACTGTCCCTGATATGCCTGTCCATTTTAAGATAAACAGAATGTCTCCCACACAAGGACAATGTTGTTTCACAGGACAATCTTTAAAAAGCTATCAGAAACACGTTAGATATGACTCGATATTACTATAACTAGGGATTAAACCAAAGAAAAGAATTTTCCAAGATGTCATGAAACATTTCCAGAAATTATATATTAAAACAGACAGTCCTGATATCAGTGAATTGTTTAATATATTATTCCAAAAGAGTGCTCCGTCTCTCACTTGAAGCCAGGATAAAAACGCAGAGGTCTCGTTTTCTGACCATAATAGACCACAGAGCGTCCTGTGCTGCATCATAGACAGACGTGAACGACTGACATCATAAACTCCAGTATCAGCTAAACATGACTTTAAAGTGCAACTGAGTAGGACCTTAAGTCAATACATTTTTGACCTCCTAATCCAAATCTCTATCATTTCTCTGAGACAGAAATGATATTGAATAGAAAGAAAAGGAGACTTTCTTGCTTAGGCTTCCAGTGTCTCAGGTTTTCATCCTGAGTTTAAAAAAAAAATCCCAGTAATCTAGACTACATGAGTTTAGCCCTGATTTCCTTGTCGCAGAGTAATTCTGCTGAACTGCAACAACAAGGACGGTGACAAATTGTGTTTTGAATCTCATCTCATCTCATTATCTCTAGCCGCTTTATCCTGTTCTACAGGGTCGCAGGCAATCTGGAGCCTATCCCAGCTGACTATGGGCGAAAGGCGAGGTACACCCTGGACAAGTCGCCAGGTCATCACAGGGCTGACACATGACACAGACAACCATTCACACTCACATTCACACCTACGCTCAATTTAGAGTCACCAGTTAACCTAACCTGCATGTCTTTGGACTGTGGGGGAAACCGGAGCACCCGGAGGAAACCCACGCAGACACGGGAAGAACATGCAAACTCCGCACAGAAAGGCCCTCGCCGGCCACGGGGCTCGAACCCGGACCTTCTTGCTGTGAGGCGACAGCGCTAACCACTACACCACCGTGCCACCCGTGTTTTGAATATTATTTGAAATATTTAAATAAATGTTCATAAAATAAATCCATACTGAGGGGGTCTGTGGAGCTTATTTTACAGTTATAGGGGTCTCCAGCTACAAAAAGGTTGAAAATGATTGCTCTAGACCTGACAGTCGTTCTAGAGTATATGTTTGTCAGTACTGTACTCCAGTGGGCATGAAGCCCAAAAGGTAACTGCATGGTCTAGGCAAAAAACTGACCATCAGTTTTTTAGGTTCCATTCATCCAAGAGTTTAATTACTTTAATGATTTCATAAATCTAAATAAATTAATGACGTGTGGTTTTATTCTTAGCAACTGAATTGAGCCGACCATTAATGTGTTGATGAAGATGTACTTGACCTCAATGAAAAGCTTTTTCCCCACAAAGTTTTTCCATTCAGGTCAATGAACTTTGAGTCAGTTCGACAACATGGTAACCACAGCAACCGAGCGCACACACCATTGGGAGAGTTTCATAGAATTTTGAGTTTGACCTCAAATATAAAAGCATTAAATCAATTTTGTAGATGTTTTTACATTACAGGCATTTAGCAGACACTCTTATCCAGAGCAGCATACCCAGAACAGTTGGGGGTGAGGTGCCTTGCTCCAGGGCACTTCAGCTATTCCTGCTGGACCAGGGAATTGAGCCAGTAACCTTTTGGTCCCAAAGCTGCTTCTCAAACCATTAGGCCATGATGTCTCTGTTTTTATAGCATTCAAGATGAATGCTAACGCCACCACTCATCCATCCATCCATTATGGGGGAAACCAGAGCACCTGGAGGAAACCCATCCGGACACATGCAAACTCCACACAGAAAGGCCTTTGCCAGCTGCTGGGCTTGAACCCAGGACCTTCTTGCTGTGAGGTGACAGTGCTAACCACTACACTACCGTGCCACCCACCACCACTCAGTGACTTCCATATACGGTGATATCAGTGAAAATCCTCAAGCAAGAGATGATGTGATTGGTCACACAGTCTAGATACCATAAACGATGATAATGCAGTGCAATTAACAGTTATTCCATGAAATCGAGTCTGAGCTGATAGCTGACGAGGCACGTAGCACCGAGTTGGCTATAAGCCATGTATGATGAAATTGAGTGGAATAACTGTTTTATTCTATCCACATTCACTGGATTTTGAGAAACAGCATTTTTATTTTTATTTTTTTGCAAATTCAATAAATAAAAACTTTATACAAAACGTCCGACAAAATCATTTCTGCTTAGAATGTAAACAAACTGGTGGAATGACGGTAACAATTTGTGAAAATGCTATAATAATAATAATTCTTGCAAAATAAAAAAATATACGTTCTTACCATCAAATACTTTCATTCCATAGTTTGTTGCTTTTTTTTTAATTTTTGCGGTTTTGTTTTCAAGTAGAGCTTTATTTCATCCTTGTTTGGTTCAGCAACACACTCTGCCATTTTGTTTTCCTCTACTCATGGTATACGAACTGATAGCCTTGTATTAGAGTAGCCAATCAGAGTGCACGATTGCTTATATCCAGTGAATGTGGATAGAATCATTTTGAATATACTACGGCTTGTGTTTGTAAAATAACAGGAAACTCTAACACTAGCGAATATTAAAGTTGCATAAAGCCTATTTAGGGGTGCGTACACACCATTTCAGAAATGTAGTAGGTGCGTAAACACTACCACTTCCATGTTGCTGAACTGACCCGGAAGTACATTGACCTAAATAAAAAACTGTCAGAGATCTTGCATAACTGTCATATGTCTGTGATGATTCTCAATCATCCAGGTCATAGTAAACTGTGGGTGGTAGAAATGGGCAACTGGACTTGCTTGAAGATTCTTGAAAACGTTTCACCTCTCGTCCAAAAGGCTTCCTCAGTTCTGTCTGACTAATAGGGAGTATCAGATATTTATCCTCTCCTGGATCAGAATCAGAATCAGAATTCTGATGACCAGCTCATCTAAGGTGTCATTGAGGCATCATGTTGGTGTGGGTCACTGGAGGCTGGGTGTGAACGGCGAGTCATTAGGGTGATCAAAGGATTGTCCATTAGGGTGATCAATGGCAATCTGACTCTCTCTGTCCTCCTGTGAGTCACTGAAAACAGCTGGGTCCTGGAGTACACCCAGCCATCAGGGAAGAGTGTCCAATACCGCCTTGTAGATGGTTGACAAATGATGTCTTAGACCACCACCTCTGTTCAGTGATGGCTGTTCCAGGTTGACAAAAATGGCTTCTTTAACTCCTCGCTCATACCAACGATCCTCTCTGGCTAAAATGCGTACATTACAACCCTGAAATGAGTGTCCTTTGTTGTTAAGATGAATGTAGACAGCCGAGTCCTGGCCTGAGGAGCTGGCTCTCCTGTGTTGGGCCAAGTGCCTGTATAGCGGTTGTTTGGTCTCAACAATATATGAATCCACTTTTGCAGGAGTTGCTCCCAGCCATTGGTTTAGATACGTGGATGATACCTGGGTTAAAATCAAAATCCAGGAGGTGGAAGCTTTCTCGAAACACATCAATGCAGTGGATAGCAACATCAACTTCACTCGGGAGGATGTCAGGGGGATAATCTAGCCTTCTTGGATTGTGATGTACACATTAGACAAGACAGAAGCCTTAGTATCGAGGTCTACCGGAAACCCCCACACACAGACCAGTACCTACTTTTCGACTCTCACCACCCACTGGAACATAAATTGGGGGTCATTAGGACCTTGCAACACAGGGCTCAGAACATTCCTACAACATTAGAGGGAAAAGAGAAGGAGCAGAATCATATCAAGAAAGCACTTCAGAATTGCGGTTATTCCAACTGGGCTTTCCTAAAGAGCATAAAAAGGAACATAACTGACAAGGATGATAACAGGAACAAATGCAAGAACAGTGTCATTCCCTACATTTCTGGTCTATCTGAGAAACTCAGGAAGATCTTCTACAAACACAACATTCCGGTACATTTCAGACCCAGTAACACCCTGAAGCAGAAACTGGTCCACCCTAAGGACAGAATACCCAGACACAAACAGGACAACGTAGTGTATGCAATTCAGTGCAGTGAGAATTGCACGGATTCGTATATTGGTGAGACCAAACAACCGCTATACAGGTGCTTGGCCCAACACAGGAGAGCCAGCTCCTCAGGCCAGGACTCGGCTGTCTACATTCATCTTAACAACAAAGGACACTCATTTCAGGATTGTAATGTACGCATTTTAGCCAGAGAGGATCGTTGGTATGAGCGAGGAGTTAAAGAAGCCATTTTTGTCAACCTGGAACAGCCATCACTGAACAGAGGTGGTGGTCTAAGACATCATTTGTCAACCATCTACAAGGCGGTATTGGACACTCTTCCCAGACGGCTGGGTGTACGCCAGGACCCAGCTGTTTTCAGTGACTCACAGGAGGACAGAGAGAGTCAGATTGCCATTGATCACCCTAACGGACAATCCTTTGATCACCCTAATGACTCGCCGTTCACACCCAGCCTCCAGTGACCCACACCAACATGATGCCTCAATGACACCTTAGATGAGCTGGTCATCAGAATTCTGATCCTGATTCTGATCCAGGAGAGGATAAATATCTGATACTCCCTATTAGTCAGACAGAACTGAGGAAGCCTTTTGGACGAGAGGTGAAACGTTTTCAGGAATCTTCAAGCAAGTCCAGTTGCCCATTTCTACCACCCACAGCATAACTGTCATAGTATTTTATTTTCAGATTGGCCTCAAATACAAATATATTAATTCAGTGCTTAGCAGTAGACACAGTTTTCATATCGGTGAGAGAAATCCGAAGAGAACACTTAGCACAAGGGGACACACTGATTGCCAGTTTGCATAACTGACCTGGAAGGGCATTGTCCAAAATGATGAGGGGGGAAAAAAACTTTGCAAGATCTTTTTTTTCCCCTCCATGTCTGTTCAATCCATACAATCCATTTTACTCAAATATTGTTTTTCATTAACTTTGTAAATATTGTCTATATTGCTTCTTACTACTCAGCATTTTAGCCAACACTTGTTTTTAAATGTGCAATATAGCAACAATTCATGTGTTTCTGAGTAAGTGCTTTGGGATGCAGTCTTGAATAGTCCTTAAAATTGGAATGACTTACCACGAACACCAGTCAGATTTATCCACATGGGCATGGTTGCAGTGGATCCAGTGCCTATTCTAACGCTGGGCATGGAATGCCAGTCCACTGCATACACACCTAGGAGCAATTCAATGATGCAGTCCACTTTCCAACATGTTTTTGGGAAGTCAGAGGAAACCAGAGAACATGAAGGAAACCCGTGTGTGTACAATGAGAAACTCCACACAGATAGTAACCCAAGTGCAGGATCGAACTGGGGACCCTGGTGGTGTGATGTGGCAACACTACCAGCTGTGCCACCATGTCATGCAGCTTCTAACTCCCAAACAAGTCACATACACTCATAAGCAATAGCCCATCCTTTTCAACACCAAGATGCATATTGTATTGTCTTAGCAAAAACAGAATTGTAGAAATAGAGAATACAGAAGTAAGAAGACTTTCAGTAGTCACTGAACTTCAGAAGAAGAAAGGCAGAAGAGAGGGAAATTAGACAATTTTCTTGTCCTAAAGTAAAACTTACACTGGATGTTGGCACAGAAGTGAGTTATCTGACAGTGGAATGTGGAGATGTCTTTCTTTCTTTCTTTTTCTTTTTTACAGGAAACCATTAAAACTCCTTTCGGCCACTAACAAATGCTGTAATATCTTTTTTTGACCTTAGATCTTAGTTATTACAGCTATGTGCTACATTAAGCTATGAGAGCAGGCCGGAGTCTACTAAGATGATCAAAGAATCTGGGAGACAAATCTGACATCAAACACACCGTGGTAAAACTAGGGGAGAATAACAACATGAGGCACATTAGTGGGTACATCCATTAAACGTGAGTGTACTCTCGAAAGTCCCCTTCGAGGTCCCTTCATCAATACTGCATCAATACTGTTTATTCACTTGAATACTGATATATGGGCTGGACTGAGGCAGTGGGTAGTGTTTCTGCTTCACAGCTCCAGGTTCCCTGGGTCGATCTTGGCTACTCTAAACTGTCCCTCAATGCGAATGAGTGTGTGAATGTGTGTGTGCATGGGAGCTTGTGATGGACCAGTCTCCCATCTGTGGTGTATTCTCACCTTGCACCCAGTGTTCCCAGAAGAGACTCCAGGTCCCCCAAGACCCTAATGTGGATAACGCAGAAGAATGAAAGAATATTGTTGTGTGATCACAAAAACAATCAATACAACTTTGGTGACTGTGGAGTCAAATTAGTTTCACTGCTAAAATATAAAGCTACAAGTCCTAGTGATGTAATTTTCCATTTATTCTTCTGATCATCAAGAATCACTGTTCGTGAAACACATTAAAGTAAATACCCCAGTGATCTGCAGGAAGTAACTCTAAATTTCACCATTTCTTATCTGGCATTACAACCCCAGTTCCAAAAAAGTTGGGACGCTGTGTAAACTGTAAATAAAAACAGAATGTGATCATTTCCAAATCATGGAAGCCCTATATTTCATTGAAAGTAGTACAAAGACAACATATCAGATGTTGAAACTGAGAAATTGTATTGTTTTTTGAAAAAATATATGCTCATTTTGAATTTGATGTCAGCAACACATTTAAAAAAAAGTTGGGACAGGAGCATGTTTACCACTGTGTTGCATCACCTCTATTTTTAACAACACTCTGTAAACATTTGGGAACTGAGGAGACCAATTGCTGTAGTTTTGAAAGAGAAATGTTGTCCCATTCTTGCCTGATATACAATTTCAGTTGCTCAACAGTACGGGGTCTCCTTTGTTGTATTTTGCACTTCATAACATGCCAAATGTTTTAAATAGGAGACAGGTCTGGACTGCAGGCAGGCCAGTTTAGCACCCGGAGTCTTTAACGACAGAGCCATGCAGTTTTAATATGTGCAGAAAGCAGTTTGACATTGTCTTGCTGAAAGAAGGAAGGCCTTCTCTGAAAAATATTTTGTCTGGATGGCAACATATTATGGAGCCGTAGAGGGGACATGGTGAATAAAAAAATAACAAAGCATGGGAACGAATTATAAGGCGCGTGCACGAGTTTTAACCCGTGCGCACGCTTTGCGTTAAGGCGTGCGCTCGGGTAGTTAAAAGTGAGGGGACGAGTTACAAATCGTTCCCTCGCTTTCATTAAGGCGTGCGCACGAGATATTAATACGTGCACTCGAGTTATAAAGGCGTGCGCACGGGTTTTTAAAAGGTGAGGGAACGTCTTAAAACGCGTTCCCTCGGTTTATATCCAAGGCATGGGAGTGCGTTAGAACACGTTCCCTCACTTTCCATGGTGTGGAACTGGGAATGACATGCGCAATGCAAACGTGCGCAACGAAACCTGCAGAAGGAAGGAGCACATCCACCACGGAACTCTTCTTCCACAACAGAACGGTAATTAAATTATGCATTTTTTCATACTTAACATACATTGAGCTATCATACTCATTTTGCATTGAAGGTAGGCCTACTGTTAAACAAAGAGTGCCATCTGTGATGTTAAATCTCCATGCTAGCTGCTGCAGGCTGCACGGCAACCATCCTGATAGCTTTCATCATGACACAGATGACTCTAGCCATCATTTTTATTTCTAATTTGTATCTAGAATGTCGATTGAACATGTAGGTGTCATCCTTTAGTTATGGATTTGTGCTGAATTGTGCCGTAGATTTCATAATTTGTGCTGGTTTCAATTTTGAGATATTTTAAGTTATAGATCATGAGCTTTGCTGAGCCTTGCACCCCAAATTATCTTGCTCCAAATCTAACTAAAATGATCTAATCTTTAGTGCTGGCTGTGCTCTAATTTGTGCCGTTGAAATTATCAATTGTGCTATATAGGCTTTTGTAGCCTATATAATTATTTATAATACATTTATATAGTTAAAAAATGATAAAAATGGTTAAACTTGGTTTGTAACTTGTTTCTCTTCTTTAGGGGCATGGAGAACTTCAAACCTCTAATAAAGGTCCTGAGGGAAAGAAATACTGATGAGGCAAGGATTGCCAGGATTCTCGAAGACAAGGTACATTTATCACTGATGGGTATAAGCATAAGCTATGATTTAATCAATTATTTTATTAAATCGAGAAGTTTCAGTACCAAGAGTCACAGAAACAAAATTCAGCTTTATTCTATAATTGTTTATGGTCACCAAACCAAAGGATATAGACAATATAACACAATTTGCTGATTTTCATAGGCCTATGTATAATTTAAGTGACACAATTAAGACTTAAAGGAAAATTCCAGACCAAAACACGTATGGCCTGTAATCCTCCTGTCACAAAATACCTGATGCAGTTGATTTGTTTCATAGTTGCCCCATATTCTATTCTTCTGACCCCTCCCCACAGCTAAAATGCAGTTAGGGACTCAATGATCCTGCTCCTGCGGGTATTTTTGTGCCTCCAAACTCAATTTCTTTTTCATGGATTGTACATTCTTAGTGTCCAGATACTCACACATGTATACTTTGTCACTTTTGTGCTTCCGTTCATACAGATCTAGTGTTACATCTCTATGCCTGGTCAAAATACAGGCTAGATTTGTATGAACGTCAGCCCAAAAGTGACAAACTGCACACATGTCAGTATCTTGACAATTGAGTTTGGAGGTACGAAAATACCCGCACTAGCCTAAGGATCCCATTTGTTAATACCCGCACTAGCCTAAGGATCCCAAAGTAACTCCCATTATAACTGCATTTTAGCTGTGGGGAGAGGTCAGAAGAATGGAATATGGGGCAACAATATGAAACAAATCAACTGTTTCAGGTATTTTGGGACATTATTACAGGCAGATTCAGGCCTTATGTGTTTTGGTCTGGAATTTCCCTTTAAAGCGGAACTTCACCCATTTTCAAACATATATTCATATGTTCACTGATATTTAAGAAATACATCTACCAATCTTCTTTGTCATTTTAAAATGTATTATTATAATTATTTATTCAAATAATTAATTAAGTTGAAGAATAGGTCTCCCCATGACCCAAAGTAACCCAAAATAGCAGATCTACAAGCTCACAATGAGTTGCATGTTGAGAGCTACTTCTTAAAGTTTTGTTTATTATGGATTTCTTGATAAATAACATGGTTTAAATCTTGATTTCTGACAAACTAAGATTTTGTTGTTTACATTATAGTATAAATAGAAACTGCACATCCCTGATTCTGAGAAGGTAAATTTTTAATTAGGCCTATTTTGTACTTAAAATTAACCTTTACTTTTCACTTTTCTGTAGTTTTTGTTCAAATTGCAATAATATTAGCTACAACACTATTTTATTAGTTAAAAAGTATGACCTATTTGTAATAAACAGATTGTTTTTATGTCATCTGTTTTTGTTTGTATATTATTATATCAATACAATTTGAATGCACCGTGGAATTACATTTTCTAAGCTAACCTATACTAACCCTGTTATATCTTTACTTTCCACAGATTGATGTCTCTGTGATTCTGCTGATGTCAGATGACAATCTAGCCAAGTACATCCCCCACTATGGTGATAGATTGGCTGTGTTGGCCTTCTGTCGTAAGCAACAATCTACAGATGGAAACACAGACAGGAAGAGTCACGATGGAAACACAGACAGGAAGAGTCACTTGTTGGAGAGACTAAGATCAAAACTCTGTAACCCTAATCCATACCCCATCGAAATTAAGAAAAGTAAAATTTCGCAGAAATTCATTGGAAACACAAATGCTAAGAAGAAGGAGAGGAAAGTGCAACTTGGATGGATGATGTACAATGACAAAGACAAGGAATTTAAGCAAGTTAGACAGTCAAAAGGAGGAGGAACAAGGGATGAAAAAGTAGATAGACTGACAACAGTAGAGGAACTCAAAGTAAAGGCAGAAAACCTTTTCTTCCCGGATGGAAAGGCTAACCTTTTTAAGCTCAAACTCAATGATGTGCACTGTACTGTCAGGGATACCTCTCACAGAATTCCTGACCCGGAATGTACAGTTGAAGACTTATACGAAGCAACTAAGGTGAAACTCCTCAGGCTGTATCTTTTCACAAAGCCCAAGCACATGGAACATTCTTATATAGTAGACGAAGAGGAACCAGAAATTGAGGCTGTGTCATCTGTACTCCAGGATGAGAAGCAGCAGCTGATTACAATTGAGATTTTAGAAGAGGGAACTTTTGACTTGAAGAATGAAGATCCACGAGAGCTGATGAACCAGCAACTACAGTCAATCCAGGACACGAAGATGGACCACTGGCAGGGGCCCCCCCTGGAACCCCACAAGGCATCTGAACAAGGAGACGATATCCAGGAGCTAATTGAGAGCATAAATGCAAACAGAAGTCCGACCAATGTGAGGCAGAGCACCCTCCCGAGATCCCACCAGACATCTGAACAAGGAGGCAATATCCAGGAGCTACTGGGCATCAATGCACACAGAAATCCCATCAATGTGAGGCAGGAGACACTACAGGGGGAGCTACTGGAGGAGGACAGCAACGCACACAGCAGTCCAATCGATGTGAGCAACTCTTCTGATACTGATAGTGAGGTTATAATTGGAGCAGAATTTAGTGAATCACAGGATCTAGAAGACACTATCCCTGATGATACTGGACTGACAGTGATTGTAGTGCGAAGAGGATTCGTTCTCACTGACCTAATGAACATATTCAGTGACCCAGCTATTATGGAGAAAGAATTGTCTGTCCGCATGAAACTTCCCAATGGAAAGTTGGAACCAGGACATGGCTCTGGTGTTTTCCGTGACTGCTTATGTGACTTCTGGAAAGAATTCTACAGCAAGTGCACTTTAGGTACAGATGGCAAGGTCCCCTTCTTAAGACATGAATATCAAGAGCACAAATGGCAAACTGTTGCAAGAATTCTTGTTAAAGGTTGGCTTGCAGTGGGGTATTTCCCTATAAAATTTTCCCTTCCATTTCTGGAGGAAGCCTTTTATGGCAACACCTACAGCAGTGTCAGAGATTCATTCATGCACTGCATTTCGATAGGACAGAAGAAAACCTTGAGCAGGCATTGGACAACTTTCAATCTGTTGAGCCAGATGAACTCTTTGATGTCCTAGATGCACATGATTGTCACCAGAATCCCACAGAAGAAAATCTTTCAGCACTTCTGTCACAGTTGGGTCACAAAGCACTCATACAAACTCCCATGTTTGTGGTTGAATCTTGGAGGCCTATTCTGAGTGATCTAGCTAAAACTTTGACACCACAGAGACTAGCAGAGATCATGCTAGAGCGAGTTCCAACACCTACATGTGTGGGAAAAATCCTTAAGTTTCCACAAGATATGAGTGCCCCACAACGCAGAGTGGCACGACACCTTAAGAGATATATTGAGGAGATAGATGACCGCACTTTAAAGCTCTTCCTCCGCTTCTGTACTGGAGCTGATCTTCTATTTGGAAAAGACATCACCATGACCTTTTCAGAAACCAGTGATTTCCAATGCCGTCCAACAGCCCATACATGTGGATGTAATCTGGTGGTACCAGTGCAATATCAAAATTACCCAGACCTCCGCAGTGATTTTGATACCATCTTCAACAGCTCGATCTGGGTTATGGACATTGCTTAAACATCAAGTAAGTATATGCTGTCTTCTGAGAATGAATAATCAGTGAGGTTATTATATACTGTAGCTATGTTTGTAACCTTATTCAACAGGTCAGTATTTTGTGTGTTGTGTGATTGTTGTCAGGTTCCAGACTGCTGACTACTGAAGAGCAAGCCGATCTTCTGAGCCGATCTTCTACTGGAAAAGAAGGATTGAAACAAGTTTGAAAATCACATTCAGGACAAGCTATGGAGTTGTTGACTATGGGCATGTATTTTTTATTACAGACAGGTTGTAATTTTGAGTTTATTCATTTTCTTTTGATGCATCGATGTAGCATACAACCATTTACACAACCTCTGCTCTGCCTAAAATGTGTCACACTTTAAGATGTAGTTCCAGACTGCTGCTATTTTACTCAGGTGCCTTGGTTCTCAGCAAGTCTGCTTTGTACCACTTGCCAAAGATGTTTGAAGTATTATTTATATGTTTGATTGTTCAAATTCAATTGTTAGTTTGAAGAAGTATAGGCTACTGAGCAGGGAAGCACAAAGGTTGCAAATACTATTGATGTGCTGACTTAATTTAGTTTCTCTTCCTCAATTTCTGATTCATTAAGAAGATTCATTAAGTTTAGATATTAATCAGTTGCAACACAGCCTTTTAAAAGATACTGTTTGAACATTGATTGCTTATGATGTTATATGATGAATATTGCCTTCACGTTGAAATTATTGTTGAATTGTTTTGTTTATTTAGCTGAAATAGTTTAACTGAAAAAAAAAGTTTTATTGTTGAAAGGGTTTACTGTTTAAAACATACAGTATCTGATTTTTATTGTGTTGTGGTTTTTTTTGTGTTTATTAACATATTAACACCACATTCATTCAATGTCAACTATTTCATTGATATTTTAACTATTTATTACAAAGACCTTTGCACATTTTGCAGAATACAAAAAGAAGGGGTATTTGAAGAATCACTGTAGCATTAGCATTTGATGAGCCAGTTGCTCTATAAAGACAGTGCTGGTCGGTAACAAAGAACCAGAGAGTCCCTGGAATCCACTCTGAGAAACTAGGAGGTTGAGTTGAGTTGAACTTTATTTGTCTTTGAGGAAATTTGTCTTTGGCATGGAGTGCTACATTGCGTATAAAAATGCAATACACCAGACATCATCAATAATGATAGAGAAACAACAGACTCCTGGAGAACAGTAAGTAAAGGTTGCAACTGTCCTGAACATTTCAATTTATAGTAAGTCCATAGATGATTCCTAGTTCATTCATCTTGTAGAAAAGGTAAGAAAGTAAGTCCTGGTATGTTTACCTCACAGGTGATTTCATCAAAAGGCAAAATACATCAGAAAAGGATAGCCATTTATAGGTTACATTAGGCCAAGCCAAGGCCAACCTCTTCATCTCCAAGGGACATAGCCTACTAAGGAGGATGGGGAAGTTTGTCTAGTAGGGTAATAGATTTATGGATGAAAGACTTCCTATATCTGTTGCTTCTATAGGCCTATTTGCTCGTTCTGAAGCGCCTCCTGGAAGGTAGGAGCAGATATGCAGAGTGAAGTATGAGAGGGGTCACGAATTGATTGTTTATCCCCTAATATCACGATAGTAATTTGAACTTTGGGATACACAAATAGGTTACGTGTTTTTCTAAACAATCCCTATGCACACGACAAAGGTATGTCTGTCTACATGAATTCCAGCCAAAAGAATGAGTGGAAGCGGAATATGAGTCTTTCATTGCCTATATCAAGTTTGAGTTTTTGCAGCTGGAGACCGGATAGCCCAGACACAAATGAAAAGCGGTTACGATGCCTACGTAAATGTGAATATCAGATACTCCATCTCTTCATATCTAGGCATAATAAATATAGGCTACGCATAATGAATGAATTAACCACAACAATCGTCTGAGAATTATAGGCTACACATATGGACCTCTTTAAAGTGCTTAGCCTACGGTAGACCACATGCGGTGGGTCCCGAACCGAATATAGCTATAGCAGATCTGAAGCAACAAGCGTGTAGGCTAATAGATTGTAGTAGGCCTAATTCTGTTTTTGGTGCAGGGCCATCATTCAACGGAATATAAATTAGGACAGCTGTGACGTAGGAGCCTATCAGTAGTCACAAACGTAAAAGGTAACACGTATCATGCTTTATAGGTTATGTTACTGTATAGTTCCACCCGGCTCTGAGTGGTGACTTTATCCTTTCTTACTATATTTGGCTTTAGGGATAAGTAGTAGGCCACAGCTGTATAACAACATAAACTTACGAACATGAAATCAAACTTTGTCGCTCTAGTGCTGTTTTGGTTATGGTGCTCTCCACGGTGCTGAAGCGAGGCCACTGCTAATCCAATAACATAGGGTTAGGCTACTACTAGCCTACTACACCAGGTAAAATGAAACAGTTGCTTGATTGATTGAAATAGCATTACAACATAAATCCTTAAAGACGAATAGCACATGTAGTCTTTATTTTTTCCATTTTCTTGTTTACAATAACAACATCACCGAATCCCATGGGGAATTGACTGAGCAATTCGAGTTCTATAGGCCTACTTCCAAACAGTAGTGCTTTTGGTGGCTGCACGTACCCACACACGTTGTGTGGGTAGATTGCCCGAGGATGCGTTCCCGTTTCCAGTTTAAGTTCCCCGGCTACTTATTTTGCATATCAACACAAGTTACACAACAGTCTATAGCTCAATACAGTGAATGTCGATGCAGAGAGAGAGAGAGAAAGAGAGAGAAAACATAGAAGAATGACAATAGGGCTAATCGCCTAGGAATGTATATAGGCTACCCCAGGTTTGTGTAGGCTAAATGTTATGACAGTGTGCTCTGAAACCTCGCCTGTCACATAGGCTACACAGTAAAATGTATTCTGATAAGACAATAAAGTGACTTGCTGTTTGTTTCTTTAACTAAAACTAGTCAAACATTTTAGCCTACTTAATAGCCTATGCATTCGCAGGAACATTTATTTGTGCCATGTGCACGTTGAAGTGCGCGCGCGCGCGCGCGTGTGGCACGCGCATGACTTTAGCTTTGAGATGAATTCACCAAAGCATGCCTGCTTCCAAAGCATGAATCTCAGAATATGATAAATCATAACTTGGTCTATGTGTTCATCTGCAAGCGGATAGCATCCCTGAGTGCAATGTATAGTTCTACAGCCTGGTGTCTGTCATTGGGAAAACTCAAATTCAGCTCATCCATTATGGTTATAGATAGGTCAAAAATGTCTTTGTCACAAGATAGTGCAGTAAGGAACGTGCATGCATCTTTGGCTGTTTGAAGATCAGCATTGCTTGGTGAGACCTTGAAGTCATCTGTCCCCCATAGCTGAGGCACCATAAACATGGCATTTGGGATCCCGCTGGGACAGTTTGGGTTCTTCGATGGTCGGATCCGGTGCGCATTCCAAACAGCCGTGACCTCATTCAATTCTTCCTGTAAACAAATTGAAATGAATATTGGAAATGGATGGCCTAAACAAAACAGGAATGCATCCAGCCCTGTTTCACGGAGGGTGAGGGTTCCAAATGCAGACAGCATGGATTCTTCACATTGAACCCAATGTGATTTTCATTGATGAGCCTACTCGGTCTCGGCTCATCAATAAAAATGCAGAAAATTAACTAGGCCTACTTTTAAGCGCTGTCTGTAACTGTGATTGCAGAGTAGGCTACCCTTGTCACAACGGTGAGTTGGACTATAATGCGGTGAGTAGCCTATTTATCAATCGATGGAGATCTGAGGATATGCCGCCAACAGCTATAGGCTAATAGGCGAATAGCAGGTGCTGTCTGTCTGTCTGTCTGTCTGTCCCAGACAGTTGATCAATCTGTGCGTAAACACGGTGAACACTGTGTGGGGACTAGGCCTAGAAGTCATCTGTCACCCATAACTTTAAGTTTAACAAAATGATACGAACGTGTTTATCTCTGCAGCATATCATATTTATAAGAGGATGTCGTAAGTTAATTGTCTATTTTTGGGGGAAGGATCTTTGCCCATGACAGTGACACAATGCATTAGGCTAGCCTACCTATGTGAACACATAACACAAATACACACCTGGATGACATTTTTAAAGCACAATTGGACCAATGCCTTGTCCAGGAAAACACCACCAAATAGTCCCTCGTCTTTCAGCTCTCTGAAGAACTCGACCCAGTATTCAGCCCCTTGTCTACGCAACTGGCCCCACCAAGATTCAATACGCTGATTTGCAGTGCTGGCCCCGGAGATGTAGCTTCGGTCCCCTGCCCTGTCGTCTTCTCCGTCACGTCTGAAGAACTTCTGGATGTCTTGCACAGTCACATTCTCAGTTCCAAAATCAGTTCGTACGATTCTCGGGCATCCACCTAACCTCTCCACTGCATCCACATAGTAACTGCCAATCACGCGGGTTACTACTTGTGTGTGCGGCTTTCAGCCAGACGATCCTACAGGAAAACCCGTCTATGCATCCGTTTATGCAGATTCCGAACAGTTTTAGTTTGTCATAAGAATCGACATGCCAAATGAAATTGGGTCCTTTGGAAAAGTACTGTCTGCACTGAAGTCTACGACGACAGCGTACACTCTAAAAAATAATGGGGCCAGTACCGGTTCTTCAGGGCGATGCCATAGAAGAACCTTTTTCAGAGCTTCAAAGAACCGTTCATGCAACAGTTATTTAAAGAACCATTTAAATCATTTGTTTGAGCAGTGAAGACAGATTTGTGTAAACATAGCCTATGTGCATTGACCAGCAAATGGTAAGAGAATGCCAGGCTCTGAAGAACCATTTCCAATGTGAAGAACCTTTCGCATAATGTAATGGTTCATCACAGAGTTTTGACTCTCCATGGAACCATCCAGAGATTTGAAGAACCACTGAAGCACCTTTATTTTTTAGAGTGTAGCGCAACACTCTCTGGGTCCAGTAGTTGAAGGATAATCCGTACATCCTCTGTTTTTGCCTGAATGCCATGTTCCAGGCACTTTGCGTGCATCCAGCGGTACCCGTGGAGGCGACCTGGGCTATTTAGCTGGCTGATGATGAAATCTATAGTTGTTCCTAGGTCAGAAAAACTATGACGGTGAAGCCCATTCTCTCTCAGAACTCTCTTGAGGTGTCTCAGACTTATAATAAAGCCATGCTGGGATGCAAGTGCATCGAGGATTTCTGTGTATCTGAGTCCAGTATTAAAATATAATAAAATAGCGTCTAGTATTTCCGGAGCTACCATGGTGAGCTACAGCCTGTGTGTACGTGTGTGTGTAGGCAACGAGATCAATGAAAACAAGGACATTGTGGGAATAAGTCGAGGGAATGACATAGGATATCATTCCCACGCCTTGGATATAAACCGAGGGAACGCGTTTTAAGACGTTCCCTCACTTTTTAATAACCCGTGCGCACGCCTTTATGACTCGAGCGCACGTATTAATATCTCGTGCACACGCCTTAATGAAAGCGAGGGAACGATTTGTAACTCGTCCCCTCACTTTTAACTACCCGAGCGCACGCCTTAACGCAAAGCGTGCGCACAGGTTATAACTCGTGCGCGCGCATTAATATCTCGTGCACACACCTTATAAGTCGTTCCCACGCTTTGTTATTTTTTTATTCACCATGTCCCCTCTACGGCTCCGTAAACATATTGCTCTGAAATGTGTATATATCATTCAGCATTAATGATGCCTTCCCAGATGTACGAGCTACCCATGTCATGTGCACTAATGCACCCTCATACCATCACAGATGTTGGCTTTTGAACTGTGCACTGATAACAAGCCGGATGGTCCCTCTCCTCTTTAGCCTGGAAGACGTGGTGTCCATGATTTCTAAAAATAATTTCTACTTTTGATTCGTCAGACCTCAGGACAAATTTCCACTTCACCTCAGTCCATCGTAAAAGAGCTCGAGCCCAGAGAAGGTGGTGGTGTTTCTGGATATTGTTTATATCTGGTTTTAACTTGCATTTGTGGATGCAGTAATGATTTGCTTTCACAGACGATGGTTTTCTGAAGTGTTCCTGAGCCCATACAGTGATTTCCACTACAGACACATGTCTGCTTTTAATGCAGGGTCTCCTGAGGGCCTGAAGGTCACAGGCATCCAATGTCATTTTTCAGCCTTGTCTCTTGCATACAGAGATTTCTCCAGATTCTCTGAATCTTTTAATGATATTATGGACCATAGATGATGTGATCCCCAAATTCTTTGCAATTTTACATTGGGGAACGTTATTCTTAAATTGTTACACTGTTTGCCCATGCAGTCTTTCACAGAGCGGTGAACCCCTCCCCATCTTTACTTCTGAGAGACTCCACCTCTTTGGGATGCTCTTTTTATACCCCATCATGTTACTGACCTGTTGCCAATTAACTAAATTAATTTATCATTACACAACATTTTCAGTCTTTTGTTGCCCCTTTGTCAACAACAAAGGCGCATGTTGCTGAAACATGTTGCTGACATCAAATTCAAAATGAGCATATATTTTCAAAAACAATAAATTTCTCAGTTTCAATATTCGATATGTTGTCTTTGTACTATTTTCAATGAAATATAGGGTTTCCATGATTTGGAAATCTTCACATTATGTTTTTATTTATGTTTTACACAGCGTCCCAACTTTTCTGGAATTGGGGTTGTATATTAAGTCATCTCATGTTGTTACTATAGTGTGTAGAATTTTTTTCAATCGGTGGAGAAAATAGTTTATTTAACAATTATTCACCAAAAGTGAAGTGTATCAGTGAATAATAACCTCAACTTTGTCTCAGTTATTGTTTACCGATATTCACTAAGTCTGAGGTGGATAATTATTTTAATATAAATACACAGGTGATTATTTAGAAAAGAAATCCTATTTAAAAAAAAATTTACTTCAATCTTCAAAAACAGCATGCAAATGTAATAACAGCGCAGTGCAGATTTGTGTCACTTATCTATGCCGACTCACATAAACTACTTTGTTTTGAAATCAATAAAATAAATCACAATTCCACCTTACCTTTGAATAGTTTTAGACCAAACTTTGTAGCATTTTTATTGCTTTTTGGAACAGCATTTTCTTTCATAATTTGTAATTCTTCCTCACTTACGGTGACAAAGCAATTGGCCGCCATTTTGCTGAGTCTCTCGAGGTTATTATCGAGAAATAGTCCGATTTCTCGACCAATCAATGTATGTGATTTTCTATAATCACTTGTGTATTTATACTAAAACCTTCATTACACAGCTCAATTGAATACTTGATTCTGATTGGTCAATTACAGTATTCAGCAGTATGTTATCTGATTGATTTCTTTAGTAAGTAGCTTTCTGTGTATTAAGCGGGATTATGTACAGCAAGTTTTATCTTCTTGAATTTGTTTTTTCTCCAATTTTGGTGTTTTGCTAGTGAATGATAGTTAAATGATTTATCGTTGTTGTGAAATTTGTATCATTACCTAGTTGTGAAGTCAATTGTTTGGTATGCTTCTTTATATTTTTGTACTTTGATACTTGGTTATATGACCATCTGTATGTGTATTTCATCCGCTAATCTCTCTTTTAGCAACCAGATAGGCTAATCATGTGGGCTACACCATTTTAGCTAGCTAACTAAAATTAGCAAGCTCATTTGCTACCATATGCCTTGGAGATGTGCTTAGCTTTGAGGAAAAATTCTACAGTGTCTTGCAAAAGTATTCACACCCCCCTTGGTGTTTGTCCTGTTTTGTCGCATTACAAGCTGGAATTAAAATGGATTTTTGGGGGGTTAACACCATTTGATTTACACAACATGCCTACCACTTTAAAGGCGAAAATTTTTGTTTTATTGTGACACAGACAAGAATTAAGATGGAACCCCCCCACCCACACACACACAGAAATCTGGAGTGTGCATAGGTATTCACCCTCTTTTGTATGAAACCCCTTAAATAAGAACTGGTCCAACCAATTCACTTCATAAGGTCACATAATTAGTTGATTAAGATCCATCTGTGTGCAATCAAAGTGTCACATGATCTGTCATATGATGTCTGTATAAATCAACCAGTTCTGGAAGGACCCTGACTCTGCAACACTACTAAGCAAGCAACATGAAAACCAAGGAGCCTCCAAACAGGTCAGAGACAAAGTTGTGGTGAAGTATAGATCAGGGTTGGGTTGTAAAAAAAAAAAAAATCCAAAATTTGAACATCCCACAGAACACCATTAAATCCATTATAGCAAACTGGATATGGCACCACTACAAACCTGACAAGAGAAGGCTGCCCACCAAAACTCACAGACCGGGCAAGGAGGGCATTAATCAGAGATGCAATAAAGACCCCAAAGATAACACTGAAAGAGCTGCAAAGATCCACAGTAGAGATGGGAGTATCTGTCCATCTGTCCCCACTCTGTGGAGTGTACTTTAAGCCATACACTCCACAGAGCGGGGCTTTATGGAAGAGTGGACAGAAAAAAGTAATTGCTTAAGAAAACACATTTGGAGTTTGCCCAACAGCATGTAGCAGACTCCCCAAACACATGGAAGAAGATTCTCTGGTCAAAAGAGACTAAAATTGATCTTTTTGGTCATCATGGGAAATGCCATGTGTGGCGCAAACCCAACACCCTGAGAACACCATTCCTACAGTGAAGCATGGTGGTGGCAGCATCATGCTTTGGGGATGTTTTTCACCTGCAGGGACAGGAAAGCTGGTCAGGACTGAAGGAAAGATGGATGGCACTAAATCCAGGGCAATTCTGGAGGAAAACCTGTTTGAGTCAGCCAGAGGTTTGAGACTGGGACGAAGGTTCACATTCCAGCAGGACAATGACCTTAAACGTACTGCTAAAACTACACTGGAGTGGTTTAAAGGGAAACATTTAAATGTCTTGGAATGGCCTAATCAAAGCCCAGACCTCAATCCAATTGTAAATCTGTGGCATAACTTGAAGATTGCTGTATACCAATGCAACCCATCTAACCTGAAGGAGTTGGAGCAGTTTTGATTTGAGGAATGGGCAAAAATCCCAGTGGCTAGATGTGCTAAGCTAATAGAGACATACCCCAAAAGACTTGCAGCTGTAATTGCAGCAAAAGGTGGCTCTACAAAGTATTGACTTTTGATGGGGTGAATACCTACTGTATGCCAAATTTCTTTTTTTAATCTTAATTGTTGTTTGTGTCATAATAAAACAACAATTTGCACCTTTAAAGTTGTAGACATGTGTAAATCAAATGGTGCTAACCCTCCAAAAATCCACATTTTTTTTTCATTTGAAGTCTTTTCCCACAATCTGTTTATTAACATTTTCAAGAAAAAACAAATGGACAATACTTCAATACAGCAGAAATAGAACAAAGTTGCGAATAATGAGATAGAAACAAAAAACATGACAAGACAGATAATACAAACCAAAAACAAAACCCCAAATTAGAACTGAGATTGTGAAATTAAGTAACGTGTATCATGTGTATCATCTCATCTCATTATCTCTAGCTGCTTTATCCTGTTCTACAGGGTCGCAGGCAAGCTGGAACCAATCCCAGCTGACTATAGGCGAAAGGTGGGGTACACCCTGGACAAGTCGCCAGGTCATCACAGGGCACGTATCATGACAGTAAAATAAAATACACAAAAAAACATAAATAAATAAATAAAAAATGCTGGTCGGTCTGCAGCCTGTCATATCAGAATCAAATGTTACAGAGATACCTGATCAATCACTCAGGGATATCTGGAACGTCCAGCTCTCGTACATGGTTGAAAAAGGGGTCCCACATCTCATACAATTTTCTCAGGGATCTCTTCATTATTTACGTGATTCTTTCCAGTTTGATAAAATTAAGGATCTCCCTTATCCATAAAGTATATGGATATTTCCAGTTAATTAGTATCAAGTGTCTGGCTAGAAGGGTGACAAAGGCTATAAAGGCTGACTCTGGGGAAGAAAGTGGAACTGTGGGTAATGTAACACCAAACAATGCAGTCATAGCATTAGGTACAATCAGTTTTCTGGTAACTTTGGGCAGTGAACTAAAGATTTCTCTCCAGTAGGATTACAAAGCAGGACAAGACCAGAACATATGTACATGACTTGCTGGTGCTTGGTGACACCTGTCGCAAGTTGGGTTCACATCTTTATAGACTTTAGAAAGTCTAACCTTTGTGAAGTGAGTGCGGTGTATAATTTTGCACTGGATCAGTCTATGTTTTGCACAGATAGATGAGTTGTGCACCTTATCAAGGGCTTCCTCTCAAAGTTCCTCAGAGATCTCCTCTCCCAGATCCACCTCCCAAAGTGCTTTAATAGACTTCAAGGAAACTAGACGAAGCTAGTGAATCTGAGCATAAATGTGTGACATAATTCCTTTCAGAGTGGGTACTGGCTTGAGAAATGTGTCCAAGGGGGAATCAATAGGTACTGTAGATTAGGAAACTGAGGGAATCAACTATTAACAAAGCTCCAAATCTGTAAGTACCTGAAGAAGTGTTGTTTAGGTAGGGCGAATTTTTCAACTAACTGATGGAAAGATGCGAAAGTGTTATCAATATATAAGCCTTTGAATGTTTTAATGCCCTGATTGGACCAAAAAGTGAATGCACCATCTACTAAAGATGGAGGAAGAGCATGATTTGCAGTTATTGGAGCTGATGTAGAATATGTTTGGAGACCAAAATAGCATCTGAACTGATTCCAAATTCTCAAAGTCGTTTTGACAATAATATTTTTCATTTACCCAGAAGTGGAGCTCTTAATGGGTGAGTGAGCTAATCCCAGAAGTGATACTGGCACACAGGAAGCAGCCTCCACTTTATGCCAGATAGGTGGGGATCAGAATGAGTCAAACTGTAGCCAGGATTGTATTATCCTAAGATTGGCTGCCCAATAGTAAAACCTCCAATTTGGTAGAGCTATTCCTCCCAGCACCTTAGGCCTCTGTAAAAATTGTTTACTTATCCTTGGAGGTTCACATCACACACACATTATCTCTAGCCGCTTTATCCTTCTACAGGGTCGCAGGCAAGCTGGAGCCTATCCCAGCTGACTACGGGTGAAAGGCGGGGTACACCCTGGACAAGTCGCCAGGTCATCACAGGGCTGACACATAGACACAGACAACCATTCACACTCACATTCACACCTACGGTCAATTCAGAGTCACCAGTTAACCTAACCTGCATGTCTTTGGACTGTGGGGGAAACCGGAGCACCCGGAGGAAACCCACGCGGACACGTCGAGAACATGCAAACTCCACACAGAAAGGCCCTCGCCAGCCCCGGGGCTCAAACCCAGGACCTTCTTGCTGTGAGGCGACAGCGCTAACCACTACACCACCGTGCCGCCTCCTTGGAGGTTTTTTATTCCAAATAAACTCTAGAATAATGGACTCAATTTTATGAAAAAAGGTTTGGGGGAGAAATATGGGTACACACTGAAATAAATATAAAAGTTTAGGTATGATATTCATCTTTGTGGAGTTAAAGACAGATTCAGCACAGACCAACGGTCAAATTCCTTTTGTACATGGGTCAGAAGGGGGGCAAAATTAGCCTTATAAAGGTCTTTAAATTTATCAGTTACCTGAACCCCCAAGTAAGTGAAGCTGTGTTTTGCAATTTTGAAAGGTAGGCTATGTAATGGGTCATGTGCAGCCTTGTTTAAAGGGAATAATTCACTTTTATTTAAATTCAGTTTGTAACCAGAAATGACACCAAAAGAGTTGAAAATAGTGAGAGCAGCAGGGACACTGAGAAATTAGAGATATAAGGGACATTCCACCGAATGGGTGCCATTTGCTTGTTGTACCACTCCCAAATTAAACTTAATTTGTTATATCTTTTCAACACTTATTATCATAACACACATATTTAACTATTCAAAAGGCTCAGGCTACGTTATTTATTTTTTTTACAAGGTTTGGAAGTCAAAGATGGCTGCATTTTTTTCAGTCCTGTTACCAAAACTCAAGTGACATCTGAAAGTAACAGGACTGAGTTTTTAGCCTAGGATTAGCTAATACATGGAATTAAGCCACATGGCATCATCGCTAATAGCATGACCACACTTGGCACATTCTAGTGATTTACCAAAAATCTGTATTTTTAAAATAAACAAATATCATCTAAGAAATAATTTAAGTAACAGGACAGTATGTTGACATTGACCTTATCAGTCAAAGTTAAAAAATCATCAAATATACAGAAAAGTAAATGAGAGAACTAACTTTTGGTCTTCCCATGGCCTTCAGAAGACACAACTGATGTAACTTCCTGTTGCACATGTGATTTATGGAATGTTCCAAATTTGTCAGATGGGGTAATATGTTTGGGTAACAGGACTGAGTGAAAACCCAGGGACATGACTAAAATGTATATTTTAACTAAGATATTGTGGATTTCTTATGAAAAAAATATATTTAAACCATGGATAGGATATGGAGTCACACAAGAGTGCAAAAGAAATACTGTTTCTGAAGGATTTTAATCATAATATTTCATAGTTAAGTATAAAGTTAGAGTGCGGGGACAGGTAACACATGCTATTTTTCAGTGTTTTAGGTAGTTTTTATTAATCCTTACAATTATATATCTTAAATTTGAAATCAGATCAATGTGCAGGACTTTCTGCGTAATAAGGAAATGTATTTTAAAGTACATTTTTATGTGCATTTATACATATAATTTTCTAGGGACGGAAATGCCACCGATTTGGTGGAATAGCTCATAAAGAAGGAGATCATCAGCATAAAGAGAAACTCTTTGTTCTACTCCATTCCTGAAAATACCTGTAATGCAGGGGTTGCAACAAAGTGCGATTGAGAGGGGCTCAATGGCTAATGCAAATAACAGGGGACTTAGTGGACAACCCTGCCGGGTGGAGCGATGAAGGGGAAAGTATACCGAATGGGTGTTGTTTGTCCTCACTGAGGCATGGGGAGATGAATACAGTAGTCTCACCCATGAAATAAAGTTCTTACCAAAGCCAAATTTCTCCAAGGTGTAAAAGAGATACCTCCACGCCACGCGATCAAAGGCCTTTTCCGCATCTAAGGATATCACAGCTTGAGCCACAGAGGACATGGAGGAATGGTAGATTGTATTAAAAAGTCATCTTAAGTTAAAGAAAGAGTGCCTATTTTAATAAATCCCATTTGGTCAGGAGAGATAATGGTTGGGAGCACCGTTTCCAAACAAAGGGCAAGCATTTTAGACAGCAGTTTGAAATCTACATTTAACAGACTAACTGGGCGGTAAGAGTAGTAAGCAAGAGGATCCTTATTCTTTTTTAAAATTAGAGAAATAGAAGCTTGATTAAGTGTTTGGGGTAGGCTAAGAGATTCAAAAGATTAATTAAACATGTCTATTAAAATGGGGGCTAATTTATGTGGGAATTCCTTATAAAACTCAACTGGATAGCCATTCGGCCCTGGACATTTGCCACCTTGCATAGATGAGATAGCAACAGAAAGTTCAGCAATAGTTATTGGTCTCTCCAGCTCTTCAACCGTATTGGGATAGACCAGAGGAATTTCAAGTGAAGGGAAAAAATGGTCAAAATCGTGTGTATCTGAAACTGTTTTAGATGTGTATAGTGAAGCATAATAATTTTTGAATTCATTATTAATTTTTATAGGGTCTATTGTAACACTCGAGGATGTCCGAATTTGAGGAATTTGGTGAGAAGACGTTCTGTCGTAATTGGTGGGCCAATAATCTCCCAGCCTTATCACCCTGCTCATAATAGTTATTTTGGGACTTTAGAAGTAGTTCAACAGCCTGGCCCGTAGTCAATGTGTTGAATTCTGACTGTAGAGACAGGCGTTCTTTGTACACATCTGGAATTGGTGAAATAGCATATAAACTATCCAACTGCACAATACGCTTTGTAAGTTCAGTTAGTTTTTCCCTTTTCTGTTTTCTCTCATAACTTACATACGAAATAACCTGCCCTCTAATATAAACTTTCAGTGTTTCCCACAATACAGACGTGGAAAAGTCTTATTTATACTTAGAAACATATTGATTTGAGTAGAAATCCATTCCACAAAGTTTTCATCCAAAAGTAAACATGTATTAAAATGCCATGGTGTATGTGGATGGACAGAACCCCTAAACCGAATACTCATGGAGACAGGAGAATGGCCAGAAATGACCATAGCCTCCTATGAGCATGAGCCCACGGAGGGGAGAATTCTGTTATCAACCAAAAAATAGTCTATCCGAGTAAATGTGCGATGCACATGGGAGAAAAAAAGAGTACACTTTATCAGTGAGATTGAAAAAATGCCAGGGATCTGAGACTGCAAACTCATTCATGAAGGCATTAATTACTTTAGCAGATCTTGAAGGTGTAGTGACCTTTATGGATGAATGGTCCAGCCCTGGGCTCAACCAACAGTTAAAGTCACCTCCTAAAATAAGGAGGTGTGAGGACATACAGTATCAGGGAGGTTAGAAAAGAGTTGCCTAAAAAAAATCTGTGTTGTCCCAATTAGGAGCATACACATTCACAAGAAGAATGTTGTACATCTTACCAGTGACAATTAAATATCTACCATTCGGATCGGAGGTCACATCAGAGCAAATAAACGGAACTGATTTATGTAGCAAAATCGCAACCCCTCTGGAGTTACTATGAAATGAGGAGTAATAGGCATGACCAATCCACCCAGCTCTAATTCTTGGATAAACAGATGATTTCAAGTGTGTTTCTTGGAGAAAGACAACTTGAGCCTTCAAATGTTGAAGATGCTGTACAACCCTACTGCGTTTTACTGGGGAGTTGAGACCTTTGCAGTTCCAACTAACAAACTTAAGATCTTTTCCAGCCATATGTTGAATTAATCTGGGCTGGACCATTTGAAACTATTGTGGAAAAATAAAGACAACAGTGACAATAATGGGCGAACAAACTTTACAGTAAAATGTAAGATTACACCGACCGGCGACACAACCAGCAAGAAAAAAAGAAAACATGTAAGTCCGACATACTAAATACACAAACCCCTCATCTACATCCCACCCCAGCATCTCCCCAATCGAGATGCGTGCTAAAACTTCCCTCAACACAAGCAGTCTGTAACACTCCATGGTAGCTCTAATAGGAATTCAGTAGTGCTACCTGAGATGAAATGTGACTAGTAGAGGATTAACAAGTGTACATAATACAAGTCACTTTAATAACTAAAAGAAAAAAGTGTAAAAAGGGAAAAGAGATAAATGAGCAAAGAATCAACAATAACATTAACAATAAAATAAAATCACTGTCTCATGGACCGGGCAAAGCACCTGGGAGATAGTCTATAGTATTATAAACAGTCGAGCTGAAAGACAGGAGTCCATGGTATAAACACTCTGGTGCACTCGTCTCACATAATAGGAGAGACAGAGGAGTCACAGTTACTTACAGTTCTTATTGACGTACTGTAATCGGTGGCCGCAGTAGGATCTTCAAATCTGTGTGATGTCCCATCTGGCATAGTGATTTTAAGTGTTGCCGGGTAGAGAAGTCCAAACTTAACATCTGAGTAGGAGCAGAGATTGCATTTCACTATACCAAACGCAGCTCATTTCTTGGCAACAGAGGATGTATAGTCAGGGAATATGGAGATTCTCTTGCCTTTGTAAAGGAGGGGTGAGGATTCTTCGGCTCATGCGGACATGGAAGTAGTGTATCCTTGCCACAAAGGGCCGAGGTGGGCTCCCCTCTTTAGGTTTCTCCCTCAGGGTCTGGTGGGCATGGTCAAGTAGGGGCTTCTTGTTAAGTCCAAGCAAGTCCTCCAGTAGCTGAGCGAAAAAATCAGTGGCACAGGGTCCCTCAAGTCCCTCTGGTACACCAATCACCCGTATGTTATTCCTCCTGGACCTACCTTCTAGGTCCTCACACTTGTCCTCCAGACATTTCACTTGTGAGGTTAGCGTGCTAACCGTAGCCTCCAGCTGGTTTATCCGAGTACTGTGGTCTGTAGCCGCCTGCTCAAGGTCTTGAATCATCACCTCATGAGCATCCAGTACTCAGTACACTGAGGTGGTTCAATTGAGTTCTTCAGTTCATGTCTCACATACAATATTTCAGAGTGCAGATTCATAGAAAGGGTGTCAATTTTCCCAAATATATCACACTTAAGAGAATCCATCATTGATTGTACTGTAGAAACGTAGCATCAAGAGTGTTAGTAGCATCATGAAGAGAGGTCGGGTTATGCGGCTCAGTAGGCTGTGGTGCTTTGCAGCCTCCTCTTGTGGGCTCATGTTTTGGACGAGCTTTTGACATCATGGTCAATTAAAAGTCAAAGTTATTAAGCTAGAGCATTTATTAAGTTCATTATAAGTTGTCCCAGGTTATTAATTTGCAAAACTGTACAAAGAAATAATACATTTAGGCCATTTTCTCTCGGAGCGATAAGGGGACACGTCTATTTTCCTCTGTGCTCCATAGCCCCCCCCCCAAAAAAAAAAAAAAAAAATCATTTTAATTCCAGCTTGTAATGCAACAAAACAGGACAAACACCAAGGGGGATGAATACTTTTGCAAGACACTGTACATTCACCTTATGGACCTTAACAGTAAGCTGAGAGATTACAATGGAGAAAATTTTTACATTTAATCTAACTTTTAACTTGCTAGCTAGCATTATGTGATACGTTTATACCCTAGGACAGGGCTTTTCAAAGTGTGGGGCGTGCCTCCCCTAAGGGGTGCCAGAGTTCTTCGGGGGGGTGCAACGTGAGGAAAAATAAACCAGAATAAGTTACTATTGTGGACATTTAGCGAACTTCAGCTAGCCTTTGCCAGAGACAAAATGGATCGATTTTTAGTACCTAAAGTTACAGTGAGTGAGGAGACAGAGTTTGGGCCAAGCAAAGAAAGAAGGAAGTATGACAACGATTATTTAAAGTTTGGATTTTCATGGACTGGATCTGAAGATGCTCCACTGCCACAGTGTGTTGTCTGCCAAGAGGTGCTAGCTAACGATGCTATGAGATGTTTAAAATGTGTAAAACAAGATTTTTTTTTTAAAAAAAAGCACAGATGTTTCAAATGTGTAAAAAAAAAGATGTTTTAAAAAAGCACAGATGTTTAAAATGTGTAAAAAAAAGAGGTTTTAAAAAAGCTCATATGTTTTAAATGTGTAAAAAAGATGTTTTAAAAAAGCACAGATGTTTAAAATGTGTAAAAAAAGAGGTTTTAAAAAAGCTCATATGTTTTAAATGTGTAAAAAAGATGTTTTCAAAAAGCACAGATGTTTAAAATGTGTAAAAGAAAAAAAATTTAAATGTGTACAACAACCATTTTTTAAAAATACGAATGGAACATTAAGTATAGCAACAACAAAAATTGTAAGGGGGGGGGGGGGGGGTTGCTGTTGTTTATTTGCTGTCTGGGGGGGGCTGACTCTCCCACACTTTGAAAACCCCTGCCCTAGGACACTGCCAGTTTATAACAGCAGATTTATACAGTCACTGTCAGTGTCAATATATATTCTGAGCAGGAGATTATTTATTTCCTCAGAATCTTTTAAAGGTCATCCACAAATTCAGAAACATAAACCCACCACTGAATACCTAATGCAAGGCAAATATAGCCAAAGACCAAAGAAATAAAAGTTATTTCAGTTTAAAACTTGAATGTCCTTGACCTGCCCTTTCATCGTGAAACTTCTGTAGCTAGAAAGTCCCACCTCCTCATGTTATGTCTCATTTTGTTAACAACTCAAACAGCACACCATATGCTATTAGCATAACATTCACACTTCTGCCGAGCGAAGTGTCACAGGTTGTTTGGTCGTAAGAGACAAATTGATGTGTGCCGTCCTTCTATCAGAAGCTCCTCTCTTTCATCTTCCTCAAGGAGTGGAATTGTTTTTCATGTGCTTTTAATGGTCCAGTGTTTGATCTCTGTGTCCATTATGTCCAAGAGCCTGTGATCAAGACAGAGAGTGACCTCTGGTGTGCTCTTGGTGATTGTGGTGTACTGTAATGCAGTGCACAGGTCCAGTACGCCTGAGGATAGCACATTGAAGATACAAATATAAATAGGCTTCTGTAACTGCCAAAAACATATTGAACAAGCATACTTTGCTGTGATGCACAACATGAGGCATTAGGGAGGTACGGACTATCTCCAACCCCAAATCAGAAAAGTTGGGACGGTAAATTGAAAATGAAATTAATATTAAAAAAAAATTATTCATAAATAATCCTTGATGTAGGGGCGGCACGGTGGTGTAGTGGTTAGCACTGTTGCCTCACAGCAAGAAGGTCCTGGGTTCGAGCCCAGCAGCCGGCGAGGGCCTTTCTGTGTGGAGTTTGCATGCTGTTCGCGTGGGTTTCCTCTGGGTGCTCTGGTTTCCCCCACAGTCCAAAGGCATGCAGGTTAGGCTAACTGGTGGCTCTAAATTGACCGTAGGTGTGAATGTGAGTGTGAATGGTTGTCTGTGTCTGTGTCAACCCTGTGATGATCTGGCGACTTGTCCAGGGTGTACCCCGCCTCTCACCCATAGTCAGCTGGGATAGGCTCCAGCTTGCCTGTGACCCTGTAGGACAGGATAAGTGGCTACAGATAATGGATGGATAATCCTTGATGTATATGGAACTTAAAACAACACAGCAGCACATAATTTGATGCTTGATATTTTAGCTCATCATTTTTTTTTTACAAAATAAACACATTTCAATTTTGATTCTTGCAACAGTTTTCAAAAAAAAAAGTTGAGATGGTAAAACATTTGCCACTTTATAATGTTGCCATTCCTTCTCACAACACTTAAATTATGTTTCTTGACTGAAGACACCAAATGATGAAGTGTTTCAGGTGTTGTTTTGTCCCATTCTTCCTGCAAACAAGCCTTAACGTGTGCAACAGTACAGAATTGTCATTGTCATATCTTTCACTTCAATAGTCACCACACATTCACTATTGGGGACAGAGGGGACAGGCACCCTTATCTTCCACAGCCATGCCTTTGTAATGTGTACAGTGTGTGGTTTTGTGTTGAAATCTCCCTGGAAAAGATGGCGTCTTGAAGGCAGCACATGTTGCTCCAAAATCTCAGTGTACTTTTCTGCATTAATGTTGCCATCACAGAAGTGCAAGTTACCTTTGCCAAGGGCACTGACACAACCCCATACCATGACACACCCTGACTTTTGGAGTTGTTACTGGTAACAGTCTGGATGGTTCTTTTTGTCTTTGGTCAGGAGCACGCGGTGTCCATTTCTTACAAAAAAGTCCCGGAACACTGATTCGTCTGACCACAATACACATTTCCACCGTGTGGTGGTCCATCCCAGATGCTTCTGAGCCCAGAGAAGTTGATGGCACTTCTGGACACAGTTAACATAAGGCTTCCATTTTGCACAGTAAAGTTTAAACTGACATTTGTGCATGTAACGCTTGATTGTAGTGTTTGACAAAGATTTGCCAAAGTAATCCCAAGCCCTTGTGATTATATCAGCTAAAGATGAATGACGGTTCTTGATTCAGTGCCTTCTGAGGGATCAGAGATCACAGGTGTTCAGATTAGGATTGTGCCCTTGCCCTTTATACACCAAATTTCCTCCAGATTCCTTTAATCATTTAATGATATTATGCACTGTAGAGGGTGAAATATCCCAATCCCTTATTATCTTTCTTTGAGGAACATAGATTTTAAGCATTTCAATAATTTTCTCATGCATTTGTTGACAAACTGGAGATCCTCTGCTCATCTTTGCTCCTCATCCCATCCTGCCACCACAGTGTTTCGTATGAACCATCACCTGGGACCTGGACAAGGAAATACGTAAGTCACAGCCTCAAACCTGTCCCATTCATCTCCCACCTGGTCTTCTCTACGTACCCAAGCATCTTTGCAGCAGACTCATCACCTGGGCACATGCATCTCCTGCCACTGGACATCCGGGCAGTCAGTGCATGCACCAAATGTTAAGGAACAAGTACTGGTGAGAGAACATGCTCACAGAAATCAACCAGTTCATCGCTTCATGTTCCGAATGTGCCCAAGCAAACCCCCCCCCGGCAAATTATGCCCTCTCCCTTTTCCTCAAAGACCCTGGTCACACTTAGCAATTGACTTTATCACAGATCTCCTTCCCTTTCAAGGTAACACCACTATAATGGTAACTATCAACTGATTTTCGAAGGCACTTAAACTCGTCCCATTGCCAGGCATCCCCACAACTTCCCAATCTGCAGAACTTTTGTTTCAACAAATCTTCAGGTACTATGGCATCCCTGAGAATATAGTCAGTGACTGGAGCTCCCAATTCATTTCACGTTTTTGGATAAGCTTCATGGAGAGGTTGGGAGTATCCGTCTCACATCAAGCTATCATCCCCAGTCAAATGGCCAAGTAGAGAGAGCAAATCAGGAGATCAGTTGTTTCCTGAGGATCTACTGCAAGCATAACCAGGGGGACTGGGCACGCTTTCTTCCTTGGGCCGAGTATGCACAGAACTCGCTTAAACACTCAGCTACCCAGTTAACACCGTTTCAGTGCATACTTGGCTACCAACCACCCTTGTTTCCCTGGGACGACACACCCATCCAGGTACAAGCTGTCAATGACTGGTTCACATGCAGTCAAACCATCTGGGAGGAGGTCCATCAGCGTCTAGAATCAGTCTGCACCAAGTACAAAGAATATGCGGATAAGCATAGAGGAGATACTCCAAACTTTTCCTCTGGTGACAGAGTATGGGTGGCCACTAAGAACCTGAGAGAATCCAACATCTGTAGAAAACTCCAGCCATGCTACATTGGGCCATTTAAGGTTTTGCGCCGCATTAATGAAGTATCATACTGTCTTGAACTTCCCCCTCACAGCCGAGTATCTCCTACCTTCCATGTATCACACTTGAAACCTGCTATCCTGGGGCTCCTTGCCAGCAACACACCAGTCCTGGAACACCCTACACTCAATCTAGAGGGAGAGCCCATCTACCAGGTAAATAAGATCCTCAACTCAAGACAAAGAGGAGGCCAAGTTGAGTACCTGGTAGATTGGGAAGGATATGGACCCAAGGAACAAAGTTGGGTCAGGGCCAAGGACATTCTTGACTCACTTCTAAAACAAGAGTTTCATGCCCAACATCCTAACAAACCAGCAACAGAGGTAGGGGTCGTCCAAGAAAGAATGTAGCTCCCGGAGGTAGCTCCTTGGGGGGGGGGGATGTCAGTAAACCTGCTGAGAAAGAACAAACTACAAACATGGACACTCTGAACTACAGTTCCCAAGACACACAGTGCCCTCTGTCTCCAGCCTACTGAAACTCAGCTGTCTCTCATTTTCTTAATCACCTGTCCCTCTATTTAAGCTTCCCAAACAAACACACCAGTGTGAAGTATCATTCTGCCTGCTCAGTATATACACCAAGCCTTGTTTCTTCTGGCTGCCACTTGTATTTCTGGCCCTTTTGCTTTATCGCTCATGTTTTTGCTTTTTGCCTTATCTTCCCTGTGTTGTTTGCCGATCGCCCGAACCTTGCTTGTTTACCAACTCTGATTCTAGTCTCTCATCTTGGCTTTGTTGTCAGTCTGCACTCCGCTCTCACATCTGTAAGTGCCTGCATTCTAACAACAATGTAATCCAACAACAACAATGGAAAATAATACACTGTCAGAAATAGGGGTACAGTAGGAGTCCATTTCTTTCTCCCAAGGTACAGTCTACACTAATGTACCCCCTAGGGCTCATTATTGGACTTCAAGGTAACTATGTGTACCTTTTTAGGGCCAAAATGGTGCATATATGTTCCCAACCAGTATATAAATGGTACAAATAGGTACCTAAGAGGGTACTGCCCCAGTGATAAGCTATTGTACCCCTAAAGGTACAATGATGTACTTTGTTTTCTGAGAGTGTAGGTTGTGCTGGATCAAGGGCTATTTTATTAATGTGGTCAGTTTAACTATTTTAAGTTTCTGGATAATGATGGTGGAAGCCATGTTCATTAAATTAAAACAATTGTACTGGCTGCTGTGGTGAAAAACAGGAGTAACTCTGCATCTATCATATTTCTTCTTGCTTCTGTTTGAAAGCTACTAGTTCGTTAGCTCTGATGTGATCATATAGCTATTGAGAAAAAGATGAGTAGACACTGAGCATGTAACACTTATTAATATAATAGTATGGATGACACAGTGAATTTTGTTATCTTTCCTAATCCAGCCCTGAAACTCCATTCTGGTTCTGGTGATTTTATTTAGTATATTTGCCTCTCCTCCTTGTAGCTTGCACCAAAGAGCAAATGTCACCTTCTAACTACTAGAGTCCAAATTCTACTTCCTGCACTGTGTGCTTTTGTTATTCATTTCCCATGAGAGAGAACATACCGGACTATGACACTGGAATACTCACAGTAACACTTTAATATGTTCATTACTCAGTTTGGAGGAAACAAGATTTCTCCATGTATTGTAGAACTGTGGTGCAAACGCAGCTTAAAGAAGAAAAACAAAAAATCAAATTGTATCAATGAATTCAAGCTGGAAGGAAAAGTATTATTACCATCCGAGCATATTTTCTAATATCATTTACATAATGTATGTTGGGCCAAGTTTCCTAAATCTTGATTTATTTCACTCTCATCATGCACTAGTGTGTGTGTGCTGTCTTATGCGCCATGCTATCCTACTGTAAAATAATTATTTAGTATTTATCACTCTGAATTAGACAAACACAATATGTTATTTATTTTACATGTTCTCATGGAAATAAAGCCATGATACTGAATGTGTGCTCTAAGCGGGAAAGTGCTGTAATGGAAATAGTGGCCTCTTTCCCTTATTCAGCAACCCTCACAGTCTGACATTACTGCTTTCTATTAGTATTCACTAATTGAATTGCCCTAAGGTGCACACATGCAGAAAAAAAGAAAAGAAAATGACCAAAAGTATCAGGCGTTTTAAACTGCAACAGTGATCCCGCTATACCTATATCACCTTTGGCCTATAAATCTCAATCATGCTTATTTACAACTTTAAATCTGATTTAAAATACAATTTGTCAATAATCATATTAGATTTACCATCATAACAATCGATATAGAATTTACAGCCTCAATATCCAGAGGACAATATTACCTAGACTAGCACAGACTGGCTAAACAAATCAACTTTTTTCCATTTGGGAAATCTTTTCTTAGTGACTCAGGCTATACTGAAATGTAATGAAACAGGGTTTATCATCTTCGCTTATACATAATGCATGCAATAAATCACAATGACTCTCCACGAATATCATATTATATCTTGTTTTTTGGCACGTTTCTCTTAGATACACATATTAAGTGAGTTTTACTCTGGAAATTATACCTTCCACAGAGATCACCCACAGCAACAGTGTATCATATAGAGTGTACGTGATCCAATTTGGCAAGTGAAATAAAGTCTTGATTTCATCTGCACATAGGAATATGACTACCATTGTATTTTTCAATATTTGTAAAGAAGAAATGTATTGTTCCACTTTTATTTGATGCAGTTTTCATAATAATGGGTTAAATGTCTTTGTTCAGAGCATAGATATAAAAATTCTATAGCCAGTGTATGAAGAGGATGGCACCGACTATTTTCACAGGAAATAATGATCATGAAGGGGCAAGGATCACTGGAGGAGTAGTACAGTGGTGCCTGAAAGTTTGTGAACCTTTTAGAATTTTCTATATTTCTGCATAAATATGACCTAAAACATCATCCTATTTTCACACAAGTCCTAAAAGTAGATAAAGAGAACCCAGTTAAACAAATGAGACAAAAATATTATACTTGATCATTTATTTATTGAGGAAAATGATCCAATATTACATATCTGTGAGTGGCAAAAGTATGTGAACCTCCAGGATTAGCAATTAATTTGAAGGTGAAATTAGAGTCAGGTGTTTTCAATCAATGGGATGACATTCAGGTGTGAGTGGGCACCCTGTTTTATTTAAAGAACAGGGATCTATCAAAGTCTGATCTTCACAACACATGTTTGTGGAAGTGTATCATGGCACAAACAAAGGAGATTTCTGAGGACCTCAGAAAAAGCGTTGTTGATGCTCATCAGGCTGGAAAAGGTTACTAAACCATCTTTAAAGAGTTTAGACTCCAGCAATCCACAGTCAGACAGATTGTGTACAAATGGAGGAAATTCAAGACCATTGTTACCCTCCCGATGAGTGGTCGACCAACAAATATCACTCCAAGAGCAAGGCATGTAATAGTCGGTGAGGTCACAAAGGACCCCAGGGTAACTTCTAAGCAACTGAAGGCCTCTCTTACATTGGCTAATGTTAATGTTCATGAGTCCACCATCAGAAGAACACTGAACAACAATGGTGTGCATGGCAGGGTTGCAAGGAGAAAGCCACTGCTCTCCAAAAAGAACATTGCTGCTCGTCTGCAGTTTGCTAAAGATCATGTGGACAAGCCAGAAGGCTATCCGTTCTGTGGACGGATGAGACCAAAATAGAACTTTTTGGTTTAAATGAGAAGTGTTATGTTTGGAGAAAGGAAACCACTGCATTCCAGCATAAGAACCTTATCCCATCTGTGAAACATGGTGGTGGTAGTATCATGGTTTGGGCCTGTTTCGCTGCATCTGGGCCAGGACAGCTTGTCATCATTGATGGAACAATTAATTCTGAATTATACCAGCGAATTCTAAAGGAAAATGTCAGGACATCTGTCCATGAACTGAATCTCAAGAGAAGGTGGGTCATGCAGCAAGACAATGACCCTAAGCACACAAGTCATTCTACCAAAGAATGGTTAAAGAAGAATAAGGTTAATGTTTTGGAATGGCCAAGTCAAAGTCCTGACCTTAATCCAATCGAAATGTAGTGGAAGGACCTGAAGCGAGCAGTTCATGTGAGGAAACCTACCACCATCCCAGAGTTGAAGCTGTTCTGTATGGAGGAATGGGCTAAAATTCCTCCAAGCCGGTGTGCAGGACTGATCAACAGTTACCGGAAATGTTTAGCTGCAGTTATTGCTGCACAAGGGGGTCACCCCAGATACTGAAAGCAAAGGTTCACATACTTTTGCCACTCACAGATAAGTAATATTGGATCATTTTCCTCAATAAATAAATGACCAAGTATAATATTTTTTGTCTCATTTGTTTAACTTGTTTCTTTGTATCTATGTTTAGAACTTGTGTGAAAATTGATGTTTTAGGTAATATTTATCCAGAAGTATAGAAAATTCTAAAGGGTTCACAAACTTTCAAGCACCACTGTACCTATCTGGCTGGCCACAACACCTGGCATCCCAGACTGGTCTCCCCATATCCAGCACCATGTGACGCGCAAAATACAGCCTGTATTCCAGCAAGTGGCCGCACCACCTAGCCTCTCATGTGAAGACCGCTGTGCACCTCCCCATGGTGCCCCTGGTTTTACTGAACACGGTGGATCTAAGGGAGTAAACCCCGATATAAAATCAGAGTCAGTCCTTGCTTGGGTTAGCCCACTGACTCTTCAATTCATGGCCTCTCATGCTCAGTTGTGGTGATTTGTGTTTCCAAGTGATTCCACTCCACAATCTAACCATTGAGGTACACAAGCATAGAAGATGGGCAACCTGCTTGCTAGCAGCATGCGGCTAGTGTCCCCTCGCTGCAAAATTCTTATCTGCTATGGACTCAGAAAGATATCATAAGCAATACCAATTGAGGGAATGCAACTCTGCAAAGCCAGGCTGATGTCTATGGCAGAAGAGAGATGCAAGAAGCGCCACCAAAGGGCTACATGGGTTCCCCATCGTCGAACTGATGGGGACCACTGAAAAGAATGAAAAAAAATGAAATGATCATGAGTTATGATGTGTAACGCAATAATGTAGGAAGTGAGGAAGTCAGTTTTAATAGAGAATTCTTTAACAGTAATAAAATACAGTTC
Organism: Neoarius graeffei; assembly: GCF_027579695.1. Classification (NCBI taxonomy): domain Eukaryota; kingdom Metazoa; phylum Chordata; class Actinopteri; order Siluriformes; family Ariidae; genus Neoarius; species Neoarius graeffei. The sequence goes on from NC_083572.1 coordinate 88,903,298, forward strand.
TCTCATTTTTCAGTCAGAGAGAAGGATTGATTTAGAAATAAAGTAAGTACACACCAATTTCTATCCATCCATTATCTGTAACCACTTATCCTGTGCAGGGTCGCGGGCAAGCTGGAGCCTATCCCAGCTGACTATGGGCGAGAGGCGGGGTACACCCTGGACAAGTCACCAGGTCATCACAGGGCTGACACATAGACACAGACAACCATTCACACTCACATTCACACCTACGGTCAATTTAGAGTCACCAGTTAACCTAATCTGCATGCCTTTGGACTGTGGGGGAAACCAGAGCACCCGGAGGAAACCCACGTGGACACGGGGAGAACATGCAAACTCCACACAGAAAGGCCCCCATTGGCCACTGGGCTCAAACCCAGAACCTTCTTGCTACACACCAATTTGAAAGTACAACCCCAATTCCAAAAAAGTTGGGACAAAGTACAAATTGTAAATAAAAACGGAATGCAATAATTTACAAATCTCAAAAACTGACATTGTATTCACAATACAAAGGCCCCCATATAGACAACATATCAAATGTCGAAAGTGAGACATTTTGAAATTTCATGCCAAATATTGGCTTATTTGAAATTTCATGACAGCAACACATCTCAAAAAAGTTGGGACAGGGGCAATAAGAGGCTGGAAAAGTTAAAGGTACAAAAAAGGAACAGCTGGAGGACCAAATTGCAACTCATTAGGTCAATTGGCAATAGGTCATTAACATGACTGGGTATAAAAAGAGCATCTTGAAGTGGCAGCGGCTCTCAGAAGTAAAGATGGGAAGAGGATCACCAATCCCCCTAATTATGCGCCGACAAATAGTGGAGCAATATCAGAAAGGAGTTTGACAGTGTAAAATTGTAAAGAGTTTGAACATATCATCTACAGTGCAAAATATCATCAAAAGATTCAGAGAATCTGGAAGAATCTCTGTGCGTAAGGGTCAAGGCCGGAAAACCATACTGGGTGCCTGTGATCTTTGGGCCCTTAGACGGTACTGCATTACATACAGGCATGCTTCTGTATTGGAAATCACAAAATGGGCTCAGGAATATTTCCAGAGAGCATTATCTGTGAACACAATTCATCGTGCCATCCGCCATTGCCAGCTAAAACTCTATAGTTCAAAGAAGAAGCCGTATCTAAACATGATCCAGAAGCGCAGACGTCTTCTCTGGGCCAAGGCTCATTTAAAATGGACTGTAGCAAAGTGGACTACTGTTCTGTGGTCAGACGAATCAAAATTTGAAGTTCTTTATGAAAATCAGGGATGCCGTGTCATTCGGACTAAAGAGGAGAAGGACGACCCAAGTTGTTATCAGCGGTCAGTTCAGAAGCCTGCATCTCTGATGGTATGGGGTTGCATTAGTGCATGTGGCATGGGCACCTTACACATCTGGAAAGACACCATCAATGCTGAAAGGTATATCCAGGTTCTAGAGCAACATATGCTCCCATCCAGACGACGTCTCTTTCAGGGAAGACCTTGCATTTTCCAACATGACAATGCCAAACCACATACTGCATCAATTACAGCATCATGGCTGTGTAGAAGAAGGGTCCGGGTACTGAACTGGCCAGCCTGCAGTCCAGATCTTTCACCCATAGAAAACATTTGCCGCATCATAAAACGGAAGATACGACAAAAAAGACCTAAGACAGTTGAGCAACTAGAATCCTACATTAGACAAGAATGGGTTAACATCCTATCCCTAAACTTGAGCAACTTGTCTCCTCAGTCCCCAGACGTTTACAGACTGTTGTAAAGAGGAAAGGGGATGTCTCACAGTGGTAAACATGGCCTTGTCCCAACTTTTTTGAGATGTGTTGTTGTCATGAAATTTAAAATCACCTAATTTTTCTCTTTAAATGATACATTTTCTCAGTTTAAACATTTGATATGTCATCTATGTTCTATTCTGAATCACACATCACATTATCTCTAGCCGCTTTATCCTTCTACAGGGTCGCAGGCAAGCTGGAGCCTATCCCAGCTGACTACGGGCGAAAGGCGGGGTACACCCTGGACAAGTCGCCAGGTCATCACAGGGCTGACACATAGACACAGACAACCATTCACACTCACATTCACACCTACGGTCAATTTAGAGTCACCAGTTAACCTAACCTGCATGTCTTTGGACTGTGGGGGAAACCGGAGCACCCGGAGGAAACCCACGCGGACACGGGGAGAACATGCAAACTCCGCACAGAAAGGCCCTCGCCGGCCCCGGGGCTCGAACCCAGGACCTTCTTGCTGTGAGGCGACAGCGCTAACCACTACACCACCGTGCCGCCTTCTATTCTGAATAAAATATCTCATCTCATCTCATCTCATTATCTCTAGCCGCTTTATCCTTCTACAGGGTCGCAGGCAAGCTGGAGCCTATCCCAGCTGACTATGGGCGAAAGGCGGGGTACACCCTGGACAAGTCGCCAGGTCATCACAGGGCTGACACATAGACACAGACAACCATTCACACTCACATTCACACCTACGGTCAATTTAGAGTCACCAGTTAACCTAACCTGCATGTCTTTGGACTGTGGGGGAAACCGGAGCACCCGGAGGAAACCCACGCGGACACGGGGAGAACATGCAAACTCCGCACAGAAAGGCCCTCGCCGGCCCCGGGGCTCGAACCCAGGACCTTCTTGCTGTGAGGCGACAGCGCTAACCACTACACCACCGTGCCGCCTTCTATTCTGAATAAAATATCTCATCTCATCTCATCTCATTATCTCTAGCCGCTTTATCCTTCTACAGGGTCGCAGGCAAGCTGGAGCCTATCCCAGCTGACTATGGGCGAAAGGCGGGGTACACCCTGGACAAGTCGCCAGGTCATCACAGGGCTGACACATAGACACAGACAACCATTCACACTCACATTCACACCTACGGTCAATTTAGAGTCACCAGTTAACCTAACCTGCATGTCTTTGGACTGTGGGGGAAACCGGAGCACCCGGAGGAAACCCACGCGGACACGGGGAGAACATGCAAACTCCGCACAGAAAGGCCCTCGCCGGCCCCGGGGCTCGAACCCAGGACCTTCTTGCTGTGAGGCGACAGCGCTAACCACTACACCACCGTGCCGCCTTCTATTCTGAATAAAATATAGAATTTTGAAACTTCCACATCATTGCATTTCGTTTTTATTTACAATTTGTACTTTGTCCCAACTTTTTTGGAATCAGGGTTGTAGAAAATACCATACAGGAAGTCTGTGGTAACTCAAGTAACCACTTTTTACAACCGTGATGAACAGAAAAGCATCTCAGAATGCACAACACATTGAACCTTCAGGTGACAACAGCAGAAGACCACAACTAGCTGAGAGCACCGGCTCACCAAAACTCAACAGGTGGAGATCAGAAAAAGACCAGGTGATGCTTTTCCCAAAATGTAGTTGGATTGGCTCGTAAGGTGTGTGTGTGGGTGTGATGGGCTGGTGTCCTATTCCAGATGTCAGCCCTCCTTGTTTCCAGTGCTTCTGGGATAGACTCTGGACCTCCACATCTAACTAGACCAAATGCTTACTGAAGATGAATGAAAGAATGAATAGGTGCAGCTGGAGAAAGTCTGCATGACCAGCCTGACAGGAGGCGAATTTGAGATCCAACCCACTATTGATCCTGTCAGGAACCTGGGAGTCTGGTTTGACAGTACCTTCAGTCTCAACACACACATCACTAAAACCTGCAAAAGTGTGTTTTACCACCTGTACAGCATCAGGAGGATCAGGAAATACCTTAGCAGAAAATTTATGGAAAGACTGGTGCATGCTTTTGTCACCAGCAGGCTGGACTATTGTAATGGTATCTTATCCTTGACTTGCAAGTGACGTTAAAGCAAAATAGAAACCCGGATGTCGGCCGTGTTGGTGGATATACAAATGAAGGGTCGAGCGACATTCTATACAAAACATAGTCACGCGTGCGCAGCTCTCTTTGTTTTTCCACTGCTTTCAGTGTTCTTTTAACTATGCCATATCCTTGTGCTGTATATGGTTGTGGTCAAAACAGTACTCGTGACTGTGGCACATTTTGATTTTTTAGAATTCCGTCCGTGATTTGGAAAGAAGGCAAGGAAACTCTGAGGCTTAGTACAGAGAGGAGACAAGGAAATCAGGACACTTCATCCAATGACCAGTTCATCCAATAGTTAAGACATTTCGTCCAAAGCCTTTTTCATACACACTATTAATTATTTTATATTTCAGGTATTCTGGTGTTTGCAATCAAAGCCCACGCGGGAGCGCTGCTCTGCGCCTGAAGATTTAACATGATCCAGCTGGCTTTAAAAATTAATAACTTGGCCAACGGAGCTCACAGCAAAGCTAAATTTGACAGGCACCTCCCTCTAAGCCTCCCCCTTCGAAAGAGCATGGTCTTGGGTCGATAGGACTGTGCCTCAGCCCCGGATTCACGAACGAAGCCCCCGCGAGAACGCTGCTCAGCGCCTGAAGACATGTAAATGAGCAGCCTGCAATGACAAGGGAGTGAACTCATCTCAGGGTCAGCAAGTGGCATGGACTGATGTGGTTACCCCCCTTAGTATGCTCTTTAGTGTCAACGCGCACGTACTATGGCACTCATTTGCTTTACAAAAATGTGTTTTGCTTCGGTCAAATTCCATTGAGAATTCTTCCTTTTCTTGAGCAAACAAATACCTGAAATATAAAACAATTGATAGTGCATATGAAAAAGGCTTTGGGTGAAATGTCTTAACTACTGGACAAAAAGGTATTGGTCCGAAATGACCTGTATTTGTACTCGATGGTTGGTAAAAGCGTCTTCTCTTCTGAAAAGTCTGACTTTTTTAAATAATATTGGTCAAAACCACACACATCTGTCTTGTCTTTGTATTGAATCTTCGCTCAACCATTCAAATCGTGGTAATACTTAAATTCAGCATTGTTTACAGACACACTTTCAGCGGCTGCCATCCTAGTTGCTTTGTATATCCACCATCATGGTGGGCGCTCATGACATAGCACATTTTGATCACGTGGTTGCAAGTCATCTGTATGGACTGCCTAGTAACTTGATAGCAAAGATACAATACATGCAAAATGCAGCTGTTCAGGTTTTATACCGTGCGCCTTGGTTTTACCATATTACAGCACTTCTTTATGATTTGCATTGGCTTCCAGTTAAGTTTAGGATAGATTTTAAGATTATTATTATTATTATTATTATTATTATTATTATTATCACTTTTAAGTGAATTCATTATATGGCCCCAGAGTATTTTCTAGCTTGCTAACTTTCAAATCTAACTCAGTTTATAGTCTTAGGGCAGTATCTCACTGGGCTGCGACAGCCTGTGACTAGTTGGAGACACACAATTGCGATAAAATATGCGAATTAGCAACAATTTTCACTTGGAATCACACACTGAATTGATATTCGCATATTTTATCGCAATTGTTGTGTCTCCAACTAGTTGCAGGCTGTCGCAGCCCAGTGAGATACACTTGCACTTCTTGTCTCACGGAAACTGACTTGAGAAGGGTTCGTGATGGCTTTGCGACACCAGCGATGCATTTGCGGCTATTTTGAGAGAAATTTTGTTGCATTAATTTTTTGAACATGTTCAAAATTTCAGCGACGAAGGAGTGACACTTTGCAACTCATGTGAGGAAATTGAGAATCCCCACGAATGTTTCAAGACACTTTTGAAACTCTCGCGCGAATGACGTTCGCAATTTGTCACAAGCTGTCGCAGCCCAGTGAAATACTGGCTTTAGATCCGACAATAAGTTCCTCCCGTCAGCGCCGGACTTTAGAATTCTGTCTACTCTCGGTGACGGAGCGTTTATGGCTGCTGCACTGAAACTATGGAACTCTTTGCCACATGACTTCAGATGCACCACTAATTTTAATGTTTTCAAGAGTAAGCTAAAAACAGTCTTTTTCCAGCAGGCATTTGGATGAATGAACTCATTTTTCTATTTATTTTTTTAATGTAGGTAGGTATATTTACTTTTATACATTATTAGTTATATTTAGTAAGTTGTTTTAGTTGTTAGGCGCTTTTGAAAACTGTATAGTTGAATTTGCATGGTATAAATTAATAATAAAATAATAAATGAATAAAATATTGGCCCCTTAAGGACTGTGCACTTAATTAACCATTTGTTTGTACACAGTAATTACAAATGAAGTTACCCTGCTTCATACATATTTCCTGACACAACATACCGAATAGCTATTTCAGTTTTCTTGATCACTAAGGCTTTTATGAATAACTAAATCTTTACTAACCCCCTTGAATAAATGAATCACATCCGTATTGGGGAAATACCCATCAGTACAGCTGAATTGGGGAAACACCTTCCAATACATCTGCATTGGCGAAACACCATCAAACACATCCATATTGAAGAAACACCTTCCAACAGAAGTCACCATCACTCAAATACTGAATAGATCCAAAATACACCTGCACCAGCTCTACCTGTGCTATTTACATCCTTCTAATTAACACTTGCACAAGTCATTGCACAAATCCTGCTAAGCCTAAAACATATAAATCAGAGCATTTCTCCATTACTGTCTTCCTATTTTTTTATTTTATCTGTGATCTGACCATCACATTCTGTCATTTTGACTGGATAACAAGTTGTTGGGTTTTACAATTGGATTTTTTTACTTTCTCAGTTTTTGTCCTGCTTTGTTTAAATAGTACACACAGCTCTGGAAGAAAAATTAACCACTGCAAAATGATCAAGTTTTACTATTTATTGGTATGTGTTTGAAGAACATGAACATTTTTGTTTTATTCAATAAACTACTGACATTTCCCCCAAATTTCACATCAAAATATTTTCACTTTGAGCATTTAATTGCAGAAAATGACAACTGGTCAAAAAAAAAGATGAAGTGTTTTCAGACCTTGTACTGTAATAATAATAAAAAAAATATAATAATAAGTTACATTTATATAGCGCTTTTCCCAAATTCAAGGTCACTTTACATAGGTCAGAGAAAAAACCAAAAAAAAAAAGGGCGTTACTAAAGAGTGGTGAGTTTGTGCACTGGTGGAGAAATGTTCATGAAACAGAAAGGTTTTGAGATGAGATTTGAAGAAAGGAAGAGAAGAGCAGTCACGAAGGGGTTGAGGAAGTGAATTCCAGAGCTTGGGGGCCATGGTGTTGATGGACCGGCCACCCAGGGTAGAGAGTCTAGTGAGAGGAACAGCAAGGAGATTATAGCTAGAGGATCTGAGAGAGCGGGATGGAGTATAAGGGGTCAGGAGATCACAGATGTAAGAAGGAGCAAGGTTATGGAGAGCTTTGAAGTTGAGTAGTATGATTTTATATTTAATTCTAGACAGAATAGGTAGCCAGTGAAGCTGAGAAAGAATGGGGGTGATATGAGCAGATGGTTTGATATGGGTGAGGAGTCTCGCTGCAGAGTTCTGAATGTATTGTAGTCTTTGAAAGGATTTAATAGGGAGGCCAATGAGAAGGGAGTTACAATAATCTAGGCAGGACATAATGAAAGAGTGGACCAATGTTTGAACATCACTAGTGGAAAGAAAGGGGCAAAGGCGGGCAATGTTTCAGAGGTGGAAGAAAGCAGTCTTGGTGAGGGATTTAATGTGGGGGATCAAAGTTGAGTGAGGGGTCAAGCAATATTCCAAGGTTTCTAACAACAGGTGAAGATTTAACCAGTGCACCGTCAATGTTAAAACTGAAACTGGAAAATTTGGACAACGAAGATTTGGAGCCGATAAGCATGATTTCTGTTTTATTTGTGTTAAGTTTTAGAAAATTATTCTGCATCCACAACTTTAGGTTGGATAGACAGTCATTGAGGGAACTGGGAGGGGGGTCAGTGGGGGAGGATGTAGTGAGATATAATTGGATGTCATCAGCGTAGCAATAGAAGTTGAGACCATGGTTACGAATAATTTGGCCAAGGGGCAGGATGTATATAAGGAAAAGGAGGGGCCCAAGAACAGACCCCTGGGGGACACCATGAGTAATAGGGGACATGGAGGACTTATGTAAACCCAGTGTGACAAACTGTCGTCTGTTGGTGAGGTAGGACCAAAACCACTGGGGGGCTATGTCTGTGATACTAATAACTGACAGACGGGAGATGAATGTGTCATGATTGATGGTGTCAAATGCAGCAGATAAGTCAAGGAGAATGAGAATGTTAAGTGAACCACTATCAGCAGACAGGAGGAGGCCATTTACCACCCGCAGGAGAGCAATCTCTGTACTGTGATGTGTGCGGAAACCAGATTGAAAGGGCTCATACAGATATAGTTTTCAATGAGAAAGGAATGAAGTTGTGAAGCAACCCCTCTTTCCAGTATTTTTGCTAAAAAGGGGAGGTTGGAGATCGGTCGATAATTGGGGGTCTAGCAGCGAAGCTGCAGAGCCCCATTGTGTTTCTATGTATTCTTATTATTGTTCAACTTTCTTCCGTAATGGAAGTCTATGCAACCTATAGAACCGTATGGTAATTATTGTTCAACTTTTGTTAGGCGTTGTGACCATCTTGGCCTCTAGAGGCCGCTATTGCATCTGTGATTTGTGTTTGTTTTGACAGCCATGTGCTTCTTTGTTTTTCATGTGCCTTGTGCTCCACCTGTTCTTTATTTACTGCCCTGCCTATTTTCTTAATTGCCAATTTTACTTGGCCATGTGTCCTATTACTTTGGGTATTTATACTACCCCATTTTGTGTCTCTTGTTACTGAGTCTTTGTGCTGTGCATTACTAGTCACCTCTGTTCTGTGTACCTTGCCTGTCTACTTGTGTTTTTGGACCTCTACTCTCTTAGGACTTTTGGACTGTTTTTGTTTACATGGACCCTTGCCGTTTTTGTATCTTCTAAGCGTTTGGATTTTTGCTTTCTTTGCCTTGGTTTTGGATTTTTGGACTTTTGAACTTTTGGATGTTTTTTTTTGTATCTCCTGTGTGTTGGTATTTTTCTTTTGTGGATTTTTGCTTTTTTCACAAATTTTGGATTTTCTGGACTTCTGGACTTTGGCGAATAAACTGTTTGAACTCTAACTTTCGTCTCACTCCTCTGTACTTGAGTCATTCCCCTGGTGGCCTAGTGGGGGTTTGCTGGGTTACTACACCAGCGACCTGGGTTCGATTCCCAGCCCAACCTAACAGAAAGACTCAGACATGACCAACTCAGCAGAGGCTTCTTCAGCTGTCTACCTGGCTAAACTTCAGGAAATTATGGCTGCTTTAACACGCTTTGGAGCTACCATGGACACTCATGGACGAACACTTGCAAGCCAACATGAGGCCCTTGCTCGCCATGATGCACTGCTTCAGCAAATTGGGAATGCCCTGGCACAACTGACTCCTCTGCCCCCATCTCCTGATCCTGCTCCACCATCTGCTCCCACTCCAGTGCCTCCTGCCACGCTGCCTCCTTCACCTCACGAACCCTGCCTTCCTGCACCACAGAGGTATGATGGCAAGCACGGTGAGTGCCGGGAGTTCCTTACCCAGTGCCAACTCACCTTTGAGCTCCAGCCTACCACCTACACTATGGACTGCCGCAAGATTGCATATGTAATAACTTTGTTAACTGATAAGGCACAAGCTTGGGCAACAGCCATCTGGCAGAGACAGGGACCTGAGTGTTCCGATTTCAAGATGTTTACGGAGGAGATGCTTCATGTTTTCGATCAGGCGGACATCAGCTAAGGTGCAGCCAGGAAGCTCATGTCCATCCGGCAGGGAGGAAGTGTCGCAGACTACGCCATCTCGTTCCGGATGCTCGCAGCAGTCAGTGGATGGAATGAGACTGCCCTGATTTCAGCCTTCCACCATGGTCTGTCTGACCCCATCAAAGATGGTCTGGCCTCTATCGGATGCCCAAGTGACCTTGAAACTCTGGTCTCACATGCCATTCATCTTGATAACAGGATTAGAGCATGTCACCAAGTCCTGAGCTTCCCTTGCCTCACTGCCTCAACCTGGAGTCCGTCCACCTCCTCCAGTGACTGTCCGGAGCCCATGCAAGTTGGCCGTACTCATCTCTCCGCATCTGAGAGGGAGCGCAGAAGGAGGGACAAGTGCTGCATCTACTGTGGCAAGCCTGGCCATTTCCGAGTGTCATGTCCCGAGCTCTTGGGGAAAAGGACCGTCCCATCCAGCCGAGGGAGGGTTGTGATGGGGACTACCCTCTCTCCCGAACTTCCTGGCCAAGGAGTCTACATCCCTGTCTCCATCTCCTGGGGTGAGTCCGTCCACTCTTGCCAAGCCTTGTTAGTCTCTGGGGCTGCTGGAAACTTTATGGATGTTCACTTCGCCCAAAGAATAAATGCCCCTACTGCACCTCTTGAAGTTCTGTTGTCTGTGTCTGCTCTGGATGGCCAAGCTTTAGGTGACGGAAGAGTCACCCAAGTAACTTCTCCAGTCCTTCTCCAGTCTCAAGGTCACAAAGAAGAAATATCCCTGCACCTGATTCATTCACCAGAGTTCCCAGTGATTCTAGGCCTTCCTTGGCTTACCCGCCACAGCCCTCGCATAGACTGGGTAACAAGCCAGGTTGTGGAATGGGGCCCTACATGCCATGCCTCTTGTCTGCTCTCTAGTTCTCCTGTGCCTCCTGCCGAGCCCCCTGATCTCACCAAGTTATCTCAAGTTCCCACAGAGTACTGGGATCTGAAGGAGGTTTTTAGCAAGAGTAGGGCCGCCGTTCTACGTGCCTACGACTGTGCCATAGACTTGCTCCCCGGGGCTACCCCTCCTCGGGGCAGGCTGTTCTCCCTCTCTCAGCCAGAACGCAAGGCCATGGATGAATACATCAAGGATGCCCTGGCCTCTGGATTCATCTGACCCTCCACCTCACCTGCTGGTGCAGGCTTCTTCTTTGTCGGCAAGAAGGATGGAGGGCTGTGACCGTGTATTGACTACAGGGGCCTGAACAAGATCACAGTGCACAACCGTTATCCCCTTCTGCTGATGTCCACAGCGTTCGACCTGCTCCAAGGTGCTACAGTCTTCACCAAGCTGGATTTACGGAATGCATACCATGTCATTCGTATCCGACAGGGAGACGAGTGGAAGACTGCCTTTAACACCCCTTCAGGACACTATGAGTACCAAGTGATGCCATTTGGACTTACCAATGCACCAGCAGTCTTTCAGGCCCTTATCAATGACGTCCTGAGGGATATGATCAACAAATATGCTTTTGTTTACCTCGACGACATTCTGATATTCTCCAAGACCTTGCATGAGCACTGCCACCATGTCCGTCAGGTTCTTCAGAGGCTGCTAAAGAACAATCTGTTTGCGAAGGCCCAGAAATGTGAGTTTCATGTCCCTGAGGTCTCCTTTCTGAGCTTTATTGTATGGATGGGACAGCTCCAGATGGATCCAGCCAAGACCCTGGCCGTCCGGGACTGGCCCACTCCCAAGTCCGTGAAAGAAGTTCAGCGGTTCTTAGGATTTGCTAACTTCTACCGCAAGTTTGTCAGAAACTTCAATTCTGTAGCAGTGTCCATATCTGACCTCACCAAAAGGACAGGTGGGTCTTATGTCTGGTCTCCTCAGGCAGAGAAGGCTTTCAAGGACCTCAAGCACCGCTTCTGTATGGCACCCATTCTAGTCCTCCCTGACACATCACAACCCTTCATTGTCGAGGTGGACGCTTCGGACAGTGGCGTCGGCGTGGTCCTCTCTCAACACTCGGATGGAAGGTTGCACCCCTGTGCATACTTCTCCCACCGTCTGAGTCCTGCGGAGTCCCATTATGATGTGGGGGATCGAGAACTGCTTGCGGTCAAACTGGCCCTTGAGGAGTGGAGGCACTGGCTGGAGGGAGCTCAACATCCATTCCTGGTTTGGATGGACCACAAAAACCTGGAGTACCTCCAGCAAGCCAAGAGACTTAATCCACGACAGGCCAGGTGGGCCTTGTTCTTCAGTCGGTTCAATTTCACTCTATTGTACCGCCTTGGCTCGAAGAACACCAAACCTGACGCTCTTTCCAGACAGTTCTCTTCCACCAACAGGGAAAGTGAAGTTGGGCCTTGTTGGGTTCACCCAGAAAGAGACCCCGATTCCTTCGTGGGCCACCCTCGGCCGAGGACGAGAATGATCAGGTCGAGAGAAACAGACAATCAGAATCAGAGATTCACATGTCAGTTTATTCGCACAGTCACTTCGTCAAAATGAAAACATCTTTGGAAACGTCTTATAGTGTTTCTGTGTTTATGTTTTGTCTTCATGTGTGTGTGTGTGTAATGGGTGTGTGTCTATGTGGAAGTGTGTAATGATCTTGAATCAATCATAATATAAAAACATATTTCTGATGACAGTAAGGTACAGATAGATATCAGCATGGAATGTCTAAACACAGAATGTCTAGTCTACGGAGTCTATTCAGAGAAGGTCAAAGACACGTTTGCACAGAAAGGATCTAATAATTTAACATAACTCCTTAACACATGTGTTAAGTCAGTAAATTACATCTTGATTTCATCAACATAAGCAAAATAACAAATAACAATATGTCTAAAACAATGCTAAAACAAAGAATGTTATAAGAAAATAAACATTAAAAATAAGAACAACTTAACCACAAGAACAATGAGAATATGTCTGAAAGAGAGAGAACAATTAAACAACTAACAGGATTAAACTCATAACTAAATTAGGTTAATGCTTTTAAACTAAAAACCCTTAGAATCATAAGATCTTAACTATACTTATAATGTCATTATGAAACTAATCTAAAACTATAAAACTAACATTAATCACGGAATGCATTCATTAATTACGGGATCCAAATCACTACCATAGTATATTTCAATATATTTCAGTATATTTCATAGCTTTTATGAAGCTATGACCTAAGTTTCAACTGAATGGATTAACATAAACATGAACTTTAATTCTACCATTTCAGGGTGTGTGTGAGTCGATCTGACACCAAAACAGACCTTCAGACACTTCTCTGTTCAAAATACACATTTCATAAACAAAATGTTCCCAAACAATGTCCAGCTGGACCTAAGGTCGTTTCAACTAATATAATTTTGACACAGAATAATTTTGCTGAATTATTGGCCAAGAATTAATACTTATATAAACCTAACAATCCTATTATCCCTGTGTCCCGGATTGTGGCCCCTGTCCGCTGGGGTGTTGAGGAGGCTGTCCGACAAGCTCAACGCCAGGACCCCGGTCCTGGTACGGGGCCACCTGGCCTCTTGTACGTCCCACATCAGGCCCGGGCCAAGGTTCCCCAGTGGGGTCATTCATCCCTTCTCACTGCCCACCCGGGAGCTCGGAGGACCCTGGATTTCTTGAAAAGATGCTTCTGGTGGCCAGGCATGGAGAAAGAAGTGAGGTCATTCGTCCTGTCCTGTGAAGTGTGCACCAGAAGCAAGAACCCACAGCAGCATCCCCAGGGTCTCCTGCATCCCCTGCCCATTCCTCGGCGTCCCTGGTCTCATGTGGCGGTCGACTTCATCACGGGCCTTCCAGATTCACAAGGTAACACTGTCATTCTAGTCATAGTCGACAAATTCTCTAAGGCCTGTCATTTCATACCGCTATGCAAGCTCCCTTCTGCCCTTGAGACGGCCAAACTAATATTTACCCATGTCTTCCGAGTCTTCGGGCTCCCACAGGACATTGTCTCCGACCGGGGGCCCCAGTTCTCCTTCCGAGTGTGGCGGGGGTTTTGCAAGCTGATCGGGGCCACTACCAGCCTCTCCTCTGGGTTCCATCCCCAGTCTAATGGCCAGACTGAGAGGCTCAACCAGGACCTGGAAACCACCCTGCGAGGCCTGGCGATGGATAACCCGACGTCGTGGAGCACCTGGCTGCCATGGGCGGAGTACGCCCATAACACCCTGCAGTCATCAGCCACCAGGTTGTCTCCATTCCAATGCCAATTCAATCAAGATATTGGGACATAAATATTAGAGACAACTAACACAAAGCTTACAGCCTTATATTTAAAAGCACTATGGAAGTAGTGGATTCTGAATTGTCAAAAAAAATGTCCTCTCCGAGAATCACTTCATTTGTTTCTCCCAGCCCTGCTTAAAGCTACACTTAATCTTGTTATAATACAAACTATTACACATGCCTATCTGTTCTTTAACTTGTCCTTCACTTAAAAACTGGTACAAGAACCAGTTTGAATCAATTTGAATTTTGGACCCCTGTGACACAAACTTTGTACCCTGATTATAAAACAACCCTTTTGCACTGTTTCAATGTTAAAAAGCTAACATTGTGTTAAAAATGTCATTAATTTAAATAAATGATTACATTTGCTATATTCTCTGATTCTATTATTCTTTTCCTTGTACACTTACAGATGAAAACACCTACATTCTCTGATAGCTGGCCTGCATTTCATTTTTTTAACATTATGTTATAAGACCATATTTTATAGGTCACACAGGTCACACATTTTCTTATGAAATTGGTAACAGCTGATCTTCAGACCAATCCTCACAAAAGGTACGAATTGTCACAGTGTCAATTTTTTAAAGCATTTACCCAAAAGCCCCCAGGCAGGAGATAAGTTCACATTTCTGTGAATCTTTGGTTGTTTGTCATGTAACATGCAGTCAGTGTTGCATCTGAAGACCATTGCGGACGCTGCCATCTCTGCTAGACCCCCACATTGCTGCTTGCAGCTATATTTTTGTATTGAATTTGTCTAGCATTTATATAGCATTACAGTAGGGCTGAACGATTTTAAGAAAAAATTGAATTGCGATTTTTCTGGCAGATATTGCGATTTCGATTTCAACCACAATTTTTTTTTCTTTAAATCGAGTTTCAGTGCAAATTAATTAATACAATGAATTCCATAAAGCTAATGCAAGAATGAAAACTGAGGTCAACAGATTTCAAATGTAGGCCTGTTTATTAACATTGAGTGCCTGAGGAACAAGTTATAATAACAAAATAAAAATAAAAAGAGAGCCATCTTTCTTAAGTAAACTTTTGCTTCTTTTACTTTTCCCATCTACAACATATCAGACATAAAAAAAGGTTGATCAATGGCTCAGCAGCATCAAAATATTGCACTTTTGTAAAATAATGTACATAAGCATTATAAATTATAATAAACAACAAAGTAGAGCAAAAAAGTCTTACCTTAAAAGTAGTGCAAGAATGTCTCAAGGGAGCTAGCTTATGAACATTAACAACATCAGCAGCAGTTACAGAAATTCAACCCCTGTACTCAGAAGCCTGTGCTTCTTTTTCACACAAAGTGGCAAGAGGAAATGAAATGTAATGGTAGTAAAAATAAAACATAATAATAAAAAAACGTACAAATGACCCTGCATTTTCCCCATCTACAAAAGATGTCAAACATTAAAATTGGTTAAATTATTTTACGTCTATTCTGTAAACAAAAGATAAGTAATAGCAAAAAGAGAGAACACCTTTTTTTAAATGAACAAAGACACCATGTCAGGGTAGGGTGCAGAACAACAACAAAAATCAATAATTCTTCCCTTTCATCTCTACACCACTTCAGAGATTTTTGGCCAAGAAAACCAACATGTTGACCTTTGCTGGTTTTAGACTTGCATGCTGACATGTGACAATATTGCCACTGGCACTGAACAGTCTCTCTGATGGTGAGCTTGTAGCTGGTATGCAAAGGTACTTCCGAGCCAATTTGCTCAGCCATGGAAAGTTGACATGGTGCACTCTCCACCAGGCCAGTGGATCTTGCTCTCCATCAATAGTAGGAGTTATGAGGTAGTTGTCCAGTTCTGCTTTAATGGTATCCTCCAACTGCACAGTAGAGGAGGAAGCAGGGACAGCCTTGCTCTTGAAAAAGCTGGCCAATGACCGCTTTTGCTTTCCTGTAGAGGTGGATGGTGGTTCTTCTGCTGCACTCGGGGGCATGGGGTGGGTTGTGACACAAGCCCTCTGCTCCTGCAACACACAGGAATAAGAGCCGTCAATGTTTTGCTGTCAGTTGTGATTAAGACCAACCACCAGGCATTTTGTGTGTAAAAGTTTAAAAATGCCAGTAGTATAGTAAAAATATCAATTGTATTTGTGTAACATTTTGTATTACGAAACAAAGAAACAGGACAGCTTACCTTTTGTGCCACCTGTTCCATTTCCATCTTCACTCTGTCTTTGATGTATGGGACATTCTCTTCACTGATGTAGGCCGTCTTGAATCTCGGATCAAGGAATGATGTGATGTCCAGGAGCTCCTGTGTCACTGGGTCATTGTATTTGTCTTCAATGTAGTGGAGAGCTCTTGATTTTATCTCCTTGGTCAGATCCGTGTCCTGGTCACTTTCAGCAAGCATTGATGTTCTTAGGAGATGAAGCACTGGCTTCAGGTATGACACGCTTATGTAGTCCTCACCTGAGAGGGCGTCTGTGAACTCCTGAAGAGGACCAAGGGCACCGTTTATGGATTCAAGGACATCTGTGTCTGGCCAAGTGGGGACCAGGTGCCATGTCTTTTTGTCTTCAGACAGAACCTGGCACAGTGCCTTGCTCTGCTCCAACACCCTCCCAGTCATTTTCTGCCGTGAGCCCCATCGTGTCGGACATTCAGTAATCAGTGAGTGTTCAGGTAAGTTCAATTCCTGCTGTGCCTGTTTTAGCGCCGCCTTCTTCTTCCAGCTGTGAGTGAAGACCCCAACCAGCTGCTTGCAAAGTCCTGTGGCCCTTTTGACTCTTTGGTCATCTTTGACAGCATTTTCTGGGGAAAAAAAAACATTACATGAGTATTACAGTCTGAAAAGCCATAAGGATAGCTCATAACGCAGTATCCATAATATACCGTACAATGACTGTATACAGTCATTAATAATATATACCATTGATTACATCTGTTGTCATCTTGTAAGAAAAAACATTCAGAGGAAAAAAAAAATGCCACTGCATCTCTCTGCCCCTAGGCGTTCCACAGTTAAACACAAGCAGTATTGGGAGACTTCAAAGTTTACCCATGAAAAGGTTAATTTTTCTAGTCTTCTCACAACCCGTCTTAAAATGCAGATGATCCACGAGTTACACATTTGTATACTGAAAACCTGTGTTCTTGAAGCATTTTGCAATAAACTTGTGTGAAATTAATGCAAAAATATTGAATATAAAGCTGCTAATGGCAATAGACAGCCTTTCTATGGCGTTTGTATTGTTAAAGTAGCCTTGCGCTAACAGTTTGTCAGCTAACGACAGCTTGACAGCAAACTTGTCAGCATTTTGTTTTTTCCCCTCCCAAACTGTATTTCAGTGTTGCGAAACAAAGTCAAGACCTACTTCAGGCAAATGAATTACAACCCCGATTCCAAAAAAGTTGGGACAAAGTACAAATTGTAAATTAAAACGGAATGCAATAATTTACAAATCTCAAAAACTGATATTGTATTCACAATAGAACATAGACAACATATTAAATGTCGAAAGTGAGACATTTTGAAATTTCATGCCAAATATTGGCTCATTTGAAATTTCATGACAGCAACACATCTCAAAAAAGTTGGGACAGGGGCAATAAGAGGCTGGAAAAGTTAAAGGTACAAAAAAGGAACAGCTGGAGGACCAAATTGCAACTCATTAGGTCAATTGGCAATAGGTCATTAACATGACTGGGTATAAAAAGAGCATCTTGGAGTGGCAGTGGCTCTCAGAAGTAAAGATGGGAAGAGGATCACCAATCCCCCTAATTCTGCGCCGACAAATAGTGGAGCAATATCAGAAAGGAGTTCAACAGTGTAAAATTGCAAAGAGTGTGAACATATCATCATCTACAGTGCATAATATCATCAAAAGATTCAGAGAATCTGGAAGAATCTCTGTGCGTAAGGGTCAAGGCCGGAAAACCATACTGGGTGCCCGTGATCTTCGGGCCCTTAGACGGCACTGCATCACATACAGGCATGCTTCTGTATTGGAAATCACAAAATGGGCTCAGGAATATTTCCAGAGAACATTATTTGTGAACACAATTCACCGTGCCATCCGCCGTTGCCAGCTAAAACTCTATAGTTCAAAGAAGAAGCCGTATCTAAACATGATCCAGAAGCGCAGACGTCTTCTCTGGGCCAAGGCTCATTTAAAATGGACTGTGGCAAAGTGGAAAACTGTTCTGTGGTCAGACGAATCAAAATTTGAATTCCTTTATGGAAATCAGGGACGCCGTGTCATTCGGACTAAAGAGGATAAGGACGACCCAAGTTGTTATCAGCGCTCAGCTCAGAAGCCTGCATCTCTGATGGTATGGGGTTGCATTAGTGCGTGTGGCATGGGCAGCTTACACATCTGGAAAGACACCATCAATGCTGAAAGGTATATCCAGGTTCTAGAGCAACATATGCTCCCATCCAGACGACGTCTCTTTCAGGGAAGACCTTGCATTTTCCAACATGACAATGCCAAACCACATACTGCATCAATTACAGCATCATGGCTGCGTAGAAGAAGGGTCCGGGTACTGAACTGGCCAGCCTGCAGTCCAGATCTTTCACCCATAGAAAACATTTGGCGCATCATAAAACGGAAGATACGACAAAAAAGACCTAAGACAGTTGAGCAACTAGAATCCTACATTAAACAAGAATGGGTTAACATTCCTATCCCTAAACTTGAGCAACTTGTCTCCTCAGTCCCCAGACGTTTACAGACTGTTGTAAAGAGAAAAGGGGATGTCTCACAGTGGTAAACATGGCCTTGTCCCAACTTTTTTGAGATGTGGTGTTGTCATGAAATTTAAAATCACCTAATTTTTCTCTTTAAATGATACATTTTCTCAGTTTAAACATTTGATATGTCATCTATGTTCTATTCTGAATAAAATATAGAATTTTGAAACTTCCACATCATTGCATTCTGTTTTTATTTACAATTTGTACTTTGTCCCAACTTTTTTGGAATTGGGGTTGTATGATTGTTACTGGTAAACTGACTTTAAGGGACAGAAAGGGCAGAGTAATATAGCAGAGACTAGAGAGACTCTGTGAAGATAATACGCACTCTTAATTACAAACATACACACTTGCACAAACACAGGTTCCTGTACTTACCAATTGCAAGATGCAGTCTGTGTCCGAAACACTGCAGTCTGGTCCATTGGTTAAGTTCCATTGCTTTTATCATATTTGTAGCATTGTCTGTTGTTATGCACGTCTGGGCCTCTTCTTTTAGACCCCAGCTTGACAAACACTCTTTCAGCCCCATAGCAATATTCTCTCCGGTGTGGTCAGTGGGGAAGTATGCAGTCTGCAGGCAGCGACTTCTCAACTCGAAGTTGGCATTGACGAAATGCACCGTCAGACTCGTATATGGCTCAGTCATTCTGCTTGACCACATATCAGTAGTTGACGCATAAAACTTAATATCTTCCAGCTCTTTTGCCACCTTGGCCTTACATTCTGCGTAGAGCTGTGGGATGGCAACCTGATTGAAGTATGTGCGGGAGGGCAGAACATACCTCTTATCCATTGTGCGGAGTAAACTTTTAAACGAGTCTTTGGTGACCGTGTTTACAGGCACCATGTCCTTCGTAATGTAGTTTGTTTGGCTACTTCTGTCATACAGAGTTACACTGGCAAAACAAGTTGTAATTGTTGTCTGTTTGGCCGAAGTACTTTCACTACTACTAGACGTCTCATGGGTCTTTTTCGCCATGCACTCTTCATGCAAATTCGCGTGGTGAACTTTCAAGTGGCGGTATAAATTAGTAGTGTTTCCACCGGATGTAGCCACTTTTGCACGACAGGTTTTGCACAGCACCTGTTTCTGATGTTCGTCTGAGGCTTCAAATCCAAAATACTGCCAAATGGCCGACGTGCTGTTTTTCTTTGGGATCAAATCCCCTGACTCTGCTTCAGCTCCCGCTTCAGCCATGTCTGAAATTGAATGACCAGCTACACTGATTGGAGTGGATAACATGTGACCTGTCCACGTGCAGCATGCAGCTTCTTGATTGGAAGCTGACACAGAGTGTTTTTACACCATGCTGGGGCAATACGCAGAGCATACATGTGTGAAATTATTGACGAAACAAAACATGGGTCAGTTTAGGAGTACTGAGAAAAACCGCGGCTTTGATGATCCCAAAATCGTGTTGTCTGAGATTGCGATTTTCAGTCGAAAACGATAGATCGTTCAGCCCTACATTACAGTTTCTGAAATCAAAATATACTGTTTTACTTCAGTAATCAATGGCACAATTTACCCCAATGTATTCTTTCCAAAGGCATGACTTACCCCGCACCGGGGGCAAACTGTGCCACAAGACCACTTTTTTTCAGAAAGCTATATTTATTAAATACTATATTTCAGATCCAAAGTGATTGTTCCCAGGGATGCACCACATCCTGAAATGTATGTACATAATTTAGTTGGAAGCATTACTGTCATGGCCTCGCTTTAAAGTCACTTTACGGTAAGTAAAAACTGGCACATCTCACCCCACTCTCCCCTACTGATATCCAGGTATCGTTTACAACTACAATTAAATAATTTTTTAACTTTTAATTTTTAACATATTTTAGATCGGGCAGCACGGTGGTGTAGTGGTTAGCGCTGTCACCTCACAGCAAGAAGGTCCGGGTTCGAGCCCCGTGGCCAGCGAGGGCCTTTCTGTGTGGAGTTTGCATGTTCTCCCCGTGTCCGCGTGGGTTTCCTCCGGGTGCTCCGGTTTCCCCCACAGTCCAAAGACATGCAGGTTAGGTTAACTGGTGACTCTAAATTGACCGTAGGTGTGAATGTGAGTGTGAATGGTTGTCTGTGTCTATGTGTCAGCCCTGTGATGACCTGGCGACTTGTCCAGGGTGTACCCCGCCTTTCGCCCATAGTCAGCTGGGATAGGCTCCAGCTTGCCTGTGACCCTGTAGAAGGATAAAGCGGCTAGAGATGATGAGATGAGATGAGATATTTTAGATCATCTTAAAGACAAAAAAAAATAGGTGTATTTTATTTGTCATTCAGAACCTTGGTTGGTGATTCTGACAAACTCATTTCTGATGTTTTAAACATGGTAATAAAATTTATGATTTATGTATTAATGGATTAGAACACAGTGGAACATCTGTGAGGTGAGTTAGTTTCTGTTCTTACTGATATTATAGCAGCTATAAACAGCCATTCCCTCACCAGCCTTTCAAATACAGCTTGTCTAGTTACTGAGGAACAGCAGAGCAGAAAGTCCGCTGTTGTTATCGACTGTTACAAAGCACTGATATTGGGAATTCCTACCTAAATATTAAATAGCTCCTGACAGAAAACATCACCATATCAACAATTATTGTTTTTTTTGTTTGATTGTTGAATTATAGCATATAATTATATAATAATTAATGTATTATTTATTAGTCTTAGATTATATTAAATGTCCATCATACAAGTCAGTGTACAAGTTTGTTACTATAATAATGTAATAATGTTTTCGATTGAGCACATTAATATAAAACTGTGATTTACCTTGTAGCTGGAGATATAATCAGAGCTGCAGTTATAGAAAATTAATCAACATCTTCTTAAATATACGAGGGTAAGTCAAAAAGTTCTAAGAAAAATTTAAAAAAAAAAATCTTTATTTATGAAAATAACAAAGCTATTTCTCTACATATCCTCCATTTAAGTCTAAACAGTTCTGCAAGCGGTGTTTCCATTGGAGAATTCCTTCTTTGTAGAATTCTGGGGGATGTCTTTCACACCTTTTGAAATTATAACATCTGTCTTAGAACTTTTTGACTTACCCTCATCTATGTTTAGATACAAATTTATTTTTGTGAAATGTGTGTTTGTGTCATGTGTTCCTGGCAAAAAAAAAAACACCTTTGTAATTAGACTAGATATTACATATTTAAATCCCATTAAACTACAGCTCTGGAAAAAAAATTAAGAGGCCACTTAATTTGTTTTTCTTAAATCAGCATCTCTATCTATGGCAGCCGTTTAATTCCAGTGTCTGTGCTGGAATTCCAACACAAGCACACATCATTTTACTTAATAAGGTACTGATCAGGTGATCACCTGCACCAAACCTTATTTAACGAGGAAAAGTGTAAAAACCACTGCTGTGGTCATCACTATCTTCTTGCAATAGGACCAGTTTGGATGGCAAAAATAGTGTTAGTTGTAACTTAAATTTAATTGGAATACAAAAATATCTATTCATCATGCCAAAAAAGTTAAAAAGAAAAGTTTTGAGTGAGAAAGAGAAGGGTTCAATTCTGGCTTTACTGGCAGAAGGATGCACTGAGCGTCAGGTTGCTTCCATTCTCAAAATTTCAAAGACTGCAGCTCTTAAGAACAAGGTCAAGCATCAGACGTTGGGGATAACAAAGTTACAGACTGGCAGAGGGTGAAAATAATTCTCCACTGACCAGGATGATTGTCAACTTCTTAAAATGTCATTCAACAACTGTAGGATGACATCAACTGACCTGAAAAAAGAATGGCAAATGGCAGCTGGGGTTAAGTGCACGGCAAGGACAGTTTGAAACAGGCTCCTCTGGCTGGGGCTGAATTCATCAATGAGAAGCAAAAACTGAGGTTTGCTAAAGACCATAAGGATGGGACCATGGAAGACTGGAGTAAGGTCATATTTGAGTCCAATTTGCAGCTTTTCCCATCACCCGGTCATCTAATGGTTAGATGGAGACCTGGAGAGGCCTACAAGCCACAGTGTCTCGCACCCGTTGTGAAATTTGGTGGAGGATCGGTGATGATCTGGGGGTGTTTCAGCAAGGTTGGAATGGGGCAGATTTTTGTTTGTGAAGGACACATGAATCAAGCTAGGTACAAGGTTATCATGGAAGAAAACTTGCTTCCTTCTGCTCTGACAATGCTTCCTAACTCTAAGGATTGGGTTTTCTAGCACGACAATGTTCCATGCCACACAGCCAGGTCATTCAAGATGTGGATAGAGGACCACAAGATCAAGACCCTGTCATAGCCAGCCCAATCTCCAGACCTGAACACCATTTGAAAATCTCTGGAATGTGATCAAGAGGAAGCTGGATGGTCACAAGCCATCAAACAAAGCTGGGCTGGTTGAATTTTTGTGCCAGGAGTGGCATTGAGTCAACGAAGAGCAACATGAGACTGGTGGAGAGCATCCCAAGACGCATGAAAGCTGTGATTTAAATGTCAGGGTTATTCCACCAAATATTGATTTCTGAACTCATCCTAAGTTCAAACATTCATATTGTGTTACTTAAAAATGAATATCATCTTTATTTCTATGCACAATACAATACATTCCCTGTCACCCGCATCTGTCCCTGGTTCACCCCTGAGCTCAGAGTAATGAAGGCCACTGGCTGACGTCTTGAGCGGTTCTAAGTCTAGGCTGAAAACACTGTTTAGGACTGTTGATAAACTTTTCAAACCTCCTGTGGCAGCCTGCCCCAAGATAGCTGAACAGTGTCAGGCTTTCTTAAATTTCTTTGAAGACAAAATTAACCAAATTTACCAGTGCTTTCAACCTACTGCTCTATTTTCTTTTACAATAAAATAATATATTTAAAATATTCATAAGTGGGGGTGAGTTGTGCCACTGGCACAACTTAACCCAGGCCCTTTGGCACAAATCACCCCAACTCTACCAGTTTGGAAAAAATGCATCATCCAGCCCTGTCCTTGGCCTCCATCTGTCTCGAGAGACAATGGACTATGCATCCGAGAGTCTTTGGTTGCAGCGCCTTGAGTGGCTGAACAGTCCGATTTGCGACCGGCACACTCGGCTGCAATTTGGGCAAGTAAGGGTGGCAGTGTCATGTTCTGCTAGGGCTGGTGTTGGTTCTCTTTGCCTTCTTCTTGATCTTTTTTCTTCCTAATGAAGCTCCCTCTTTCTCTCGCTCCTCTTGATTCTGGCGTTGACTACACTGCGCCACTTGGTGCAGTCGTTAGCAACAGTTTCCCAGCTCCCCACACCGCAATCCTTCAGGTCAATTTTGCAGACATCTTTGTGGTGGAGCTTGGGCCTACCAGCAGGTCTAGAGCTGGTAGCAAGTTCACCGTAGAGTAGGTCTTTTGGTATTCTGCCGTCCTGCATTCTGTGGACATGGCCTAACCAACGAAGGGGTCTTTCACTAAGCATAGCAAACAGGCTCGGCAATCCTGCCTTTTTAAGGATGTCTTTGTTTGGGACGCGGTCTTGCCATGCGATGCCCAAGATTTTCCTAAGGTTACGCAAATGGAACACATTGAGCCTGCGTTCTTGGTGAGCATAGAGGGTCCAGGTCTCGCTGCCGTATAGTAAAGTGCTTAGCACACATGCTTGGTACACCCTCATCTTGGTGTTGGTGGTCAGTGATGGGTTTTCCCAAACTCTGTTGCTGAGACGAGCCATAGTTGATGCTGCCTTGCTGATACACTTGTTTAACTTGGCTTCCAGGGTATCCCCAGGTTTGACTACCTCAAATTTAAGACATTTTTAAGACCTTTTTTAGACCACTTCAATGAAAATTAAGCCCTACATCGCACCCATTGTTCAGCCGTAAAACAGATGAAATCCCCAAAATGACCACTGCTGACTTCGTTTTAAATAAATTAAAAATACTTTATTACAAAATGTTCTTATTCAAACCTCATTGCATGCAATATGCATTGCTTGTGAAATGATGAAAAAAAATTGCATTACATTCATTCACATTTTAACAAAAAGTTTCACATTGTGTCGTTTCTTCAAAGCTCAAACAGGTAACATTTTCAGCACAAAACATGTAAACAAAGTAGGTAAAGACACACAATGATAGATGAGGGAAAGAGAGGAGATCAAGGGAGACAGGGTCAGAGACAGAAAAAAATAGGCTTTGAGTTTCAGATGTGGGTGCATGCATGCGAGTGGCTGATGGTAATGTGAATATTTCACATTTCAGATGTTTGCATACGTGTTAAACATGGGGAGAGAGTGAGATTATAGTCAACATGTTTTAAACTGAAGTTAAACAACATTCTAATAATGATACAATTCAACCTTTTACATTGTAACGTTTCTTCATTACATTTTCTAACATTTAACAATAAAACAAAATGTAAATTTAAACAAACAATGAAAAGAGACAATGAGTGATGGAGATATTGACAGATAAGAGATAGGAGGGTGTGTAGCACCAAATCAATTACACCTACAGGTTTTTGAGCGCCTCTCTTTTCGCAACAATCTCATCATCTATACTCTTCAGTTCAACTAGTTTGATTTTGTGACTCCTTCTGAAAGCATTTGACTTAATTATAAGCTCAGCCATTTTACTTCCCTGTTTGCCTTCTGCTTTCGCTGCCAATTTATCTGCATCCCTAGCCAGGTTGTCAGACACTTCCTGAGTGGATAATCTCCTTTTTTTCAGTTCCTCTAATTGCTGCTCAACTGCCTTGCGTTTCAAGCCTTGGGCTTCTGATGCCTTTTTCTGTTTTTTTGTTTCAAGATACATTCTATACCTGCCCCTCGCAGACACAACTGAGGACAGAAGTCCTGATGTCAAGGGTACCTTCAAGACACCTCCGTGCAGTGACACGTAATCACACACAATTCTGTGTGTGACAATGGTATCCTCTTGGATATTTGAGATTTCCACCTCTTTATTCACGGAGAAGCCCCTTTCCACCGTGGCCTGTCCATGAGAGAGCAATAGTAGCTTCTGAATGAAAGCCCAAAGCTGGGGATAAGGATGACTGATGTGAGTGTGCAGAAAAACATCCAGTCGCTTCTTCGAAGGTTTGTAGGCAAGGAACTCCTCCCTCTCCCTCACATCCAAGGACAACTGAGCAAACTGCTGGGTGATGAGGTCACCTGATGAATGAGAAAATGTAATGCACAGTATACAAGAAAAGGTTCATTAGGAAACAACAGGCTTCAATTCATGGCATGACTGTATTTTTTTTAAATAGTGGAGACATTGAGATATTATGTACCAGTAGCAATTCCTCTATCCAACTGCTTGTCCTGAATAAACTGCTTCACAAGGCCCTTCATCTGCCTTTGACAGAGTTCAGGAGAGGTGTATATTTTGGCTGGATCAAGACAACTCATCTGCCTCACTGTTGGGTATTTCAAAGGACTTTTATCCCGGAGCTTCTTCACTATCTTAATCAGCCCCTCCATGCACTCTGTTCTGAACTGAAGAATGGAACGCTCTCCAGTTGCCTTATTCTGTTTCTGAAGTTCCTAACACAGGGAATGAGAATTAACTGATGAAAAACTGAAGTAACCATCTCTCATCTCTCCTAATAACCAACCAGTTAACCAACTGAGAGCACAAAAGAAAATAATGTTCTGACCTCTTGTCACTAAAAAGCTAAATTTCAATGACTATACAGTATATCTGGATTGTAAGCCAAAGAAAAACATCGACCCATCAGTACCTTGATGGCATTCTTGGCTCCACTGCCAATGTCAATGGCCCTCACAGGCACCCTTGCCTCTGTGTCTGTGACATCAAGATGTACTATTTGTGCAGGGGTAGCATCTCGGAGGCGGTCCATTTTTACAAATCTCCTCAGCAGGCTCTGCAAATAAGTCGAAGCATGACAAAACAGACTGAGTTAATGTAACACTACTACAAAGGGAAATTAATCATTTGAATTTTTCAAAATAAGATATTTGAATTAGGGCTACTGCAATGAAAACCAGTCCATGAAGAATGAATGTCTAAAAGGGTTTCCCAAAATACAAAGGTAGTTATTGAAATCACATTGACAACATGAATAAAATCTAAATCACCTTTAATAGTTCTGCTAGTTGTGCGATGAAAGGAAGGACCGGTGCATCACTTTGTGAGGAATGGTGTTACATTTTGGCATATTGCAGTGAAAAACTCCAGCTTGGCTGTAATGAGGGGATCTTTTACTGCGACCTCGATGGTGTCATATGATGAGGTGGCTGGATTGGCAACTTCCTTGGTTCTGACAGCTGTTACATATGTCAAGATGCTGGGCCATATCTGCAGGGCTCTTTCAGCGACAGGTAGGTTTTCAACCCAGCGGTGGCCACAAAAGGGAAGGGCGAAAGTTGTTGTTCCGGTCACAGCCACGAAATCCTCCCTTTTTGCTGGAACATTTAAGAAGAGGGTGTGTATAGCTCTTAATATCTTCTCCATATTCCAGGAGGTGAACCCTGCCCTGACCGCATTATGAAGGGTATGGAGGCCACAAGTCCCGACCACTGCCAGTTGTTTCCCACCATACAGCTCACCATGCTCCTGCTGAAGCATCTCAAAGGATCTCCAATTGACATTTGGCCCATCCATCGAAATAGACACCATTCTTCGCATATGGAGATCGCTGACACATTCCTGGAGATAAGAGAGTTGAGAATGTTTTTAAAAAATTACACAAAATAACACAATACATTTCATGAACATTGGCAAGCTCAAACTGCTTTCAAAAGAGCTGCATCATCAGACCAATAGATTTTCAGAGCAATGAGATATTACCATATTGCGTACAAGTAATTAGAATACTGTGGAGATGAGTAGGCCCAAATACTGAAAATGACTGAACTTGAACTGGCCAAGAGGTCAAGAGTCTTGTCCACATCAACAGAACTTGGCTCCCTTTAAAAATTTAGTAAATTTAGTAAATACAATTTCTGGACATTAAACTGACACTTTTTTCACATGCTTTGCACCCTGTGGATTAAACGATGGATTTTCATGGACTAACAAAATTAATACGGCCAAAACAGCGCTTTAGCATTTCCTCTATAAACCTAGGCTACGCTTCAATACAGGGCAACTGCTTTCTCTCCCGTCACATGCAAATTCGTATTCACAAACATACCGGTATGCCACTGTAGTGGTTCAATACTGGTGGGTGGAGCACAGAGGACGGCAGGACAGAGATCAGGTTCAAATTAGCGTTTATTGTTACACTTTTCAGTCTACCAATTACTCAAACAGACACACACACACGACGGGTGTCTCGTTCAGGGTTGAGCTCCTCTGCTCTCTGCTCTCCCTCCTTATATAGGGCGCGGTCACTGGGAAGACACACAAACACAGGTTAATTGCTCTCAGGTGTAGTGACTCTGCCATTTACCTTCCCTGACTCCGCCCTCCTGTCACAGACCGGCGCTTGACCACGCCCCCGCTGCCACATACCCCCACCGCCCGAATCAGGCCGGGCGGCTGTCCGGCCTGCAGCCGACTCCCCCCCCCCCCCTTGACGGGAGAGGAAGTCCGCCACGACCATCTGCGCCCCCAGCCTGTGGACCACCTTGAAATTAAAGGGTTGGAGTGCCAGATACCAACGGGTGATCCGCGCGTTGGCATCTTTCATGCGGTGGAGCCACTGGAGGGGCGCGTGGTCTGAACAGAGGGTGAAAGAGCGCCCCAGCAGGTAGTACCAGAGGGCAAGGACCACCCACTTGATGGCCAGACACTCTTTCTCTATGGTGCTGTAGTGCCCCTCATGCACCGACAGCTTCCTGCTGATGTACAGGACAGGGCGGTCCTCCCCCTCCACCTGCTGGGACAAAACCGCCCCCAGCCCTCTGTCCGACGCATCGGTCTGCAACATAAAGGGGAGAGAAAAGTCAGGGGAGTGTAGAAGTGGCCCCCCACACAGTGCAGCCTTTACCTCCAAAAAAGCCCGCTGGCATTGCTCCGTCCACTGGACCGGATCTGGTGCCCCCTTTTTAGTGAGATCAGTCAGCGGGCTGGTGACGTCCGAATAATTAGGTATAAACCTACGATAATAGCCAGCCAGCCAGCCCCAGGAACTGTCTCACCCCCTTTTTGGTCTTGGGCCTCGGGCAGGCTGCAATTGCTGCGGTCTTGTTAATTTGGGGACGCACCTGCCCGTTGCCCAAGTGGAAGCCCAGATACCGTACTTCCACCCGCCCAATCGCACACTTCTTTGGGTTGGCTGTGAGACCCGCTCGCCTCAGTGACCTAAGGACGGCCCTTAGGTGTTCAAGGTGCCTTGGCCAGTCATTACTATATATGATGATGTCATCAAGATAGGCGGCCGCATAGGTGGCGTGGGGGCGGAGGACCCTGTCCATCAGCCATAGAAACGTAGTGGGCGCCCCAAACAGCCCAAACAGAAGTGTGACGAATTGGTGTAAACCAAACGGTGTGGAAAAGGCCATTTTTTCTCGGGATAGTGGAGTCAAGGGGATCTGCCAGTATCCCTTCGTCAAATCCAGTGTCGAATAAAAGCGAGCCGTGCTGAGTCGATCGAGCAACTCATCAATACGAGGCATTGGGTACGCATCGAATTTAGACACCACGTTGACTTTTCTATAGTCCACACAGAACCGGACCGACCCATCGGCCTTGGGTACCAAGACCACCGGGCTGCTCCAGTCACTGTGGGACTCCTCGACGATGCCCATTTCGAGCATGGTCTGAAGTTCTTCCCGAACCACCTTTTTTTTGTGTTCGGGTAGCCTGTAACGGCGGCTACGCACTACCACCCCCAGGGGCGTCTCTATGTGGTGCTCTATGAGGTTAGTGTGACCAGGCAGGGGCGAGAACACATCCGAAAACTCGGTCTGCAACTGGGCGACCTCCGTGAGTTGGGTCGGGGAGAGGTGGTCTCTACAGGGGACCGGAGAGGTATGTGATGCCAATGCCCCTTTTTGAACCTCCGGCCCCAGCTCCGCCTTCTCCGGAACCACCGACACCAACGCCATGGGGACCTCCTCATTCCAGAGTTTAAGCAGATTGAGGTGGTAAATCTGTAGCGCCCCACCCCTGTCCGTTCGCCTCACCTCATAGTCGATGTCCCTGACTCGCCGTGTGACCTCAAAGGGTCCTTGCCACTTGGCGATCAATTTGGACCTCGACGTGGGCAACAGTATGAGTACCTTATCTCCCGGTGTGAACTCCCTAAGGCGTGTACCCTTGTTGTACAGGCGGGCTTGCTGTTCTTGGGCCTGCCGCAAATTCTCCTGGGGGCAGGTGGGTGAGCGTGTGGAGTTTTGCGCGCAGGTCCATAACATATTGAATTTCGTTCTTACTTTGTGAAGGTCCCTCCTCCCAGTTTTCCCGCAGCACATCTAGAATGCCGCGTGGCTTACGCCCATATAATAATTCGAATGGGGAGAACCCTGTGGAGGCTTGGGGGACCTCTCGCACTGAGAACAACAAGGGCTCGAGCCACTTATCCCAATTACATGCGTCCTCACTTACGAATTTTTTAATGATATTTTTGAGGGTGCGATTGAACCGTTCCACTAAACCGTCCGTTTGTGGGTGATACACGCTGGTGCGGATTGGCTTAATCCCCAATAACCCATACAGTTCGCGCAGTGTCCGTGACATAAATGTGGTGACTTGATCAGTCAGAATCTCTTTCGGGATTCCAACTCGGGAGATAACGCAGAAGAGCGCCTCCACAATACTGCGTGCTGAGATATTGCGCAGAGGCACTGCTTCCGGGTATTGCGTTGCATAGTCCACCAGGACTAATATAAAGCGGTACCCTCATGTTGACCGATCTAATGGCCCGACGAGATCCATCCCAATTCTTTCAAAAGGGGTCTCGATTAAAGGTAGAGGGCGCAAAGGTGCTTTTGGAATGGCCGCTGGATTTACTAACTGGCATTTGCGGCATGCCGTACACCACCTACGGACATCGCCGCGAATCCCCGGCCAATAGAATCGGGCCATTATTCGGGCTAGTGTCTTATCCTGCCCTAGGTGTCCAGCCATGGGATTAAAGTGATCCGCCTGGAATACCAATTCCCGGCAGCTCTTTGGAATTAAAAGCTGCGTGACTCGCTCTTTCGTCTGAGTGTCCTGCGTCACTCGGTATAATCTATCCTTCATAATTGCGAAGTAGGGGAAGGACGGGGTGGCGTTCGGAGGGAGCGTTTGACCATCGATTACTCTCACTTGGTCAAACGCATGTCGCAGAGTCTCGTCTCGCGATTGTTCTAATGAGAAATCTGCGAGGATTCCCCGAGAGAGAGAGGAGGAGCCTGGGGCTCCTCACTCTGCCGCGGAGATGACGTAGACGGCTCTGTTACGTCCTCCTACCACTAGGGGCCCCCAGTACTTTTTTGTACGGTTGCTGCACTTAATTGTTTTACAGGTGGTTGGTGTGGAGCCAATGATGTCTCCTCTATAAATGCTAGGGTGGGAGCCTGAAGACACTCTCTCTCTCCTCGGGGGTTGGTTCCACACCCATTTGATGCCTGCTTGTTTTCCTTTGTGGTTGGTTCTTCCCCTTTGTATGTACTTTAATTCTTTGTTGATTCTTCCTTGGTTTGTTTTGTTATTATTTTACAATAAAATACCCCTAGACTTAAATGAGCCCTGTGACTTTTGGTCATAGATGTTACACTGGTACATCTGTTTGTAACATTTGGGGGCTCGTCCGGGAGTTGAACCCGGGACCTCTGCGGGGTTATCAGTTAGTACCTGAAGCTTATAGGCAGCGCTTTCGGTGCTCAAAAAAGGTAGACAGTCAGACCTATATGGAATTCGCTCGTGAGAAAGAGCTACTGTTTGATCGTTGGTGCACAGCTAGTGAGGTGCACAGTAAAGCGCAATTGCGTGAACTGGTGCTGATTGAGGAGTTTAAGAATTGCCTCCCTCCTTCTGTTGCCACCTTTCTTCATGAGCGTCAGGTAAATATATTACATCAAGCTGCGGTTCTGGCTGACGAGTATGCGCTGACACATCGTGTGACTTTTAAAAACAAACATCGGTCTGACTCACTTAAAACTTTGCCTGGTGGTGAACAAGCCTGTCATTATTGTAAGAGGCCCGGTCATTTGGTGGCTGACTGTGCAGTGTTAAAGAAGAAGCACGGAAAGTTGAACACCAAGAGTGTGGGGGTAATTAAAGCTTGTCCTTCCTCCTCTGTTTTACAAGCTGTGTCTGGGTTGAAAACTGGCTATGAACCCTTTCTAAGTGATGGCTATGTGTGTTTGGCTGGCGATCAAAATCGTGTGCCAGTGCGTATCTTGCGTGATACTGGAGCTGCACTGTCGTTTATCTTAGGGGGGAATCTTGCCTTTGTCTGAAAATACGAAGACGGGGACTAGTGTCCTCGTGCGTGGCTTTGAAATGGGGTCGGTGTCCGTTCCACTTCACCAAATTGAGTTACAATCTGATTTGGTCAATGGTACTGTTGCTGTGGGGGTTCGTGGCTCACTGCCTATTCCAGGAGTAACTTTTATTCTTGGGAATGATATCGCATTTGGTAATGTGTGGGCCAAATCAAATTCAAATGTGCTGCCCAAGGTTTTTGTCCCTGATCCATCTGTTGTTCATGAGTGTGTGCGAGAGCATCCTGAAGTGTTCCCCGCCTGTGCCGTCACTCGTGCTATGATGAAGCGCGCAGCTTCTGAGGAGCGTAAGCGCTCACTGTCCTCCTCCGCTGTTGATGCGCCCGATTTGTCTGATTCGTTCTTTGCTAATCTTGATGATTTAGGTAGTATTGTTCCTTCATCCACTACTTCTGTGCCGTTGGCGAAAGTTGAACGCACACTGAATTTGTCTCGTGAAAGGTTGATTTCTGCTCAGAAATCTGACTCAACACTTGCTCCATTGTTGCAGCTTGTGTCAGATGTTGATATAGAAAAAGAACCGCAGTGTTTATTTTTCAGAGACGGAGTGTTGATGAGGAAGTGGAGACCTCCTCATGCTCCAAACCTGGGGAAGGAGTGCTTCCAAATTGTGTTGCCTGAGATATATAGAGGTAAGGTTTTAAGTATAGCTCATGATTGTTTGGCTGGACACTTGGGGATAGCAAAGACATTGAATCGTATTACTCAACATTTTTTCTGGCCTAGTGTTAGGAGAGATGTTGTTCGTTTTTGCAAGACGTGCCATGTTTGCCAGTTAGCTGGCAAACCAAATCAAACCATTCCACCTGCACCGTTGTATCCTATCCCTGTGTTAGGCCAGCCATTCGATACAGTCATCGTTGATATTGTTGGTCCACTTGACCGTGCAAAAGGTGGGTACCAGTATCTGTTGACAATGATGTGCGCAGCGACTCGCTTCCCAGAGGCGATCCCTCTGCGTACTATCACCACCAAGGCTGTACTTAAGGAGCTGTTAAAATTTTTTTCCGCTGTTCGGTCTACCCAAGGTTGTGCAGACCGACCGTGGGTCTAATTTTACCTCTTGTCTTTTTGCTCGCGTGTTACAACAGTTGCGCATCCAGCACAACATTTCCAGTGCTTTTCACCCTGAGAGTCAGGGGGCACTGGAACGTTTCCACCAGACTTTGAAGAGTATGTTACGGAAGTATTGTTTAGAGACTGGTGGGGATTGGGCTGATGCTATTCCCTGGTTGTTGTTTGCATATAGGGAGGTTGTCCAGGAGTCTTTGGGATTTAGTCCGGCTGATCTCGTTTTTGCGCACTCACCACGAGGTCCGTTGGCTGTCCTGAAACACCAG
Source organism: Neoarius graeffei (assembly GCF_027579695.1). Taxonomy (NCBI): domain Eukaryota; kingdom Metazoa; phylum Chordata; class Actinopteri; order Siluriformes; family Ariidae; genus Neoarius; species Neoarius graeffei. The sequence goes on from NC_083572.1 coordinate 88,936,626, forward strand.
TGTTTTAGTGATGACTCCACTAAGAACATACTTTCTCATGTATCTGACTTTCGCGATCGTTTACATCGGGCATGTGAGTTTGCTCGTGAACATCTAAAACAAACTCAATGTAAAATGAAGCAGTGGTATGATCGTAAGGCTGTCGATCATCACTTTGTAGTGGGTGACAAAGTGCTGATGTTGCTACCTGTTCCTGGGTCTGCTTTGCAGGCTCGATTTAGCGGTCCATATGAAGTTTTGGAACGAGTGTTTGATCGGGACTATGTGATTGCGACTCCAGACCGTAGGCGTCAGAAGCGCTTATGTCACGTGAATATGTTGAAGCCGTTTCATGAGCGTAACTCCTCTGTTCTTCCTCTTGTGCCACCTGACCCGCAACCGACTGCTGAACCGGTGCTGTCTAGTGGTGCGGTGCTGATCTCGGCGGTGGAAGAGGGGGACGATGACGTTGGGAGTAGCCCGTGTCGTGCAGTGGTAGTGGGGCGTTTGAACAATTCTGCTATGATTTCTGTGCTTACCTCTCACCTTCCTCATCTATCTCCGTCACAGAGGGCTGACATAGTGGAAATAGTCAGTCAGTTCCCTGAGCTCTTTGGCGATGTACCAAAACAAACGCGAGTTCTCGAGCATGATATTGATGTTGGTGCTGCAGTTCCCATCAAGCAGCATCCATACCGCGTTAATCCTGCAAAGAGGACGATTTTGAGGAGGGAAGTGGAGTACATGTTGGCGAATGGCATTGCTGAGCCTAGTTCGAGTCCTTGGAGTTCTCCTTGTCTTCTTGTAGCTAAACCTGATCACACGTTCCGTTTTTGTACTGATTACCGCCGTGTCAATGCAGTCACGGTACCTGACTGTTATCCTCTTCCGAGGCTTGATGACTGCATTGACAGGGTGGGGTCAGCTGTGTTTGTGAGCAAATTTGATCTGCTCAAGGGTTACTGGCAAATTCCGTTGACAGCCAGAGCCAGGGAAATTTCTGCCTTTGTAACACCGGACGATTTTTTGTCTTATCGCGTAATGGCGTTCGGCATGCGTAATGCTCCCGCGAGTTTTCAGAGACTGATCAATACAGTATTGTCGGGTATGTCTAATTGTGAGGCCTATCTTGATGATGATGTGTTGCACAGTCCTGATTGGTCCAGTCACCTTGTCCAAATTCGAGAACTGTTTCAGCGTCTCTCGTTTGCAAATTTGACCATCAATTTGGCAAAATGTGAATTTGGAAAGGCTACTGTTGTGTATCTTGGCCGCTTGGTGGGAGGGGGTAAGGTGCGTCCGTTGGATGCAAAAATTTCTGCCATCTGCAATTTTCCTGCCCCTGCTGATCGCCGCGAGCTTCGCAGATTTCTTGGCATGGCGGGCTACTATCGTGCGTTTTGCGAGAACTTTTCTGCAGTAGTAGCCCCGTTAACTGATTTGTTAAGTCCGAAGGTCCCATATGCCTGGTCGGAACATTGCAGTAGGGCTTTTGAAAATTTGAAGTCGCTTTTGGTTGCGGCTCCAGTTTTGAGTGCGCCTGACTTTTCAAAGCCCTTCTCCCTTGCTGTCGATGCATGTGACTATGGTGCTGGAGCTGTCCTCCTCCAGCTTGGTGCTGATGACATTGAACATCCTGTTTCTTATTTTTCTAAGAAATTTAGCCTTCCGCAGCGGTCGTATTCGACCATAGAGAAGGAGGCACTAGCCCTGGTCCTTGCTGTACAACACTTTGAGGTTTATTTGGGTGCCTCAAAGAACATCGTTGTCTATACCGACCATGACCCGTTGAAGTTTATCTGGCGCATGCGTAATTCAAACCAACGGCTCATGCGGTGGTGTTTGATATTGCAACCTTTTAACTTGCAGGTTAAACACATTCGGGGTACGGACAACGTTATAGCGGACGCCTTGTCCAGAGTGCCTTAGTGGTGTCTTCTACGGTATACCCGTATGATTTTTTTTTTCCTTACAATAATTAAATATTGTTATTTTAATAATGTTTAAAATAATGAAAAGTTGAATGGACATATATCCGTATGATTTTTTTTTTGGTGTTTGGTAATGTGTTGTGTGTATATATGTATGCGTATGTATATATGAACCATTACGTGTTTTGTTTGTTTTATTGTGCTTATGTTTGTGCCACACCTCTTCTCGTTGTGGACGTGGTGCATGTGCACGTTTTTTTTGCACTTAATTATGTTTGTGTGTCTTGCACCCGACCTGTTTGTGAACGTGGTGTATGACGTTTTTTGTGTTAGTAATTTGGGGACTATGTCACCAACTTAGTAGGGAGGTGTTACGTCCTCCTACCACTAGGGGCCCCCAGTACTTTTTTGTACGGTTGCTGCACTTAATTGTTTTACAGGTGGTTGGTGTGGAGCCAATGATGTCTCCTCTATAAATGCTAGGGTGGGAGCCTGAAGACACTCTCTCTCTCCTCGGGGGTTGGTTCCACACCCATTTGATGCCTGCTTGTTTTCCTTTGTGGTTGGTTCTTCCCCTTTGTATGTACTTTAATTCTTTGTTGATTCTTCCTTGGTTTGTTTTGTTATTATTTTACAATAAAATACCCCTAGACTTAAATGAGCCCTGTGACTTTTGGTCATAGATGTTACACTGGTACATCTGTTTGTAACAGGCTCTGTGACAGCTGCTCCCGCCAAAGCGACACCGGGACCTCCCCCTGCTAAATGGCAGGACCCACTCTCTCCTAAGCGTGTCATCAAATCTCGAAATCCCGGCCAATCGGTCCCCAAAATTAAAGAGTGGGTAAGGCAAGGATTAACCGCCGCCTTCACTATAAATTTTTCCCCTCAGAAAAAAATGTGGACTGACACCAAAGGGTAACTGTGAAACATCCCTGTGCACACACAACACCTTCACCCCCTGTGCTCCCCCCAATGCCTCGTTTTGCACCAGGCTTTGGGGAATTGAGGTCTGATTACAACCAGAATCCACCAACGCCTGATATGTATCCCCTTGGATATTCACCGGTATGCGATACGCTCCGGCCCGATCGAGGGTGGCTTCTGGCGCGCCAGGGATCCGAACCACTGCGCCCACCTCCATTGCCGTGCACTGCTGTTGGAGGTGGCCCGGTTCCCCACAGCTCCAGCAAGCCAGCCCGGGCTTCCTCTCTGCACCGGTGTTCTGGGGCTCACTCACCTGAGGGGGGGGAGACACAGAAGGGAGAAACGGGAGGGCACCGTGGGTGCGGCAGGCCGGCTGGGGTGGTGCCGGCCCCCGCCTCCGCGGTGGGGGAATGGGGCGAGGACGGGACACAGGAGAAGCGGGAGAGAGAGAGAGAGAGAAGAGGAGAGAAGAGAAGAGGCTGTCTGCTGTCCTGCCGCCAGAACAGCCGCCAAATGGTCCTCTGCCAGCTTGATGGCCTGATCCAGTGACGCCGGGCGGTGGCACTGGACCCACTCCGCGGTTCCTGCTGGCAAGCGCGTGACGAACTGCTCCAGCACCACCTGATCGATCTCCTCGGCGTCGCGGTTGTTGGCCCTCAGCTACCGCCAGCAGGCGTCCCGGAGTTGCTGGCCAAACGTGAATGGCCGGCCGACTTCCTCCAAGCGCAAGGCGCGGAAGCGCTGGCGCTGCTGTTCTGGGGTGCACCCCATGCGCTGGAGGACGGCCCAGCGGAGGTCCGCATAGGCCAGCCGGCGGTTGGCGGGGAGCTGTAGCGCAGCCAGCTGGGCCTCTCCCATTAGCAGAGGGAAGAGGCGCGCCGCGTGCTGCTCCATCGGCCACCCCGAGGCCTCTGCGACTTGTTCAAAGAGCATGATGAATGCCTCGGGATCGTCCTGCAGACCCATCTTGGTTACGGTGAGGGGGGATGGGCCCGCGGTGGGAGCGCTGGTGGACCCCGCCGACGCGAGGAGGTGCCGGAACGCCTCCCGATCCTCTTGCTGGGCCAGCACCAGGGCCTCGAAGCACCGTTCTTGTTCCTTGCGGAGGGTGACGAGTGCCTGGTACTGGCTTTGCTGGGCCGTGGCGAGGGCGTGGACCAGGTCGGCGAACGGGGAGGACTCCATGGGGCTGATCGGCTGCTGTACTCCACAATCGTCCCGGGTTTCGGCACCACTGTAGTGGTTCAATACTGGTGGGTGGAGCACAGAGGATGGCAGGACAGAGATCAGGTTCAAATTAGCATTTATTGTTACACTTTTCAGTCTAACAATTACTCAAACAGACACACACACACGACGGGTGTCTCGTTCAGGGTTGAGCTCCTCTGCTCTCTGCTCTCCCTCCTTATATAGGGCGCGGTCACTGGGAAGACACACAAACACAGGTTAATTGCTCTCAGGTGTAGTGACTCTGCCACTTACCTTCCCTGACTCTGCCCTCCTGTCACAGACCGGCGCTTGGCCACGCCCCCGCTGCCACAGCCACTATTATAACATGGTAACCCTCCAAAAAGTCATCGCTATCTTTATGTTCTTCCTGCTCACTAAAGCCGTCTCCAGTGTCAGAATTGAACAGCGTCAGAATTGCTCCGTTAGGCTACTGTTGTGGTCGGTGGTTGTTAAACACATTCCCCTTCACAACGTGAAGAGAGTTACGCCCCCTATAAGGTTGCATAAATATTTCATGTGGACACCTGTGACGTGTAGAGCTTTATTATTTGTTTCTTTTACAATTACTGGGTACAACTAAAGGCTCGGTCCCACTGGCCGATGGACACAAAACGTATGCAAAAAGGACACAGCGGACGAGCAAAATTTCGGGGGTGGCTCTATCCGTTTTCATCCGCTCCAGAAATGGACAAAATTGGCGAAAATTTGCGAAAACAGAACGGAAAAGAACGGACGTGGGTAGTATATAGTGGGGATGTTAAACGCATGTTCATAGGAAGCCTAGCGGATGAAAGCGGATGGAAGTGGATGACAGCTCCGAAGGGGTTACCGGTGATAACTGAGAAGCGGACGCATAGCAGAAAGAGCGGATGCATAGCGGGTGAAGGGGCTGCATCACGTACGCCTAACGGAAACAAAGGGCATGTTGCGCGGATGTATATCGGATGCAGACCGATTGTCCGCTAGTTGTCCTTCTACATACTCTAGACATACTCCAGACATCCTCAATATACGAGATACATCCCAGATATAAACGCTTTGTCAGTTTTGAATACTTTATATACGAGATGCATACGCTTACATCCTTTCTATTTCCGTGCTACTAACGATGAATAGACGTTTCATGTACCTTATCTTTCCTCCCTCTTTCCGTTTTCAGCTGCAGCGGATGTGAGTTGCGAGGATGCCCAGAGGATGCAGAGAGGATACAGCAGACGTTTAACGGATGATAACGGACATAGAACGTTTGTTGCTCGTATATGTCGCGGATTTACATCGTACACGGCGGAAAGTTCATCCGTTCTAAAAGTTTTGTGCAGCTCAAAACTTTTTGCGCGGATGAAATCACAGTGGACGGATGCTCGATGGATAGAGCGTATGAAGCACGTATGCAATGAGTACACAACGGATGCATAGCGTTTTCCAACGGATGGCAAAGATTTTTTTACGTTTTACATCCTCTTTGCATCCGTAAGTGCAGTGGGACCGGGCCTTAAGGTGTGCTTTATAGTGCAGAAATTATGGGTAGTTATCAGAATGCTAGTTACCAAAGCTAGCATTTACATCTCCACAGTACACCCAATGCTAGTTAAAACTCCACACAATGAAACAAGATAAAACATAAGAAACCGAATCTGCACATAGTATTACACAACAGTAACATGCCTATAGTTTTGTAAGCTCAATAACAAGAAAACACTTACTTTGAAATGCTTCAGGAGGTCTTCAGCCTTTGCATGGCCCATAAACTGGTAGCCATAGATATCTGGAGGCAACATGATCACCACTCCAGTAGCGGAGGTGGATGTCCAATTGCTTTGTTTTCGTCGTCTTGTTGAGACTTTCGTTGAACATGACGACGAATCCGCCACTTGCTTCATTGACTTCTTTCACCAACTCTCTTGTTATGAAGGGGGCCAAACCAAATTTGGTGATATATGCGGTTTTGTTTTTTCCAGAGGAAAACGTAGAGGCTATTTCCGAGTCGCTGAACATTACCCTGAACAGATCACCAATTCCCTTGTTGGAGTTATATGAGCGGTGGTCGGTGATTGTTGTTAGGATCCAGAGCACCTCTGCCCAAAGCGTGGGAGCTGCACCAACCTGCAATGACCCTTGTGCTACCCTTGCCAATGCCTGGCTCGGTTTCTGCTCCTGGCTTTCAGCCTTAGTGGTGGTGGTGATGTTGCTGTCGTTAGCGCTAATAGATCCACTCCGAGGTGCCTTGCAAAAATCTGCGATACGCAGCTGGTGTTGTTGGACCGAACTTATGTGCTTATTGCTTTTCATATGTGAGTCTAACGCGAGTTGTCCTAATGTTGTAAGTTTTATTGTTTTCCTACACACTGAACATTTCGCCTCGGTGTCGCTCCCAGGGACCTCCTTCAACCAATTATTGTACCGCACATCTGAAAGCCACTGCCATTTAAATTTACACTTCCCCATCTTTCTCTTTGAATCCTCCGACTCCAGTACAGACAGTGCAGTGCACTCACTGAAGCTGCTGAATATCTTTTGTTGGCGGGAAACCCTGATGTACTGTATGCGTGATCGCGTTGTGATTTTCACATCATTGCCCACCCATTTCACATTGTGTTGCAGAAAATAATAATAATATAAAAACGGTTCAGAAAATAACAGTTGAGAAGATAAAATTAAAGCCAAATGAAATTTTAGACCTCTGTTTAAAAAACAAGACCTGGGGCACATATTTAAGACATTTTTAAGGCCTCAAATTAGGGACATGCGCTTTAAGACATTTTTTAGACTTTTAAGACCCCGCGGCTACCATGGCTTCCAAGGAGAGGTTGCACGAGATGGTTGAGCCCAGGTAGGTGAAGTCCTCAACCACCTTTAGGGTGTAGTCGCCGATAGAAATGTTGCTGCTGACATCCTGACCCATAATATTGGTCTTCTTGAGGCTGATGGTGAGGCTGAACTCTCTACAAGCATGTGCGAAGCGATCGATGAGCCGTTGTAGAGCATCTTCGGTGTGAGCAGTCAGAGCCGCGTCATCCACAAACAGCAATTCCCTGATGAGCACTTTTCGCATCTTGGTCTTGGCCCTGAGGTGGGCAAGATTGAAAAGGCTTCCGTCACTTCTAGTGTGGATGTAAACACCATCCTCTGACCCTTTGAAAGCATTTGACAAGAGCAGGGAGAAAAAGATGCCAAACAATGTCGGGGCAAGTATGCAGCCCCGACGCAGCTCTCTGTACTTCTCTTGCAGCTGCCGGAGCGAGATCATCATGTTGATTGTTGATCTTCCTTCCCGAAACCCACACTGTGCCTTTGGGTAGATGCGTTCAGCAAGGGGCTGCAGCCTGTTGAGGACTATGCGGGCATAGGTCTTTCCAACTATGATAAGTAACGATATTCCACGGTAACTATTGCAGTCACCACGGTCACCTTTCCTTTTATATAATGTGATGATGTTAGCATTGCGCATCTCTTGGGGAACTGCCCCCTCTTCCCAGCACTGCAGCAGAACTTCGTAGAGGTGTTGGTGGAGGGCAGTGTTTTTGCAAGCTTGGATAACCTTGGGGGGGAATCCCATCATTTCCTGGAGCTTTGCCACAGGCCAGAGAGTCGATAGCTTTGGAAAACTCGTCTACAGTGGGTGGAACGTCAAGCTCTTCCATGATGGGCAAGATTATGATGCCCTGAACTGCGGCATCAGTTACTGTATTCTCCCTGGAGTAAAGCTCTTGGTAGTGGTCTGCCCATCTCTCCATCTGCTTGCTGTGATCAGTAATGATTTTGCCTGATGAGGACTTAAGGGGCATGAGCTTGATTGCGCTTGGGCCGAAGGCCCTCTTCATACCATCATACATGGCACGGGTGTTCCCGTTATTGGCAGAAAGCTGGATTTTTTTGCAGAGATTCAGCCAATAATCGTTAGCACAGCGTCTAGCACACCGTTGAGCATCATTTCAGGCCGATCTTAGTGCAGCCAGAGTCTTCTCAGAGGGGTTTCTTTTGTAGTTTAGTAGTGCTGTGCATTTCGCTGCAAGAGTGGGCTCGAGGATAGCAATTCCTGACTGAAACCAGTCAGGGTTTTGCTTCACTCTTTTACCAAAGGTGCCTATAGCGGAGTTGAAGGTGGCATTGCAGATGTAAGCCCATCTCTCTTCTATGCTGCCAGAGGGACAGTCTTTAAGTGCCTCCTCGATGTTGTTGGTGAATCGATCGCGTAGTTCTGGGATTGAGGTCCTGGCCATATTGATGCGCGGTCATCCTTTTTGCTTTGAGTGGTGGATCTGTTTAGGCTGGAGGCGCACCTTACTGCTGACCAGCGAGTGATCAGTATCACAGTCAGCACTATGGTAAGTGCGAGTTGTGAGAACGTAGTTCAACGATGATCTGCAGGTGATAACAAGGTCCAGTTGGTGCCAATGGCACGATCTCGGGTGGCGCCAGGATACTCTGTGTTGATGTTTAGTTGCAAAGAATGTGTCGGTTATACAGAGGTCAAAGTAAGAACAAAGCTCAAGGAGCCTCTGACCATTATCATTCAGCTTGCCGACACCGAAATGGCCAATGCAACGGGGCCAAGAGTCAAAGTCAGCTCCTACTCAGGGGTTGAAATCCCCGAGTAAAAACAGATGATCTGTAGGTGGTATCTCTTGAATGGTGGCCTCAAACTCTTGGTAGAACTCATCCTTGGTCTCCGCGGTGGAAGAGAGGGTGGGAGCATACATTTATGACGTTCACTTCTCCTGATGAGGTCAAAAAGTGCAGTGCAAGGATACGAGCTGTGCCACCGGATGGCAGAATAACAGTGGGTAAGAGTGAGTTCCGCACAGCAAAACCTACACCATGCAGGCGAGGTTACTCTGGTTCCCTTCCCTGCCAGAAGAATGTATAATCCTATTCTTTCAAGCTACCATTTGAGGGTAGTCGGGTCTCTTGTAGGGCAGTGATGTCTATGCCTAGTTTGCTCAGCTCATGGTCAATGACAGCTGTTTTCCTGAAGTTGTTGATCTGACAAAGGTCATCTGAGAGGCCAGGATACATGGTCCTGACATTCCAACTTGCGAGTCGCAAGATTGGGAGTTTCTTCTTTCTTCTTACATTGCCTGGTGCTATATGTACAGTCTGCTTGTCGGTTTTGCCTAAGCTCCATGCACCCAATGAAGCAGGCAGACTGTGGCGGGTCAGTACCTTATTGGCTGAGGGCTGCCCAGCTTGAGGCGGGCAGTGACTGACCAGTGGGACTACGAAGGTCCCTCCCACTGTCGGAGAAAGCCTGTAGCATTAGAGCATACGCCAATTTACTCTTGACTTAGAACCTGTAACTGCTGTCTCCCGTGTTGGTTTTGACGCTGTGAACAGCGGCACTGAAGTGGCCTCTTCAGGACGCAAGCCTGGGTGGTGTACGGAGATCCTGGGCTGCCCAAATGTCAGGACCCCCCTCTTGGCCTTGCTGGTGTGATCCAAGGGAAAGCAATGCGATACACTTAGCACCAATTCGGCTGCAGGAGCTGCTGAAGAGAAGTCAGGTTGACTTACTAATCGTCTAAGGGGCTCTGCTCCTATCCTGATTGGATGTGATGATTCTTCCTCAAGGTTGTCTCCTGAAGCCTTTCCCGGACCGGGTATAATCGCAAGGCAGCGGAGGTTTGGAATCAGGGTTTTCCTTCCCCTAGGTGAACTGCCAACCAAGGCTAATGAGCTCCACCTGCCCAAAATCATCCAGCAGGTTTGAGCTAACATCAGGCTAGCTGTATAGACTCATAGTGTAGCTTACCAAAGCACTAAAATGTGTGAAATGTTTTCAAACTTGTCTATAACTGTTCGGACACAACAATCAAAAAACCTTGATCACAGAAATTTTACTTTGAAAGGCAAAAAACAGTTCTTTGAACTTAAATGTGCTTATCTCTCATGCAATGAGGCTCTCTTCTTTGCAGGATGAGTAAAATGGCTGACTCTTCAAAAATGTGTGGTCACATGACCAATTTCTTCTATGGTTCCTTAGAAACAGGGGGTGGCACAATTTCCCTGCTGGCACATCTCACCCCACTCTCCCCTATGTCAATGCAAAACAAGTAAATACTAGAAGGGCATGCAATAAAGCGTATACCTCCGCCAAGCCACATATCAATATCAACATCAGATCCCTTGAACCTAGGATAATATTAAAGCTGTACACCAAATTTCATCCAAATCCATTCACTAATTTTTCTGAGTTATGTTGGAAATGGACAAAAAAAATCCTGGATCCACATACATATCCAGATTTGCATCAAAATCTAATCAATTGTTCCTTGGCCCATGACTCACCTTTCCTCAAAATTTCTTCAAAATCTGTTCAGTACTTTGAGTTACCTTGGGCACAGGCAATAAATAAATAAATAAATAAATAAATAAATCCTGGCTCCACATAGATATCTGAATTTGTATCCAAATTTAATTAATTGTTCCTTGGCCCATGGCTTGCTTTTCCTCAAAATTTCATCAAAATCCATTCACTGCTTTTTGAGTTACACTGGGAATAGACAAACAAACAAATGTAGGCAAAAACGTAACCTTGTCCAACAAAGTTGGTGGAGGCAAAAAAAAAAGCACCACCACCACCACCAACAACAACAACAACAACAACCAAGAAAAAACAATTCTGATCCTCTCAGTCTTGAGCTACAGAAGACACTGTCTAATCTGGCTGATATTTGCCATTATTTGGAGTTATAACTGAGAATACACAAAGATAGCTCATGCAATCTGGGTGAGTTAAAATCGATATGACATGAAGTTAAGGGAATTAATATTTCAGCAGAGATGATCAAAAAACTGCTCAGAAGATACAAAAGGGGTTGGAACCTCATGGTATTATACTTGTATCATGCTGAGGTTTTCATGATTAATATTGTATATCACAATGCTGTTGAATTCTTAAATCTGATTGCTCTGAACTTTGTCATGTAGCTCTGACAGTAGTGCCTTCTGTCATTCAAGTGAGTCAAGTTAATATTAATGTATGTTCTAATGTTATCTAATATATTATTCTATAGTAACAACTCATTCCTAGGGTCTTGAACAGCAGATAGTTTGCAGACTGTAAAGCTAAGAATGAACAAATTTAAAATACACCTTTAATTTGAGAATGAAAAACATATAACAGTCAGTAAATGTTTAACCACAGAAAAATCTTCAATACAGAGGAATTTGTGCTTTTTCATATTAAATAAAGGGGAATATTATGATTTCTTTTTCTGTGTAGTTTTATTGTGTCAAGACCAATGTCTGCTCAACATTTAATGTGGAAAGCTGCACTGGAAATATGTTTAAGAGAAAATAGCAGACATGAGTGTTCAACTAAGAAATATGCCACTTGTATTTTTCATACGAGCTATATCCAGGATATAGAGTTCCAAAACCGTGACATAAATCTCTATATGTCACTCGTGAGGAAATCGATGAATTGTTTTGATAAATCTGGGTACTTTTTGTTTGTGAATGTGTCGATATAATAAAAAGAAAATCACATGTTGGCTTGAAGATATGAACTTTATCTTCTCATGTTGAAAAACTCGCATTATTCATACAAAATAAATCAAGGATCTGAGTGACATAATTAAATAACGTTGACTGGCTTTGAGTGGTATATCAGATATATTCCATTCAGCTAGCATGATATTGATCGAGTCGAAGACGATTAGCTGAATGGAATATATCTTGTATATCATGAAAAAAACCCAGCCATTATTATTATTATTATTATTATTATTATTATTATACACACATTCGATGGGACAATTATAGATTTTACAAAAAGTTAACAGGGCGGTAACTTACCAATATTGAATGCTGATTCTGATTGAATGTAATTCAATGCTCTATCAATCCAATGTACTGTACAAAGTCAGAGTTCTAACAATAAAAATGGTACAAGTCCAAAAAGCCTGAACAATAACTCAACTTATATACAAGCTATATCCAGATTGACAGTTCAAGTTCAAAGTTACTGTTGGTCGTAGTTCATTGTTCCATTGCAGTTGTTCAAAACAAAAGGGCTTTGCTGAGTGAAGTCCACGAGTGAAGTCCTCTTGTAAAAGTCTGTCACTTTTCCTTACCTCCAAGTAGAACTTTGACAATATTTCTACTATTGCTCTCTTTTCCAGCTTTTTGATGTCCATTGGTATGTTTTTCTCTCGTAAATATGTGTGAAGAATATCCAGTGAAGTTCTGGTAGCCTTTTGGGTGTTCAGCGTGTCTTTCTCTTTAAATCTTCTGCTTTTAATGAAGCAAATCTAGCAGCCATGTTTTTTACAAACTGTCACAGTCACTCACTCCATGGTATGTTTTTTTCTCTTGTAAATATGCATGAAGAATATATAATGAAGTTTTGGTAGGCTTTCGGGTGTTCAACGCGTCTTTAGTTTCAGTTTTCAGTTTATTTATTTAGTGCTTAAACCTAGCACTGGATTAGCCTTGTCTTCTCTCTCTCCCGGCTGACAAAGAAATGATTGTGTGCATGCGCAGCAAAAAAGTTGTGTCATTGGATCTTTGCATGAGCTCTAATGTGTGATGTCGTGTTGTCTTGACAATGTGCAATATTATAACAATATTGCACACTCATTCTCCATTGTGGAGAGTGGTGTAATATATGGAGGATAAGCAATATGATAACAGTATTGCATGGCATCAATAAACCTCCTAGAAGGGAACAGAATACATGCTTTTATTCCATGGAAAAAGTGTCCTGTATGTATAATAATTCCTGATATTTCATTCCAATGACATCACTCCCAGTGTTTTCCCGCTGACTAGATGCGTGTTGTCAAAATGGTGAACCAGTTCAAAATTAAAATTCTTTTGATTAACTTGTGTATTTTTTGTGGATGTGTCCATATAAAGAACATTACATGGTGGCGCGAAGATATGAAGTTTATCTTCTCATGTTGAAAAACTTGTATTTTTCATATGATTTTATATATATATATATATATATATATATATATATATATATATATATATACACACACAAAGTGGGGCAAAAAAGTATTTAGTCAGTCACCAACTGTGCAAGTTATCCCACTTAAAAAGATGAAAGAGGCCTGTAATTTTCATCATAGGTATACCTCAACTATGATAGACAAAATGAGAAAAAAAAATCCAGAAAATCACATTGTCTGTCTGATTTTTAAAGAATTTATTTGCAAATTATGGTGGAAAATAAGTATTTGGTCAATAACAAAAGTTCATCTCAATACTTTGTTATATGCTCTTTGTTGGCAATGACAGAGGTCAAACGTTTTCTGTAAGTCTTCACAAGGTTTTCACACACTGTTGCTGGTATTTTGGCCCATTCCTCCATGCAGATCTCCTCTAGAGCAGTGATGTTTTGGGGCTGTCGCTGGGCAACACGGACTTTCAACTCCCTCCAAAGATTTTCTGTGGGTTTGAGATCTGGAGACTGGCTAGGCCACTCCAGGACCTTGAAATGCTTCTTACGAAGCCACTCCTTCATTGCCCGGGCGGTGTGTTTGGGATCATTGTCATGCTGAAAGACCCAGCCACGTTTCATCTTCAATGCCCTTGCTGATGGAAGGAGGTTTTCACTCAAAATCTCACGATACATGGCCCCATTCATTCTTTCCTTTACACGGATCAGTCATCCTGGTCCCTTTGCAGAAAAACAGCCCCAAAGCATGATGTTTCCACCCCCATGCTTCACAGTAGGTATGGTGTTCTTTGGATGCAACTCAGCATTCTTTCTCCTCCAAACATGACAAGTTGAGTTTTTACCAAAAAGTTCTATTTTGGTTTCATCTGACCATATGACATTCTCCCAATCCTCTTCTGGATCATCCAAATGCTCTCTAGCAAACTTCAGACGGGCCTGGACATGTACTGGCTTAAGCAGGGGGACACGTCTGGCACTGCAGGATTTGAGTCCCTGGCGGCGTAGTGTGCTACTGATGGTAGCCTTTGTTAGCCTTGTCCCAGCTCTCTGCAGGTCATTCACTAGGTTCCCCCATGTGGTTCTGGGATTTTTGCTCACCGTTCTTGTGATCATTTTGACCCCATGGGGTGAGATCTTGCGTGGAGCCCCAGATCGAGGGAAATTATCAGTGGTCTTGTATGTCTTCCATTTTCTAATAATTGCTCCCACAGTTGATTTCTTCACACCAAGCTGCTTACCTATTGCAGATTCAGTCTTCCCAGCCTGGTGCAGGTCTACAATTTTGTTTCTGGTGTCCTTTGACAGCTCTTTGGTCTTGGCCATAGTGGAGTTTGGAGTGTGACTGTTTGAGGTTGTGGACAGGTGTCTTTTATACTGATAATGAGTTCAAACAGGTGCCATTAATATAGGTAACGAGTGGAGGACAGAGGAGCCTCTTAAAGAAGTTGTTACAGGTCTGTGACAGCCAGAAATCTTGCTTGTTTGTAGGTGACCAAATACTTATTTTACAGAGGAATTTACCAATTAATTCATTAAAAATCCTACAATGTGATTTCCTGGATTCTTTCCCCCCATTTTGTCTCTCATAGTTGAAGTGTACCTATGATGAAAATTACAGGCCTTTCTCATCTTTTTAAGTGGGAGAACTTGCACAATTGGTGGCTGACTAAATACTTTTTTGCCCCACTATGTATATATATATATTAGTGCTGTCAAAAATGTCGCGTTATTATCGCGTTAACTTGACTCAATTTTAACGGCAATAATTTTTTTTATTGCGAGATTAACGCTCTGTGACATGATGTAGGTTTTTCATAAGCTTTTGAAACTGCCAGGAACTTGGAACAGAGACTTTGCTTAGAAAAACGATAGCAGCTAGACTGTAATGCCACACCCTGCACAGCCAGAGTCCTCTGCCCTCCTCCCCCAAAGAACCAGCGCGGGCAGGGCGCGCTAGCCCCGCGCCTCGGGACGAAGAGCCACGGTACTCGGCTTAGGTTTCGTTTTCCCATCGGCGGCTCCAGCCCGACTTTGCAGTGGCTGTGACAAGACGTGTTATGCTCTGCAATAAAAAAAAAAAAAAAAACATTGGTACAAAGCAAGCCCATTCACTTTTTTATGCTGATAAGAGAATTACAATGGTTTTTCATGTGACAAAAATGTGCGATTAAATTGCGATTAATCGCGAGTTAACTATGACAGTCGCGACATTAATCGTGATTAAATATTTTAATCGCTTGACAGCACTAATATATATATATATATATATATATATATATATATATATATATATATATACACACACACTCCTCCTTGAATTGCCACCTTAAGGTGGTGGAAGGGTTTGAGTGCCTCAGGGATTCTAGGAGCTACAGTTAGGTCCATAAATATTTGGACAGAGGCAACATTTTTCTAATTTTGGTTCTGTACATTACCACAATGAATTGTGAACAAAACAATTCAGATGCAGTTGAAGTTCAGGCTTTCAGCTTTAATTCAGTGGGTTGAACAAAATGATTGCATAAAAATGTGAGGAATTAAGCATTTTTTTAAACACAATCCCTTCATTTCAGGGGCTTTAAAGTAATTGGACAAATTAAATAATTGTAAATAAAATGTTCATTTCTAATACTTGGTTGAAAACCCTTTGTTGGCAATGACTGTCTGAAGTCTTGAACTCATGGACATCACCAGACGCTGTGTTTCCTCCTTTTTAATGCTCTGCCAGGCCTTTACTGCAGCGATTTTCAGTTGCTGTTTGTTTGTGGGCCTTTCTGTCTGAAGTTTAGTCTTTAACAAGTGAAATGCATGCTCAATTGGGTTGAGATCAGGTGACTGACTTGGCCATTCAAGAATATTCCACTTCTTTGCTTTAATAAACTCCTGGGTTGCTTTGGCTTTATGTTTTGGGTCATTGTCCATTTGTATTATGAAATGCCGACCAATCAGTTTGGCTGGATTTGAGCACACAGTATGTCTCTGAATAGCTCAGAATTCATCCGGCTGCTTCTGTCCTCATCTCATCTCATCTCATCTCATCTCATCTCATCTCATCTCATCTCATCTCATCTCATCTCATCTCATCTCATCTCATCTCATCTCATCTCATCTCATCTCATCTCATCTCATCTCATCTCATCTCATCTCATCTCTAGCCGCTTTATCCTGTTCTACAGGGTCGCAGGCAAGCTGGAGCCTATCCCAGCTGACTACGGGCGAAAGGCGGGGTACACCCTGGACAAGTCGCCAGGTCATCACAGGGCTGACACATAGACACAGACAACCATTCACACTCACATTCACACCTACGGTCAATTTAGAGTCACCAGTTAACCTAACCTGCATGTCTTTGGACTGTGGGGGAAACTGGAGCACCTGGAGGAAACCCACGCGGACATGGGGAGAACATGCAAACTCCGCACAGAAAGGCCCTCGCTGGCCATGGGGCTCAAACCTGGACCTTCTTGCTGTGAGGCGACAGCGCTAACCACTACACCACCGTGCCACCCCTGCTTCTGTCCTGTGTCACATCATCAATAAACACTAGTGACCCAGTGCCACTGGCAGCCATGCATGCCCAAGCCATCACACTGCCTCTGCCGTGTTTTACAGATGATGTGGTATGCTTTGGATCATGAGCTGTACCACGCCTTTGCCATACTTTTTTCTTTCCATCATTCTGGTAGAGGTTGATCTTGGTTTCATCTGTCCAAAGAATGTTCTTCCAGAACTGTGCTGGCTTGTTTAGATGTTTTTTAGCAAAGTCCAATCTAGCCTTTTTATTCTTGAGGCTTATGAGTGGCTTGCACCATGCAGTGAACCCTCTGTATTTACTTTCATGCAGTCTTCTCTTTATGGTAGATTTGGATATTGATACGCCTACCTCCTGGAGTGTGTTGTTCACTTGGTTGGCTGTTGTAAAGGGGTTTCTCTTCACCATGGAAATTATTCTGTGATCATCCACTACTGTTGTCTTCTGTGGGTGTCCAGGTCTTTTTGCATTGATGAGTTCACCAGTGCTTTCTTTCTTTCTCAGGATGTACCAAACTGTAGATTTTGCCACTCCTAATACTGTAGCAATTTCTCGGATGGGTTTTTTTCTGTTTTCGCAGCTTAAGGATGGCTTGTTTCACCTGCATGGAGAGCTCCTTTGATCGCATGTTTTCTTCACAGCAAAATCTTCCGAATGCAAGCACCACACCTCAAATCAACTCCAGGCCTTTTATCTGCTTAATTGAGAATGACACAACGAAGGAATTTCCCACACCTGCCCATGAAATAGCCTTTGAGTCAATTGTCCAATTACTTTTGGTCCCTTTAAAAACAGGGTGGCACATGTTAAGGAGCTGAAACTCCTAAACCCTTCATCCAATTTTAATGTGGATACCCTCAAATGAAAGTTGAAAGTCTGGACTTTATGTCCATGCCCATTATATAACTATAACCTGAATATGTTTCAGTAAACAGGTAAAAAAAACAAAATCTGTGTCAGTGTCCAAATATATATGGACCTAACTGTATGTTGTCAGGGCAATTGCCCCTGGTAGGGTCTCCCAAGGCAAACAGGTCCTTGATGAGAGGTCAGACAAAGAGCGGTTCAAAATGACCCTTATGAAAGAAAAAAACAGGTATCCGAATACCCTCACCCAGACCAGGGATACCAGGGCCTCACCCTGGGGGAGGGTCTCATTGGCAAATGCCTGGTGGCCAGGCCTATGTCCATGGGGCCCGGCCGGGCCCATCCCGAATGAGCAACATGGAACCACTCTCCTGTGGACCCACCACTCGCAGGAGGTGCGGTAAGGGTCTGGTACACTGTGGATTGGGTGGCAGCCAAAGGTGGAGGCTCTGGTGTACTGATCCCTGGCTGACAAAACTGGCTTTTGGGACATGGAATGTCACCTCTCTGGTGGGAAAGGATCCTGAGCTTGTGCATGAGGTTGAGCGGTACCTACTAGATATAATTGGGCTTACCTCAACGCATGGCTTAGGATCTGGAACCAATTTCCTGGACAGGGGTTGGACTTTCTTCTATGCTGGAGTTGCCAAGGGTGAGCAGCACTGGGCAGGGGTGGGGCTATTGGCAGCCCCTCAGTTCGGCGCGCTAACATCGGAGTTCTCCCCAGTGAATGAGAGGGTCGTTTCCCTGTGCCTTCAGGTTGGGAACAGTCTCTGACTGTCATTTGTGCTTATGCGCCAAATGGTAGTTCAGAATACCTGGCCTTCTTGGAGTCCTTGAGTGGGGTACTAGACAGTGCACTACGAGGGGACTCCATTGTTTTACTGGGGGACTTCAATGCTCATGTGGGCAATGATTGTGAGACCTGGAGGGGTGTGATTGGGAGGAATGGCCTGCCCGATCTGAACCCGAGTGGTGTTCAGTTGTTGGGACTTCTGTGCCATGCACAGTTTGGCCACAACAAACACCATGTTTGAGCATAAAGGTATCCATAAGTGCACTCTAGGCCATAGATTGATAATCGACTTTGTCGTCATTTCATCTGATCTACGACCATATGTCTTGGACACTCGGGTGAAGAGAGGAGCAGAGCTGTCAACTGATCACTACCTGGTGGCAAGCTGGATCAGATGGCAGGGGAGGAGGTCGGACAGACCTGGCAGACCCAAGCGAGTAGTGAGGGTATGCTGGAAACGTCTGGCGGACTGCCACATCCAGCAGAGCTTCAACTGCATACCAGGGGAGGGTGGGGACATTGAGTCCCAGTGGACCATGTTCTGCACCTCCATTGCTGAGGCAGTCATGCAGAGCTGCAGCTGCAAGGTTGTTGGTGCCTGTCATGGTGGTAATCCCTGAACCCGGTGGTGGACACCTGTGGTGAGGGAGCTGTCAAGCTGAAGAAGGAGTCCTATCGAGCTTGGTTAGCCTGTGGGTCTCCAGAAGCAGCTGACAGATACTGATGGGCCAAGTGGAATGCGGCTCTGGTGGTCACTGAAGCAAAAACTCGGGTGTGGAAGGAGTTCAGTGAGGCAATGGAAAGTAACTTTTGGTCAGCCTCATAGAGATTCTGGCAAACCGTCCGGCGGCTCAGGAAGGGAAAGCGGTGCTCTGTCCCTACTGTTTACAGCAAGGATGGAGTGCTGTTGACCTCAACTTGGGACATCATCTGATGGTGGAAGGAATACTTTGAGGATCTCCTCAATCCCACCTTCATTTTGTCTGAGGAGGACGCAGAGTCTGAGGGTGCTTGGGAGGACTCATCCATCACAGTGGCTGAGGTTGCTGAGGTGGTTAAAAAGCTCCTCGGTGGCCGGGCTCCAGGGGTGGATGAGATTTGTCCTGAGTTCCTGAAGGCATTGGATGTTGTTGGGCTGTCTTGGCTGACACACCTCTTCAACATTGTGTTGAGGTCAGGAACAGTGCCTCTGGATTGGCAGACTGGGGTGATGGTCCCCCTTTTTAAAAAGGGGGACTGGAGAGTGTGTTCCAACTATAGGGGGATCACACTTCTCAGCTTCTCTGGGAAAGCCTATGCTGGGGTGCTGGAGAGTCCAGTCAATAGTCGAACCTTGGATTCAGGAGGAGCAATGTGGTTTTTGTCCTGGTTGTGGAACACTGGACCATCTCTTTACCCTTGCAAGGGTACTGGAGGGTGCATGGGAGTTTGCCCAACCAGTCTACATGTGTTTTTGTGGACCTGAAGAAGGCTTACGACCTTGTCGCTTGTGGTGCCCTGTGGGGGGTGTTTCAGGAGTATGGGGTTCAGGGCCCACTACTGCAGGTCATTTGGTCCCTGTATGACCGGAGCAGGAGTTTGGTTCACATAGCCGGCAGTAAGTTGGACTCATTCCCAGTGCATGTTGGACTCCAGCAGGGCTGCCCTTTGTCACCGGTTCCGTTCATAACTTTTATGGACAGAATTTCTAGGTGCAGCCAAGGGGCAGAGGGTGTCTGGTTTGGTGTCAGCAGGATCACGTCTCTGTTTTTTGCAGATGATGTGGTTCTGTTGGCTTCATCAATCTGTGACTTACAGCATGCACTGGTACAGTTTGCAGCTGAGTGCGAAGTGGCTGGGATGAAGATCAGCAACTCCAAGTCTGTGGCCATGGTGCTCAGCCGGAAATGGGTAGAGTGCCTACTTCAAGTCATGGGGGAAGTTGCTACAGTACCTAAAGTGGATGAGTTTAAGTATCTTGGGGTTTTGTTCACGAGTGAGGGTAAGGGGGAGCGGGAGTTGGACAGACGGATCAGGGCAGCATCAGCAGTGATGCAGATGCTAAACCGGTCTGTGGTGGTAAAGAGAGAGTTGAGCCAAAAGACAAAGTTCTCAATTTACTGGTCCATCTACATTCCCACTCTCACCTACTGTATGGTCATGAGCTATGGGTAGTGACCAAAAGAATGAGATCGCGGATACAAGTGGTAGAAATGAGTTTTCTCTGCAGGGTAGCTGAGCTCTCCCTTAGAGACAGGGTGAGAAGCCTGGTCATTTGGGAGAGACTCAGAGTAGAACTGCTGCTCCTCCACATCAAAAGGAGTCAGTTGAGGTGGTTCAGGCACCTTGTTAGGATGCCCCCTGGACGCCTCCCAAGGGAGGTTTTCTGGGCATGCCCCGCCGGGAGGAGACTCCAGGGCAGACCCAGGACATGCTGGAGAGATTACATCTCTCGGCTGGCCTGGGAATACCTAGGTATTCCCCCAGAACAGCTGGTGGATGTGGCCAGGGAGAGGTAAGTCTGGGCTGCTCTGCTTAGGCTGCTACCCCCACGATCTAGATAAGCGGTAGAAGATATATATATATATATATATATATATATATATATATATATATATATATATAAAATCTCATTATCTCTAGCCGCTTTATCCTGTTCTACAGGGTCGCAGGCAAGCTGGAGCCTATCCCAGCTGACTACAGGCAAAAGGCGGGGTACACCCTGGACAAGTCGCCAGGTCATCACAGGGCTGACACATACCGTAGACACAGACAACCATTCACACTCACACCTACGGTCAATTTAGAGTCACCAGTTAACCTAACCTGCATGTCTTTGGACTGTGGGGGAAACCGGAGCACCCAGAAGAAACCCACGCGGACATGGGGAGAACATGCAAACTCCAGACAGAAAGGCCCTCGCCAGCCATGGGGCTCGAACCCGGACCTTCTTGCTGTGAGGCGACAGCGCTAACCACTACACCACCGTGCCGCATATATATATATATATATATATATATATATATATATATATATATATATATATATATATATATATATAACACACACACAGGGTTTTCAAAAAATTTGATATAATTTCACAGTCTAATAACTTTGCCGATTCTCGTTCAATTGACCTCAAATTTTAACAGCATGTGTGGAAACAGGTCAAAATGTTATGTTTAACGTTTGTTTTAATTTTTTTAGGTATAGAAATGACATTCACTGGAAAAGAAAAGGCGTTTTGTGTGTTAGAGTACGCTCGAACACAGTCGAACCAGACTGTGCAGCATGCATTTATGAGAGAATTCTCTAAAAATGCACTGTTACCAGAAAAGAAGGTTACCAAAGACATGCTGCAGCATGTTTGGCAGGAGCTGGACCACCAACCTGATGTGTGCCTTGTCTCAGGTGGCGCGAAGATTGAAAATTTGTGAAATCCTTCATGGAATCCACATACCTTTTGAATTTCTCATTCACATTTTGAGGAATAAATCTTATATTGCTCAACATTAAGCCTGTTCAGTTTAATTTGCCTAGACTATGCAGTTTCTGGGAGACACACACACACACACACACACTGAGTGAGAGAGAGATTGATATAGATATACAGTATATAAGTTAAAGTCCCGGCGGCACGGTGGTGTAGTGGTTAGCGCTGTCGCCTCACAGCAAGAAGGTCCGGGTTCGAGCCTCGTGGCCGGCGAGGGCCTTTCTGTGCGGAGTTTGCATGTTCTCCCCGTGTCTGTGTGGGTTTCCTCCGGGTGCTCCGGTTTCTCCCACAGTCCAAAGACATGCAGGTTAGGTTAACTGGTGACCCTAAATTGACCGTACGGTAGGTGTGAATGTGAGTGTGAATGGTTGTCTGTGTCTATGTGTCAGCCCTGTGATGACCTGGCGACTTGTCCAGGGTGTACCCCGCCTTTCGCCCGTAGTCAGCTTGCCTGCGACCCTGTAGAACAGGATAAAGCGGCTAGAGATAATGAGATGAGAAGTTAAAGTCCCTCCCATGTGAGGATTTGGTCTTCCCAGGCAGTTTCCTGTCCCAGTACTCCCCAGCTCTTAGAGGCGCATGGGTGTGGCGCCAATCTCCATTTCTATAGCCCTTAGCCTCTTGCCTATTATATACCAGAGGACTAGCCCCCACTGTAACCCGAGCTATACAATAGGCGAGAGGCCGAGGGCTATCGAAACAATATATAAGCACTTACATTTATATTTATATAAAGTAATGAAAGATCTACATGCACTATCATTAGCTATGATTGTAATCACACCTGCTGCATTTGATGAGACCTGTGAAAACTGTTTAATTAATAGGAAAGTGGATTAATTGAAAGTTCAGTTTGTTAATGACATGCATACCATTGCTGATTACAGATCAAAGTCACTGGCAAGTGGTGAGCATTTTTGAACTCCAGAATCAGGAAAGATTGAAGATGAAGTCAAATTAAAAGATTAAAATATTTTAACCTTTTTATTTTAAGGGACATTTGTAATTTTCATCTTTTTTATTTTTATTTTTTTAAATCCTGCACTGCCGATCCTGTGGTGAGTCACAAAATCCATGATCATTAACTTCGGTTAGAGAATTCATGACATCTATAAGCAATTGTAGATATTGTTCTAATTAATTATGAGCAAACATTAAATAATTATAGCAATCTTTATTATGCATTCTGAATTATTAACACAATGCACTGTAACTAGTGTCTGTAACACATTATATCACCAATATCAAACACTATCCCACTGCATAGTGCATTATGTTTAATCAATACTTTTTATTGGCATCCAGGTGGTGAAGTGAATTTCCCCTGGCTGTCTGACCAGCTGAGTCACTCGTGCTGTAAAAGACCTAAATATGATGATAAATGCTATAATATCATGTCTGTCAATAATATACACTCTACATTAAATGTGTTTCGGCTCACAACACCTTCTTTCAATTCAGTTTTTAATTATTAGGGCTGATAATGATTGTGTGAGCTACACCATCTTCTAAGACAAATAAATAACAAAAATACAGAAATAGATTTCAATGTGCCGTCATCTTTTTTCCCCAAAAAGTAAACAACATTCAGAAACCATGGTGGGGGAAAATAAGTACACCCTATAACATGTAAGCTATAGAACCAGCTTTAGGAACAATAACTTGATGTTTGTCTGAGTTTATCAGTCTCTCATATAATTTTGGAGAAATTTTGGCTTGCTCTTCTTCACAACATTGTTTCAGTTCATTGACCTTTAATGCATATCTTTTTTCAGAACCTGCCACAGTGGGGTCCAAAAATATGAGACACTCTGAAAATCTGGGATTTTTAAAAACATTTAAATGGGAAATAAACTGTTTTGGAATTGAAAAAAAAAACAAAGAAAGGAAAATATTCAGTATCTTGGATATTCAGTATTCAAGATCCTGTACTATTCGAGATCACTATCCATCCATCCATTATCTGTAGCCGCTTATCCTGTGTAGGGTTGCGGGCAAGCTGGAGTCTATCCCAGCTGACTATGGGCAAGAGGCGGGGTACACACTGGACAAGTCACCAGATCATCGCAGGGCTGATACACAGAGACAAACAAACAACCATTCACACTCACATTCACACCTACTGTATGGTCAATTTAGAGCCACCAATTAACCTAACCTGCATGTCTTTGGACTGTGGTGGAAACCAGAGCACCCAGAGGAGAAACCCATGCAGACACAGGAAGAACATGCAAACTACACACAGAAAGGCCTTCATTGACCACTGGTCTTGAACCCAGAACCTTCTTGCTGTGAGGCAACAGTGCTAACCACTACACCACCATGCTGCCCTAGATATGTCATTCCAATTTCCATTCATATCAGCCGATGATTTCTTTCCTTGTTTTGAACTTGCCACTGGTTACTTTACAGTGAGACCATATGAGTATTCGGATTATGTAGGTGTGAGTAGTTAGCTGCTGGGCTCAAACCCAGGACCTTCTTGCTGTGAGGCGACAGTGCTAACCACTACACCACCTTGCCGCCCATTCGAGAGCACTATTTAAAGTTAAACAGATTTGAGATATTGACTATGTTAATTGCTTTGCTCTCAGACTTTTGGACTACATGTGGTATAATCACATCGTCATATGATTCACATGTGAAATTTACAAATGTGGGGTGTGTTTTTTGAAAAGTTCATAACTCAACACTGTAAAAAAATTGCTGTTTTGAATTAGCGACGTGATTAACCTGGTTGTCTTAAAATTTTGAGTTCATTAAAACTCATATAGTAAGTTAGCATAATGAGGCAATCAAGTTGCATTGTGCTAACTTACTATATGAGTTTCAACAAACTTGAAATTTTAAGGCAACCAGGTTAATCACTTTTTTAAGTTAACCCAACCAATTATTTTTTACAGTGCAAGTCATCTTCCTTATAAGAATGTACTTTTTCTGAAAACATTCTTAATATTGTATGTAAAGTTGTTTGCCATTTTAATGAGTAACCTGACTCATTTGTTATTCACTTCTGTCTTTTTCATTCAGTATTGGTCACGTAATTATTTTGTACTCCTTTTGTAGTTTGATTGTTGTTCTGACTTTTAATTCACTCTCACCTAACAAAAATAATGAGCTCTAATTATTAGGACACACTATGACTTGACAAATGAATCTCACCTGCTGATACTGAAATAAAAATATCGGAAGAGAAATGTCAATAATTATGTACCCACAGTGGGGTCCTGGGTATGACTTTAAACTGCAACCGGTGGTGAGTCTCCGGGAGGACTTGAGTATTGGGGAAAGTGAAGTTATTCCTTAATCACCATTGCTCCCAGGTCCGCTCTGACCCAGAGTGGTAGCACCTGCCTGGGTTCCAGCTATGGGTTAAATAGTACATCACCAATAAGGCACTGGCAGCAGGGCGCTTTTTGGTGCAGTGTGTGCAGTGTGGCAGTCCAATAAGGTCAATGGCGCACCACCAGATGGCATGCAGAAAAGCCACTCAAATGGCCAAAGGATGGCATCACTCGGCATGCCAGTTGTCACTGCGGGGCAACTTCCATACCCGTCAGGTCTGTGGCACTTTTGTGCACCACTTGGCATCAAGTCTGGAGGTCCAGAGAGACAACACGATGAGGGCATGACATCGCTTATCTTACCTTACTGTGCAAGGCGCTTCATTAGGAGAGAAGAATAGTATGCGAGAGCTCATGAGGCCAGACATTCCGTGACGGCTCGGCCGGGCCATTCATGCCGCCGCTGTGGGTGACTCCGTCATTCTGGTACGGGCCTCGTGGTCCACCTGCATTTCTGCACATCCTAATGAAGCATTCATCATCACTAGTGATGGACAGCTGAGAGCGATGACCCACAGTGGGGACAGATTCTACCAAGTGGAGTTATTGTCCTAATGTGTTACGATCAGATATAAACCCACTAAACCATCTCTAGGTAGCGGTGTACCCAGGTTTTTTGCCTCTGAATGGTTGAATTGCTACTTGATGCACAATAAACAGGCACACAAAAGCATCTATAATACCTTCATAGTTTGTCTATAGTTCTAAATACAACCCCGATTCCAAAAAAGTTGGGACAAAGTACAAATTGTAAATAAAAATGGAATGCAATGATGTGGAAGTTTCAAAATTCCATATTTTATTCAGAATAGAACATAGATGACATATCAAATGTTTAAACTGAGAAAATGTATCATTTAAAGAGAAAAATTAGGTGATTTTAAATTTCATGACAACACCACATCTCAAAAAAGTTGGGACAAGGCCATGTTTACCACTGTGAGACATCCCCTTTTCTCTTTACAACAGTCCGTAAATGTCTGGGGACTGAGGAGACAAGTTGCTCAGGTTTAGGGATAGGAATGTTAACCCATTCTTGTCTAATGTAGGATTCTAGTTGCTCAACTGTCTTAGGTCTTTTTTGTCGTATCTTCCATTTTATGATGCGCCAAATGTTTTCTATGGGTGAAAGATCTGGACTGTAGGCTGGCCAGTTCAGTACCCGGACCCTTTTTCTACACAGCCATGATGCTGTAATTGATGCAGTATGTGGTTTGGCATTGTCATGTTGGAAAATGCAAGGTCTTCCCTGAAAAAGACGTAATCTGGATGGGGGAGCATATGCTGCTCTAAAACCTGGATATACCTTTCAGCATTGATGGTGTCTTTCCAGATGTGTAAGCTGCCCATGCCACATGCACTAATGCAACCCCATACCATCAGAGATGCAGGCTTCTGAACTGAGCGCTGATGACAACTTGGGTCGTCCTTATCCTCTTTAGTCCAAATGACACAGCGTCCCTGATTTCCATAAAGAACTTCAAATTTTGATTCGTCTGACCACAGAACAGTTTTCCACTTTGCCACAGTCCATTTTAAATGAGCCTTGGCCCATAGAAGATGTCTGCGCTTCTGGATCATACAGCTTCTTCCTTGAACTATAGAGTTTTAGCTGGCAACGGTGGATGGCACGGTGAATTGTGTTCACAGATAATGTTCTCTGGAAATATTCCATGAAAATGAGCCCATTTTGTGATTTCCAATACAGAAGCATGCCTGTATGTGATGCAGTGCCGTCTAAGGGCCCAAAGATCATGGGCACCCAGTATGGTTTTCTGGCCTTGACCCTTACGCACAGAGATTCTTCCAAATTCTCTGAATCTTTTGATGATATTATGCACTGTAGATGATGATATGTTCAAACTCTTTGCAATTTTACACTGTCAAACTCCTTTCTGATATTGCTCCACTATTTGTTGGCGCAGAATTAGGGGGATTGGTGATCCTCTTCCCATCTTTACTTCTGAGAGCCACTGCCACTCCAAGATGCTTTTTATACCCATTCATGTTAATGACCTATTGCCAGTTGACCTAATGAGTTGCAATTTGGTCCTCCAGCTGTTCCTTTTTTGTACCTTTAACTTTTCCAGCCTCTTATTGCCCCTGTCCCAACTTTTTTGAGATGTGTTGCTTTCATGAAATTTCAAATGAGCCAATATTTGGCATGAAATTTCAAAATGTCTCACTTTCGACATTTGATATGTTGTCTATGTTCTATTGTGAATACAATATCAGTTTTTGAGATTTGTAAATTATCGCATTCCGTTTTTATTTACAATTTGTACTTTGTCCCAACTTTTTCTGAATCAGGGTTGTACGTACAAATTATAAACAGTGGTGTAAATCAACTTTGAGATCATTGTGAATGACTTGAAGTCTGAATGAATCATACAGGAGTAACAGATCTCTGAAAGATGTCATAGGAGGTCAAGGTTGAGGAGGTAATTGGGGTGGCAGGATTTATTTCAAAGGTGGCAGCTGTCACCCAGACCCACACTAATGGCATGTTCATAGAGATAAACCGGCTATCCAGGGGTAAAATAATGACCTTTCGTGGTTGGATATATGACAAGCCTGCAAAAAATTTGCCATTTACACAGCTACATAAAATTTTCAACAGGAAGTTATACACTGAGTGCAGAATTATTAGGCAAGTGAGTATTTTGACCACAACATCCTTTTAATGCATGTTGTCCCACTCCAAGCTGTTTAGGCTTGAAAGCCTACTACCAATTAAGTATATCAGGTGCTGTGCATCTGTGTAATGAGAGGGGGTGTGGTCTAATGACATCAACACCCTATATCAGGTGTGCATAATTATTAGGCAACCTCTTTTCCTCTGGCAAAATGGGTCAGAAGAGAGATCTGACAGACTTTGAAAAGTATAAAATTGTGAGATGTCTTGCAGACGGATGCAGCACTCTTGAAATTGCGAAGATGTTGAAACGTGATCACCAAACAATCAAGCGTTTCATTGCAAATAGTCAACAGGGTCGAAAGAAGCGTGTGGGGAAAAAAAAGGCGCAAAATAACTGCACATGATCTGCGGAAAATCAAGCGTGAGGCTAACAAGCAGCCATTAGCATCCAGTTCTGCCATATTCCAGAGTTGCAACATTCCTGGAGTGTCAAAGAGTACAAGGTGTGCAATACTGAGGGACATGGCCAAGGTAAGGAAGGCTGAAAAACGACCACCACTGAGTAAGGCACACAAGATAAAACGTCAAGACTGGGCCAAGAAATATCTTAAGACTGATGTTTCTAAGGTGCTGTGGTCTGATGAGATGAGTGACTCTTGATGGGCCAGATGAACGGGCCTGTGGCTGGATCAGTAATGGGCACAGAGCTCCACTCCGACTCAGACGCCAGCAAGGTGGAGGTGGAGTACTGCTATGGGCTGGTATCATCAAAGACGAGCTTGTTGGACCTTTTCGAGTTGAGGATGGACTCAAACTCAACTCCCAGACCTACTGCCAGTTCCTGGAAGAAACTTTCAAGCAGTGGTATAGGAAAAAGTCAGCATCTTTCAAGAAGAACATGATTTTCATGCAGGATAACGCTCCATCTCATGCGTCCAAATACTCCACTGCGTGGCTAGCCAGTAAAGGTCTGAAAGGTGAAAAAAATAATGACATGGCCCCCTTGTTCACCTGACCTAAACCCCATAGAGAACCTGTGGTCCATTATAAAACGTGAGGTCTACAAAGAGGGAAAACAGTACACCTCTCTGAACAGCGTCTGGGAGGCCATGGTTGCTGCTGCACACAATGTTGGTCGTGAACAGATAAAGAAATTGACGGAATCTATGGATGGAAGGCTTTTGAGCGTCCTCATGAAGAAGGGTGGCTATATTGGTCACTGATTTGTTTTTGTTTTGTGTTTGAATGTCAGATATGTTTATTTGCAAATCTGGAGTTGTCATATCAGTGTACCTGGTGAAAATAAATAAGTGAAATGGCTACATATTTGGTTTTTATTAAGTTGCCTAATAATTCTGCACAGTGAAAGTTACCTGAACACATACATATTCTCCTAAAATGGCCAAAACTAAAAACACCCCACTCTAACTTCCATACATATTCAGCTTTGATATTTATGTCTTTTTGTTTGATTGAGAACATAGTTGTTGTTCAATAATAAAACTAATCCTCAAAAATACAACTTGCCTAATAATTCTGCACTCCGTGTAATGGCTTATATGAAGCAAAAAATAAGGCTTTATGCAACTGTAAATTGCACCGCATTCCTATATACAGCTCTAAAATCCCATCTACAGCTGCCATACAAATTTTATGGCAGTAACGCCAGGCTAAAGTGGGAGCATGTGTGCAGGCACTTATGGATGTATGTGCAGAGGAGAGTGGGATGCAAACTGTAGACAAAGCCAAATCTTAAGACAGGAAGTGTGGTCAGGAAACTGGTGAGGGTCGGTTGATCAACAGAGTAGTAGAGGCAAGACAAATAATGTAAATGTAAAGAGTAAGCAGAAAAAAGAAAGAAAGCACAACTTTGGTCATCACACACTTATGAAATTCCTCTCTGCATTTAACCCATCTGAAGCAGTGAACTCACACACATACCCAGAGCAGTGGGCAGCCATGCTAACAGCACCCGGGGAGCAGTTGGGAGTTAGGTGCCTTGCTCAAGGGCACCTCAACCAAAGGCCATCCTATATTAACCTAACCGCATGTCTTTGAACTGTGGGGTAAACCAGAGCACCCAGAGGAAACCCACACAGACACAGGGAAAACATGCAAACTCCATACAGAAAGGCCTTCACTGGCTGCGAACCCAGGACCTTCTTGCTGTGAGGCAACCATGCTAATCACTACACCACCGTGCCACCCAGAGGTCAGAATAACAAGAGGCAGACAGAGAATGCAAAGCTTGGTATGAACTGGAGAAACACAGAACAGTACTTCACATTAGAGTGGAGTGAGTGAGGAGTCTAAAGATTGTGACAGGTAATTAGTGGAATGAGTGGCAGCTGTAGTCAACAGGCCGGTGACAGGGGGCGCTGTGGTTCTTGGGAGTTGTAGTTCAAAGTGTCCATGTTTGTAGTTTGGTTGTTCTTAATGGGTTTACTGACAGAACACAGCTGAGATGTATAAGAATTATATAATGGTTGGTCCTTGTGTAAACATTGCCCATCATTTTGTTAATAAGCACTTCATCCATCTATCCATCCATCCATCCATCCATTATCCGTAACTGCTTATCCTGTGCAGGGTTGCAGGCAAGCTGGAGCCTATCCCAGCTGACTATGGGCGAGAAGTGGGGTACACCCTGGACAAGTCGCCAGATCATCACAGGACTAACACAGAGACAAACAACCATTCACACCTACAGTCAATTTAGAGCCACCAATTAACCTAACCTCCATGTCTTTGGACTGTGGGGGAAACCGGAGCACCCGAACCAAACCCACGCAGACACAGGGAGAGCATGCAAACTCCACACAGAAAGGCCCTCGCCAGCTGCTGGGCTCGAACCCAGGACCTTCTTGCTGTGAGGCAACAGTGCTAACCACTATACCACTGTGCCGCCCTTAATAAGCGCACTGTTTAAAAAAAATGGCAATTTTAAGAAAAAAAAGGTGAAAGGAAAAATATCCAGATGTACAAAGCCTAACTTAAACAGTTATGTTTAAAAATAATGAAAACAAAATGTGGAACAAAAATAATACAGTACACTTTGAAAGAATATTTACTTTATTACTTTTTGGTCAGAATACGGTATTCAACCCAGAGGTTATTTACTGAGTACAGTATATAATTTTACACTGGGGTGAGACAGAAGAATTTATTGTATTAGCAATAAAAAGTTTCCCCATAGATTCCCTTTCACTGCTTTTCTTTCTTCTTGGTGTGGCCCGCCATTTAGACCAAAATGTCCATCCATACATTCATTATCTGTAACCGCTTACCCTGTGCAGGGTCAAGCTGGAGCCTATCCCAGCTGACAATGGGCGAGAAGTGGGGTACACCCTGGACAAGTTAGACCAGAATACATCTCTTCCAAAGCAAAATGTAATTTTGCTTGGAATTTGGTTATTGCACTTACAGCCATCATCATCATCATCCCGTCTCGTCTCGTCTTGTCTTCATCCACTTATCCAGGACCAGGTGACGGAGGCACCAGTCTGAGCATGGAAGCCCAAACTTCCCTCTCCCCAGACACCTTGGCCAGCTCCTCGGGAAGAACACTGAGGCGTTCCCAGGCCAGCTGAGAGACATAGTCCCTCCAGCGTGTCCTGGCTCTTCCCCGGGGCCTCCTCCCGGGGGGACATGCCTCGAACACCTCCCCAGGGAGGCGTTCAGGAGGCATCCGAAAAAGATGCCCGAGCCACCTCAGCTGATTCCTCTCGATGTGGAGGAGCAGCGGCTCTACTCCGAACTCCTCGTGAGTGACTGTGCTTCTCACCCTATCTCCTAAGGGAGCGCCCAGCCACCCTGCGAAAGAAACTCATTTTGGCTGCTTGTATCCGCGATCTTGTTCTTTCTGTCATTAGCCAAAGCTCATGACCATAGGTGAGAGTCGGAACATAGATTGACCGGTAAATCGAGAGCTTCGCCTTTTGGCTCAGCTCCTTCTTCACCACGATGGACCAGTAAAGCGACCGCATCACTGCAGAGGCTGCACCAATCCGCCTGTTGATCTCACTCTCCATCCTTCCCTCACTCGTGAACAAGATCCCGAGATACTTAAACTTCTCCACTTGAGGCAGGACTTCACCAACCTGGAGAGGGCAAGCCACCCTTTTCCGGTCGAGAACCATGACCTCGGACTTGGAGGTGCTGATTCTCATCCCAGCTGCTTCACACTTGACTGCAAACCGCCCCAGTGCATGCTGTAGGTCCTGATTTGAAGAAGCCAACAGGACATCATCATCCGCAAAAAGCAGAGATGAAATCCTGTGGTTCCCAAACAGGATTCCCTCCAGCCCCTGGCTGTGCCTAGAAATTCTGTCCATAAAAATTATGAACAGAACCGGTGGCAAAGGGCAGCCCTGCCGGAGTCCAACATGCACTGGGAACAGGTTTGACTTACTGCTGGCAATGCGAACCAGACTCCTGCTCTGTTCGTACAGGGACTGGACAGCCCTTAGCAAAAAGCCCCGAACCCCATACTCCCGAAGCACCCCTCACAGAATACCAAGAGGGACATGGTCGAATGCCTTCTCCAGATCCACAAAACACATGTGGACTGGTTGGGCAAACTCCCATGAATCCTCAAGCACCCTATGAAGGGTTTAGAGTTGGTCCAGTGTTCCACGACCAGGCCGAAAACCACGTTGTTCTTCCTGGATCCAAGGTTCGACTATTGGCCAAATTCTCCTCTCCAGTACCCTGGAGTAAACCTTCCTGGGGAGGCTGAGAAGTGTGATTCCCCTATAATTGGAGCACACTCTCCGGTCCCCTTTCTTAAAAGAGGGACCACCACCCCGCTCTGCCACTCCAGAGGCACTGTCCCCAACCGCCACACGATGTTGCAGAGGCGTGTCAGCCAAGACAGCCCCACAACATCCAGAGACTTGAGATACTCAGGGCAGATCTCATCCACCCCCGGTGCCTTGCCACTGAGGAGCTTGCAAACCACCTTAGTAACTTCGGCTTGTGTAATGGACAAGTCCACCTCTGAGTCATCAGCCTCCACTTCCAAATAGAAGATGTGATGGTGGGATTGAAGAGATCCTTGAAGTATTCCTTCCACCACCCAACAATGTCCCCAGTCGAGGTCAACAGCTCCCCACCCGCACTGTAAACAGTGTTGGCAGAGTACTGCTTCCCCCTCCTGAGGCACCGGACAGTTTGCCAGAATTTCTTCAAGGCCAACCGATAGTCCTCCTCCATGGCCTCACCGAACTCCTCCCAATTCCGAGTTTTTGCCTCTGCAACTGCCCAAGCTGTGGCACGCCTGGCCTGCCAATACCCATCAGCTGCCTCAGGAGTCCCGGAGGCCAACATGGCCCGATAGGACTCCTTCTTCAGCTTGACAGCATCCCTTACTTCTGGTATCCACCACCGGGTTCGGGGATTGCCGCCACGACAGGCACCGGAGACCTTGCGGCCACAGCTCCAAACAGCTGCGTCGACAATGGAGGCAGAGAACATGGTCCACTCAGACTCAATGTCCCCCGCCTCCCTCGGAAGCTGACAGAAGCTCTCCTGGAGGTGGGAGTTAAAGACCTCCCCGACAGAGTGCTCGGCCAGATGTTCCCAGCAGACCCTCACCATATGTTTGGGCCTGCCAGGTCTGTCCGGCTTCCTCCTCCGCCAGCGGATCCAACTCACCACCAGGTGGTGATCAGTTGACAGCTCAGCCCCCCTCTTTACCCGAGTGTCCGAGACATAGGGCCGGAGATCAGATGAAATGACAACAAAGTCGATCATCGACCTCCGGCCTAAGGTGTCCTGGTGCCACGTGCACTTATGGACACCCCTATGCTTGAACATGGTGTTCGTTATGCACAAACCATGACTAGCACAGAAGTCCAATAACAAAGCACCACTCGGGTTCAGATCGGGGAGGTTGTTCCTCCCAATCATGCCCCTCCAGGTTTCACTGTCGTCGCCCACGTGAGCAATGGAGTCCCTAGTCTGAGCACCTCTCAGTACCTCTCCCAGGGACTCCAAGAAGGCCAGATACTGCTATTTGGCCCATATGCACAAACAATAGCAAGAGCCCTCTCCCCGACCTGTAGGCGCAGAGAGGCAACCCTCTTGTTCACTGGGGTAAACTCCAACACATGGCGGCTGAGCTGGGGAGCTATAAGCAAGCCCACACCAGCCCGCCACCACTCACCGTGGGCGACTCCAGATAAGTGGAGAGTCCAGCCCCTCTCGAGGAGCTGGGTTCTGGAGCCCAAGCTGTGCGTGGAGGTGAGCCCAACTATCTCTAGCCGGTATCTCTCAACCTCCAGCACAAGCTCAGGCTCTTTCCCACCCAGTGAAGTGACATTCCATGTCCCAACAGCTAGCTGTTGTGTTTGGGGATCAGGTCGTCAAGGCCCCTGCCTTCGACTGCTGCCCAATCCACACTGCACCGTCCCCCTACGGCTACCTCTGTGGATGGTGAACCCACAGGAGGTTGGGCCCACGTCACCACTTCAGGCTGAGCCCGGCCGGGCCCTGTGGGCAAAGGCCCGGCCACCAGGCACTCGCATACGAGCCCCAACCCTGGGCCTGGCTCCAGGGTGGGGCCCCGGCTGCGCCATACCGGGCGACGTCACGGTCCTTGTTTTTTTTTTTTTTTATTTCCATAAGGGGTTTGGTGAACTGCTTTTAGTCTGGCCTGTCACCTAGGATCTGTCTGCCTTGGGAAACCCTAACAGGGGCGTAATGCCCCCGACAACATACCGGTAGCTCCTAGGATCATTCAAGCACACAAACCCCTCCACCACAATAAGGTGGCAGTTCTAGGAGGGGCTAGCATCATCATCCACTATTTATAATTATTCTCTATACAGAACACTTTTTCCATTGGAATAAAAACATGTGTTCTATTCCCTTCGAGCAGGTTTCATTCATTTGGTTCGATGGCATGCAATATTGTTAGTATACCACTTATCCTACATGTATTACGTCACTCTACCCAATGGAGAATGAGCGTTAAATATAATTTACAATATTGCATGATTAAGACAACACGACGTCACATGTCAGCACTGATGCAAATGTTCAATGAGAGAGTTTTCTGCTGCATGTGCACAGAAGCATTTCTTTGTTCGATGGCGGCGCCAGCAGTAAACTGTCAGTGAATTGAAAATGCCATAAGATACATATTACAAGTAAAACTTCCACGCTAGTGAGCGACTGTGACAATTTATAAACAAACATGGCCATCAAATGTGTATATTTATTAATAATAATAATAATAATAATAATAATAAATTTGGCTGTGCGGCATGGTGGTGTAGTGGTTAGCACTGTTGCTTCACAGCAAGAAGGTCCGGGTTTGAGCCCCGTGGCCGGCAAGGGCCTTTCTGTGCGGAGTTTGCATGTTCTCCCCGTGTCCGCGTGGGTTTCCTCCGGGTGCTCCGGTTTCCCCCACAGTCCAAAGACATGCAGGTTAGGTTAACTGGTGACTCTAAATTGACCGTAGGTGTGAATGTGAGTGTGAATGGTTGTCTGTGTCTATGTGTCAGCCCTGTGATGACCTGGTGACTTGTCCAGGGTGTACCCCGCCTTTCGCCCATAGTCAGCTGGGATAGGCTCCAGCTTGCCTGTGACCCTGTAGAACAGGATAAAGCGGCTAGAGATAATGAGATGAGATATGAGAATTTTGGCTGGCTTTTTTCATGGTATATCAGATATATTCCATTCAGCTAGCATGATACTGAAATGAGTAGAAGATGAGTTCAATATCATGCTAGCTGAATGGAATATATCTGATATACCATGAAAAAAAAGCCAGCCAATATTATTTAAATAGAATCTCTAAGCATCTATTTATTCTGTTTATTTCTGTTTCACTGATCCAGCTATAGGATTCACCTCTGGACTGCGAATTATTTGTTTAATTGTTGAGTTTGTCTGGAGCAGTATCAACAAAGAAGTGTTCATCATGTTCATTAAAAACCTGATAACAAAAGCATGTGATGAACCACTCACAAATCAGGGACAGTATCAGTTAAAAGTTAAGACATACCTTATAATTCAATGTTTTTTTCTTTGTTTTTATGAATTAAAATACTATTCATGTCTTAAAGTAATGATGGATGTCGTTTCTCTTTACTTAGTTGAGCGGTTCTTGACATAATATGGATTACTACAGTTGTGGAATAGGGCTGTTTACTGTATTTTTATTATTTACTGTTTACTATTGGATCTCAAATGTATTAAGAAGGTATTTAAGTAACTGCACAAATTAACTTTTAACTTTCATTTACCACATCATTCCATATATGTTCCAGATGTTCTCATCTCATCTCATTATCTGTAGCCGCTTTATCCTGTTCTACAGGGTCGCAGGTGAGCTGGAGCCTATCCCAGCTGACTACGGGCGAAAGGCGGGGTACACCCTAGACAAGTCGCCAGGTCATCACAGGGCTGACACATAGACAAAGACAACCATTCACACTCACATTCACACCTACGGTCAATTTAGAGTCACCAGTTAACCTAACCTGCATGTCTTTGGACTGTGGGGGAAACCGGAGCACCCGGAGGAAACCCACGCGGACACAGGGAGAACATGCAAACTCCGCACAGAAAGGCCCTCGCCGGCCACGGGGCTCGAACCCGGACCTTCTTGCTGTGATGTCTTCAGTATTGTTCTACAATGTAGAAAATAGTCCAAATACAGGAAAACCTGTGAATGAGTAGGCGTATATTTAAGAGTTATTCCATGAAATTGATTTGGATATGAGCTGATAGCCGATGAGGCACCCGGTGTCCAATCCAGGGTGTACATGTATTCCCACCTTACACACAGTGTGAATGAATATTTGGAATTATGAAGTGCCAAAAATATCAGACAATATAAAGAGTTAGATGTTTCTCAGTAGCCATGAGGAAGCCATCTGTGATATTGACACATAAGGAACAACTTCACTGTTTGAATTTGTTGTTTCAAGTCTGTTTCAAGTTTGCTGGTAATTTATATTACATATACTAATTCTCTGAGAGTATGTTTTTCATTGAGAATGTTCTAAGTCAGTGTAGAAAACATTTTCTCAGCTCTCGTCTCAGTGGCCGAAATTGTTTAAACGGTGTCAAACGGAGTATTAATCAGTCAGACTCCTGGACTGGAGGTGAGAAACCCTGATATCAATTTTCCATCTCTAAAGTTGAGATTGTTTGTTATACCTGGACGTTTTTGTTGTATGGTTGTTTTCCAATGACTTTCGCCTTTTGTATCTAAATGCTGAGATGAAGTCTCCTTGCTAATTTCACCAACTTGCCTTAATATATTTCATAATCAGCTGCTTTGTTCTTTAACTTTGTCAACTACATTGCATTGATTTTACCTCAGAGCATTAATCACTATCCATCCATCATCTGTATCCGCTTGTCCTGTTCTACAGGGTTGCAGGCAAACTGGAGCCTATCCCAGCTGACTACGGGCAAGAGGCGGGGTACACCCTGGACAAGTTGCCAGGTTATCGCAGGGCTGACACATAGAGACAAACAACCATTCACACCTACGGTCAATTTAGAGTCACCAGTTAGCCTAACCTGCATGTCTTCGAACTGTGGGGGAAACCGGAGCATCCGGAGGAAACCCACGCAGATACAGGGAGAACATGCAAACTCCACACAGAACCCAGGACCTTCTTGCTGTGAGGCAACAGTGCTAACCACGACACCACCGTGCCACCCACATTAATCACTACATATGTAAAATATTCTGAAGAGGAACAGGTGCCAAATGTAATTCTGCTCTAATATCACTAGCTGTATTCCTGCAGTGCACAGTTTGGAGACATGCTTTTAGTGTTCATGCCTAAACAAGATTTTTTTTTTTTTTTTGGGAGGGGGGTATATTTGTTCAGGTACAGGGTGTTACTTTCACATAAATGTAGAAAAACTTATCATTATTTGACATGCAGTATATGTGCAACTTCTTTGTGTTTTATTTTAGTGGTCAGTGTAGAAAAAATATCAACCAAACACAAAATATAATGACAGTTTTGGTAGCACATACTGTACGCCCACCAACACAGCCTATATGTAGACTCACAGCTGCCCATTTTCACTCATGAGATCATCTACACACACAATCTCTCTCTCTCACAACCCCTTTAGGAATTCTCACAGTGAGTCATAATACTGGCATCTTGATCAGTCTGCTCCTATTTCAGTAACAGTACACTGGAATGATTATAGTATCATTAGTGTTGACACAGTACAATACTATATTGTGACAGCGGGGGCGTGGTCAAGCACCGGTCTGTGACAGGAGGGCGGAGTCAGGGAAGGTAAGTGGCAGAATCACTACACCTGAGAGCAATTAACCTGTGTTTGTGTCTTCCCAGTGACCGCGCCCTACATAAGGAGGGAGAGCAGAGAGCAGAGGAGATCCCTGAACGAGACACCCGTCGTGTGTGTGCCTGTTTGAGTTATGGTCAGACTGAAAAGTGAACCAATAAATGCTCATTTGAACCTGATCTCTGTCCTGCCATCCTCTGTGCTCCACCCACCAGTACTGAACCGTTACATATATATATATATATATATATATATATATATATATATATATATATATACACACACACAGTGGTGCTTGAAAGTTTGTGAACCCTTTAGAATTTTCTATATTTCTGCATAAATATGACCTAAAACATCATCAGATTTTCACACAAGTCCTAAAAGTAGATAAAGAGAACCCAGTTAAACAAATGAGACAAAAATATTATACTTGGTCATTTATTTATTGAGGAAAATTATCCAATATTACATATCTGTGAGTGGCAAAAGTATATGAACCTCTAGGATTAGCAGTTAATTTGAAGGTGAAATTAGAGTCAGGTGTTTTCAGTCAATGGGATGACAATCAGGTGAGAGTGGGCACCCTGTTTTATTTCAAGAACAGGGATCTATCAAAGTCTGATCTTCACAATACATGTTTGTGGAAATGTATCATGGCACGAACAAAGGAGATTTCTGAGGACCTCAGAAAAAGCGTTGTTGATGCTCATCAAACTGGAAAAGGTCACAAAACCATCTCGAAAGAGTTTGGACTCCACCAATCCACAGTCAGACAGATTGTGTACAAATGGAGGAAATTCAAGACCATTGTTACCCTCCCCAGGAGTGGTTGATCAACAAAGATCACTCCAAGAGCAAGGCGTGTAATAGTTGGCGAGGTCACAAAGGACCCCAGGGTAACTTCTAAGCAACTGAAGGACTCTCTCACATTGGCTAATGTTAATGTTCATGAGTCCACCATCAGGAGAACACTGAACAACAATGGTGTGCATGGCAGGGTTGCAAGGAGAAAGCCACTGCTCTCCAAAAAGAACACCACTGCTCATCTGTAGTTTGCTGAAGATCACGTGGACAAGCCAGAAGGCTATTGGCAAAACGTTTTGTGGATGGATGAGATCAAAATAGAACTTTTTGGTTTAAATGAGAAGCGTTATGTTTGGAGAAAGGAAAACACTGCATTCTAGTATAAAAACCTTATCCCATCTGTGAAACATGGTGGTGGTAGTATCATGGTTTAGGCCTGTTTTGCTGCATCTGGGTCAGGACGGTTTGCCATCGTTGATTGAACAATGAATTATACCAGCAAATTCTAAAGGAAAATGTCAGGACATCTGTCCATGAACTGAATCTCAAGAGATGGTGGGTCATGCAGCAAGACAATGACCCTAAGCATACAAGTCATTCTACCAAAGAATGGTTAAAGAAGAATAAAGTTAATGTTTTGGAATGCCCAAGTCAAAGTCCTGACCTTAATCCAATCTAAATGTTGTGGGAGGACCTGAAGTGAGCAGTTCATGTGAGGAAACCCACCAACATCCCAGAGTTGAAGCTGTTCTGTATGGAGGAATGGGCTAAAATTCCTCCAAGCCGGTGTGCAGGATTGATCAACAGTTACTGGAAATGTTTAGTTGCAGTTATTGCTGCACAAGGGGGTCACACCAGATACTGAAAGCAAAGGTTCACATACTTTTGCCACTCACAGATATGTAATATTGGATAATTTTCCTCAATAAATAAATGACCAAGTATAATATTTTTGTCTCATTTGTTTAACTGGGTTTTCTGTATCTACTTTTAGAACTTGTGTGAAAATCCGATGATGTTTTAGGTCATATTTATGCAGAAGTATAGAAAATTCTAAAGGGTTCACAAACTGTGTGTATATATATATATATATATATATATATATATATATATATATATATATATATATATATATATATCCAATTTTTTTCGTGAGAGCCATTTCAACACTAATTCCTTGCATCCATTGTAAATTACCACAAAGCATCTTGATCATTAACATTGCTCTGTCTGCTGCCTGTAAGCTTTGCTTTTTTGACCTTTCAAACAGACTCCTTGACATCCCAGTGCCTGCTTATTTGCCTCGTCTGACCTCCACAGCTTTCAGAAGGCTAATGAAGCAGAGGTGTTTGTTGCCTTTTCAATTCAGCTCAGGCATTTTGGGTTTTAATGCTTCCCGGTTTTGTTCTCGGCCTCTGAATGAGCTGCTAATTAAACTGCAAGATAATGAGCTTCTTATGGGAATGACCTCCCTGATTTCGTATTACAGATCTGTTTTCCATTATCAGGGCTTAAGGGTTTTACAAACATATTAACTCTATTGAGTATTTAAATATTTTTGCATATTTATATATATTTACACTATACAAAGACAGTAAAGGTGTTGAATTGACATTGTTCTTAGTAGGACCTTTTTTGTGTGCTTACAATCATTCTTTTAGCTCAAGATCACTTTTACTTGCATATTGCTCAGAGACACTGAAAGATATAAATGTGTCTGGCTCAACATGTTTTCAGAATTGCAAATATCCAAGCCTGTAGGCAAAGGCACAAATGGTTAGGGTTCGGGCTTAGATACAGGGTTAGCATCTTATGTCTTATGATTTGTATTAATCAAATGAGATTATCCTCACTCATTAAAAGTCCTATTCATTGTGCATTCTTTAAAAACAGTGTAATCTTCTGAATCTCTCAACCTTCCATGTTTGAAAAGCAGTTTTAATCCCCTCAGAGACTACTCGGGCTTCTTGAGGCAGAAATATTGGAACAAGACTAACCACAAGACTCCAAGAGAATTAACCCAGATTGATTTCTGAAAATGAGGATGTTGTTTCTGCTTGTCTAGTTATCGTTTGTCTTAATAAGTCTGTAAAGGAACATCTGACTAAAGCAAATCAAAGTGGTATTTGACCATGTAAACTGTCCAAAAATGCATCGTTTGCTTTCTTTTTGAGAATGAACAATATGCTATTAAAAAAAGACATGGAAACACTTTTAAAATGTGAAAGCTGTTTTATTACAGATCAAAAAAGAATAACTCCAGATTATTACAAGCTAAATGAAAGAGGTCAAAAATGTAAAGCTGTTACCTTTACTGAATTTGTTTCCTCACATTACTTAGAAATGAATGAAAGAAAATTTAATTGGCCTGGATGTAAATATGTAGAATCTAACTACACTCCCTGGCTACTTTATTAGGAACACCCATCCACCTGCTGTTTTATGCCATTCTCTAATCAGTCGATCCCTTGACAGCAGCACAATGCATAAAATCATGCAGACGCAAAGCAAGAGCTTCAGTTAATGCTCACTTCAAACATCAGAATGGGAATTGTGATCTCAAGTGTGACTTTCACTATGGCATGGGTGTTGGTTTGAGCCAGATGGACTGGTTTGAGTATTTTAGAAACTGCTGACCTCCTGGGGTTTTCACACACAACAGTCTCTAAAGCTTACACAGAATGGTGAGAAAAACAAAAAAACACTGAGTGAGCGACAGTTCTGTGGGTGGAAACAAACGCCTTGTTGATAAGAGAGGTCAGAGGAAAATGGACAGATTGGTTCAAGCTGCCAGGAAGGATATAATAACTCATAGCAACTCTTTACAACCGTGGTGAGCAGAAAAGCATCTCAGCAGGCAACAGCAGACCACATTGGGTTCCATTCCTGCCAGCCAAGAACAGGACTCTTAGAATCAAGAACAAGAAAACACTGGGTGCTCCGGTGATTAGCAGCACCGGAGCACTCCAGAGCATGGTGCTGGCCCCTCTTCTCTTCACCCTGTACACCACGGACTTCTGCTACAACTTGGAACTGTGCCACATTCAGAAGTTTGTTGATGACCCAGCCATCGTTGGGTGTATCAGTGACAACAGAGAGGAGGAGCATAGGAACCTGGTGAGGGACTTTGCTGTGTGGTGCAACAGGAACCATCTGCAGCTCAACACCTCGAAGACCAAGGAGCTGGTCATTGACATTGGGAGGTGCAGACCAAGGTCATGACCAGTTCTGATCGAGGGAGTCGAGGTGGAGGCTGTGGATTCCTACAAGTACCTCGGGCTGTGGCTGGACAGCAAGCTGGACTGGACTTGCAACACCAAACACTTATACAGGAAGGGACAGAGCAGGCTATACTTCCTTAGGAGGCTGCGGTCCTTTAACATCTGCAGGAAACTCCTGTGGATGTTCTATCAGTCTGTGGTCGCCAGTGTCCTGTTTTACACTGTGGTGTGCTGGGGGGGGGCAGCACATCCAAGAAGGACACATCCAGGCTGGACAAACTGATCAGACGGGCCGGCTCTGTGGTCGGCATGAAGCTGGACTCTCTGGTGATGGTGGCAGAGAAGAGGTCTATGGACAAACTATTGAACATCATGGGCGATGCCAGTCACCTTCTGCACACTGTCATCAGCAACCAGAGGAGCCTGTTCAGTGACAGAATGCTCCTTCCCAAGTGCAGGACAAACAGACTCAAAAACTCCTTTGCCCCTCATGCCATCAGACTGTACAACTCCTCTCTGGGGGGGAGGAGGGGTAACAGGAGGACAGAGGATGGGAAGGAGCAGTAGCCTAGCCTAACAATAAGCAATACCGGACAATGTGCAATATAATGTGCAATATAAAGTGCAATATCTCTCCTGCCGCCGCCCCCCCTTCTCTCTTTTTCCCCCTCCTTCCCCCCTTCCCCATATCTTATTCTTTTTATATTTGTATATGTAAATAATTTATTTTAATTTATCTAGAAGTTTTCTCTATTTATTTTCTCTGTTTATCTGTAATGATGCTGCTGGAATCTTAATTTCCCTGAGGGAACCCGCCCAAAGGGATCAATAAAGTTTTATCTAATCTAATGTAATCTAAATTCCTATTAAAGTAGCAAGTGTATAAAAAATTTTTAAACAATTTAAAACTATTTAAAATATGCAATCTGTATATATTATTATAAAGAATCATTATTTAATTTTTGGAGGGGATCTATCTATCTATCTATCTATCTATCTATCTATCTATCTATCTATCTATCTATCTATCTATCTATCTATCTATCTATCACCGTGAATCTCAGAGTTTTCTTTTGCTCCAGTATCATGCTGTATTTTTTTTCTTTGTGGAGAAGCTCTTGGGTTATTTTACTTTGTACACTGCTTGATTAATAAGGGATATTTCTTGTACGCCCTGAGAAGCCAAACAGCTTCATCCCCCATGGACTACATATCTTGGTGTCATGATGACTAGGATAATGATGATGATGATGATAATGAATTTTCCTCTGGCTTCACCCAGTGCTCCGAATGTCATTTCTAAGAATCCACTGCATCCAAATTAAAACAACCAATCAGAGCCATGAGGAGTGTCTGATGGATTGTCAATCACTGCTCGTGCACATGCTATGGACAGGCCCCCGATCCTTGACACGTAATTACCCCTGCCTGATGTACGTTTGATTTGATTTTTGAAAACAATAAAAACAAAAACAAAACACAAAGTTAAGATGGCAGTGGTTACAGTAACACTCTGTAACACATATCTCATATTCTTGTGATGTTGCAGTCAGGCTAACATTGGCTTGTTTCCAATTCTAAAGCTACTGGTTAGTGTTGTTTGATTTGAAACGTACTGAAAATAGCTTGTAGTGCCCAGGCAGTCATATCAGTTTGGTATTTGTCCTCGTAAGTGGTTTACTGATTACGTAACACTACTCACAACAGTTTCTGTTACACTGGCCAACCATTAAAAATAAGTCCCTATTTTACCCCAGATGGTTTGAAAATGGCATTCATAATGTTATTGCTTTTATTTGATAGATCTGGCTCTATATTGACTTATGAACAATTTTTGTCACACCATGGCT
Organism: Neoarius graeffei; assembly: GCF_027579695.1. Taxonomy (NCBI): domain Eukaryota; kingdom Metazoa; phylum Chordata; class Actinopteri; order Siluriformes; family Ariidae; genus Neoarius; species Neoarius graeffei. The sequence goes on from NC_083572.1 coordinate 88,980,418, forward strand.
TCCCAGTCCCATTTAGGGAGTTTAATTTATTAATTAAAGCTATCCCTAAGGGATTAATCCAACTAATTAAAAGTCACCTCTCTTATGGTTTGCCTACTAGCAGTGCAACACAACTTTTATTGAATGAGATTAATATGGTAGACAGAAAATGTGACAAACATGTTCGCCAAATCTTTCAGGTCAGAAAAAGACTTGCACCAAGGGGGAAATTTTATTGGGGATCTCTGATTCAGGATATTAATTGGAAAAAGCATGGCTTTTACCTAACAAATACTGCATTACAAATAAAGTGAAGGAAGTTCATTTTAAGATTCTTCACAAAATTTACCTGATTAATGTTAACTTAGCTAAATACACAGACATAAGCACTGATTCTTCTTTTTGTGGGGACATGGATGAAACATTTCTACATCTTTTTTTTTTAATATGAAAGGACCAAAACATTTATCAATGATCTAAACAATCACATCTTTAGCTATCTCGAGACATCATACTCCCTTAGCGATGAAGATTAAATTTTTTTATTATGAAAATCCCACAAACAAATCACTGGAATATGTGGTGAACTACTTTATTTTGCAGGCAAAATTTTTCCTTCATGAAAAAAGACAAACACAGCCTTCCTTCTGTGAGTTTATTTTGGAGTTAGACTCACTCCTCAACTCCCTACATGTTGTAAGAAATAATAAAAAAAAATGACAGGTTACTGTGCCTGTTCCACACAGTCCTAAAAATATAATTATATTTCCTCTTTTTTTCCCTTTTCCCCCCTTATGTCTGTAAATATGCGTGAAGGAAGCTAAGGACAGCTACAGGAGAAAGGTGGAGCAAAAACTGAAGGAGAACAGCATGAGGGAGGTCTGGGAAGGTGTGAAAACCATCACAGGCCACAACACAAAGACCAGAGTCATAGGGGGGACAGTGGAGAGGGTGAACGAGCTGAATGACTTCTTCAACCGGTTCAAACAGCCCACGCCCCCCCCACCCTCCCCCTCACTGCAGCCATCTCTCCTTCTTCCCTTGACACACCTCCCCCCAGTCATAGCAGCAGCCCCCTTCTCCTCCTCCCCCACCTCAACACAGACTCCTCCATGCATCACTGCAGACCAGGTCAGAGGTCAACTGAGGAAGCTTCACCCCAGGAAAGCAGCAGGCCCGGACAAGGTGTGTCCCCAACTACTGAAGACCTGCACTGCTGAACTGGGTGAACCACTCCAATGCATCTTCAACCTCAGCCTGCAGCTGGGGAGAGTGCCCACCCTCTGGAAGACATCATGCATCGTTCCAGTTCCCAAGAAGAACCGGCCCAGCGAGCTGAACGACTTCCAACCGGTGGCACTCACTTCACATCTGATGAAGACATTGGAGCAGCTCTTCCTCAGCCTCCTCAGACCCCAGGTACAACATGCCTAAGACTGTCTGCAGTTTGCATATCGGGCAGGTGTTGGTGTGGAAGACGCCATCCTCTACCTGCTACACCAAGCCCATTCGCGTCTGGATAAGGGAAATGGCACAGTGAGGATCCTCTTCTTGGACTTCTCGAGTGCCTTCAATACCATCCAGCCCATTATGCTTCAGGACAAACTGAACAGAATGTGAGTGGACCCCTGCCTGGTCACCTGGATCTCCAGCTACCTCACTGACAGGCAGCAGTACGTCAGGCTGAAGGACATCACATCTGAAACTGTGATTAGCAGCACCGGAGCACCCCAGGGCATGGTGCTGGCCCCTCTTCTCTTCACCCTGTACACCACAGACTTCTGCTACAACTCGGAGCTGTGTCACATTCAGAAGTTCACCAATGATACAGCCATCGTGGGGTGTATCAGGGATGACAGAGAGGAGGAGTATAGGAGCCTGGTGGGGACTTTGCCATTTGGTGCAACAGGAACCATCTGCAGCTCAACACCTCAAAGACCAAGGAGCTGGTCATTGACTTTGGGAGGTCCAGACCAAGGTCACGACCAGTTCTGATCAAGGGAGTCGAGGTGGAGGCTGTGGATTCTTACAAGTACCTCGGGCTGTGGCTGGACAGCAAGCTGGACTGGACTTGCAACACCAACTACCTGTACAGGAAGGGACAGAGCAGGCTGTACTTCCTGAGGAGGCTGCGGTCCTTTAACATCTGCAGGAAACTCCTGTGGATGTTTTATCAGTCCGTGGTCACCAGTGTCCTGTTTTACATAGTTACTGGGAGACCAAATGGTCTCCCAATGGCCTGATTTGGTCTCCTAGTCAATGCCAAACCAGCTTCACTGGGAGACCAAATTTTAAACCAAGTTATGTCTTATCATTTGGTTCAATCAGTTGCAATTAATTAACCAAGTACCATGTAAGTATACATTTAACAAGGAAAACGAAGATCTATGTTAGAAGATATACACACAAGATCATGTTGGTTAAGAAAAACAAAACTAAAATTTGGTTACTGAGATGGCTGATGTCAGAATCCGATGTCATTACTGTGCAACTTAGAGTGTCTTTGACATAACATTTGTGCTTGGTAATTGCTCTTGATAGCTGTGTAGTCACTATAGTGTGTTTGTCTGTATGGTGATTGGTGAACCATTTTGCAGGAGGTAGGCAAACTTGATTTCAAGGTTAGTATGGTATTGGTAGCAAGACTAAGCAAGTGATTCTTCCTTACAGGTGATGACATACTGCACTAGAAATTAGACCAAACAATTGAAAGTACATTTGTTGCCTTGCAGTGTCATGTGAACGTTGTGAAGTATTGAAAAGTGGAGGAGAGAGAAGAAAGTTGAAGAAACCTAGCTATCCCTAATTAGAGGTGCAAAAATGAAGCGAATGACTGATTATTTTCAAGTTTCAAACAAGAAACAGGCTACTGGTACTGGTAGTGAAGATCCACAACAGCCAACCAGCAGTCAGTCAGGCACTGACAGCACTGCTGAACATGGCCAGGCCGCTCTGAAATCAAAAATGCTGAAGATGAAGTAAAACAATGGTATAAAGCAGGGGTAGGCAATTATTTTTTCCATGGGGTCACATGAGAAACAGAAAATTTTGTGGAGGGCCGGACCAAAAGGCTGAACTAAATTCTGCATAATATTAATTATATTTCTTTATATAAAGCAGTAAATAACATTGTTTTTACAAGCTGCTAAGACTGGTAAGAGTATGGAAAAAACGAGGTTGCCTTACAAAAAATGTCATTTATTCAATCAAATTTCCCAAAACAATGGTTAAAAAAATGTGAACGTTTGTACCATTTTTTTTCAGTCACATTCACCCCAAAACACAATAAAGACATCACAATATTGTCTTTCTACTCCAAATATCAAGCAAGATGCATCATATTATAATAATGATACCGTGTCGATTCGGTGTAGGTATCAGATCTACAGATCGGCTCGGGCTCCGGCGCCTGCTGGTGACGTCACACTGTGTGATTGGCTGGACCGTTTGAAGGATGACGTACAAGTTTGTGGTTGGTCTGGACAAATTACGGAAGTAGTTATCGCGGGATTAGGTTTCGTGGGATTTCATGTCATGTTCATGTCGCGCGCATTGCGTTTTTGTTGAACATAAAAGCACTGCACATTCAGTCCATGCATGAGGTAAAATTAGAAAATATGCTTATTTTGTAATTTCTAATTAACCTTACGCGGGCTGGTCAGAATGAACCAAAGGGCCGGATGCGGCCCGCGGGCCGTAAAATGCCCAGGTCTGGTATAAAGGATGCAAGATTGATGCTTCCTGGCTATTAGAGTCATTCCCTTCAGTTCTTCAGAGGGTGAAGCTGGGCAGATGACCAGACCTGAAGGGCAAAATTTGTTCTGATCAAATTGTTGAAGCAAAGAAGTATGCTCTAAATGGCCAAGTACCAATTGCTGATGGTGTGAGGTGTGATGGAACAATGGAATTAAAACGTATAATAGACCATTTGAAAGGTGATGTACACAGTGCTGCTGTTAGGGTTGATGAAGCAAATAGACTTTGGACAGCCCAGTCAGATGAACATCCATGGATAAAGCTGCTGAAGAGCCATGAAGCCGAAACAGTGTCAAGACTAATCCAGTTGGCTGTGGATGTTTATAATGACAGCAAACAGATGACTCTTTCTGCTAACTCATGGCCATCAAGATCGCTTGCTCAAGAACATGCGAGCAACCACATTGCCGTCTACCGAGACCATGGTCTTGGTGCTGAATTCATGCCTTTCAACCCACCAGCACCCTCCTTCCATTACAGAGACCCAGTCATCTACCAAGAAATGCTTGATATTGTTGCAAATGTTGTCATGGAATCTGTCATCAATGATATGAAAGAGGCTGATTGTTTTTCCATCCAGGTTGATGGCTCTGTTGACAAATATTCTATTGATAATAAGTTCATCACAGCAAGATACGTCCAGGAGGACAAAAGTATGAAAAGTGTATTTCTAGGAGAGAGTTGTTCGGAAAAGCGTGGGGCTGATGGACTTTTAGATGCCATTTTGCAAAATTTTAGGAAACTTAAACTTGATGATGTGATGAAGGACAAATTAACTGGTCTTACAACTGATGGGGAAAGTGCCAATACAGGGAGGAAAGCTGGTTTATGGCAAAAGATGAAAAATGAATTGCAGCGAGATCTTCTTTGCATTTGGTGTGTTGCCCATAAGTCAGACCTTGCATTCTCTGACTTAGAGGCATCTGTTGCTGAAATTAAGCACTGGTGCACCAACATAAAATCTATTGCAACTTTCTATAGAGCTTCTGCAAGAACAAATGCTCTCAAAGATTTGATGCAAGAGGCTGACCTCACTTTTTACAGATTTCCTGAGTACTTTGAAGTGAGATTTGTGGAACATCTGGTAAACCTATGCAGTGCAGTTTGGAAAAACCTGCCAGGAATGTGCCTGCACTGGCAATCTATTCAGTCATCTGCAACAGCTTCCAAGACGGATAAGGCAACAGCCAAAGGCTTCGTGAAGCTTTGGGCAAAGGGTAGTGACCAGGTGTTCTACACTGCAGTGATGGACATTTTGCATGTGTTTGAGAACCTCCAAAAAGCCTGTCAGAAAGCAATGGTAATTTTGACCGATATTGAGGTAGCCAAAAATGCATGTGAGGCATCTCTGAACATCATGGTAGATAGCCCTTATCCAGGTGGGTTAGAGGAAGAGTTTCATGAAGCCACAGCAGAGTCTGATGAGGATGAGGCAAGACCACGCAGATCAGTTGGACATACCTTAGTGACCACAAGGAGGTCTAAGGAAACCATTCGTGCAGAAATGATAATGGGCGCCAGAGAATACTTATCCCAAAGGATGTCAGAAGAACAATCCCAACTTATTACCAGCATGAAAGAATTTTTAAATTCCAGAAATCTCAATTCGATGATAACAGCATGCAGAGAAATCATGAGGGATGGGGGCCAGCACCTCCAAGAAAGACACATCCAGGCTGGACAAACTGATCAGGTGGGCCAGCTCTGTGGTCGGCATGAAGCTGGACTCTCTGGTGATGGTGGCAGAGAAGAGGACAATGGACAAACTACTGAACATCATGGACGATGCCAATCACCCTCTGCACACTGTCATCAGCAACCAGAGAGCCTGTTCAGTGACAGAATGCTCCTTCCCAAGTGCAGGACTAACAGACTTAAAAACTTCTTTGTCCCTCACGCCATCAGACTGTACAACTCCTCTCTGAGGGGGAGGAGGGGTAACAGGAGGACAGAGAATGGGAAGGAGCAGTAGCCTAACCTGACAAAAAGCAATACTGTTAGGACTGGGACTGTTTTGGCCTCAAGAGGCCGCTGTTATTTCCATCTTGTCATGTTTGTTTTGGCCTCTAGAGGCCGCCACTGTGTTTTTGTGTTTGTCTTCATTGCCTGTTTCCTGCCCCGCCCTGTTCCTTAATTAGTGTGTGTATAAATACCCCTCTGTTTGTTCCCTTGTCATGGAGTCTTTTTCCTATGCTACTGTATGCCTGTTAGTGCTAGTTCCCTCTGTTCCATGTTCCTTGCCTGTGTCTTTGTGGTTTTTGTACTTTGCTTTCTTTTTAGACCTTTTTGAATTTTGTTTTTTACCATTTTTGAGATCTTCTGAGCATTTGCATTTTTGCCTTTTCTTTTCTTATTTTTGGACTTTGAACTTTTGGATATTTTTTTATTTTCCCTTTATCTTCTGAGCTTTTGGATTACTTTTGTTTTTTGCCATGGATTGTACATTTTGTAAATAAACTTTTTGATACTTTTCTACTTCCGCCTCATGCCTCTGCACTTGAGTCATTCCCCTGGTGGCCTAGTGGGGGTTTGCTGGATTATCACACCAGCGAACCAGGTTCGAATCCCAGCAAAACCCTAACAGAAAGACTCCGTCATGACCGACTCAGCAGAGGCTTCTTCATCTGTCTACCCGGCCAAACTTCAGGGAATGATGGCTGCGTTAACACGCCTCGGATCCACCATGGACACTCATGGACGGACTCTCGCAAGCCAACGTGAGACCCTTGCTCGCCACGAAATACTGCTTCAGCAGATTGGGAAAACCCTGCCACAGCTGACTTCTCTGCCCCCATCTCCTCCGCCTGATTCTGCTCCTGCTCCACCATCCGCTCCTGCTCCAGTGCCTCCTGCCATGCTGCCTTCTTCACCTCGCGAACCCAGCCTTCCTGCACCATAGAGGTATGACGGCAAGCACAGTGAGTGTCGAGAGTTCCTTACCCAGTGCCAACTCACCTTTGAGCTTCAGCCTACCACCTACACTACGGATCACTGCAAGATTGCCTTTGTGATAACCTTGTTAGCTGGTAAGGCGCGGGCCTGGGCCACTGCTATCTGGCAGAGACAGGGACCCGAGTGCTCTGATTTCCAGCTGTTTACTGAGGAGATGCTTCATGTCTTCGATCAAGCAGACATCAGTAAAGACGCAGCCAGAAAGCTCATGTCCATCCGGCAAGGGGGAAGCGTTGCAGACTACACCATCTCGTTCCGGACACTCGCAGCCGTAAGTGGATGGAACGAGACTGCCCTGGTGTCAGCCTTCCACCATGGTCTGTCTGACCCCATCAAAGACGGTCAGGCTTCTATCGGATGCCCTAGTGACCTCGAAACACTGATCTCACATTCTACTCGTCTGGACAACAGGATGAGAGAACGCCGCCAAGTCCTGAGCCTTCCCGGCCTCCCTGCCTCTACCTGGAGCCCGTCTACCTCCTCCAGTGACTGTCCAGAACCCATGCAAGTGGGTCGTACTTGCCTCTCCGCATCTGAGAGGGAGCGCAGAAGGAGGGACAAGTGCTGCATCTACTGTGGCAAGCCTGGTCACTTCCGAGCATCATGTCCCGAACTCTTGGGAAAAGGACCGCCCCGTCCAGCCGAGGGAGGGTTGTGACGGGGCCTACCCTCTCTCCTGAACTTCCTGCCCAAGGAGTTTACATCCCGGTCTCCATCTCCTGGGGTGAGTCCGTCCACTCTTGTCAGGTCTTGTTAGACTCCGGAGCGGCGGGAAACTTTATGGATGTTCACTTCGCCCAAAGTATCAATGTCCCGACTGCACCTCTTGAAGTCCCACTGTCTGTGTCTGCCCTGGATGGCCAAGCCTTAGGTGACGGAAGAGTCACCCAAGTAACTTCTCCAGTCTTCCTCCAGTCTCAAGGTCACAAGGAAGAAATATCCCTGCACCTGATTCCTTCACCAGAGTTCCCAGTTATTCTAGGTCTTCCTTGGCTCACCCGCCACAACCCTCGCATAGACTGGGTAACAAGCCAGGTTGTGGAATGGGGTCCTGCATGCCATGCCTCTTGTCTGCTCTCTAGCTCTCCTGTGTCTCCTGCCGAGCCCCCTGATCTCACCGAGCTATCTCAAGTTCCCGCAGAGTACTGGGATTTGAAGGAGGTATTCAGCAAAAGCAGGGCCGCCGTTCTTCCTCCGCACCGGGCCTACGACTGTGCCATCGACTTGCTCCCTGGGACTACCCTTCCTCGTGGCAGACTGTTTTCCCTCTCTCAGCCAGAACGCAAGGCCATGGAGGAATACCTCAAAGACGCCCTGGTCTCTGGGTTCATTCGACCCTCCACCTCACCTGCTGGTGCCGGCTTCTTCTTTGTCAGCAAGAAGGATGGGGGGCTCCGACCATGTATTGACTACAGGGACCTGAACAAGATCACTGTGCGCAACCGATATCCCCTTCCGGGGATATCCACAGCATTCGACCTGCTCCAAGGCGCCACCATCTTCACCAAGTTGGACCTACGGAACGCATACCACCTCATCCGTATCCGACAGGGAGACGAGTGGAAGACTGCCTTTAACACCCCATCTGGGCACTACGAATACCAGGTGATGCCCTTCAGACTCACCAACACACCAGCTGTTTTTCAGGCCCTAATCAACGACGTCTTGAGGGACATGATTAACCTGTACGTTTTTGTCTACCTCGATGACATCCTTAACTTTTCCAAGACCGTGCAGGAGCACTGCCACCATGTCCGCCAGGTTCTCCAGAGGCTGCTACAGAACAATCTGTTCGCCAAGGCCCAGAAATGTGAATTTCATGTTCCTGAGGTCTCCTTTCTGGGTTTTATTGTATGGACAGGCCAACTCCAAATGGACCCTGCCAAGACCCTGGCCGTCCGGGATTGGCCCACTCCCAAGTCCGTCAAAGAGGTTCAGCGGTTCTTAGGATTTGCTAACTTCTACCGCAAGTTTATCAGGAACTATAGTTCTGTAGCAGCACCCATGTCGGACCTCACCAAAGGGACAGGTGGATCTTATGTTTGGTCTCCTCAGGCAGAAAAGGCGTTCAAAGACCTCAAGCACCGCTTCTGCACGGCACCCATTCTGGTCCTCCCGGACACCTCCCAACCATTCATCGTGGAGGTGGATGCCTTGGACAGTGGTGTCGGCGCGGTGCTCTCTCAATGTTCGGAAGGAAAGCTGCACTCCTGCGCATATTTCTCCCACCGCCTGAGTCCTGCGGAGTCCCGGTATGATGTGGGGGATCGAGAACTGCTAGCGGTCAAACTGGCCCTTGAGGAGTGGAGGCACTGGCTGGAGGGAGCGCAACATCCATTCCTGGTTTGGACGGACCACAAGAACCTGGAGTACCTCCAGCAAGCCAAGAGACTGAACCCACGACAGGCTAGGTGGGCCCTGTTTTACAGTCGGTTTGACTCCACCCTATCGTACCGCCCCGGCTCCAAGAACACCAAACCTGACGCAATGTCCAGGCTGTTCTCTGCCACTAACAGGGAGAGTGAAGTCAGGCCTATTATCCCTGTGTCCTGGATTGTGGCCCCTGTCTGCTGGGGTATTGAGGAGGTCATCCGACGAGCCCAACGCCAGGACCCCAGTCCTGGGATGGGGCCACCGGACCGCTTGTACGTCCCACATCAAGCCTGGGCCAAGGTTCTCCAGTGGGGTCACTCGTCCCCTCTCACCGCCCACCCGGGAGCTCGAAGGACCCTGGACTTTTTGAGAAGGCGCTTCTGGTGGCCTAGCATGGAGAAGGAAGTGAGGTCATTTGTCCTTTCCTGCGAAGTGTGCACCAGAAGCAAGAACCCACGACAGCACCCCCAGGGTCTCCTGCATCCTCTGACCATTCCCCGGCGTCCCTGGTCCCACGTGGCAGTCGACTTCATCACGGGTCTCCCTGAGTCACAAGGTAACACTGTCATATTGGTCATAGTTGACAGATTCTCCAAAGCCTGCCGCTTTTTACCACTGTGCAAGCTCCCTTCTGCTCTTGAAACTGCTAAACTATTATTCACTCATGTCTTCCGAGTCTTTGGTCTCCCACAGGACATTGTCTCAGACCGAGGGCCCCAGTTCTCCTCCCGAGTGTGGCACGGGTTCTGCAAGGTCATCGGAGCCACTGCCAGCCTCTCCTCTGGGTTTCACCCACAGTCCAATGGCCAGACGGAGAGGCTCAACCAGGACCTGGAAACCACCCTGCGAGGCCTGGCTATGGATAACCCGACATCGTGGAGCACCTGGCTGCCATGGGCAGAGTACGCCCACAACACCCTGCAGTCATCGGCCACCAAGCTGTCGCCATTCCAGTGCCAATTCGGGTTCCAGCCACCTCTGTTCCCGGACCAGGAGGAGGAAGCAGGGGTGCCCTCGGTCAACCAATATGTGAGACGGTGTCGCAAGACCTGGAGCAAGGTCAGGAAGACCCTCATCCAGACCTCCAGAACCAACCAGACTCAGGCCAACCGCCATAGAAGACCTGCCCATGCTTTCCGCCCTGGGCAGCAGGTTTGTCTGTCCACTAAGGACCTTCTGCTGCGGGTGGAGAACCGCAAGCTTGTTCCTCGCTACATTGGCCCCTTCAAGGTGGTGCGCAGGGTGAACCCTGTCTCCTACCGGCTCCAGTTGCCCCGGACTCTGAGGATCAACCCCACATTCCATGTTTCCCTGTTGCGGCCCGTACTGACGTCCATGTATGCCCCTGCCCCTAGGAACCCCCCACCCCCCGCATCTTCCAGGGTCAGACTGTGTTCACCGTGCATCGCCTGCTTGACTCCCGCCGGGTCCGCGGCGGGCTTCAATATCTAGTAGATTGGGAGGGCTATGGCCCTGAGGAACGCTGTTGGGTCCCCGCCCGGGACATTCTTGATAAAGGACTATGCCGGGACTTCCATTCGGCCCATCCTGATCGCCCTGGGAACGTCAAGAAACGCTCCTGGGGGGTCCTGTTAGGACTGGGACTGTTTTGGCCTCTAGAGGCCACTGTTATTTCCATCTTGTCATGTTTGTTTTGGCCTCTAGAGGCCGCCACTGTGTTTTTGTGTTTGTCTTCATTGCCTGTTTCCTGCCCCGCCCTGTTCCTTAATTAGTGTGTGTATAAATACCCCTCTGTTTGTTCCCTTGTCACGGAGTCTTTTTCCTATGCTATGCCTGTTAGTGCTAGTTCCCTCTGTTCCATGTTCCTTGCCTGTGTCTTTGTGGTTTTTGTACTTTGCTTTCTTTTTGGACCTTTTTGAATTTTGTTTTTTACCATTTCTGAGATCTTCTGAGCATTTGCATTTTTGCCTTTTCTTTTCTTATTTTTGGACTTTGAACTTTTGGATATTTTTTATTTTCCCTTTATCTTCTGAGCTTTTGGATTACTTTTGTTTTTTGCCGTGGATTGTACATTTTGTAAATAAACTTTTTGATACTTTTCTACTTCCACCTCACGCCTCTGCACTTGAGTCATTCTCCTGGTGGCCTAGTGGGGGTTTGCTAGATTATCACACCAGTGAGCCAGGTTCAAAACCCTAACAAATACTGGACAATGTGCAATACCTCTCCTGCTGGACTTTTTTCATATCTTTTTTTTATATTTGTATATGTAAATGTACTTAATTTATCTAGAAGTTTTCTCTATTTTCTATTCTCTGTTTATCCTGTAATGATGCTGCTGGAATTTTTAATTTCCCTGAGGGAACCCTCCCAAAGGGATCAGTAAAGTTCTATCTAATCTAATCTAATCTAATCTAATCTAATCTGTAATGGTGTATTATTGTGCCATTGCTGTGTCGTCCTTGTGGTGTTGTTGTATGTTGTTATGATATGCATCATTAAAAAAAATGAATTAAAAAAACACACCCTAAAATGCAGTTTATAGCTCTATGCATAACTACTAGGGGGAAAAAATAAAATAAACTATGCTCCATTAAGTGTAAATAAATAAATAAATAAATAAACAGATAAAAAACATTTTTTTTGCGAAGTTTGTAGCTTTATGCATAACTACTAGGGGGAAAAAACAACAACAAAAAAAAAAAAACAACAACTAAAATAAACAATGCTCCATTAAGGAAAAAAAAATATATATATATAAAACATACACACACTGGTCAACAATTTTTCTGAAGTTGTCTGCTTCAGAGTTGAAATTGGCTGTTTGTTATGAAATTTGCTGTCTTGAATTCAAATATGACAAAACAGCTGATTGGCTACGGCTTCCAAGACATTTAAGATTTTACATTTTATACTTATGTACATTGTGTAGATAGTAATGTTTTAAGTATAAATTGTAAACCTAGGTCTCGTCATGTGTTTATGGTTTGGTTTACATGATATTTCACCTGTTCTCTTTATGTAACACTAGAAAATCAGCAAAAAGTTTATATAAATAAAATGTATTATGAACCAAATGGCAAAAAACAATTATGTATAAGTACTGAATAGGTTTAGTCCTTATTCAGTGTGAACTCAGTGCTTTTTGGCAGCTTGTCTCTTGTATTCATGAAACGGAGTATCTCTTATGAAGCTTGTCAACCAAAGATTTAATCTCGAGTGCACAGCACTGCATGATTTTTCTTTTTGAGCTGATCTAGGGCAATTTATTCAGCAGAGTGATATAAGTTGACTGATGATTGTATCATCAGCGACTTCTAGGAATAACATGAGATCATGTATGATGTAATACTGGCTTCAGATTGCATCATTCATTGTTTTACCAAAAAAGTATCCAAATCCAATCATAGATTTAGTCATAAAGCCAATCTTGAAAACTAGAGCCGATGGACAATTTTAAGTTTCATTTTCGTTCTCACCGACCCAGAATTAGTAAAGTTTGACTATATTTATTTCGGAAGCATTTTGGCTGTCGACCAGTGTTATCAGACAACTTCAGTTGCCATGGTTGCTAGCCTGTGCATGCATGGCAGCCTCCTCTGCAGGGAGTGGCTTTGGAGGCGGGGCTAGATGCAGCATAGAGGGAAGGGAGGAAGGGGAGGGAACTGGAAATTGTATTCATTCAAATTTTCACAGTCTACTCTCTTCTCAATCCTACCGACTGCAGCTTTAATAAATTTGCAAAAAAACAACAACATCCATCTGTCAAACAAAATGTGGTGTCTTCTTCGATATCAGTTTATTGTTTACTGCAGATTTGTTAGCCAGCTCAGGAAAGCTACCCAGGGTGGACCTCGAGCAGTTCCCACCCAACTATTCACACTTATGGGCAATTTAGAGTAGCCAGTTAACCTAACCACATGTCTTTGGACTGTGGGGGAAACTTGAGCACCTGTAGGAAACCCACGGACACACGGGGAGAACATGCAAACTCTACACAGAAAGGCCCCCACTGGCCGTGAGGTTATAACCTGGAACCTTCTTGCTGTTGGGTGACAGTGATAACCAGTGCACCACTGTGCCACCCAACATAATGTCCATTCATAATGCTGAGGAGTTGGCTTGTGTACATATAAAATCTAGATTACATTACTGTAATGCACTTCTAGCTAAAACTACAAGCTATTGTTGTTTCCAAATATAGCAAATGGACTTCTGGTTACAGATGGTTAGAGAAGCAGCTTTGGGACCAAAAGGTTGCCGATTTGATTCCCTGGACCAGGAGGAATGGCTGAAGTGCCCTTGAGTAAGGTACCTAACCCTAAAACTGCTCCCAAGGCTGATCTGGGTATGTTGTATGCCACTCTGGATAAGAGTGTCTACCATCAAATGTAATATAATGCAGGGTTAGGCAAAATTATGTTAACACTTTTAAATAGTAGAAACCATTTATTCACAAAACATACATCATATGTGCAAGATGATTTACAAGGCAGTCTCAACCTGTTCACCATCGTGTTCAACACACAAAAACCAGCAAACAACAGTACCATTTAAAGCCCATTCATGGCGCACCACGCATTCAATCCATTAGTGTTAACATAATTTTGCCTAACCCTGTATAAAACCCCAATACCAAAAAAGTTGGGCTGCTGTGTAAACTGTAAATAAAAACAGATTGTGATCATCTGCAAATCTCAGAAACCCTATATTTCATTGACAATAGTACAAAGACAACATATCAAATGTTGAAACTGAGATACTTTATTGTTCATTGAAAATATATGCTTATTTTGAATTTGATGTCAGTAACACATTTCAAAAAAGTTGGGACAGGGGCATGTTTACCACTGTGTTGCATCACCTCTACTATTAACAACACTCTGTAAATGTCTGTGAACTGAGGAGACCAATTGCTATAGTTTGGAAAGAGAAATGTCCCATTCTTGCCTGATATGCAATTTCAGTTGCTCAACAGTTCGGGGTCTCCTTTGCTGTATTTTGTGCGTCATAATGCGCCAAATGTTTTAAATGGGAGACAGGTCTGGACTGCAAGCAGGCCAGTCTAGCACCTGGACTCTTATTACAGTGCCATGCAGTTTTAATATGTGCAGAAAGTGGTTTGGCATTGTTTTGCTGAAAGAAGGAAGGCCTTCCCTGAAAAAGATTTTGTCTGGATGGCAGCATATTGCTAAGAAACATGTATACATCATTCAGCATTAATGATGCCTTCCCAGATGTACAAGCTACCAATGTCATGTGCACTAATGCACTCTCATACCATCACAGATGCTGGCTCTTGAACTGTGCACTGATAACAAGTCAGATGGTCCCTCTCCTCTTTAGCCTGGAGGACGTGATGTCCATGATTTCTACAACCCCGATTCCAAAAAAGTTGGGACAAAGTACAAATTGTAAATAAAAATGGAATGCAATAATTTACAAATCTCAAAAACTGATATTGTATTCACAATAGAACATAGACAACATATCAAATGTCGAAAGTGAGACATTTTGAAATTTCATGCCAAATATTGGCTCATTTGAAATTTCATGACAGCAACACATCTCAAAAAAGTTGGGACAGGGGCAATAAGAGGCTGGAAAAGTTAAAGGTACAAAAAAGGAACAGCTGGAGGACCAAATTGCAACTCATTAGGTCAATTGGCAATAGGTCATTAACATGAATGGGTATAAAAAGAGCATCTTGGAGTGGCAGAGGCTCTCAGAAGTAAAGATGGGAAGAGGATCACCAATCCCCCTAATTCTGCGCCGACAAATAGTGGAGCAATATCAGAAAGGAGTTCAACAGTGTAAAATTGCAGAGAGTTTGAACATATCATCATCTACAGTGCATAATATCATCAAAAGATTCAGAGAATCTGGAAGAATCTCTGTGCGTAAGGGTCAAGGCCAGAAAACCATACTGGGTGCCCGTGATCTTCGGGCCCTTAGACGGCACTGCATCACATACAGGCATGCTTCTGTATTGGAAATCACAAAATGGGCTCATTTTCATGGAACATTTCCAGAGAACATTATCTGTGAACACAATTCACCGTGCCATCCGCCGTTGCCAGCTAAAACTCTATAGTTCAAAGAAGAAGCCGTATCTAAACATGATCCAGAAGCGCAGACGTCTTCTCTGGGCCAAGGCTCATTTAAAATGGACTGTGGCAAAGTGGAAAACTGTTCTGTGGTCAGACGAATCAAAATTTGAAGTTCTTTATGGAAATCAGGGACGCCGTGTCATTCGGACTAAAGAGGAGAAGGACGACCCAAGTTGTTATCAGCGCTCAGTTCAGAAGCCTGCATCTCTGATGGTATGGGGTTGCATTAGTGCATGTGGCATGGGCAGCTTACACATCTGGAAAGACATCATCAATGCTGAAAGGTATATCCAGGTTCTAGAGCAGCATATGTGCCCATCCAGACGACGTCTCTTTCAGGGAAGACCTTGCATTTTCCAACATGACAATGCCAAACCACATACTGCATCAATTACAGCATCAAGGCTGTGTAGAAGAAGGGTCCGGGTACTGAACTGGCCAGCCTGCAGTCCAGATCTTTCACCCATAGAAAACATTTAGCGCATCATAAAACGGAAGATACGACAAAAAAGACCTAAGACAGTTGAGCAACTAGAATCCTACATTAGACAAGAATGGGTTAACATTCCTATCCCTAAACTTGAGCAACTTGTCTCCTCAGTCCCCAGACGTTTACAGACTGTTGTAAAGAGAAAAGGGGATGTCTCACAGTGGTAAACATGGCCTTGTCCCAACTTTCTTGAGATGTGTTGTTGTCATGAAATTTAAAATCACCTAATTTTTCTCTTTAAATGACACATTTTCTCAGTTTAAACATTTGATATGTCATCTATGTTCTATTCTGAATAACATATGGAATTTTGAAACTTCCACATCATTGCATTCCGTTTTTATTTACAATTTGTACTTTGTCCCAACTTTTTTGGAATCGGGGTTGTAAAAAGAATTTCTACTTTTGATTCGTCAGACCTCAGGACAATTTTCCACTTCGCCTCAGTCCATCATAAAAGAGCTCCGGCCCAGAGAAGGTGGCGGTGTTTCTGGATGTTGTTTATATCTGGTTTTAATTTGCATTTGTGGATGCAGTAATGAACTGTTTTCACAGACGATGGTTTTCTGAAGTGTTCCTGAGCAATACAGTGATTTCCACTATAGACACATGTCTGCTTTTAATGCAGTGTCGCCTGAGGGCCTGAAGATCACAGGCATCCAATGTCATTTTTCAGCCTTGTCTCTTGCATACAGAGGTTTCTCCAGATTCTCTGAATCTTTTAATGATATTATGTGCCATAGATGATGTGATCCCCAAATTCTTTGCAATTTAATATTGAGGAACGTTATTCTTAAATTGTTGCACTGTTTGCCCATGCAGTCTTTCACAGAGCAGTGAACCCCTCCCCATCTTTACTTCTGCGAGACTCCGCCTCTCTGGGATGCTCTTTTTATACCCAATCTTGTTACTGACCTGTTGCCAATTAACCAAATTAGGTTTTTTTTGTTTGTTTGCTTAGCATTACACTTTCCAGTCTTTTGTTACCCCTGTCCCAACTTATCTGAAATGTGTTGCTGACATCAAATTCAAAATGAGCATACATTTTTCAAAAAACAATAAAATTTCTGAGTTTTAACATCTGATATGTTGTCTTTGTACTATTTTCAATGAAATATAGGGTTTCCGTGATTTGCAAATTATCACATTCTGTTTTTATTTACAGTTTACATAGCATCCCAACTTTTTTGGAATTGGGGTTATATCTACATTTGGATACCTGAGTACAAAATGTTGCTTCTGTTATATTCACTAAACACAGGACACTAGTCAATAACAAAACTAGTGATAAAATGGGGTTATCACTGTTGCCTCACAGCAAGAAGGTTCTGGGTTCAAACCTTACGGCCAATGAGGGGCCTGTCTGTGTGGAGTTTGCATGTTCTGCTCCAGGTTCTCCGGTTTCCTCCCACAGTCCAAAAGCATGCAGTTAAGCTAACTGGCTACTCTAAATTTTCCATTGATCAAGCTTGGAGAGGGATGGGCTCTGCCAAGTTTAAAGTGCATATCATGGGTAAATTCAGGAGCAAGATCAATGTAATTCTCCTATTTTATATTAAACTTTGGTCAAATATCTGTAACATTCTGCATTCTCTGCAATTTTTTTTACCTTGTGCAATACCAGAAAAATTCAGTTGAAATCAAGCCATTTGAGGCGAATTGGCCCACCTCTGAAAATACTTGGCATTTGGATTTCCCGGCAAACATTGATTTTCATGATGTCATCTGCAGGACGCCTCCCTCTGAATCCTACGTCAGCGCTGGTTTATTTATGAGAAAATGACCTAGTGGTTTTCTGCAAATTTCTTCAACGTTATCGCATAATTATTAAAATGGTTAACAGATGTATCATAGGAGGGTGTAGCAACACCAATCATGATGGGATTAGTACTCATCGTTTTCCAAAAGACTGGACAATGGGAGAGAAATGGGAGCGCTTGGTCTACACAGGCTGTGCACTGAAACTGTGCAAAGCTCTTGCAGCCTGCTGGCGCTTCCGCAGGTGACGTCACGAATCTGGCTCCAGACTCCTTTGGGATTTTTCCAGACGCGCTTTATTTTATTTTTTTCTGCTGTAGACAGATGGCTTTGTGCAAAATTACCCTTCTGGATGAGTGTGTAAAGGGACATACTTTCATATTTAAAAAAAACAAAATTGGTCCAGAATATGCACTTTAAATGCCCGAGACACACCAATGATAGACTGGTAAAAATGTCATCAGTGGTGCCCTTGCTGGCTATGGGAAGAAGAAGTGATAAACCACCAGGAAGGAAGTACCATCCTTCCTGACACTGTACTGATCCTAATTCTAGCCATCCTGATGACTACAAGCTCTGGCTACTTCTTCTTTAACCAAATGAGCAAAACTATGACCACACTGTCTCCTTTATATCAATGAATATTGGTGCATTATTATCCTTATAGAAACTACATCTAAGATTGTCTGATTAAAAAAAAATCCTCACAATGAGAAGAGGATTGACTTCCCCCAGCTGTGTCTTGGTTCCTCCCAAGAATTTATCTTCCTTACTGTAATATTTTTTTTAGATTCACCTTTGGTTTGCTTTCTGATGGTATGCAATTCACTTCAATTATATCTGTACTGGCAGCACGGTGGTGTAGTGGGTAGCACTGTCGCCTCACAGCAAGAAGGCTCTGGGCTTGAGCCAAGGGGCCTTTCTTGTGTGGAGTCTGCATGTTCTCCCCGTGTCTGTGTGGGTTTCCTCCAGGTACTCCATTTTCCCCCACAGTCCAAAGACATGCAGGTTAGGTTAATTGGTGGCTCTAATTTGACTGTAGGTGTGAATGTGAGTGTGAATGGTTGTTTGTCTCTATGTGTCAGCCCTGCGATGATTTGGTGATGACTTGTCCAGAGTGTACCCCACCTCTCGCCCATAGTCAGCTGGGATAGGCTCCAGCTTGCCCGCAACCCTGCACAGGATAAGCGATTACGGATAATGGCTGGCTATATCTGTACTTTTAACAATATCCATTGTCACAGTAGAGGTAATCCATAAAATAACAACTCATTCTAATCTTTTATGTGTTTTAGGACAATTACTACAATTATATTTTATTTTCTGTGTAAGCAGTCTGTGAAATGGCTGTATGATAAACAGAGGCCAAGCGTCTGTTACAATGCATGCAAATCTAATATAATTATGATCTAATATGATAATAATGATGAATTGTACAAATCCTTTTTTCCAGGATCTAGCCTCTGAGGAAGATGTAATTGTTTGTATAAATTAGAGATTATTAAATATAAACTAGCCAGCTTGCTCTATGCAAGGACATGCATGTTCAATAAGAACAAGCCACTTTAAATTATTTCAATATTACATACAATTATTATCTCAGCAAAATGAGGTCTTTCCTGTAGGCTACATTAGTCAGCCTATTGATGCTAAAAGTATCAGTGGTTTGGATTTATTATAGATGTAAGGTGCAAATATTTTTCACATACTGAAAATATTTGGGCATGTATTGTATACGAAGTGAAGAGAACTGTGTGATTGGATTTTATTTATCCTGTTCTTTCTTATATTCACTGGTAACATTTAATTTTACTTGAAAAGACTAAAATGTGTTGTGCAGACACTATAAGGCCTCAGATTGGTGCGCCTGTCATTTCACGTCTTAGGATGCGTAACAGATTAAAAAAAAAAAAAAATCATTGACTCAAATATATTCATTACTGATAACAGACATCTAATTGAACCAGGTGGTTCTAATAAACTCCATGAAATTCATCTTTGCCTATTTCAGAAATACCTTCCAAATGACAGATGAAGTCTCGCTCAGATGACAGAGCAGGTGTTGCACATTAATTGGAAGTGAAATTTTAATTTGATGTCTTACTCAAACGAGGAGCCTCATTTATTTATTAGAGTCTGTAGAACAAGGTTAAATTGGTGGGGTGTGTAAGGCACATGAAGTTCGACACAAATTGCTGTAGTCATGCCTCGCCTTACACATTTACATAAAAGAACGCCCACAAATCACCATACCGTATACGGTATGGTAAACAACGTCCCTTTAGAAAGGTGACTTTATGGCTGCATGTGTGCAATCTAAGACTCCAGTTACATTTAGAAAGCTTGCACTGGCTTGGAAAATGCTTTACTGTTGTTATATTTTCTGCTGCTGTGTTTGGAAATGTAATGTGCTGATGCATAAGTGATATAGAGTATTTCTGGGAATACTGAGAAATTTGGGATGGGCAATTTGGCAAAAACGAAGTATGCTGGGCGGTACGGTGGTATAGTGGTTAGCACTGTTGCCTCACAGCAAGAAGGTTCTGGGTTTGAGCCCAGCAGCCGATGAGGGCCTTTCTGTGTGGAGTTTGCATGTTCTCCCCATGTCTGCGTGGGTTTCCTCCGGGTGCTCCGGTTTCCCCCACAGTCCAAAGACATGCAGGTTAGGTTAATTGGTGGCTCTAAATTGACCGTAGGCGTGAATGTGAGTGTGAATGCTTGTTTGTCTCTGTGTGTCAGCCCTGTGATGACCTGGCGACTTGTCCAGGGTGTACCCCGCCTCTCACCCATAGTCAGCTGGGATAGGCTCCAGCTTGCCTGCGACCCTGCACAAGATAAGTGCTTACGGATAATGGATGGATGAAGTATGTTGGGTTTAATACATATGTCTGGGTTTAATAAATACTGCCAATCCCAAATGAAAGGTACACAGCAGAGCCGTGCTCAAATGTTTTTATATTTTTCAGTATACAACACTAATGACATGCATCATTTTCTGAGACGTCAACGATGTGACAGATAGACCAGCTACTTTCTGTTCCTGTAATACAATCCTGGTGGCTGTAGTCCTTAAGTATTTTGATCAAATGGCTTGTTGTATAGAATTTGGCTTCATCAGCAGACATTGTTGGTGGAATTGTAGCCTGCACTGCAGTATCCAGCAGCATTGGCAATACTAAAGCTACCTTAAATTAAACATCACATAGTTGATGTCACATAGTTGACAAATTTTGGGCTTTTTAGCTTGCCATGTCCATTGGTATCAAACCTATCATCACCCAGGGTTATGTGCGTGAAGGGAGTGGGCTGGCACTTTGTTTCGTCATACCAATGTTGTAGTCGAGTCACTAAACCTCGAGTCCAAGTCCAGTCTCGAGTCCCCAGTGTTCAAATCCAAGTCATAAAAAAAAATTGAGTCAAGTCCGAGTCGAGTCCACTATTGATCCAAGTCGAGTCCAGTCGCACCATTGACAGTGGCTGTTTTAGCACCATTAACATTGGTTTGTTCCTGAACATGATGTATGAACAGGTGAATGTGCATTCTCTTTGTCAAGGAGTGCGAAGTATTCTGTCAGAGATGGTTGGGAGATGGACGTAAGTGCAGAAGGTGTGTTTATTAATACAAGTGAAGACAGGTAAAGAATCCTGAACGGCAGGCAAAATTGTAAAACATGGATAATAATAATAATAATAATAATAATAGGGCGGCACGGTGGCGTAGTGGTTAGCACTGTCACCTCACAGCAAGAAGGTCCTGGGTTTGAGCCCAGCGGCCATGAGGGGCCTTTCTGTGCGGAGTTTGTATGTTCTCCCCGTGTCGGCGTGGGTTTCCTCCGGGTGCTTCGGTTTCCCCCACAGTCCAAAGACATGCAGGTTATGTTAACTGGTGACTCTAAATTGACCGTAGGTGTGAATGTGAGTG
Organism: Neoarius graeffei; assembly: GCF_027579695.1. Classification (NCBI taxonomy): domain Eukaryota; kingdom Metazoa; phylum Chordata; class Actinopteri; order Siluriformes; family Ariidae; genus Neoarius; species Neoarius graeffei. The sequence goes on from NC_083572.1 coordinate 89,001,719, forward strand.
TGAATGGTTGTCTGTGTCTATGTGTCAGCCCTGTGATGACCTGGCGACTTGTCCAGGGTGTACCCCACCTTTCACCCATAGTCAGCTGGGATAGGCTTCAGCTTGCCTGCGACCCTGTAGAACAGGATATGTGGCTACAGATAATGGATGGATGGATACTACTACTACTACTAATAATAATAATAATAATAAAACCATTCTACAACAAACCAAAAGACACTTGACTGTTTATCTCGGGTTCTTTAGAATTTCTGCAATCTTTGATTGGCACATACAGATAATGTTTCCATGAAGGACTATTTTTATAACAGATAGAAATCTGTCTTAATTAGGCCAATAGGCTTAATGTGTGTTTAAGCCCATGTACTTCAGGATGTACTATTGAGTATCAGGACAAAACTGTCAAAATATTATTTAGTGTTAGAAAAGATCAAAGCCTTCTGTGTCCAGAGCACAGACAATGTCAGGTTTGGGTTTATTTATTTATTTATAACCAAATGTACAATTCACTGTGGATGCACTGATCCGGTATCAGCACCAGATATAGGATCTGAGAAGTGGTTTCCTGTCAATTTCCCCACGCTCTGTCAAAATCTTGAGATTTAGAAAGATACTTTCAAACAAATGAAGAAAAAAAGGCTATTTGCTTTAAGACAGGGATGTCCAAACTGATCCATAAAGGGCCGTGTGGCTGCAGGTTTTCATTCCAGCCATGCAGCAGCACACCTGACTTGGCTCATTCAATCAACTGAACTGTCTTCACACAGTCAAATACTTGCAGCCACACCCACCCTTGATTAAAGGGTGGGTGTGTCAGTTGATTGAATGAGCCAAATCAGGTGTGCTGCTGCATGGCTGGAATGAAAACCTGCAGCCACACGGCCCTTTATGGATCAGTTTGGACACCCCTGCTTTAAGACATACACTAAATGACTCTACTGATTCAGTTCTTCTAGATATTCCGTATGCAGCTTGTATGACTTGATGATCTGCATTTTGAATATCGTCATCTTCTCTGATGCAGCAGTTGTGTGCTTTTTGTATACACTGTAAGAAATAACGGGCTGATTTTACTTAAAAAAAATTACTGCAACATTTTTGCATCCATAATTTTATGCAGAAAATGCATAATTTTTGGGGTCATTTTTAGACATAAAATTAAGCTGACTTTACTAAAAAAATCTGAATTTCACTTCATGTCTTTACTTAAAAACACAGGCTTCTCCAGCCAGTAAAATGAAGCTCTTTCATTTGACTTTCTTAGGGTGTATTCAGACCAGGATAGTTCGATAGTTCACTTGCTTTGGTCCGAACCAAATGTTTTTTTTTTTTTTCATTTTGGTGCGGTTCGCTTTCACACTGTACATTTTAGTAAGCGGACCAAAATCTGTCAACAAAGCCACGCGCCCTGAGGTCATTCAGCTATTGGTCAGAGACGACACGCGCACAAAGCGTTAAGTTCAAAAGTAGTCATGGAGGCTTTCCGTGCTGTTATTCTTTTTAATGTCATCAAAGCTATATGTTTTTTCCAGTTTTTACTGTTTTCACAATTGTGCGATTACTATGCTGTTGTACAAGTAATTTATCAACGACGACGACAAAGGGCAAGGCGGCTACGGAGGATAGCGCTGATGAGCGCACATCATGTTGTGACAGTTCTGGCTCTTCACGCAATAGATGAATTTCTTTTTTGCGTCGCTAGTACCGCCACTTTTTGAAAGAATGTCCCTGATTTTAATGTAGGTCTGACGGAGTTTCTTCACTTTTAGCCGACATTGTTCTGGGGAGCGCGTGAACCCCTTCTCCTTCATTTTCTCACTGAATACAGCAAACACGTCGGCATTTTTGTGTGTTCTCTCCAAAAGCTCAGATATGTGGACATCTGCCCATATATCCACAAGCGTACGCGTTTCTTCCTCGGCCCACGTTTGCCCCCTACTCATTTTTTGTACTCTGTAGTCTAGCCTACCACTGGTCTGAATGACTGAATGACTGTTGTAAGGTTCCCTTGACAACCGAAACAGTGTTTGCACTTTGCGGTGGAGTGTCAAGACTCTGTTTCCCGTAATGCTCGACAAACGACGGAAGCTCCTGAGGTACAAAAAAGCAAAACTGTCAGATTAGGTCCGGTCTGCTTTCACACCTCCAAAAGATCCGCACCAGGGTTCCTTTGGTCCGGACCGAGTCCGACCTTGCAGCTCGGTCTTGGTCCGCTTGTTTGGTCCGGACCAGAGTTCGGTGGTTTGTATTCAACCCAAAAGGTCCGGACCAAGGGAAATTTGGTTCATTTGGTCCAGACCAAACAACGTAGGTGTGAATACGACCTTAATATTTTAAGTTGTATATGTGCAATATCTTGGTTAAACATTATCACTACAAAAACTATTGCTACTTCTGCCACAGTGAAAATCTATAGCACACAGATTTTCTTATATGACAAATAAATTAACAATCACTATATAATAACAGAACTTTCAAATCATTGTGTCCAGGAAACTAGATCAACAGTACTGTTAACTTGCAAAAGCACACAGGTACAAACTTACATCAGTGACCAACTTCATGATATAAATAAATAAAACCCGAGAAGTTCTAACATGGGGCGGCACAGTGGTGTAGTGGTTAGCGCTGTCGCCTCACAGCAAGAAGGTCCTGGGTTTGAACCCAGCGGCTGACGAAGGCCTTTCTGTGTGGAGTTTGCATGTTCTCCCCGTGTCTGCGTGGGTTTGCTCTGGTTTCCCCCACAGTCCAAAGGCATACAGGTTAGGTTAATTGATGACTCTAAATTGACCATGAGTGTGTGTGTGTCTCTGTCTGTCAGCCCTGCGATGACCTGGCGACTTGTCCAGGGTGTACCCCACCTCTCGCCCATAGTCAGATGGGATAGGCTCCAGCTTGCCTGCCACCCTGTAGAACAGGATAAGTGGCTACAGATAATGGATGGATGGATGGATGGATGGAAGATCTAACATGGTCATATTTAAGAATACCTCTGGTAAAAGACTCTGGTAAAAGCCGCGGCTCCATCATGTTCCCTGCGAAGCCAGCCTTGCAGTCAAAACACCTTTTGATATAGATAAACAAGACCCCATAAAACATTACGTCAATTGTTTGAAAGAAGCCGACAAAAAAAAAAACCTCATAACTGTAAACACATAAAAATTAACAGTCTGATGTGCTCTATGCAATTCTTCCTTTGTGTCATGGCAAATGGTCCAAATGCTTTGAAGTTGACAGAGTACAGTTTATGGTGTGGTGTCAGAAGATTTCAAAATATTTAGTTTAGTGTTCCCAAATCTCCTGAACGTAGGTATTGCTCAAAATCATAGACAATGTTTATGCAAAATCTTAGACACTTAACACACAAAATAACGAGCTGTACTTATTCTTTTAATTGAGCCAAGTTCAGATAACAGCATTTTAGGTAAAATCTTTTCTTTTTTATGAGCAATTTTTACTGGGCTGAAGAATATTTTTAGAGTGTATATCAATAGTTATGCTGATGTATATTCCTGTTCAGCATTTATATGAATATATATGAAAAAAAAAAAAAAAAAAAAAAATATATATATATATATATATATATATATATATATATATATATATATTCTCTCCCTCAACATGAGGCAGCTGTATGCCATAGGGCTCTGCTGTCCAGCTAAGATAATATTTTGAATAAAAACATCACAGGGCTATGTTCCCTTACAAGCAAAGTCCCCTGAGGGTCAGATTTAGTAGAACAAATGCTCAGTAGTGATCATAAGTTCACTCCTTCTTATCCCTGCTGATTTAAAATAATTAGGGTATGGTCAAGGATTTTTCAGGGACAGTGTGTTATCTGAGGGGTTGATGGAGTGGATGGAAACTTCTCTTGCTCCATTCTCAGTAGCAAATTAATAGAAACATTCAATTATGCTGTTATAAATGTCTATTAATCCTGTTAATCCTGTCTATTAATCATGTTGCTGCATTCTTGATTCTGAATGGAGAGAAGATATTGATTAATTTTCTATAACGGCTTTGTCTGTAACACCTCCACATAAACAGATACTTTACATCATATTGTCTTCAGAATGGAAGGAACTAATCTTCTATTTTCTCTATAAATGTGCCATGGGGAACCTGAGAGAAACGGTATTTCTATATTTGTATCTGGATGTATTGACGATAAAGCTCTCTTGAATTTTGAATCTTCTTTCATGGATGTTCCACAACATTGAATGCAACTAAAAATGCAAACAAAGTGTCAAATGGATTATTATTATTTTTAAATTAAATAGCATTAGCAAATTGCTGTGGGATAAGAGGAATACACCACTTCAGCACAAGCTATAAGCTACAGTAATCCCATTTTCTGTCAAGCCACTTCATACCAGCCTTTTGTAGATTACTTTCCTATAACAGCATGTCCTGTTATGTTTTATTCCTCATCTATATCAGTATGAAATACAGGGTTAGTCAAAAGTATGTTAACGCTAATGGATTATTTTTATTATTCTTATTTTTATTATTCTTTAAATGGTACTGTTGTTTGCTGGTTTTTGTGTGCTGAACACGATGGCGAACAAGTTAAGACCGTCCTGTAAATCATCTTGCACATATGATGTATGTTTTGCGAATAAATGGTTTCTACCATTTGAGTGTTAACATAATTTTGGCTAATCCTGTATATGATACTGTGATGGTATCTACTGGAATAAATACATTTACAAAAAAAAAAAAAGAGAGAGAGGCGGAACCAAAAAAGAGCATACAGATGAAACAAACAAACAAACTGTGTGTTTGTGTATGACTGTATATCTGTATATGTTTGGTGCCAAGAAATACTACTAAGGGGGCATTTTTCACACTTGTTCAGTGTGCAGAAAAGTCGAAAGAAAGAGAAAGATATATGTCAAAAATGGTTATTTCTTTATCATTTATTGTCCAGTGGACTCCTGTAACACTGTATGTACCTGGGACATGGAATAATCTACAGAAAGGCCTAAAAGTACGTACATTTATATCCACTGATAAATTTAAGGGCATCATAAAAAATGTGGTAAATGAGATATGTGGCTGCTTTTATTCAGAGGCCACGGAGTTGAACTAGCTTTTTATTTTTGTGGATTTTATGTTGTATATGTATTTTAATACATTTAGTCAAAATTGTGTTAACACTTAAATGGTAGAAACCATTTATTCACAAAACATACATCATATGTGCAAGATGATTTACAGGACGGTCTCAACCTGTTTGCCATCGTGTTCAACACACAAAAACCAGCGAGCAACAGTACCATTTAATCTGTCACCCATGGCACATCTATTTGCAGGAGAAAAATAATCCATCAGTGTTAACATAATTTTGACTAGCCCGGTATGTTGTGAGTTTGTAAGGGCTGCTATCTTGGCCAGGTCCCTTTCGTAGAATAGATTTCTGACCACAGTGGGACTTCCTGGTAAAATAAGCATTAAAATAAATAAGTAAATACAATTAGAATAAACTTTTTATGAGAGGAAATGTTATTCTGTATTTATAACATTTGAAAATAACAGAAACTGTGTTCATCAAATATTAAATATTTTACTCAAGCTTGAGCAAATCAAAAATATTGCTGAATTAACTTTTACAGCACTTGCTGTTTTTGTTCATATGTAATAATATAGCTAATTACAGCTTGTAATAATATAGTGTCTTGCAAAAATATTCATCCCCCTTGGTGTTTGTTCTGTTTTGTCTCATTACAAGCTGGAATTAAAATAGATTTTTTGGGAGGCTAGCACCATTTGATTTACACAACATGCCTACAATTTTAAAGGGATATTTTTCATCTGCAGGGAAAGGAAAGCTGGTCAGGACTGAAGGAAAGATGGATATCACTAAATACAGCACTGTAAAAAAGTAAGACATGTCTAGGGTATTTACATGAAACATCGGGGTATTTAAATAATACTTCCATGTCTTCTAGGAAGACATGGGTGTATCTGGAGGATGCAAGAAAACACGTGTCTATTATAAAAACACCGGCATCTACCAGTAGACACAAGATATGTCTTCCAGGCATTGCTAAATACCCTAGACATGTATTCTAAGTGTTACATTTAGGGGTGTTTAAATAAGACATGTCTAAGCCCTTTTTATTTACAATGAGGGCAATTCTGAAGGAAAACCTGTTTGAGTCGGCCAGGGGTTTGAGACTGGGATGAAGGTTCATGTTCCAGCAGGACAATGACCCTAAATATACTGCTAAATCTACACTGGAGTGGTTTAAAGGGAAACATTTAAATGTCTTGGAATGGCCTAATCAAAGCCCAGACCTCAATCCAATTGAGACTCTGTGGCATAACTTGAAGATTGCTGTACACCAACGCAACCCATCTAACTTGGAGTTGGAGCAGTTTTGACTTGAGGAATGGGCAAAAATCCCAGTGGCTAGATGTGCTAAGCTAATAGAGACATACCCCAAGAGACTTGCAGCTGTAATTGCAGCAAAAGGTGGCTCTACAAAGTATTGAGTTTGGGGGGTGAATACCTACGCACACTCCAGATTTCTGTTTTTTCATCTTAATTACTGTTTGTGTCACAATAAAAAAACAATTTGCACCTTGGCATGTTGTGTAAATCAAAGACACACACAGGACAAACACCAAGGGGGATGAATACTTATGCAAGACATTGTATGTTAAAGCTGTAAGTTGATGCTGTATGTTAATGAGATGCGGGATGTGCGGGAGTGTGCGCGAGGCGGGGAGGTGCGGATGCAGCAGTGTGCCTCTGGCTGGCACACACACACACGCCCCACTCACTCCATCAGTCCTCTTCAGGAAAGCCACCCACTCTGCACACCGCTGCTGTCACACACACACACAGGGAGAAGCCGGTGCTCGGTGAATAATTAACCCTCCCTCCGTGTGGACCTGCTGTTATGTAGCACTGTGGACTGACCTGAATATACAAGCGTCTCTTTGACTCAGCATTTATTTATCTCTTCGTTTGGAAAGTCTCTTGGCGCACACCTCAGTGCTGAACATGATACTTTCTCAGAATGCATTAACTTTCCGAGCAGTGGTGCTGACATGCTGGATCCACCTCTGTACCTGGCACACGGTAAGGAACTGCTGCTTCTAGTTTACTGTGAGCTGCATGGCACAGTGTGTATAGTGCATGCGCTCTCACTGTGGTCCTCTTGTTTATTCAAGAGAAGCACAGGGTCACTGAAAGAGTGGTGCGCGCCTCTTTCTTTTGGGTTGTACATATAAAGTTTGTCACATGGAATAGAATAGAATAGAAATGGAACAGAATAGGAACAGAGCATAACAGAATAAAGCAGAAAAGATTAATAGGATAGGATAGAAAAGACAGAACAAAACAGAATGAAGCAGAAGAAACATGAACTGAATAGAATAGAATAGAATTTCTCAACTGCCGCTGTACAAGTATAGGAAAAGTAACTTTTGCTTGAATAGAATAGAGTATGATCAAACAAAACAGAATGGAGTCGAATGGAATATAATTTCTCTACTGCCATTGTACAAGTATAGGGAAAGTAATTTTTGCTTGAATAGAATCATCTCATCTCATTATCTCTAGCCGCTTTATCCTTCTACAGGGTCGCAGGCAAGCTGGAGCCTATCCCAGCTGACTACGGGCGAAAGGCGGGGTACACCCTGGACAAGTCGCCAGGTCATCACAGGGCTGACACATAGACACAGACAACCATTCACACTCACATTCACACCTACGGTCAATTTAGAGTCACCAGTTAACCTAACCTGCATGTCTTTGGACTGTGGGGGAAACCGGAGCACCCGGAGGAAACCCACGCGGACACGGGGAGAACATGCAAACTCCACACAGAAAGGCCATCACCGGCCCTGGGGCTCGAACCCAGGACCTTCTTGCTGTGAGGCGACAGCGCTAACCACTACACCACCGTGCCGGCTGAATAGAATCAAACAGAATAAAATATAATTGAACAGAATCGAATTGAACAGAATTTATTTTTTAATGATATTTTACCAGGATGCTTCCTCACCAAAGTGATTTTCAAGAAGGTCCTGTAAAAACTACCTACATGTTACAAACTTGAAAAAGTTTCAAAACAAAATAATTAAACTAACTGAAACAAATTGATAAAAAACTTAACATTATAATAATGTAAGAATGTATAGATTTGAATCATATGCATTGAATATAACAGAAGAGAATATAACAGAATATCTTTATCATTACACAAGTTGACAAGTGAAATTAGTTTTGCTAGAATAGAATAGAATAAAATAGACCAGAATAGAATATCACAAAACAGAATGAAGCAGAATAGACATGAACTGAATATAGTAATAGAATAGAATAGAGTCAAATAGAATATAATTTCTCAACTGCCACTGTACAAGTATAGGGAAATTAGTTTTTACTTGAATAGAATAAAGTACAATCGAACCAAACAAAACACAATATAATTGATGAGAATTGAGTAGAATAGAATAGAATAGAACATCTCTTCTGCCATTGTACAAGTATAGGGAAAGTATTTTTTGCTTGAATAGAATAGAATCAGGGTGGCACGGTGGTGTAGTGGTTAGTGCTGTCACCTCACAGCAAGAAGGTCCGGGTTCGAGCCCCTTGGCCGACGAGGGCCTTTCTGTGCGGAGTTTGCATGTTATGTTCTCCCCGCGTCCGCGTGGGTTTCCTCCGGGTGCTCCGGTTTCCCCCACAGTCCAAAGACATGCAGGTTAGGTTAACTGGTGACTCTAAATTGACCGTAGGTGTAAATGTGAGTGTGAATGGTTGTCTGTGTCTATGTGTCAGCCCTGTGATGACCTGGCGACTTGTCCAGGGTGTACCCCGCCTTTTGTCCGTAGTCAGCTGGGATAGGCTCCAGCTTGCCTGCGACCCTGTAGAACAGGATAAAGCGGCTAGAGATAATGAGAATGAGATGAGAATAGAATCAAACAGAATAAAATATAATTGAACAGAATTAATTTTTTTAAATGATATTTTACCAGGATGCTTCCTCACTAAAGTGATTTTCAAGAAGGTCCTGAAAAAACTAACTACATGGTACAAGCTTGAAAAAGTTTAAAAACAAAATAATTGAACTAACTGAAACAAACTGATAAAAAAATTTTAACATTATAATAATGTAAGACTTGAATCATATGCACTGAATATAACAGAAGAGACTAGAACAGAATATCTTTATCATTGCATAAGCTGACAAGTGAAATTAGGTTTGATAGAATAGAATAGAACAGAACAGAATTTAGTGTTGTAGTCAAGCCCACCTACGGTAAACCAAAGCCAAGTCATGACCAAGCGCAGAGTGTAAGACTTTAAGGGGTTGAGATCAAGGCAGGATGAGACCGAGTCAAGACCAGAATCAGACCAGTGTGTGCAAAGAGGGGTGGGGTGAGGTGGGGAGAGGTAATGAAAATTAACAGTAATGAAAATTTCTAATTAGCAGTGAGTCACGTTATTGGTTGCATTTGAAGCAGGAAGTTTTACATTCAATCAAATTAATGATGTTAACAAATAAATCAGACAATGCACCGGCGATTTAGTGAAATCCCCACAGTTGTGGTCTTGATCGGTCTTGAAATAAAATCCTGACCGATCCAAGACCGAGTAAAAATGTGGTTGATTCCGAGATGAGACTGAGACCTTCAAAAAAAAAAGTGGTCTTGAGATTATTCTCAAGTATTACAACACTAACAGAATCGAATAGAACAGGACTGAGCTGAATATAACAGGATAGACTCGAACAGAAAGGAGTAAAACAGAGTAGAACAAAACATTTTTATTGTCATAGTACAATTACAGTGAAATTGGGTTTGCTAGAACAGAACAGAGCAGCATAGAAAAGAATAGAACCGGTCTTGTCATTGTACCAGTACAGTACAATAATTCGGTTCACGTCTCCCATTGTTACATAAATAGAGAATATGAATGTATTAGAAATAATAGAATGCTGTGTCGAATATGAAGAAATGTGCTATATACAGTTTCATGTACAGGTTATAGAGGCAGTGTTGATGCTGTTGTGACACTCTTATTTAGAGGAGTAATAGCGCAATAAAACAGTTGCAGTGTTTCGAGTGTTGAGATGACCGAGGCATTCAGCAATTCACGGACCGCCATGTCAAGCGTCAGCATGTGTTTAGGTGCAAATTTTGTGAGAGCTGTGAGGTACAGGGAGGCAGCACAATGGTATTAATGGCTACAAAGAGAATAATTCATGTTTCAGGGAAAGCAAAGCCAGTGTGTACATGCTGTGTATAAAGTATATACAAAGAGAATTCCTTTGGTACTACCGTACAATGTGCTCATGGAATACTGTGCATAAGTATTTGCACCCCTTGAACTTTTTCACATTTTGTAGTGTTACAGCATGGAACCGAAATGGACTTAAGTGGAATTATATGTCGTGAATTTACACAAAATAGCTAATTGTGTTCCTGTGGGAATAAACATAAATATTATTCACAAACAAAAAGTTAAAATTGGTATTTCATAAATGTGCAAAATTTAAAGGGTGGAAAAGAAAAAAAAGGTACCCTATGGGTATATGTGGCTACTGCTTATAAATAAAATAGTTTTCTGATCCCATGTCCAGACAGTAAATATAGCATACATACGGTACATGTTATCAATTATACTTGCCTCATCTCTTGCAAGCATCATCAAGCTGTGAGCAGCATCAGGGTTTGTAGTATTTTTGTTACCAATTTTGTTTACTGTGTTTTGTTCAAATTACAGTGCTGTGAACTATATTTTCAAAATAGTAAGAAAGCACTTGTTCATGAATTGTCTTAGAAGCATTATTTAGGCTACTATCACACTGCCTTGTATCTTGCCACATAAGCGGCGTGTGGGTCAAACGCCAAGAAATGAGGCGTATTTTATCCAAAATTAAAGTCCTGTGACGTGCACGGTGTATGTGTGGCATTCCTATGGCGTATCTGGGGTGTGTATGGGGTTCAAGGGACATAAAGTTATGACATACTATAGCGTATGCGTGGCATATGATACATTGCCATGGCGTAACCATTTTGCTGCTTTCGTTGGTGTGGCATTTCATTCTTACGTATGACGTTGCTGCTGTGTACCTGCGGCGTTCACAGGTGGGTATAAAAGGGGGCCTCACGCCCTGTTCGTTGTCATTCATCACAGTCAAGAAAGCATCATGCCAGCGAAGAAGCCAGGACCCAAGAAGGCCAAGGGAAGAGGGAAGACATCAGCCGCATCCACCCAGCCAGCCCCGGAGCCACCTTCATCAGACACGTCAACTAAAGCACTCACATGGCATAATAGGTGTTCGAGCAACGTTCCCGCTGCATCACTGCTGTGTAGCTTTCGTTTTTATGACGTACATGTGACATATAAAAGCTGCTATGTATGTGCTATGGATTTTTAAGCGTGGACTTAAAAATACGCCGTACCCTGTTGTACAAGGGGATCGTGTTACGCATCCTAGAGTATTAGCTACGTAAGCTGGCGATGCTGTGACGTTCCTTTCTTACTGCCACGTATCCTGATGCGCCGTACATATGCAAGGCTGAAACGCCAATGTGTGAACCAAGCATTAGTACTAATGAGCACATTTTGTTTCATAAGTGTAGTGTAAAGACTAAAATAAAAAATTTAATTAAAAAAATTAAAGTGAATAGCAGAAGTTTGATATCGGCTTCTCAATATATCTGCCAAAAAGCTCAAAAAAAAAAAAACTTTACAAAGCCTTTCATGTGAACTTTCAGAAGGGCCAAACAAAAGCTGTGATAATCAAAAGGTAAATTTTCTTAAAATAAACACCACTTACTCGATATCGAATCAGTAGCCTTGGTGAAACACGAGGTGAATTTCGTTTGTCTTTTTATCTGCCGATTATCTTCTGATACTACAAAGTTATAACGAGGTTTCTCTTATTTCATTTCTGGTTCTGATTGGTTCCAAAGTTTATCAAGAAGTAGAACAGGTAATTGAACTTGATCAGGATAAGTGCTGATTGGTTACGAAGTTTCGCTATCGTTACACTCATTTTTACATTCTTACAACACGATGACATAATGGCTTCGCCACTTGTTCTTCTGATAACAGGAGATCAACTGTTTGTATCGCGAGATCACAATTCACCATTCTGGTGATTGCAATGCTTATGCATATGTGCAGTGTGCTATTATTGCGCTCATATTCTTACAACATGATGACATAATGGCTACTGCCTCATAGAGGCGAAGCGAGGCAGTAGCCACAAAAAGTGAACTCAAATCCATGTTTGTCAACCATCATGTTTCAGTTAGCTTATTCATCCACTGGTTAGTTCATTAGAATATCTCATCTCATCTCATTATCTCTAGCCGCTTTATCCTTCTACAGGGTCGCAGGCAAGCTGGAGCCTATCCCAGCTGACTACGGGCGAAAGGCGGGGTACACCCTGGACAAGTCGCCAGGTCATCACAGGGCTGACACATAGACACAGACAACCATTCACACTCACATTCACACCTACGGTCAATTTAGAGTCACCAGTTAACCTAACCTGCATGTCTTTGGACTGTGGGGGAAACCGGAGCACCCGGAGGAAACCCACGCGGACACGGGGAGAACATGCAAACTCCACACAGAAAGGCCCTCGCCGGCCCCGGGGCTCGAACCCAGGACCTTCTTGCTGTGAGGCGACAGCGCTAACCACTACACCACCGTGCCGCCCCTCATTAGAATATGCATTAATGTAATTTTAATATTAGCATACTCACACATGCAAACTCCTCACCTTTCGGCGAAATTCGCCGTTTTGGTCCCAAAATAGGTCACTTGTGTGAATCGTGTAGATCCGAAGAGATTTTTTTGGGGGGGGGGGGGGGGGGGGTAGGCAGGCTACAACGCTATTGTTGCCAAACATTTCACTTACAAGGTTACAGCCAATCAAGATAAACAGTTACTAACACGCTTCTTTTCCATTGGAGTTCTGATCAGCTGGTGCACAACCCACTGCTGGTTGCCAGTCCTCGCTTACGAATATTCCACAGATTCAGACCGCAAAGTCACCTTTTTATAGAGAGATCTGGCAACCTCATCTCGCGACTGAATCTGAATACCAATGGAACAGTTTCCAGCGCGCTCGGGGGTGAATAACCATGGGCGGATCTACCGGGGTGGCATATGCCACTCTAAAAGAAAGCCTTGCCACCCCTGCTGCTACCCCAGTTGGCAGCGACGAATTCAAAGAAAAATTACGGCCAATATGACATTTACGTGCGCGAATTTCCAATGTCCGACTGCGGCGAATGCAGCACGAGATAACGCCAGAGATTGGTTGTTTTGGAAAATTGAGAGGCGCGAAGCGAGGGAGCCAGGAGTCGCGAGGAAAGGAGACACGGGAGGAAAGGGGTAAAAGCTGATTAACTATCTATCAAAAAAATGAAATTATAATGAATGAACAGTGCTAGTATAGTTGCGATGCTGATTTTGAGAGGATAAAAATCAGGTTGGAGAAGGTTATTTAGCTAACTATACATGTAAGGCAAAAAAAAGTGTGTTTCCGGTAACCCGACCGATCGAGAATTTCCGCGTCGAAATTGCCGACCGTAAATTTTTATTACAAATTTCCCTCGATATTTTAGTGTAAGCGGCGTTAGTTTGTCATAATTTTTTTTGTTTCAACGCATTCAAGTTGTGAAAGAAACGATAAAAAGTAAAATGTTTTGCCACTTCTATCAGCCCTCCTGGCTGTAATGCAAATTGCTTCCTCTTCAGTATACAAGTGCACTTCCATGGCAGGGAAAAACACTACATTTTGCCGCCTATGTAGTCCCCTATTTATACAAATAGGAGTCATTCAGGATTCAGCCATGTTTTTGCTCCGTGTTTTTGCTCGACCCAAGTTCTACAGTAGGCTAGGCGAGGCCGGCTGCTTTTAATGGAAGTAGCCTAGCCTAGGACGTTAAACCATATTTTCACGTTATTTCTTGATAAGGTGTTTTCACATTATCACATGGAAATATCATGAAATAACGTGATAATTTCGTATCATGAAATTACGTGATATGTTATTACATGATAAATATATTGTAAAAACGTGATAACTCTGTTAACAATATCTTTTCACGTAATTACTTGAGTCTAAGCCAATTTATTTTTTTTGAGTGTGGCAGCAATACGCTTCCGCAGATCATAACTCGAACTCTTGCGATATATTTTTTTATTCGTTTAAAGATTTAAAACACTTATTTTATTATGATGTGTGGTATAAAGGATTTTGTGCCAAAATACTATTTTGTAAGATGTTTACTTGTGTTAATTTTTTCGAACAAAATAAAACAAATTAAGAAAAAAAATTTCCTACCTACCGACCTTATTTTAGTATTTCATGTTACCTGAAACACACTTTTTTTTTTTTTGGCCTAATGTTAGCTAGGTCTGACATTAGTTTTGTGTAAAGTCGGCCACAAAAGTTAATATTGATTCACCGTCTGTCAAGGAAAACATTGCTATTGGCTGAAGCTTATGATTCAAATATTGAGGATCTTAAACATGAGTTACATCAGACGAGGAGAGTACTAGACAGAAAAAAGGGGGAACAGGGGAGTCCTACCACTCTCATGGAGTTCACTGTTTTTGGACCCATACCAAGATGATGATGTTGTTTTTTTTTGAGTTGTTCAGGTTGTGTAAAATAGCGGTTGTCTTGCCTGTGAGCATCCTGTGAACGAAGTTTATCATCTCTCAGGCTCATAAAGACTTATTTGCGGTTGACTATGACAGAAAAGAGACTATCAAGTTTGGCTGTACTCAGCATTGAATCAAAGCGCACAAAAGCATTAGATCTTGATAAATTTGTGAAGCGTTTTGCTGAGCAACATGGAAATCGCCGCATTCAGCTGTTGTAGGCATGACAAGTTCATGTTATGCTCACTGGTGAGCCTTTACAAAGCGTGAGAAAATAAAACTATAAAATGTGACACTGGTGTAAATGGTTTAAATCATGCTGAACTTGAAGCAGTGTTGTTATTGTTGTTTTTTAGTGTCTGTTCTTTTGCATATACAGTATAAAACTGTCCAGAAACGGTATAGACCTCATCTGAGAATGTGTGTTCTTCGTGAACAATAAAGGCATGAGATTAAGTTTATCTGTATGAGTTTGTAAATGGCAGTCTGTGCCCTTTTGTAGTGTGTACATACTATTTGTCGTCAAACTGTGATTAAATTCAGTATATATACATGTCTGTAATACGTTGCCACCCCTCAAAAATTCCTGCCCCCCTCTTGCCACCCCATAAATATTTTTCTAGATCCGCCCCTGATTTCACATAGGTGATGTCTTTAAGAAAATTGACAGACAGGGATTGGCCAGGTGTGTCCTCTGGGGTAGGTCTGTTAGATAGCACAGGCAGTAATATATACCTTTTTGTAAATAGCCCACTGTGTTGTACACAGGGGTGAAAATTAACTTCACAAAATATCAAACTTTACCGGCCACTGACAAATAAATGGTACAATTTACCGGCCACTCAACAGTAACTTATTAAGACATGTTTATGGAAAGTTATTTTGTACTGTATTAAATTCAAGATGTCACTGGTTGCAATTTTTTTTGTAACGTAGACTACAAAATGTACTTTTGCGCGCGTGCCGTGTCCCCGTGCATCCTTCTCACCTTTTTCACCCCTGACCAGTTTGCATGCCTGCATACTAGCTGGTTTGCTGTTGTGTATTGTTTTTAAGAAGTGTACATTTTGTGTATTTATTTTCAGTGTATTTTTATTTCATCCTTTCTTTTAAATCCCATATTGCTTTTTAAGCCACGTATAGTTGTATTTCTTAATAGAATTACAGTATATTACCTTTATTATTGTTATAGCTGATTGTTACATTGGCTGGCTGTGTAATTCCTATTTAAGCACATACACTCCCTGGCTACTTTATTAGGAACACCCATCCACCTGCTGTTTTGTGCCGTTCTCTAATCAGCCGAACCCTTGACAGCAGCACGATGCATAAAATCATGCAGATGCAAAGCAAGAGCTTCAGTTAATGCTCACTTCAAACATCAGAATGGGAAAAATTGTGATCTCAAAGTATGGCTTTCTTTCACTGTGGCATGGGTGTTGGTTTGAGCCAGATGGACTGGTTTGAGTATTTCAGAAACTGCTGATCTCCCGGGGTTTTCACACACAACAGTCTCTAGAGTTTACGGAGAATGGTGCGAAAAACAAAAAACACTGAGTGAGTGAGAGTTCTGTGTGTGGAAACAAATGCCTTGTTGATAAGAGAGGTCAGAGGAAAATCGCCAGATTGGTTCGAGCTGCCAGGAAGGATATAGCAACTCTTTACAACCGTGGTGAGCAGATAAGCATCTCAGCATGCAGCAGCAGAAGACCACAATGGGTTCCAGTCCTGCAGCCAAGAACAGGAATCTTAGAATCAAGAACAAGTTCCTATTAAAGTGGCTGGTGAGTGTATGTATGACTTATCCTTCCATTTAGACCACTGCAGGATTTTTCACACTTCATCCCTACAGTATCTCACCCTTAGCTCCTCTACTCTTCTCCAGTCGACTCCTATGTATCATGAACTGCAGAATTTGAGCTCCATGACTGTTCCTTCATGTTTGAAGTCTATGCTGAAAATGCAGCATTTCTTCCTATTAGGGAGCTTTTCATCTTTCTCCCCTTCAAAAAAAAAGAGAGAAATGATTATTGTTCATTATTTATTAATGATGCTTTTTTCTGACCAGTCAGACAAAATCAAATAGCTTAACTTAATATGGATTCCACCAAGCCAACAGCAGGTGCAATGAATACCCCGACTCTTGTGTTGGTGTCTCCTTTGGATAATACAATGTCAACTTAATCAGCTGGCCTGTACACTAGCAACAAACTGCAAAACATTGACTAGTGGATCTGAGCATGCAGCATGCCCTTTGTTAAGCCGTCTGTTCGGTCATTTTGTCTCCTGTTGAGGTATATTCCATGAAATATATGCATGCTGCCCTAATACTGAATGCCTGGTGTCATTAATCATAGCGTTTTGCGTTTTGTGCCTAGCTTTGTCAAACCCAGATGTCAGATTTTACAAAGCATGAATGTAATGTTCTCTTTGGGAAACTCACAGCAAGGACAGATGTGGTTCCTCTGTGCTTACTGTAGATTAGATGTTTTCAGACAATGACTGCATGCACATGCAAGTAATGGTAAGCATCTTTGTGTGCACAGCTTGGTATAATGGTCAGAAATTTTTTTTTGTTCTAAAAAGCACTCAGTAGCGCAGTGGGAACCCACCACCAGATGAAGGTTTGGGTCCCTCTGGTGTGCTATAATCACCAAAGAGAATTCAGGGAAGCTAGTTGATAGCTTTCTGGATCGCTGGTCCTCAACTGTGAGGATGGCAATAGACAGACAGACAGCACAGTGGGAAAATTGTATAAATGTATGTCCTCATAGCTTAAATTTTCTACGAGTTAAATTTATTTTTTGTGTGTGTGTGTAACTATAAGTAGTACTAACATTTTACAGCATTGTAGAGTTTAAGATTTAACATCACATGAAATGCAATTTAACTGATTACTGCCTACATTCATATACTGAATCTGGCCTGTTAGAAGTAGGAAAAAATAAAATTTCTGTATGCCTGTGGTTTAAATGAACTGAATTTAACACTAGACACTCCTGCTGTTCTTTACTCTGGAAACAGGTTTCTAAATAACTCAGAGTATCAAGTTTTATAATATTGGTTTTCATAATAATAATAAAAAAAGAAATCGATATATAAATCCTGAAGAATAATATATTTATTGCCTTCTTAATGCATGTGATACCACCAAACAGTAAATAGTAAATAATAAAGATACAGTAAATACACTGCAACCCTGCTATAACAAACTCCTTGGGGGACATCCAAATAGTTCGTTATACCGAAAAGTCCGTAATACTGAAATGGACCCACTTGTCACACCAAACACTCACGTTATATGCGAAAATTTAGGCACATTCTCCTGATCATGAATTTCTCCTTCCGAGTCACTTTCGCAGTTCATTGATTGAGTTAAAGGATCATGAACAGAGGCAATAATTTCTTCATCTGTTATGGAAATGACGGAGGTGACCGGTGTATCGTTATCAATCTCCACTCACTCACTTGCTCTGTTTTCTAAATCTTCACCATTCAGTTGATTCACATGTTGTAGATCACTGATGATGTAATTTATATCGCACCACGGGGCTGGGCGGGGGGTATAAAAACGCCACCAGTATGCTTTAACTAGGTGTTAGGTTTAGTGGTATCAGCAGTCATTTTGTCCTTTTGACTATCTTTTGATCACTGTTCTCGATAATTGTTAGTGATCAACACCTAAGCTAAGCTAGTTAAGCCTTTGTTTTATGGTGTTAGCACGTATTGTTAACTTGACTGCGGACTTGATGACTTATTGTTTGTCTCTGGTGGGAAGAGGAATGCATGGCTCAGTGTGTCATGTAAGCAGGCGAATGATGGATATAATTACAGGAAGAGTGTTTATTTACACACAGGCAAATAGTTCAAAAATGTAAGGCAAAGGCAGCATCATGAAATGGGCAACAGTCACACGAGGCACAAACACAATGGCGGAGGCAAAGACATAAGGCACAGTCCAAATACACAAAACTAAGTCAAAGCCAGAAAGGCAATACACAGATACAAGGCTTGGTAACGTCAGGCACTAGGAGCAGTGTGTATACTTCACCAAGTCTGTGTATTTAGAGAGTCTTTATAAGGGTGCGCTGTGATTGCACTCTAATCTGGAACAGGTGCATAGTCCTAATGACTCTGCGCATGCATGCACGCCAATGCGTGTGGACTTGACATAGTGATGGTTTTTTTTGAAGACTCCGACTCATTGTCAGTAAAGGCGGAAGACACGAACTTAGTTTGTTATATGCAAAAGTTCATACTAAAAGAGTTCGTTATAGTGGGGTTGCAGTGTAGCCCTATTACACAACTGTAACAATCCATATTATATTAAGAACCGCTCAACTAAGTAAAGAGAAATGGCATCCATCATTACTTTAAGACATGAAGTGTCTTTTATTTAATAAGAATAAAGAAAAACCATTGAATTAGAAGGTGTGTCCAATCTTTTGACTGGTACACTCTTAGAAAATGAAGTACATTACTGTACCTTTAGGGGTACAACAGCTTGTCACTGGGACAGTACCCTCTAAGGTACTTATTTCTACCCTTTATACTGTATACTACTTGGGAAAATGTTTGTACCTTTTTGGCCCTAAAAAGGTACACATATATAGTTACCTTGAGGTCCAATAATGAGTCCTAAGGGGTACATTAGTGTAGATTGTATCTTGAGGGACAGAAGTGGACTCCTACTGTACCCCTATTTCTGACCGTGTACTGTATATATACTGTACTTGCACACTCTGTGCTATTGACTAAGAAGTGGTTCTGTTTGAACAAGCCGTCTTCCTTCTTACTGTATACTTACTTGTTTGGAGTAAAAACAACCAATTGTGAATTCAGTCATGTAAGTCTTTGTCTTATGGATAAGAGACAATGATAAAGACTAATCAATAATTGAGCATTTACATGCATCTAATGCATGAGCTGCACATGCCATGCATGTTGAATATCTACGCCAGTTACTGCATTTTCCTGACCTCTGTAAAGATGCCATTGCTACACACAGTAAAATATGGTTAGTTCCAACAACAGCAGTGTGAAAGAATCATTTAAAACTTGTAATTCAAATACATTTTCAAACCCAGTCTTGTGTATAAATAATGCTGAAGGCTATTATTTGAATTCTGTTGGTATAGTGGAGGGGGGGGGGGGGAATTAAACAAGTGTTGCCAGGCAAAACAAACCTCGCCCGGTAGCACTTATAATGAATATGAAGGAAGATATCGCAAAAAAAAATAGGTACCCTATGGATACATGTGGCTACTGCTTATAAATAAAATAGTTTTCTGATCCCATGTCCATACAGTAAATATAGCATATATATTTACTCTATGAGGCAGTAACCACAAAAATGAAGCGTAATCCAAAAATGAACAATTTAAAAATCACAGACGTAAAATATACCAAGTGTCTGTACTTTATATTATTCTACTCTTACCTCTTACAGTTTTCGAAACTGAAACCTCCGAACCGAGGCTGACATACGTACACACGCTGTCGCCATGACCCAAACTCTTGTTTCCTGGAAATGGCCCAGTGCTAGAGCTCAGTGGAACGCACTTTCCCTCTGTAATAAGCATAAACATGTCTGAAAGCAATTTCTTTAGTCTAGTCAATTTATTTCAAATGGTGAACCGAATTGTATACGCTCACCAACCATTTTAATGGGAACACGTGTATGCGCATGCACAGTGCGCATCACCAGCAGTGCACGATTGTTACACTCTTACATATGAGTGTATGAGGCAGTAGCCACAAAAACCTTGACCTTGACCAGATGACCCACAAAATGTTGGAGGTTCTATTTGAGACCAATGCCCATCTATCCTGAAAGTTTCATGAAGATTGATCCAGCCGTTTTCCTGTAATATCGTTTACAAACAAACAAACAAACAAACCCGACCGAAAACAATACCTTGCCCCTGGTGGACTCTGTCCCGGGGCGAGGTAATAAAGCTCCATACTGACACTTTGCCACTAAATGCTGTGAAGCACAGCCTGACCCTTCACTATCTCAGATGTATAATGAGAGGGATGTTCTAATAAATGAAATTAGTTGTTTCTGTTCTCCAGACATATTGTTTAAATGGCCATTTCCAGGAAAAAGAAAAACACTGGCTATTTAACATTAAGTGAGAACTAATTTCCTTTAATCCAATTAGTTCAACCCTGTAGTCCAAAATCAAGCCTTACTTACCGGTACAAATTATCGTACTTCTCCAAAACACACTCAACAGTCAATACCAGTTACTACCTCCAGCTAATGTAGGGTACAAACCTGCTTTATAAATTTGTTTGGAATATTCTTCACTACCATACGTCACCAAAAACAGAGAGAAATCGATGCTGTAATGAAACGTGATTGTTGCTTGGTGAGCTCGCTAATGATCTGCCATATTCTTTCCTGAACGGTGCTTCATTTCCTATGCTAATGTTTTTTCTGAGTCTCAGCCATGAGGCAGCTATACATTATCTTACCAGCAGCAGGATCCTTATCTGCCTATTAGTTTCCTCCTTTGTCTCACTCCTTCTTATGTTTAATGCCAATGGCCAGAAGATTGGCCAATCGATTTTTTTTAAGCAAGAGGAAATCAGACTGGGGGCCAGTATTAATTTTATCAATGAAATGAAGTATTCATTAACAACCTTTTGTTTCATGACTAAATTGTAACAACAATGTAAATGAAAAAAATATTTGACAATGAAAATTACAGCGAAATCTCTGTTCATTATACCCTGACGAGTAAAGACAGAACAAAATAGCTGGCTCTGTTTGGGCAGACAGCCAAGCTTACTTTCCAAGAGAATTTTTAACAGCCAGGAGAAATATTCTTCAGTAAAATTCATTACAGTATGTTACCTTCCCTGTTTTGCGTTCCTGACCATAGTTGGATAATGGGATAATCCAGCTCACTAGGCTCCGGCTCGCATGGCTTTCACGTTGCTCCTGGACTCTAACAGGTATATGAGTCAGAATACACACACACATACATCAGTGGTCTGAATGAAGTAACATCTTTATATGAAAATGATGGTCATCAGTTATGGCTAACTCCACATAATATCTACATAGCAACAACAACATCAGTCCATCCATTATCTGTAGCCACTTATCCTGTGCAGGTCCATGGTCAAGCTGGAGCCTATCCCAGCTGACTATGGGTGAGAGGCGGGGTACACCCTGGACAAGTCACCAAGTCATAACAGGGCTGACACATAGAGACAAACAACCATTCACGCTCACATTCACACCTACAGTCAATTTAGAGCCACCAACTAACCTAACCTGCATGTCTTTGGACTGCAGGGGAAACCGGAGCACCCGAAGGAAACCCACGCAGACACAGGGAGAACATGCAAACCCCACACAGAAAGGCCCCTGTCGGCCATTGGGCTCGAACCCAGAACGCTTCTTGCTGTGAGGTGACAGTGCTAACCACTACACCACCGTGCCGCCCACAACACCAAACGCATTCTATAAAAGAAACATTCAGCAATACCCCTCCTGTACATTCTACAACTATCATGAAACTGTCTGAGAAAATTATGATGAAAACATTGACTAAAATGAGACTAAAATTAAAACTGAGTTCCACTGACTAAATCTTGACTAAAACAAAAAAGACTAAAATGTGACTAAAATATAACTGCAATTTTCAGTAAGTGACTAAGACTAAAACTAAATTTAAAACTGCTGTCAAAATGAACACTGCTAGAGCCCACACAATAATTAACAATTATTCCATGGAATCGAGTTGTACATGAGCTGATAGCCGATGAAGCGCATAGCATCAAGCTGGCTATAAGCCATGTACGACAAGTTTGAGTGGGATAACTCTTTTACTCTCTCCACATTCACTGGATTTTTAGAAACAGAGCATTTTTTTTTCAAATTCGATAAATAAAAACTTTATACAAAACATCCAACAAAATCATTTCCGCTTAGAATGTAAACAAACCGGCGAAATGACAGTAGCAATTTGTGAAAAATACTATAATAATAATTCTTGAAAAATAAAAAGAAGATACGCTCTTACCATCAAATACTTTTATTCCATATTTTGTTGCTTTTTTATTTTTGGGGGTCTTGTTTTGAAGTAGAGTTTTTATTTCATCCTCGGTGGGTTCAGCAACATGCTCTGCCAGTTTTTTTTCTTTACTCATGGTATATAAGCTGATATCCTCATAGTAGAGTAGCCAGTCAAAGCGCGTGATTGCTTATGTCCAGTGAATGTGGATATAATAATTTGCATTCTAGATAAGATTGTGTAATTCCGTTGTGTGGTCCAGTGCTAAGCCACAAAACATTAAATTAAACACATGCTCACCATCCACTTTAATAGAAGAAGAAGAAACCTTTATTTGTCACATGCACACTTCAAGCACAGTGAACTTCATCCTCTGCATTTAACCCATCTGAAGCAGTGAACACATGCACCTAGAGCAGTGGGCAGCCTAGAGCACAGTCAGGGGTTCAGTACCTTGCTCAAGGGCACCTCAGCCCAAGGCTGCCCCATGTCAACCTAACTGCATGTCTTTGGATTGTGGGGGAAACCAGAGCACCTGGAGGAAACCCACACAGACACGGGGAGAACATGCAAACTCCACACAGAAAGGCCCTCGCCGGCCACTGGTTTCGAACCCGGAACCTTCTTGCTGTGAGGCGACCGTGTTAACCACTACACCACCGTGCCGCCCAGGAACGCTTATACACCCGCTCATTTATGCAGTTATTCAATCCGCCAATCATGTGACAATAGCACAATGCATAAAATCTTGCACATACTGTACATACAGGTCAAGAGCTTCAGTTCACATCAGAAACATCAGAATACGCAAAAAGTGTGATCTTTGTGACTAATCTTGGCATGGGTGTTAAAATCATATTTTCACGAGATGATTCTTGCACAATCTATTATACCACAGTCCTTACTAATCCTCAAATCTGACTGGCTATTCTGTAAGGTGTCAATTAATCTGATATAACAGCAGTCCTGCTAATAGCAAGGCAAATCACAGGTTTATAATAATGAGCTCATTCTAATACAAAACAAAAACTGTTTAAAAAGTACATGCTGTCAGAAATCTAAAGAAGATTTCTGTATGGACACATTTATGTAACATTTTTAAAGGACTCTCCATATCAGTTGCTATGTAACAGTTAGTTAGGGAAAGTCTAAGCACGGAAGACTGGTTTCTTGGTAACATGAAAAACACGATAAAGTTTTTGTCTTTTTAACTCCGAGAGATAATGAGGGAATGACTGTATGGGAGTATAAAATGGTATAAAAGTCTGTTTTTAGACATGCTGTTATTGGAAAACAAGACCATCAATGACTGCGTAGCTCACTCCGGCCCCGTCTAGCCAGAAGAAACGATCTAAAGTGGGCCACCTTGCGCAATAAATGTTGTAAGCTATATACACTATATACAAGCTATATATAGAAGCAATATCCACCTTAGGAATACCGACCTATTTACCAGAAAGAATCCAAAATGGCAAGGAATTGACCGAGAAGAAGTGATTTTTGTTGAACTGCTCATTAAGGCTTAATTAGTCCATAACTTCATTAATAATTGTAATTCAGCAAATCTGAGTAGAAGTTTTATGCACACTAGGTACCCCTACCTTCATGCCAGAAAGAATAAAAAATCGTTGAAGAATGGAGGGAGAAGAAGCGTTTTGTGTGGAAACTGCTCGTTAGGGCTTAATTACTCCATATCCTCATTATTAATTGTGATTATGCAAATTTGGGTAGAAGCCATATGCTCTCTAGGCAGACCTACAGTACCTTCCTGCCAAAAAGAATAAAAATCGGTGAAGAATTGAGAGAGAAGAAGCGATTTTTGTGAAATGTGGATGACACTGGATGGACGACAGACAACACATGATCTCTCTCGTCTCTCGTCTTCTTCCGCTTATCCAGGACCGGGTCGCGGAGGCAGCAGTCTAAGCATGGAAGCCCAAACTTCCCTTTCCCCAGACACCTCGGCCAGCTCCACATGATGTCACATGATGTGATGATGTCATCAACAACACATGATGGCATACCGTAAACTCATCACCTGTTGGCCAGATGAGATAATAATCAAGGCTGCACCATATCACCCCATCATTCCTACAACAGCATGCCCAGTCATGTTTTATCCTTTGTAGATCACCCTAGTGGCA
The DNA here is from genome assembly GCF_027579695.1 of Neoarius graeffei. NCBI lineage: Eukaryota > Metazoa > Chordata > Actinopteri > Siluriformes > Ariidae > Neoarius > Neoarius graeffei. The sequence goes on from NC_083572.1 coordinate 89,026,543, forward strand.
AGTAGCTTTCTGAGATTTTACAGCAGTCATGTCATGTCTGAATTGCAGTAATTACAGGATGACAGTTCAGAGATTCTACTTGGAGCTGTTCATCTCCTTAGACTCAGAAATTAGTTGTCTTTATGGAAATGCAGATAATGCCTTAACATCATTCAGATAGATAAAGAATGTTTGTACAAGGTCAGTGATGGAAAATCACAGGGAATGCTGTGTCTGCCTGGGGTGCATATAGCTTCTACCCACATTTGCATAATCACAATTAATAATGAGGATATGAAGTAATTAAGCACTAATGAGCAGTTTCCACACAAATCGCTTCTTCTCCCTCAATTCTTCACCAATTTTGATTCTTTCTGGCATGAAGGTAGGGGGACCTAGGGTGCATAAAACTTCTACCCAGATTTGATGAATTAGGATTATTAATAAAGTTATGGACTAATTAAGCCTTAATGAGCAGTTCAACATAAATCATTTCTTCTTGGTTAATTCCTTGCCGTTTTGGATTCTGTCTGGCAAATAGGTCAGTATTCCTAGGGTGTATATTGCTTCTATATATAGCTTGTATGTAGTGTATATAGTTTGCAACATTTATTGCACAAGGTGGCCCACTTTAGATCGTTCCTTGTGGACTAGACAGGGCCGAAGTGAGTGATACCGTCATTGACTGTCTCATTTATTTAAGTTATAAGGTGACATCACATTCTGTCAAGTTGGAGCTTCTTAAAAAAAAAGTCTGAGCTCCCAACTGGTGATTACATGAATGGAAAAGAAGGCACAATTTATTCAGTCCATCCATCCATTATCTGTAGCCGCTTATCCTGTACAGGGTTGCAGGCAAGCTGGAGCCTATCCCAGCTGACTATAGGCAAGAGGCAGGGTACACCCTGGACAAGCTGTCAGATCATCACAGGGCTGACACATAGAGACAAACAACCATTCATACTCACGGTCAATTTAGAGCCACCAATTGACCTAACCTGCATGTCTTTGGAGAAAACCGGAGCACCCGGAGGAAACCCACACAGACATGGGGAGAACGTGCAAACTCCACACAGAAAGGCCCTCATCAGCCACTAGGCTCAAACCCAGAACCTGCTTGCTGTGAGGCGACAGTGCTAACCACTACACCGTGCCACCCCATTTGTTCAGTCATCTTCAGTAAATGTTTTATCCTGGTCAGGGTCGAGGTGGCTTCTGAGCTTATCCTGGGAACACTCCACATGAGGCAGGGATTCATGCTGGATTTAACCCCAGTCCATTGCATGGTACCATGCTGACACTGAGTCGCGTCTAAGTGCATTTTTGAGCACTGTCTACCAGCATGTTCTTGGGTGGTAGGAGCAGACTGGAGAAGGAAAAGGAAGCCTCCATGGATAGGGAGAAAAAGGCAAAACACATCTAATCCAAGCTCAGGATCAAATCAGGGACACTGGAGCTGTGTGGTGACAATGCTACCCTTTGTATCACTGTTAAGAAGGCACGATTACACACAAGTTGAATTTAGCATATAATTCTATAAGCAATTCAGACATCCATTGTTATGCTAAGACAGAAGGAAACCAGGAAGATTAATGGTCCAGTCAGCTGCTGCTGGGAATCTGAAGAATTCCCACATGCTTTGTATTACAAATTTGCATAATGCATGCTGACCAAGCGTTGAACCACCACAATGCAAAATCGTGAAGTTTGCCAAAAGACAGAGACATAGTTGCTCATTAGCATATTACATAAATGCTAGCTTTATGCACGGATACTCCTTTAATAACAGAGATGAATCTCTCCTCACCTTCATGTACACCCTTTGCAGGAATCTTCTTCCCTGTCTGAGGTCAGTGCCACCTACAGCTCTGCCATCTGCCATCTGTTCAAGGGCATAACATGGCAAGGAAGTTACTCTGTTTCTTTCACATCCACATCCAGATTCTCCATACAGTCTTCTGCCCTTGGTGCTTTCCACAAGCTGCAGCACCTCCCTTGTCCTGACCGTCTACTTCCTTTGTAATCCCATCATTAAATGTTGACAACAACTATCAGAAATACTGTGAACAGGATGTTGACATGAGACGAGAACTCTGCTTCACTGCTTCTCTGCTTTAATACTTGGTGCAACACACTCATCAACAAAATGGCTATGCTTCTTTTAACTCCAGGCATAATTTTTTTCATTACCGTTCATCCACCTCTGACTCATCACAGCTTTTTAATACAGCAATGGGGTGAAATGAAGGCTATACACAATATAAATGCGACATTGCTCTTCGTTCCCTTTCTCATTAATTGGGAGAAAGGTGACCCATATTAATCCCATTTGTTCTAATTGGATTCTCTCTCTGACTTTCTTGTGCTTTCTCTCTTTCTGTCCATATGTAACTGTTATATAACTATTACACACTTTATGGATATTAAAAGGAAAGTAGATAGCAATATGTTTATGGATTTCCTTGTAGAGGATTATCTTTTGGTGTTGTGTGGGTCTATTATAGACATTTGTAGCCATGTCCGAAATCACTCACTCGTTCACTACTCCCTACTCACTATCTAGGGAATTCTATACGGAGGACTATATAGTGAGCTCATTGGTAAAATGAAAAAACACGTTCGGACACTACTCAGCTGTGCCGTTATTTACATCATTACTGTCGCATAATTAAAACGTACCAGCTGGTGGGTTTTCAAAATAATAAATATGTGCATGTATTTTTGTGATAGATCTATATTATACTGAGAGCATTTCTCACACTGATAAATACAAAGTACTTTGTGTCTGCTGCATCTTTCAGTTCTTTTAAATCAAGGCTGAATACTTTCTTCTTTGCCGCTGCCTTTTATTAAATCAAATTTGAGGCTTTTGATTAATTCCTCGCTCTGCACTGTAACTTTTTTATTCTTGTATTTTCTGTCTTATTCTATTTGAGCTTATTTTCTATTCTCTTACTATTTTTAATTGTACTTGAATGTCCGTTTATAATGAGTTTCTTCCTCCATCCATTCACCTCCAACACACTTTTTTTTTCTTTCACCACAACTGGAATGCATGATGGTATATATTGCTTGGTTAGTGACCATCGGTTGTACACTACTGTTCAAGATGCATTGTGGGATACGAGTCCACTATATAGGGTGTAATAATTCTCACTATACACTCAGACAGCACTACAAAATGGAGAACTCACTATATAGTCTACTATATAGGGAGTAGTGAGTGATTTTGGACACAGCACGTGATTAAATTCTCATCTCATTCATCTCATTATCTGTAGCCGCTTTATCCTGTTCTACAGGGTCGCAGGCAAGCTGGAGCCTATCCCAGCTGACTACGGGCGAAAGGCGGGGTACACCCTGGACAAGTCGCCAGGTCATCACAGGGCTGACACACAGACACAGACAACCATTCACACCCACATTCACACCTACGGTCAATTTAGAGTCACCAGTTAACCTAACCTGCATGTCTTTGGACTGTGGGGGAAACCGGAGCACCCGGAGGAAACCCACGCGGACACGGGGAGAACATGCAAACTCCACACAGAAAGGCCCTCGCCGGCCACGGGGCTCGAACCCGGACCTTCTTGCTGTGAGGCAACAGCGCTAACCACTACACCACCGTGCCGCCCGTGATTAAATTCTGTTTAGTTAAATTAGTTTATAAAGTAGGTATCTCAATGTAGAGGTATTTTTTGGGGGGTATTCAACAAAGATTTGTGAAGTTACTTAAACATTTCTTGCCTCATGAAATGCATGTGACTAGATAAACTTACAACATCGGATGTGGCACAGAAACTGTGACCACACCCAGACTGTGGTCCACCAGTTGATAACCCCTGGATAAGCAAATTACATTACGGGCATTTAGCAGATGCTCTTATCCATAGCGACGTATAATGTACCCAGAGCAGCCTGGGGAGCAGGTGCCTTGCTCAAGAGTCCAGGGAATCAAACCAACAACCTTTTGGTCCCAAAACTGCTTCTCTAACCTTTAGGCCATGGCTTCCCCTACAAGCAACATATACACAACTTGCTGTATATTACCTGAATATCCCAAGTCTTTTGAGAAATAAAATAAACAGTGTTTCGATGGTGTGTCAGGTTTATAGTAATATTAAATCACTTTTGACAGGGGGATGCAATCCATCCAGTATGCACCCTGGTGGCTCAACATATGAAGGCTCAAGAACAATGCAGATACACACGTCAACAAGAGAACCGCAACCACACCACAATGACTGGTAAGTTACCTTTGGTATCTCTTTGAGACTGACTTTAGCTAACCCATCCGACAGCATGGTTAGGACAGTTGCATGAACACAATGTATATACTGTAGGATTTCCTTTCTTGGTCACGCTGAAATTTCAAGAAGCCGCCGAAATGAATTATTTTTATGCTGTCAGGTACTATCACTGCCACCTGACTGGGGACTACATAGGCCTTGAGTGATTTTATGAGTCTATCAAGACCAGGATCTAGGAGTTACATCAGTTGTTGGTCCAGTGTTTACTCCCACTCCATAGATGCCCTGGAATAAACCTTGTATAATTGTGCCTTTTATTACCACATCAGTCCAATTTCTTCAATTTCTTCCGTATACACTTTGCACGTTGGTATGGCAACAGCATTGGCCAGTTTATTCATTCTCTGTTTTGCCTTTTGTTGGAATGACCAGCTGTATGAAAGTCAAGGAAGTTCAGCAACCTCAAGAAAAATGTCTTTAAACCTTAACAGCAAAAAAAAAGGTAGATTCTGTTTGCTAATGCCAGATGTGGCTTTATTATTATACAGAAAGCCTGCTGCTATCAACTGGATCACTTAATTACCTTTGACATCTATGATGGTAGATGAGTAGTGTGTGGCACTGTGACACTGACTAAAATAAAGCAGTCCTTGAAAATGAAAGAATGAAAACAGTAAATCCTGTAGCATTACACAGTAAGTCATACAGAACCACCCAATGCACGCTGAGGTGAATGAAAATGACCTCTGTCCTGCAAGATTTGTATCTATCTGACCACCCACTCGCGCAACTTTTTGTCATAAGTTTGACAGATAAATGATGTTAAACAAGAGAAGGTGTAGCACATACAACAATCCATCATCTGTAACCACTTATCCTGTGCATGGTTGCGGGCAAGCTGGAGCCTATCCCAGCTGACTATGGGCGAGAGGCAGGGTACACCCTGGACAAGTCACCAGGTCATCACAGGGCTGACACAAAGACAAACAACCATTCACACTCAGTCAATTTAGAGTCACCAATTAGCCTAACCTGCATGTCTTTGGACTGTAGGGGAAACTGGAGCAAACCCATGCAGACACAGGGAGAACATGCAAACTCCACACAGAAAGGCCACCGTTTGCCACTGGGCTCGAACCCAGAACCTTCTTGCTGTGAGGCAACAGTGCTAACCACTACACCACCATGCCGTCCCACATACAACCCCGATTCCATTGTAAATAAAAACGGAATGCAATAATTTACAAATCTCAAAAACTGATATTGTATTCACAATAGAACATAGACAACATATCAAATGTCGAAAGTGAGACATTTTGAAATTTCGTGTCAAATATTGGCTCATTTGAAATTTCATGACAGCAACACATCTCAAAAAAGTTGGGACAGGGGCAATAAGAGGCTGGAAAAGTTAAAGGTACAAAAAAGGAACAGCTGGAGGACCAAATTGCAACTCGTTAGGTCAATTGGCAATAGGTCATTAACATGACTGGGTATAAAAAGAGGATCTTGGAGTGGCAGCGGCTCTCAAAAGTAAAGATGGGAAGAGGATCACCAATCCCCCTAATTATGCGCCAACAAATAGTGGAGCAATATCAGAAAGGAGTTCAACAGTGTAAAATTGCAAAGAGTTTGAACATATCATCATGTACAGTGCATAATATCATCAAAAGATTCAGAGAATCTGGAAGAATCTCTGTGCGTAAGGGTCAAGGCCAGAAAACCATACTGGGTGCCCGTGATCTTCGGGCCCTTAGACGGCACTGCATCACATACAGGCATGCTTCTGTATTGGAAATCACAAAATGGGCTCAAGAATATTTCCAGAGAACATTATCTGTGAACACAATTCACCTTGCCATCCACCGTTGCCAGCTAAAACTCTATAGTTCAAAGAAGAAGCCGTATCTAAACATGATCCAGAAGCACAGATGTCTTCTCTGGGCCAAGGCTCATTTAAAATGGACTGTGGCAAAGTGGAAAACTGTTCTGTGGTCAGACGAATCAAAATTAGAAGTTCTTTATGGAAATCGGGGACGCCGTGTCATTCGGACTAAAAAGGAGAAAGACGACCCAAGTTGTTATCAGCGCTCAGTTCAGAAGCCTGCATCTCTGATGGTATGGGGTTGCATTAGTGCGTGTGGCATGGGCAGTTTACACATCTGGAAAGACACCATCAATGCTGAAAGGTATATCCAGGTTCTACAGCAACATATGCTCCCATCCAGACGACATCTCTTTCAGGGAAGACCTTGCATTATCCAACATGACAATGCCAAACCACATACTGCATCAATTACAGCATCATGGCTGCGTAGAAGAAGGGTCCGGGTACTGAACTGGCCAGCCTGCAGTCCAGATCTTTCACCCATAGAAAACATTTGGCGCATCATAAAACGGAAGATACGACAAAAAAGACCTAAGACAGTTGAGCAACTAGAATCCTACATTAGACAAGAATGGGTTAACATTCCTATCCCTAAACTTGAGCAACTTGTCTCCTCAGTCCCCAGACGTTTACAGACTGTTGTAAAGAGAAAAGGGGATGTCTCACAGTGGTAAACATGGCCTTGTCCCAACTTTTTTGAGATGTGTTGTTGTCATGAAATTTAAAATCACCTAATTTTTCTCTTTAAATGATACATTTTCTCAGTTTAAACATTTGATATGTCATCTATGTTCTATTCTGAATAACATATGGAATTTTGAAACTTCCACATCATTGCATTCTGTTTTTATTTACAATTTGTACTTTGTCCCAACTTTTTTGGAATCAGGGTTGTACAACAATGCATTTAACAATTGTCTGTGCCTCTTGGTGCACCTCCACACAGGTCCCTTCCACCATAGAGAAATTTTTCTGTCTTCTGCAAGCAGTATCCACACTAACCAAGTTTCGCAAATTGTCTTTAGCACAACTTAGTCTCAAATCCACTCTTTGACATACCTCTCAGTGTTCTGGCAGTGCTGTAAATCATTCTGTGTGGTACTGAATCCTGACTGAAGTAACCTTCACACCTCCTCAACTGTTCCAGTGACTGCTCAAAGTCATTGATTACCCTTTACCACTAACAATGTGGCGATGCTAATTCCATACCAAGTGTCTAATCTCAGACTGTTTTGTGTGTTATCACTGCGAATGAGACCATTCTTGGCTGCCAAAACTGGTTTGGTTTTAGCACCAATATGTGGCTAATTTGGAACCAGGAATCATTGTTTTGCCATTATAACAACACCTTGTAGTACTCAAGGAATTTGATTGATTATCATTTAAATGGCTTGTTTTTAAAATTATTGTTAAATCTATTAAATGTAATGATAAATCAATGGTCTAAATAAGAAATAACCATTTTAGTGACAACTACAGTGAACTGACCAAGCAAAACTAATGCTAACAAACCTTAAGCAACAAAATGAATGGTTAAAATATATATTTTTTAAATGCACATGGGTTCTGAGAGAGGGCGGCACAGTAGTGTAGTGGTTAACACTGCCACCTCACAGCAAGAAGGTTCTGGGTTCGAGCCCCGTGGCCGGCGAGGGCCTTTCTGTGTGGAGTTTGCATGTTCTCCCTGTGTCTGCATGGGTTTGCTCCAGTTTCCCCCACAGTCCAAAGACATGCAGGTTAGGCTAATTGGTGGCTCTAAATTGACTGTAGGTGTGAATGTGAGTGTGAATGGTTGTTTGTCTCTATGTGTCAGCCCTGCGATGATCTGGTGACTTATCCAGGGTGTACCCTGCCTCTTGCACATAGTCAGCTGGGATAGGCTCCAGCTTGCCCACAACCCTGCACAGGATAAGCGGTTACAGATGATGGATGGATGGGTTTTGAGAGGGGATCACTTTCTTCAAGGTTTGATGAGAGCTGCTCAGACCACACATCCATTGTCTGCACTTCTCTGTCTGATCATATCCCCACGCTGCTGCCCTTATTCATTATAGCCTCTTGTTCTCTTGTTTGTGTCAGATGGGATATCTCGTATCAATGGCCTGAGGGGCGAAGCCCTCTGCCTTTCAAAGAAAAAAAATCAATATAAGGTCTCATTTTTGTCACCCACTTCATCTTATTTGCAATTAAAAATGTTTTAATCAAGATTATTTTGGATTTTTTTTTAAACCAAATGAAACAGCACCACCAGCAGTTGTAAGAAGGCACACAGAATGACATGAAGAGAGACTGTGGGCTAGGTGTAATGAGCCCAGTGCTACAGATTCAGCAAGCCTAATAATGACAGTCATGTCACGTGATTACACAGAGTGACACACCCTGCACTTTTAGCTTCATTTGGGCTAATATCTCTTAGCCAGTGTTTCAGTGGTATTTCCATTATACGTCATCAATAGGAGTAGCTGAGCTATGTACAATGTGCTTGTTTATGGATGCACCATCTTCACTTTTTCTACAACTCCAAATCAGAAAAAGTTGGAACAGTATGGAAAATGTAAATAAAAAAGAAAGCAGTTATTTCTAAATTTTCTTTGACTGCAATTTGATTGCAGACAGAATGAACCCAAAATATTTAATGTTTTGTCTGGTCAACTTCATTTCATTTGTTAATATACATCCAGTCCTGCATTTCAGGCCTGCAACACATTTCAAAAAAAAAAAGCTGGGATGGGGGCAATTTCAGTCTAGTAATAAGGTAAAAAAATTAAATAATGATGTGATTTGAAACAGGTCCATCTTTGAGGAACAAAGATGGGTCAAGGATCTCCAGTTTGTCAACACACGCATGAGAAAAATTATTGAACTGTTTAAAAACAATATTCCTCAACGAAATATAGGAAGGGATTTGGATATTTCACCCTCTACAGTGCATAATATCTTGAAATGATTCAAGGAATCTGGAGGAATTCTGGTGCATAAAGGACAAGGGCACAAGCCTAAGCTGATCACCCATAATCTCTGATCCTTCAGACGGCACTGCATCAAGAACCATCATTCATCTATAGCTGAAAAAACAACGTCAAGTCAAGTTTATTTTTATAGCACTTTTAACAATAGACATTGTCGCAAAGCAGCTTTAGAGAAAATTAAAGGCTTTGAACATGAGCTAATTTTATCCCTAATTTATCCCCAATGAGTAAGCCTGTGGTGAAGGTGGCAAGGAAAAACTCCCTCAGATGACACGAGGAAGAAACCTTGAGAGGAACCAGACTCAAAAGGGAACCCATTCTCATTTGGGTGATAACAGATAGTGTGATTATAAATAACTTGCTTCTATAACTGTGTCTATATAGTCACAAAGTATAACTGTGAAACCAGGAAATTAATTATAGTTTTAACATGAAGTCTGTTTTGCTGAAGTTATAAACTCTTCATTGATGGAAACTTGAGTGCAAAACTGTTCATGACAACTGCAGTCCTAAAGTTAGCAAGTCAACTGTAGTCCTCAACCATAAATGTATTACTGTAAGTGTATAGAGCATCTTCCAAGTGCGACTTTCGACTGTCCATATAGAGCCGTCCTCCACAGAAGCAATGTGATGAGACTCTAGCCAGACATAGGGCATCAGGATGGATCAGGCAGGTGCGAGGAGCAGAAGACATCAGCATCTTACTGGTATCTCGGGATCGACATGTAACTCAGAGAGGGACAGACAGAGGGATGGGGGTGGGGTGGGCTCAGGATTACTTTGGCAAACCTTTGTCAAGCACTACAAAACAGAGTTACATCCACAAATGCCAGTTAAAACTTTACTGTGCAATAAGGAAGCCCTATATTAACTACGTCCAGAAGCGCTGTCAACTTCTCTGGGCTTGGAGACATCTGGGATGGACCATCACACAGTGGAAATGTGTATTGTGGTCAAATGAATCAGTACTCAATGTCTTTTTTGTAAGAAATGGACACCATGTGCTCCGGACCAAAGATGAAAAGGACCGTCCAGACTGTTAAAACTTTACTGTGCAATAAGGAAGCCCTATATTAACTACGTCCTGTCAACTTCTCTGGCACGGTGGTGTAGTGGTTAGCACAGTCGCCTCACAGCAAGAAGGTTCTGGGTTCGAACCCAGCGGCTGGCGAGGGCCTTTCTGTGTGGAGTTTGCATGTTCTCCCCGTGTCTGTGTGGGTTTCCTCCGGGTGCTCCGGTTTCCCCCACAATTCAAAGACATGCAGTTAGGTTGACGTGGGGAAGCCTTAGGCTGAGGTGCCCTTGAGCAAGGTACCTGACCCCTGACTGCTCCCTGGGCACTCTGGTGTGGCTGCCCACTGCTCTGAGTGTGTGCGTGTGTTCACTGCTTCAGATGGGTTAAATGCAGAGGATGAATTTCAATGTGCTTGAAGTGTGCATGTGACGAATAAAGGTTTCTTTTTACCAGCAACAAGTCCAAAAGCCAGGGTCTGTCATGGTATGGGGTTGTGCCAGTGCCCTTGGCAAAGGTAACTTACACTTCTGTGATGGCAGCATTAATGCAGAAAAGTACATTGAGATTTTGGAGGAACATATTCTGCCTTCAAGACAACATCTTTTCCAGAGATATTTCAACAAGGAAATGTAAAACCACATTCTGCTCACATTACAAAGGCATGGCTGTGGACGAAGAGGGTGCCTGTCCTCTCTGTCCCCAACAGAGAATGTGTGGAGAATTTTGAAATGAAAAATATGACAATGATGGCCTTGTACCTTTGCATACCTTAAGACCTGTTTGCATGAAGAATGGGACAAAAGAACATCTGAAACACTTCATCATTTGGTGTCTTCAATCCCTAAACATCTTTTAAGTGTTGTGAGAAGGAATGGCAACATTATAAAGTGGTAAATGCTTTACTGTCCCAATGTTCTTTGAAATGTGTTATCAGAATCAAAATTGAAATGTGTTTATTTTGAAAAAACAATAAAATTCATGAGGTAAAATACCAAATAGTGTGCTGTTGTGTTGTTTTGAATGCAGTATAGGTCAAAGATTATTTCCATATCATTTTCAGTTTTAATTTCAACCCAATACTGGCCCAACTTTTTCTGTTCAAGGTTGTAGTTTTAATACAATGCAAAATACTACTTTGATGGAGACTTTGCAAGCTTCTGTTGCCAAGTTATGTGTAAAATCAGACATGTAATGATGGCAGGATTCCCTGGTGTGGTGTGAGCATATGCAGGGTATGCACATCACAAGCAATTACTCCAAGCTTACATGGGAGCAGCTTCCCCTAAAATTTCATTAAAATGCGGCAATAAAATGTTACCAAAGTGTCTACTAGTCATCAATCTTGGTGTAATAAGTGGTACTTTAGCAAATCAAATGATCAAATATCTTACAGCAATATTGCACTGTTCACTCATTTAACTCAAAACACTTTCCAGAATAGCACAGCCTTTAAATCTAATAGACACAGAGGGAAGCTGGTGCATCAAGTAGTGTCTGTTAGATGTTCTTGTATTCATTGATTTAATGTTATGAAATATTAATGATCATTGGACAACAGGCTTTTAACATGTCATTTATTCCTGCCTGGATTCATGGCTTCACTGGGAGTGAATGGAGTATGAGTGAGTGAGTTTTGCACAGGAAAAAAAAAAATTACATCTTGACATTTATTGGAAAGTGCGTTCATTGCTTGCCCTGCTTGGATACACGGCTTCCTCTAATGATGATTGGTTGACGTACGGAACCTCGTAACCAACTACCAATCACAGAAACACTAATGAACATGACTGATATCTCAAACTTAAAAATATCCACACCAGTTAGAATCACTTGGAGCCTGCAGTAGTGGTGTAATTTTAAATAATGTAATGTTATATTTGATTATTTGAATTCATTTATGAAATTTGTTGTTTAGGAATTTGCTAGTTAGCTGTCAATTCCTTCTTCAGCTAGCAACTTAGCTATGTTTTGGCAAGATATGGCAGACAATGCTAATGCTGTCCTGATTAAAAAAAAAGTCTTTTGATGCTCATATTTATGAGAAGAAACTGAAAATTAAACAAAGACATCAGTGGGCAAGTTTTTGTTTAATAAGTCACGGAGCAAAAATGGTCCTCTTAGCCGTGACTTTTGAATCAAAAACTTGCCCACTGATCTGCCTTTTTGATTAATTTTCAGTAAAAATACAGTAAAATTGGTTAACAATGTTTATTTACTAGTCTTAGATTATATAGAGCCTCCACTGTACCTGGCCCTGTGAATGAGCTGTTACTAGTATAGGTAATCATATGGGGCTGAGTAAAAGTAAGGATTTTACGGAAATCACGAGTGAAATTTATCCTTAATTTTACTAGGAACCATATGATTACTTGTTTATAATATATAGGACCAAATTCCTACTTCAGAAGTTATTCAAGTTCACAAGATTTGTCATTCACATTTTCAGAACCAATGAGAGCGCAAGACTATCTTGAATGTTTGAATCAGTTTCTAAAGCGTCTTTCATCATGACACAGTGACACGACACAAGGATTTTGGACAGGATTTTCACATCTTTCAGGATTGATCCCGGATATTTATCTTGTCTTAGATGCCAATCCAATGCTGCCTGCATTACTTTAATTGAGTAATTTGGCCCTATGTACAACCCCGATTCCAAAAAAGTTGGGACAAAGTACAAATTGTAAATAAAAACGGAATGCAATAATTTACAAATCTCAAAAACTGATATTGTATTCACAATAGAACATAGACAACATATCAAATGTCGAAAGTGAGACATTTTGAAATTTCATGCCAAATATTGGCTCATTTGAAATTTCATGACAGCAACACATCTCAAAAAAGTTGGGACAGGGGCAATAAGAGGCTGGAAAAGTTAAAGGTACAAAAAAGGAACAGCTGGAGGACCAAATTGCAACTCATTAGGTCAATTGGCAATAGGTCATTAACATGACTGGGTATAAAAAGAGCATCTTGGAGTGGCAGCGGCTCTCAGAAGTAAAGATGGGAAGAGGATCACCAATCCCCCTAATTCTGCACCGACAAATAGTGGAGCAATATCAGAAATGAGTTCGACAGTGCAAAATTGCAAAGAGTTTGAACATATCATCTACAGTGCATAATATCATCAAAAGATTCAGAGAATCTTTGCCGGAAAACCATACTGGGTGCCCGTGATCTTCGGGCCCTTAGACGGCACTGCATCACATACAGGCATGCTTCTGTATTGGAAATCACAAAATGGGCTCAGGAATATTTCCAGAGAACATTATCTGTGAACACAATTCACCGTGCCATCCGCCGTTGCCAGCTAAAACTCCATAGTTCAAAGAAGAAGCCGTATCTAAATATGATCCAGAAGCGCAGACGTCTTCTCTGGGCTAAGGCTCATTTAAAATAGACTGTGGCAAAGTGGAAAACTGTTCTGTGGTCAGACGAATCAAAATTTGAAGTTCTTTATGGAAATCAGGGACGCCGTGTCATACGGACTAAAGAGGAGAAGGATGACCCGAGTTATCAGTGCTCAGTTCAGAAGCCTGCATCTCTGATGGTATGGGGTTGCATTAGTGCGTGTAGCATGGGCAGTTTACACATCTGGAAAGACACCATCAATGCTGAAAGGTATATCCAGGTTCTAGAGCAACATATGCTCCCATCCAGACGACGTCTCTTTCTGGGAAGACCTTGCATTTTCCAACATGACAATGCCAAACCACATACTGCATTAATTACAGCATCATGGCTGCGTAGAAGAAGGGTCCGGGTACTGAACTGGCCAGCCTGCAGTCCAGATCTTTCACCCATAGAAAACATTTGGCGCATCATAAAACGGAAGATACGGCAAAAAAGACCTAAGACAGTTGAGCAACTAGAATCCTACATTAGACAAGAATGGGTTAACATTCCTATCCCTAAACTTGAGCAACTTGTCTCCTCAGTTATGTTTTTTTTTCTTTTTTATCAGACATCTAGTTTTTGATTTGTTTACCTGACATGTTTCGACATAAGTAACTGTTGTCTTCTTTAGAGTGTCACCAGATGTTGTTGGTGACGCATCTTATCAGCTGATGTTTCCGAAGGCTTGACCTTCCTATCTGGTTTGACAGGTCGGTCATGCCTTCTACTATCTGTTCGTCCCCTGCAAAATGGCACTCCAGGTATGGGAGAGCATGTATGCTCCCTCATCCTGGTTGATGGTCCTCGGGCTCCGCTTTCGGATCTCCATGGCCTCCCTGATCCAGCGCTGATGTTTATTATCTTCTGTGCGGATGACTCTGGCATTCCCCCAGTCCATAATCTGATTTTCTCTTTTACAATGATCTGTTATGGCTGACTTGTAATTTTCAACCGGGATGAGGGAGCATACATGCTCTCCCATACCTGGAGTGCCATTTTGCAGGGGACGAACAGACAGTAGAAGGCGTGACCGACCTGTCAAACCAGACAGGAAGGTCACGCCTTCGGAAACACCAGCTGATAAGATGCGTCACCAACAACATCCGGTGACAATCTGAGGAAGATGACAGTTACATACGTCGAAACATGTCAGGTAAACAAACCAAAAACTAGATGTCTGATAAAAAAGAAAAAAAACCCCATAATGAACGTAATTGAGAAATTAAGAATAAGTTACAGAGATAAAAGCATCAAGGAGTTTCGCTGCCTAGAAAGACTGACGTGAAAACGGGCATGCTACAGGAACCACCTGAGGTTCAATCTGCGCTGCCGGGATGAAGAAGTCATACCGGCCAGCCTGAATATCAAGAACCCGATTCCAACCAGAAATGTGGAGAAGATGATCAGGAAAGTGCGGATGACTCTGGTAAAAGAACGAATACGGTGCATAACCGACAAACTCAGAAATATCAACAGTGAACTACACAGGGAGACGGAAACTTTCAAACGCCGGTTTCCCCAGAACAAGGACATCGAAATAGCAATACACAGACATTTGGCAGACATACACGAGCAGGAATTCACCAAGACAAAAACCCGACAAATCCGAAAACTGGACAAACTCATCGCACAGAAAAAGACGGCGGAACCGGAGCACGCACACATCAACGACAAATGGATCCACAACATATCAAGGTACAAACTCTCACAAGCAGAACGCAGTATACTAGGAAAAGGACTCAACTACGCTGTCACACCAAACAATATACCTCACGATGAATTCATTCTGGCAACTGAATTAGCATGTGAAAAAATACAGGATCAGGGACAAAAAGCAGCACTAAGAAATGCAATAGCTGGCATATTGAAAACGGCCAAACCACCACCTAGCAACATCACCAAACAGGAAGCCAAAGCCATGAGAACATTAGCAAAAAATAAAGACATCACAATCCTCCCAGCAGACAAAGGTAGAACAACAGTTATCATGGACACCGATGAATATGAAAAAAAGATGATGGAATTACTCAGTGACAACGCCTTTGAGAAATTAAGAAAAGACCCAACCGAAGACAAGAAAAAGAAACTCAAGGTACTACTCAAACCGCTACTCAATGAAAATA
This sequence comes from Neoarius graeffei, assembly GCF_027579695.1. NCBI lineage: Eukaryota > Metazoa > Chordata > Actinopteri > Siluriformes > Ariidae > Neoarius > Neoarius graeffei. Next base: position 89,042,166 of record NC_083572.1, read on the forward strand.
AAATAGATAAACAGGCATATAATCACCTAGTACCCACAGCCAACGTCATCCCCAGGATTTATGGCACACCAAAAATACACAAACCAGGAACACCATTACGCCCCATAGTAGACAGCATTGGCTCAGTGACATACAACCTATCAAAAGCACTCGCCGAAATAATCAAACCATTACTAGGACTCACAGACCAACACTGCAAAAACTCAAAACAACTGGCAGAAGAACTAAAAAACATCAAAATGCAACAAGATGAAGTTTTCATATCACATGATGTCATATCTCTTTTCACCAGAACACCCATGGAAGCCACCATACAGGTAGTACAAGACAGATTAAAAACAGACAGGATGCTCAAGAAACGCACAAACCTCACTGTACAAGATATCACTCAACTCCTTCAATTCATCGCCACATCCACATACTTTCAATTTAGGAATACAATATACAGACAAAAGGAAGGTTTTGCCATGGGAGACCCACTATCGGCCATAATGTGCGGCTTTTTCATGGAAGACCTGGAGCAGAAAGCACTCACTACAATACCGGCAGAATATAGACCAACACTCTGGAAACGTTATGTGGATGATATATTGGAAAAAGTGAAGACGGGACACACTCAACAACTCACCGACCATCTCAACACCATAGACAATACTGGCAACATAAAATTCACACATGAAGAAGAAACGGAGCAGTCAATAGCATTTTTGGACCTTAAAATACAACACACAGAAGATGGGGACATCAAAATAAAAGCACACAGAAAACCCACACACACCGACCAATGTTTAAACTGGACTTGCGAACACCCCATAATGCACAAAATATCAGTAGTTAGAACATTACATGAACATGCAGCAATAATTACAGACCCACAGGACAAACAACAGGAGGAACAACATATACAACACGCTCTGAAGGCATGTCAATATCCACAGTGGGCAATATCCAAAGGGGCAGAACAGGTCAAAAACAACAAAACACAGAAGAAAGAGAAAAAACAAAGCAACAAACAAGAACACAGGGGAGTAGTAACATTACCATATATCAGAGGAATAACGGAACGCATTCAAAGAGCTATGAGGAATCACAACATTAACACACCTGTCAAACCATACACTACACTCCGTCAGATCCTGGTTCATCCTAAAGACAGAATACATCCGGATAAAAAATGCAACACCATATATGAGATTCCATGTCAATCATGCAATAAAACTTACATAGGGGAGACAGGAAGGAGCTTCACCACAAGGAAAAATGAACATAAGAAAGAGTGCGAAAAGGAGATAGCTACAAGACAAACCCGAACAATAAAAGAAAAGGCACAACAGGAAAATTACAAGTCAGCCATAACAGATCATTGTAAAAGAGAAAATCACATTATGGACTGGGGGAATGCCAGAGTCATCCGCACAGAAGATAATAAACATCAGCGCTGGATCAGGGAGGCCATGGAGATCCGAAAGCGGAGCCCGAGGACCATCAACCGGGATGAGGGAGCATACATGCTCTCCCATACCTGGAGTGCCATTTTGCAGGGGACGAACAGACAGTAGAAGGCGTGACCGACCTGTCAAACCAGACAGGAAGGTCACGCCTTCGGAAACATCAGCTGATAAGCTGCATCACCAACAACATTCGTTGACACTCTGAGGAAGACGACAGTTATGTACGTCAAAACATGTCAGGTAAACAAACCAAAAACTAGATGTCTGATAATAAAGAAAAAAAAACCATATCTAATATAAGACATAATAAACATAATCGAGAAATTGTCTCCTCAGTCCCCAGACGTTTACAGACTGTTGTAAAGAGAAAAGGGGATGTCTCACAGTGGGAAACATGGCCTTGTCCCAACTTTGAGATGTGTTGTTGTCATGAAATTTAAAATCACCTAATTTTTCTCTTTAAATGATACATTTTCTCAGTTTAAACATTTGATATGTCATTTATGTTCTATTCTGAATAAAATATGGAATTTTGAAACTTCCACATCATTGTATTCCGTTTTTATTTACAATTTGTACTTTGTCCCAACTTTTTTGGAATCGGGGTTGTATTATAATAAAAGTAACAACATGATAGAATGAGTGCATTAATATAAAGCTGTTGTTCATATTAAATGTGTAATACGTAATAGGCAGCGAGTCTGAGACCACACTGAAAATCTGGGATTTTTTTAATTGAAATTTGAAAATAAACAAAGTTTTAGAATTTTAAAAACTCTAAAACAAAAAAGGAGATGTGCAACATCTTTATTTCTAGGTCATTATTTGAATTTCAACAAATTTGTAATATTAGCCGTATCAACTCAAAAGGTCAGATTTTCTGTGAGTGAGTCTTATCCTATCTCTTGTAGCATGTGGTCAAACAACCCTCCAATGAATTTGATCGAAAATGGATCATCAGGTTTTACACAAACTTGTGGAGTCCATGCCAGTTTGAATGCACACTGTCATTAAAGCAAAAGGGGGACTTACAGTTTTGCTATAATGGCTGAGGATTACAATCGCCATGATAACTTTAGGACTGCAGTTGTCATAAACAGTTTTGCACTCAAGTCTCCATCAGTGAACAGCTAATAACTTCAACAAAATAGACTTCATGTCAAAACTATGATGAATTTCCTGGTTACACAGTTATACTTTGTGACTATATAGGACACAGTTATAGAAGCAAGTTATTTATAATCACATTGTCTGTTATCACCCAGATGAGGATGGGTTCCCTTTTGAGTCTGGTTCCTCTCAAGGTTTCTACCTCATGTTGTCTGAGGGAGTTTTTCCTTGCCACCGTCACTACAGGCTTGCTCATCAGGGATAAATTTATTAGGGACAAAATTAGCTCATATGTACAACCCCGATTCCAAAAAAGTTGGGGCAAAGTACAAATTGTAAATAAAAATGGAATGCAATGATGTGGAAGTTTCAAGATTCTATATTTTATTCAGAATAGAACATAGATGACATATCAAATGTTTAAACTGAGAAAATGTATCATTTAAAGAGAAAAATTAGGTGATTATAAATTTCATGACAACAACACATCTCAAAAAAGTTGGGACAAGGCCATGTTTACCACTGTGAGACATCCCCTTTTCTCTTTACAACAGTCTGTAAACGTCTGGGGACTGAGGAGACAAGTTGCTCAAGTTTAGGGATAGGAATGTTAACCCATTCTTGTCCAATGTAGGATTCTAGTTGCTCAACTGTCTTAGGTCTTTTTTGTCGTATCTTCCGTTTTATGATGTGCCAAATGTTTTCTATGGGTGAAAGATCTGGACTGCAGGCTGGCCAGTTCAGTACCTGGACCCTTCTTCTACGCAACCATGATGCTGTAATTGATGCAGTATGTGGTTTGGCATTGTCATGTTGGAAAATGCAAGGTCTTCCCTGAAAGAGACGTCGTCTGGATGGGAGCATATGTTGCTCTAGAACCTGGATATACCTTTCAGCATTGATGGTGTCTTTCCAGATGTGTAAGCTGCCCATGCCACACGCACTAATGCAACCCCATACCGTCAGAGATGCGGGCTTCTGAACTGAGCGCTGATAACAACTTGGGTCGTCCTTCTCCTCTTTAGTCCGAATGACACGGCGTCCCTGATTTCCATAAAGAACTTCAAATTTTGATTCGTCTGACCACAGAACAGTTTTCCACTTTGCCACAGTCCATTTTAAATGAGCCTTGGCCCAGAGAAGACGTCTGTGCTTCTGGATCATGTTTAGATACGGCTTCTTCTTTGAACTATAGAGTTTTAGCTGGCAACGGCGGATGGCACGGTGAATTGTGTTCACAGATAATGTTCTCTGGAAATATTCCTGAGCCCATTTTGTGATTTCCAATACAGAAGCATGCCTGTATGTGATGCAGTGCCGTCTAAGGGCCCGAAGATCACGGGCACCCAGTATGGTTTTCCGGCCTTGACCCTTACGCACAGAGATTCTTCCAGATTCTCTGAATCTTTTGATGATATTATGCACTGTTGATGATGATATGTTCAAACTCTTTGCAATTTTACACTGTGAAACTCCTTTCTGATATTGCTCCACTATTTGTCGGCGCAGAATTAGGGGGATTGGTGATCCTCTTCCCATCTTTACTTCTGAGAGCCGCTGCCACTCCAAGATGCTCTTTTTATACCCAGTCATGTTAATGACCTATTGCCAATTGACCTAATGAGTTACAATTTGGTCCTCCAGCTGTTCCTTTTTTGTACCTTTAACTTTTCCAGCCTCTTATTGCCCCTGTCCCAACTTTTTTGAGATGTGTTGCTGTCATGAAATTTCAAATGAGCCAATATTTGGCATGAAATTTCAAAATGTCTCACTTTTGACATTTTATATGTTGTCTATGTTCTATTGTGAATACAATATCAGTTTTTGAGATTTGTAAATTATTGCATTCTGTTTTTATTTACAATTTGTACTTTGTCCCAACTTTTTTGGAATCGGGGTTGTATACAGTTTTTAGTTTTCTGTAAAGCTGATTTGTGATAATGTCTGGTGTTAAAAGTGTCATACAAATAAACTTGACTTGACTTACCAAATACTAAGAAATTCTGAAACTAATGTAAATATTTCTATCTTTCTATCTATCTATCTATCTATCTATCTATCTATCTATCTATCTAGATAGATAGATAGATAGATAGATAGATAGATAGATAGATAGATAGATAGATAGGACATTACATGGTCATACAAAGATATAAAGTTTATCTTTGAGTGGTCAATGTATATTTCACAAGTGAGCGAAGAGAATGAGTGAAAATATTTTTCAGCATGAGAAGATAAACTTCATATCTTTGCACAACCGTGTATTGTTCTTTACATTATATGGACACATCCACAAAAAAAAAATACACAAGTGCATTAAAAGAATTTTAATTTTGAACTGGTTTGCCATTTTGACAATGCCCAGGTAGTCAGTGGGAAAACACTGGGAGTGATGTTATCGGAGTGAAATATCAAAAATTATTCTACATACAGAACACTTTTTTGATGGAATAAAAACGTGTTCTATTCCCTTCTAGTGGGTTTCATTCATTAGGTTTGATAGCATGCAATATTGTTAGCATATCGCTTATCCTATGTGTATTACGTCACTCTATCCAGTGGAGAATGAGCACTGAATATGGTTTACGATATTGCATGGTTGTCAAGACAACGTGACGTCACACATCAGAGACGTAAAACTTTCGCGTTAGCCAGCAACTGTGACAATTTTTAAACAAACATGGCCACCAGGTTTGCTTTGTTAAATTTGGAAGATTTTGAGAGAATTTTGAAACAGAAAGACATGTTGAACACCCAAAAGGAATGATTATGCATAATAAGAATAGTAAAAATAATAATAATGGGGGCAGCACGGTGGTGTAGTGGTTAGCACTGTCGCCTCACAGCAAGAAGGTCCTGGGTTCAAGCCCAGCAGCCGGTGAGGGCCTTTCTGTGTGGAGTTTGCATGTTCTCCCCGTGTCTGTGTGGGTTTCCTCTGGGTGCTCCGGTTTCCTCCACAGTCCAAAGGCATGCAGGTTAGGCTAATTGGTGGCTCTAAATTGACCGTAGGTGTGAATGTGAGTGTGAATGGTTGTCTGTGTCTATGTGTCATCCCTGCAATGACCTGGCAACTTGTCCAGGGTGTACCCCGCCTCTTGCCCATAGTCAGCTGGGATAGGCTCCAGCTTGCCTGCGACCTTGTAGGACAGGATAAGTGGCTACAGATAATGGATGTATGGATGGAATAATATAAGCTAGATTTTTTTCATGGTATATCAGATATATTCCATTCAGCTACTCATCTTCAACTTGTTCAGTATCATGCTAGCTGAATGGAATATATTGGATATACCACTCAACGCCAGCCAATGTTGTTTAAATATATCACTCAGATCTGGGATTTATTTCATATTAAAAATGCAAGTTTTTCTACACGAGAAGATAAACTTCAGATCTTCAAGCCAACATGTGATTTTCTTTTTATTATACAGACACATTCACAAACAAAAAGTACCCAAATTTATCAAAGCAATCTTTGATTTCCTCACAAGTGACGAATATGTTACAGTTGCCATCTGGATGTAGTTCATATGAAAAATATTAGTGGCTTATTTCCCAGTAAAACACTCATGTCCATATAATATATAATGGATCTTCTGGGCAGTTTTAGGTTCTAGAAGGAGTCTGGGAGGGGTCATAAACCTTCTTAAATGTGATTCTCTATCCAGGTGGCTACCCCATGTCCTGCTTCTAGTTTCAACCAAAACCCCTTTCACACATTAACGCTAACAGCAGTTAAAATGAAGTTTACACACAAAAGTCAGGTTAGAAAGCTCAGGTTGAATGATTTGGGGAGTTTCCAGGAGCAGAAGTCAAACCATTGCATTAAAAGATGTGCAACACACTTTGAAGCACGTGAATGCATTTTGTATTCTTGAGGTAATTTATATTTTTTGTCTGTTTAACCAATTTTTAAAAAAAAAGGCACCACGGATTTGTATTTGATGCTGAATGATAAAATCTCACAAAGACATAAACCACAAAGGTTGATTTAATCTTGTAAGGTTCACCAGTAGACCCAAGCAGTTTAAACAACACAGGGAAGCAACAACAGGAAATAAAAGCCAATGGAAAAAAGTAACAGAATATATATTTTTGAGCAAGTCAGAATGAAGTCAGTATTTAAAATGTAGCACAGATTAGTACATTTAAACAGAAATGATACTGTTTTGTTCTTTAGATAATCATCTTTGTTTGAAATAATAATACATTCTAAAGTATCTAGTGTAGTTAGCGCAGTTTAATGATTCAAGTCTAAGCAGTAGGATCCCAACTTGGAGATTATTATTATTATTATTATTATTATTATTATTATTATTATTATTCATCCAGTTATCCATCAGTCATAGGGTAAGCCAGAACCAATCTCAACTGACTTCAGGTGAGAGGCGGGGTACAGCCTGGGTAGGAAGCCAATCTATCCCAGGGCGAACACAGAAACAAACAACCACACACACTCACATCTACAGGCAATACAGAGTAACCAGTTGACCTAGTCTGCATGTCTTTGGACTGTGAGAGGAAACCAGAGAATACCCACACAGGCACAGGGAGAACATGCAAACTCCACACAGAAAGCCCCAGTCAGCCATGAGTTTCAAACCCAGAATCTTTTTGCTGTGAGGAAACAGTGCCGCCCCGTTTTTTTGTTATTTTAAATTTGCTTTAATTCATATAAGTCTTGTATCATAATGGTTATATTTACCTTAATATTACTTTTCAAGCAAGTGGTGTAGATTTATGTTTTATTATTTATGGAGTTGCTTTTTCGAAGATGTGTATGAACCCACCACACATGTTCAGTGTCTCCTCAGCTGGGCCACTCTGTTAAGGCCTAACTACCTTAGATCTGTTTCTGGTGCCTCGTAGGGCTGATCCATCATTTTCCAAAAAGTTTTTATTCTTTAAAGGAATACTCCGGAGTGAAATGCTTTCTAGGTCTATTTTCGCATTATTGGGAGTGCATACGTTGAGTTGCTACCACAATCTCGTCAATCGGATGTGTTTTGAGAAAATTAGTTTTTTGCAATTTCAACCGGAAAGCGCTAACACGGCAGTGCGCGGGGCATGTCTTTTTGCCGATACAAAACACTAGTTTTAAAACCATTGCAAAGCTCAAAACAACATGACAGTTCTGTGGAAGTGAGTAGAGGGTTCCTACAAACAAAACGAAGTGTCCCTGGCTCTGCAAGTGCACGGATAGAGTGTGTAGAAGAGTAAATACAAAGCCAGTGACCTTACCTGAATTTGGTCTTCTCCAGATGCCATCTTCATGGGACAGTCCGTAAAAGTCGAGTGCTGAGTGCAGAGTCCATCCCACTGGAAATGCACAACATACCACAATTGTGCATTTCCAGCGGGATGGGCTCTGCACTCGGCACTCGACTTTTACGGACTTTCCCCTGAAGATGACGTCAGGAGAACAACAACTTCAGGTAAGGTAGTGGCTTTGTATTTACTCTTCTACACACTCTGTCCGTGCACTTGCAGAGCCAGGGACACTTCGTTTTGTTTGTAGGAACCCTCTACTCACTTCCACAGAACTGTCATGTTGTTTTGAGCTTTGCAATGGTTTTAAAACTAGCGTTTTGTATCGGCAAAAAGACATGCCCCGCGCACTGCCGTGTTAGTATGGAATCAATTTTGTGCCAAAATGTTGATACAATACTTTTGAAATATCAAACAAAAATGACAAATCAAAATACAAAAAAAGAAAAAAAAAGTAAATTTTTTTAGACTGGCAAACAAATTATTCGTGTAATCGTGCAAAATATCAGTCTATTACTCTTCAGAAACCTTTTATTTTTGTTCCGCGTCTTTCTCAGTTTTGTTTGACGTAATTTATTTTGGTTGCGATTCCAGCTTTCTAGTTTGCGCTCCCTGACTTTTTGCTTGCAGGTTTGGCACAAACTTCATGTGTGGGTGGGCTGTCCAGGAATGCATTCCCGTTGGCTAACTTGTGTTTGACTGACAGCTACGCTCAGCCATTTCCTACTCGGTTTCTGGCGGACTGTTTGATGAGTGACCGATCCATTGACGGTAAACAAGGATCGAGTGGACTTCAGTGGCGACTATGATATTGAATTTACACTTTGTTGAATTAATTCAATATCATAGTCGCCGGGGCGGCACGGTGGTGTAGTGGTTAGCGCTGTCGCCTCACAGCAAGAAGGTCCTGGGTTCGAGCCCCGGGGCCGACGAGGGCCTTTCTGTGCGGAGTTTGCATGTTCTCCCCGTATCCGCGTGGGTTTCCTCCGGGTGCTCCGGTTTCCCCCACAGTCCAAAGACATGCAGGTTAGGTTAACTGGTGACTCTAAATTGACCGTAGGTGTGAATGTGAGTGTGAATGGTTGTCTGTGTCTATGTGTCAGCCCTGTGATGACCTGGTGACTTGTCCAGGGTGTACCCCACCTTTCGCCCATAGTCAGCTGGGATAGGCTCCAGCTTGCCTGCGACCCTGTAGAAGGATAAAGCGGCTAGAGATAATGAGATGAGATGAGATCATAGTCGCCACTGAAGTCCACTCGATCCTTGTTTACCGTCAATGGATCGGTCACTCGTCAAACAGTCCGCCAGAATCCGAGTAGGAAATGGCTGAGCGTAGCTGTCAGTCAAACACAAGTTAGCCAACGGGAATGCATTCCTGGACAGCCTGCCCACACGTGAAGTTTGTGCCAAAACTGCAAGCAAAAAGTCAGGGAGCGCAAACGAGAAAGCTGGAATCGCAACCAAAATAAATTACGTCAAACAAAGCTGAGAAAGACGCGGAATAAAAATAAAAGGTTTCTGAAGAGTAATAGACTGATATTTTGCATGATTACACGAATAATTTGTTTGCCAGTCTAAAAAAATTGACTTTTTTTTCTTTTTTTGTATTTTGATTTGTCGTTTTTGTTTGATATTTCAAAAGTATTGTATGAACATTTTGGCACAAAATTGATTCCATATGTTAGTGCTTTCCGGTTGAAATCGCAAAAAACAAATTTTCTCAAAACACATCCGATTGACGTGATTGTGGTAGCAACGCAACGTATGCACTCCCAATAATGTGAAAATAGACCTAGAAAGCATTTCACTCCGGAGTATTCCTTTAAAGAATAAAAACTTTGTGATACATCTTTCCTTTACTTAAAATATGTCGAACCATGAAGTTAATTCCACTGTGGCTCTTTAAACCTCTTCAAGCCAATTAATTAAAATAGGCTAATACTGCTCAACAGGCGACTGCTCTATGACCACAAGGGAAGCTCAGATTCCTGTAAAATGTCACAAAAAAAGTTTGTCTGTTAAATATGTATTTACACTACTTAACTCTCTTATTCCAAATCAATATTTTGTGCTAGAAAGTGCTCATTTTTACGGCTAGTTCATTCAGCAGTTATTTTTCGCTGGTTGTCATAATCTGATAATGTGATATCCCCCCCCCCCCCCCCCCCCCCCCCATAGAAGCCTGTGGAAACACGACCCATTGAAAACCCATTTTGTAGTTTAATGCCACTACGGGATATGCTCTGATCTTAGTACAGCAAAGCTAGATAATTATTAGACAATATGCTTTTAAAACGTAATTTCTGGACACCGGGCTTCACTGGGGGTCTATGAAGAGTCCCGGACGGTAAGGCAGGACTGGACGCTGGGCTTCTGTATGATGATTGGAGGAACTCTTAAATCTCTTTTGACTGTCATGTGACTGACAGTGTTTTAAAATTATATGTCACATCAGAGGGATTCAAGCCCAGTCCATGTGGTGTCTTGTCAAGTGAAGTCATGAGACTAGCTGCTGCTAGTTCTCGTTCTTTTCCTACTGATATACAGTTCCTATTTCCATTTGTATATCTCATCTCATCTCATTATCTCTAGCCGCTTTATCCTTCTACAGGGTCGCAGGCAAGCTGGAGCCTATCCCAGCTGACTACGGGCGAGAGGCGGGGTACACCCTGGACAAGTCACCAGGTCATCACAGGGCTGACACATAGACACAGACAACCATTCACACTCACATTCACACCTACGGTCAATTTAGAGTCACCAGTTAACCTAACTGCATGTCTTTGGACTGTGGGGGAAACCGGAGCACCCGGAGGAAACCCACGCGGACACGGGGAGAACATGCAAACTCCGCACAGAAAGGCCCTCGCCGGCCATGGGGCTCGAACTCGGACCTTCTTGCTGTGAGGCGACAGCGCTAACCACTACACCACCGTGCCGCCCCCCATTTGTATATACTGTCAATAAAACCATAAATATAGCGTTTGTGAGTTTGTTACTTGCTTTTGCTTGGGTTCAGTAAAGGCTGTTTATTTTAAGCCAGGTAATAGAGGGGAAATCTAGCCAGCTATTGAGCTAGCTGTTAGCTGTGTGAAATGGTAAATGTTGCTAATGTTATCGACCTGATTTTGGAGAAGACATGTGATGCTCTTCCTTATGAAGAGAGGCTCAAAATTAAACAACAGGGCAGATCAATGCCCAAGATCGATTTAATTCAAAATTCAGGGGGACCCAATCGCTCATTTTAGCTGTCTTGGTATGACAAAGTAAACTGGTTAACTGGGAGTGTTTTGACCAAGAGAATGTCCTGTTGGCCTTGTCTCTGAATGAAACCATCCCAGGGATGTATTATTTGGTCAAAATTGGGTTTTGGAGATTTGGCCAACTGTGACAGGGCATACAAAAGGCATGAGAAAAGCAAGGAACACTTAATTTCATGTGCACACTTAAGTTTACTTGGCAGAGTCAGAGTACAACAAGGAAGAAGTCACATAAACAACAAATTGATAAATAATTGACTAATGAAAAAGAACAAATAATTGAAAAATTGTATTACATAGACCTAAAACTGAGCTTATTTCAAAGACCACCAGCCACCACTGGCTAATGCCCTAACATGGATATAATTAGATACTGAATTAACGAGTAGAACTTTTGTATTTTATGTGATAAACAGTTCAGGAATTGCAAGATGAATATTTTAACACATAATTTGCATATTTTGCATTAGAAACATAAACATGTCTGTATAGAAGTGCTACACAAGCACAAAAAAGAGGAACAGAGAGAACTGCTGAAGCTGGATTATACGTTTCAAGGTATATTATAAATATATGTGTGATAGGCTCTTGGTAGTTGAGTCTGGCTCTGTGCCTACTGAAATAAAGAAGAGAAAAAGCTTAATAATATTATTTCCAATGTAGGTTCAGTCATCTCATCTCATTATCTCTAGCCGCTTTATCCTTCTACAGGGTCGCAGGCAAGCTGGAGCCTATCCCAGCTGACTATGGGCGAAAGGCGGGGTACACCCTGGACAAGTCGCCAGGTCATCACAGGGCTGACACATAGACACAGACAACCATTCACACTCACATCTACGGTCAATTTAGAGTCACCAGTTAACCTAACCTGCATGTCTTTGGACTGTGGGGGAAACCGGAGCACCCGGAGGAAACCCACGCGGACACGGGGAGAACATGCAAACTCCGCACAGAAAGGCCCTCGCCGGCCCCGGGGCTCGAACCCAGGACCTTCTTGCTGTGAGGCGACAGCGCTAACCACTACACCACCGTGCCGCCTAGGTTCAGTCAGCCAAAAGTAATTATCGAAGGTAATCAAGTGTAAAGATTTTGGAGATTAAAGTTAGTTTCTCAAACAGAAGATGTTTAATCAGAGCTACTGATGAGGGAGGTAAGGGCCATATGAGAGGATCAATACAACCCAGTTCTTTAACTGCAGCTCCTTAATGACCAAACAATTGACTTATACCATTTCTATGTCTGATTGTTGATATCACAGTTTGAATATAAACCCTTTGCTGAGTGTACATAGGGAAAATACTCTCATTGAACTAATTTGCACATGTAGACCTGTTCATGCCGACACCTTTCTGTTTTAGCCATCCATCCATCATCTGTAGCCGCTTATCCTGTGCAGGGCCGCAGGCAAGCTGGAGCCTATGTACACCCTGGACAAGTCACCAGGTCATCGCGGGGCTCACATTCACACCTACGGTCAATTTAGAGCCACCAATTAACCTAACCTGCATGTCTTTGGACTGTGGGGGAAACCAGAGCAAACCCACGCAGACACAGGAGAACATGCAAACTCCACACAGAAAGGCCCCTGTCGGCCACTGGGCTCGAACCCAGGACCTTCTTGCTGTGAGGTGACAGTGCTAACCACTACACCACCATGTCGCCCTCTGTTTTAGCCAGCATTAACTTTTTCAGCAGTCTGTGCTACTTTAGATCTTCTGTGGGATTGGACCATTTGGACCAGCCTTCGTGCCCCACATGAATCAATGAGCCTTCGACACCCATGACCCTGTCACCAGTTCACTGGTTGTCCTTCCTTGGACCACTTTTGGTAGGTACTAACCACTCCATACCAGGAACACCCTACAAGATGTGCCATTTTGGAGATGTTCAGACCTAGTCATCTAGCCATCACAATTTGGCCCTTGTCAAAGTCACTTAAATCCTTACATTTGCCCATTTTTCCTGCTTCCAACACATCAACTTCAAGAACTGAGTGTTCTCTTGCTGCTTAATATAACCCACCCCTTGACAGGTGCCATTGTAATGAGATAATCAATGTTATTCACTTCACCTCTCAGTGGTCATAATGTTATGGCTGATCAGTGTGTGTCTGATATTTCAATGTTTTATAGCAAACAGTGAGGTGTTTCTTATAGGATTGCTTTTATTTTTATTAAAGAATGTTACAATATCTCATCTCATCTCATTATCTGTAGCCGCTTTATCCTGTTCTACAGGGTCGCAGGCAAGCTGGAGCCTATCCCAGCTGACTACGGGCGAAAGGCGGAGTACACCCTGGACAAGTCGCCAGGTCATCACAGGGCTGACACTGTAAGAAAAATATTTCTTATATTTGTTTTGGAGTATAATTGACAAAACAAATTTATTCAAAAGTGTTTCTTTATTAAAATCTTACCATGCGCCGAGAGGATTCGGTTGAAATTATGGATTCTCTGAGGTGACTGGCATAGTACTGTTGTCTGAGGGGTGCAGCCAATCCCTGAAGAGAATCCGTAATTACCAGAGCCTCTCAGTGCATGGTGTATTAGATTTATATCCCTCATCAAAAAATTCCAAACTAAAAGTGTTAAGATTGAATCTTGGCATAAACTCACTGGGGGCTGCCATGTTTGTTGTTTACGTCAGAGTGACCTTCGACCTGCACATGTGCAATGTACCATGCTATTACCTACCTCGCTAGGCATGATCATGATACGTAGATCTACACAAACAGAAATACTCATGGAGCTACAGCTGTGACTCAAGTTGACCATACCGTATAGCTCGAAATTGTGACATCAGTTCATGGTATATCCAGGATACACCATGACTGACTCACACCATATCCATTTTTTATTTTTGACATCAAGAGATACATTGCTTCAAGTGAGATGGCCTTTCGAGTTCATAAAATCAGTGAAATTTAGTTCCCTCTGAAATTTGTTCGTGATTTATGTTTATTTCTGTAATATCTCACAAAATATCAGGCCATTCTGTGGCTGGGAAGTGATTTAATTTAAAAGGATTCCTGAGCAAATAATGTGCATGAAATCGCTCACTTCATGCAGTCAAACAGACAAAGGAAGTCCAGTGTGCGCAGGCGCAGGTTTACCTTTGAGCGTGCACTGACAGCTCCATCATTCTGTCGCTAAACGAACAGCTGATCACACCGAGGTGCTCGCTGACCGCCGATATTTATTAGTTTGGTCCTGCGTTTCCTTTCCTTTGCAACATAACATCTTTTCTTCTCGCTTTCCATTACTGTAGTTGGTCTTTCACGTTTCATTCGCACACTCACGTCCTCCATTTTTCTCTCCTGTTTCAAATTTGTATCCCACAATGCCTTGCGTGAACAGGGAAAGCCCACCACATGATGCATGACGTAGTATCTTGTATTGGGTCGGGGTGAAGCAGGAAAGAATAGCGGAGAATTTAAGGCCACGTGGCCCTAAATTCATTAATTGCTCTATTTAAAAAAAAAAACTAATAAAATTGTAAGTCTGTGATTCGAATTCAGTAGCTTTCGGTCCACTAAACAAAAATAATTGGGTGTCAGGGAAGATTCTTTTTATGACCTACACTTGAAAAATCTGAAAGGCAGTATAGCTTTATTCACTGGTGGAACTATTTTATGTCACGTGAGCTATCGCTGGCCAATTCCTGCATGGGAATTTTTTTGATGAGGGATATAATATAGTACAGTATATTCTCAGTTTTGCATTGGGTACAGTGGTGCTTGAAAGTTTGTGAACCCTTTAGAATTTTCTATATTTCTGCATAAATATAACCTAAAACATCATCAGATTTTCACACAAGTCCTAAAAGTAGATAAAGAGAACCTAGTTAAACAAATGAGACACAAATATTATACTTGGTCATTTATTTATTGAGGAAAATGATCCAATATTACATATCTGTGAGTGGCAAAAGTATGTGAACCTCTAGGTTTAGCAGTTCATTTGAAGGTGAAATTAGAGTCAGGTGTTTTCAATCAGTGGGATGACATTCAGGTGTGAGTGGGCACCCTGTTTTATTTCAAGAACAGGGATCTATCAAAGTCTGATCCTCACAACACATGTTTGTGGAAGTGTATCATGGCACGAACAAAGGAGATTTCTGAGGACCTCAGAAAAAGCATTGTTGATGCTCATCAGGCTGGAAAAGGTTACAAAACCATCTCTAAAGAGTTTGGACTCCACCAATCCACAGTCAGACAGATTGTGTACAAATGGAGGAAATTCAAGACCATTGTTACCCTCCCCAGCAGTGGTCGACCAACAAAGATCACTCCAAGAGCAAGGCGTATAATAGTCGGTGAGGTCACAAAGGACCCCAGGGTAACTTCAAAGCAACTGAAGGCCTCTCTCACATTGGCTAATGTTAATGTTCATGAGTCCACCATCAGGAGAACACTGAACAACAATGGTGTGCATGGCAAGGTTGCAAGAAGAAAGCCACTGCTCTCCAAAAAAAACATTGCTGCTCATCTGCAGTTTGCTAAAGATCACGTGGACAAGCCAGAAGGCTATTGGAAAAATGTTTTGTGGACAGATGAGACCAAAATAGAACTTTTTGGTTTAAATGAGAAGTGTTATGTTTGGAGAAAGAAAAACACTGCATTCCAACATAAGAACCTTATCCCATCTGTGAAACATTGTGGTGGTAGAATCATGGTTTGGGCCTGTTTTGCTGCATCTGGGCCAGGACGGCTTGCCATTGTTGATGGAAGAATGAATTCTGAATTATACCAGCGAATTCTAAAGGAAAATGTCAGGACATCTGTCCATGAACTGAATCTCAAGAGAAGGTGGGTCATGCAGCAAGACAACAACCCTAAGCACACAAGTCGTTCTCCCAAAGAATGGTTAAAGAAGAATAAAGTTAATGTTTTGGAATGGCCAAGTCAAAGTCCTGACCTTAATCCAATCGAAATGTTGTGGAAGGACCTGAAGCGAGCAGTTCATGTGAGGAAACCCACCAACATCCCAGAGTTGAAGCTGTTCTGTATGGAGGAATGGGCTAAAATTCCTCCAAGCCGGTGTGCAGGACTGATCAACAGTTACTGGAAACGTTTAGTTGCACAAGGGGGTCACACCAGATACTGAAAGCAAAGGTTCACATACTTTTGCCACTCACAGATATGTAATATTGGATCATTTTCCTCAATAAATAAATGACCAAGTATAATATTTTTGTCTCATTTGTTTAACTAGGTTCTCTTTATCTACTTTTAGGACTTGTGTGAAAATGTGATGATGTTTTAGGCCATATTTATGCAGAAATATAGAAAATTCTAAAGGGTTCACAAACTTTCAAGTACCACTGTAAAAGGTAATCCAAAATTGCAACAAGAATTTAAAGCTTCATTGCAAACTTTAATCCAAGAGTTTAAACCTTCTAGAATAGGGAAAAAGCCTTTCATTTTTGTTATTTATAAAAGATATCATTCCATAGAGAGGGATATGAGACCTACTTAGAAACACATTTGCAATAAGTACAATTTTGAGATTCAGACCCTAAAATCTATTTCAAGCTTATAAGCAATTAAAACTGGACTTGGGTCAGTGTATAGCATCCAGTTCTACTCAATCTCAGTAAACTTGAGCTTGATTATAGTGAAATTATTTACAAATTTTACTCATTAATGGTGCTAGGGATTGAAATTAAGCAAAGCAAAGTTAGTCTCGGAAAATCGTGCATGGTGATGATGTGTGAAGTCCACTCAGTGCGTTTACATGCACATAGAGAAAATCAAATTTCTGCCGTAGCTCAACTGAAATTGAAGTTCTAAATGCCATGGAAACACCTTAGCTCGGCTGAAATCGAGCCGAACTGGATTTTTCGTAATCGAGCTACGCGACCTAGATTATGCGATTGTAGCCGAGCTACTTAGTGCATGTAAACCCTATCGAGCTACGTAGTCGAGCTACTTACTTCAGCACTGCCCCTTCCGGAAGTGACGAGTGACGAGACCACAAGCGGGAAACACAACAGCCTCGGTCGGCATGACAACAGTAGTAGTAGCAAGCAGCAGAAGAGGTCAGGAGGAACAAGGAGAACGAACGTCGTCGTTTTTCTTGTGAACACGGAACTGATAACTTTGTTTATACTCTTGAATAGCTCTTCTTCATGACGACAACCGGAAGTGTACCAACACGATGGGGCGTGTAGTGCCACCTGTGGCTCGGGTGCACAATGTACCTCACACAATAGCTCAATTTCCTTGTGTGCATGTAGGATTGGATTTCTCTGGCACCCCTGCTGGGACCCTTAGCTCGATTACCGACAGTAGCTCGATTTGGATGTGCATGTAAACGCACTGACAGAAACAGTGACTCATTCACCCATGCTACAGGCTTTCCATCTGAACCTCATGAATATTCACAATTTGTTGGTATTCATGAACTTTTAATAAGTATTTATACTTGGCCCCTGTGTGCCTGTGCACATGAGTAATTAAACTCCTCTCCATTGTGTGGCTCTGAAGGCAAATATTTTGTGATACTTATTGGACAGAAACGTGATCAGTCCACATTCATGCTTGTGAGTTTTTATCAAAGTAAATCCCACCTATTTATCAATATTTAAAAGAGGATTTTATATAAAGGGTTTAGGTCTTTTATATTGTTTTCAACCATTTCAAAGATAATCAGCCTCAATTTTTACAGATATTTTATTCGATACGTTTATTCATAAATTGTTCACAAGGACATGTGCATGATAATCCAGTTCAGAAAAGCTTCCTTATCCGACAAGAGCGCCTGAGTTTGTGCAGGTTTGCTGCAATTGTATATACAGATATTTTTGTCAAGTTTAAACTGCTTTTTTTTTCATTTACAGATACAAATGTAATTCATATTTTGTGAAACTTGGTTGTTTCATCTTACTGACTTGAAAGAAAGTAAAGACAAAACAAATCCATACAATAAGACAAATAAGACTAGACGTGAAATTAGGAGGAAAAATTAATCAGTTCCTGTTTAGTTGTCATTTGGTCATTTTCTGCTGAATGTTCTGCTTTTGTGGAGTTTTGTGGGCATCACTAAATATAAAACAGCTGTACCATGAACATGCTCGGTAGTAGCCTCAAGCCATATGTCTCTGGACTTAATTTTGCTTAAGGCTATGTCATTATTAATGTCAGCCTTCTCCACCAAAATATATCGAAAGCAGTGTGGGTTTCTACACAGTGTGCTGGCGTTCCACAAAAACATTGATAAATAGGCTAATTTTGTTCACCAGCAGTGAAAGCTAAACACAGTGAGCAGAAGGTTTTACATTCAAATCCTGTCATTGCCACTACTCAACTGCTCAACATTGTCGACTCTCAGCTGCTCAGCTCTGAGCTTGAACTGGATCCTGCCTCTTGGGATCAGGATGTAAGTCACTTGGGATCAAAGAGCCAATGACAAATTTGATTTGATTGAAGTTTTTAATTTGATTTTGTCGACTACTGACAAGCAATAATGATGTTAACAAAGCAAATAAAGCGTCAGATCATTTTTCTTCTGTTGATTCTTGCATCTGTGTTTGAGGAGATCAAGTTACCCAAAATCCGTTTGCTTGGTTTTATGGACAGTCAAGCAGGAGAGCTGCTGCTTTATATGATGCATCATGAGAAAGTGTATTTTTGAAGTTCTCATGTATGAATGCTTTGCTAAATATAAGACAATGTCAAATGAAAAGCTGGTTTATTAAAAAAAGAGAAAAGAATAATCAAAATGCCATTGGTTTTTTTTTGAGTGATGATAATTTAGAATAAATACATACCAAATGGTCTGTGATTTTAATTTTTTTCATCTCAGGATAAAACATCCTTTGTAAGATGATGAAATTAAAAAAAAAATAGTTTTGTTCACTAGTTGTGGAGTTACTGGTTACACAATACATGAGTATATGGTGCTTACAACTGTATTTCATCTTTTTGATAATCATTTAGATCATTTTGGATGCAAGATATGTAGATTCTCTATACAACCCCGATTCCAAAAAAGTTGGGACAAAGTACAAATTGTAAATAAAAATGGAATGCAATGATGTGGAAGTTTCAAAATTCCATATTTTATTCAGAATAGAACATAGATGACATATCAAATGTTTAAACTGAGAAAATGTATCATTTAAAGAGAAAAATTAGGTGATTTTACATTTCATGACAACAACACATCTCAAAAAAGTTGGGACAAGGCCATGTTTCCCACTGTGAGACATCCCCTTTTCTCTTTACAACAGTCTGTAAACGTCTGGGGACTGAGGAGACAAGTTGCTCAAGTTTAGGGATAGGAATGTTAACCCATTCTTGTCTAATGTAGGATTCTAGTTGCTCAACTGTCTTAGGTCTTTTTTGTCGTATCTTCCATTTTATGATGTGCCAAATGTTTTCTATGGGTGAAAGATCTGGACTGCAGGCTGGCCAGTTCAGTACCCAGACCCTTCTTCTACGCAGCCATGATGCTCTAATTGATGCAGTATGTGGTTTGGCATTGTCATGTTGGAAAATGCAAGGTCTTCCCTGAAAGAGACGTCGTCTGGATGGGAGCATATGTTGCTCTAGAACCTGGATTTCCCTTTCAGCATTGATGGTGTCTTTCCAGATGTGTAAGCTGCCCATGCCACACGCACTAATGCAACCCCATACCATCAGAGATGCAGGCTTCTGAACTGAGCGCTGATGACAACTTGGGTCGTCCTTCTCCTCTTTAGTCCAAATGACACGGCGTCCCTGATTTCCATAAAGAACTTCAAATTTTGATTTGTCTGACCACAGAACAGTTTTCCACTTTGCCACAGTCCATTTTAAATGAGCCTTAGCCCAGAGAAGACGTCTGCGCTTCTGGATCATGTTTAGATATGGCTTCTTCTTTGAACTATCGAGTTTTAGCTGGTAACGGCAGATGGCACGGTGAATTGTGTTCACAGATAATGTTCTCTGGAAATATTCCTGAGCCCATTTTGTGATTTCCAATACAGAAGCATGCCTGTATGTGATGCAGTGCTGTCTAAGGGCCCGAAGATCACGGGCACCCAGTATGGTTTTCCGGCCTTGACCCTTACGCACAGAGATTCTTCCAGATTCTCTGAATCTTTTGATGATATTATGCACTGTAGATGATGATATGTTCAAACTCTTTGCAATTTTACACTGTTGAACTCCTTTCTGATATTGCTCCACTATTTGTCGGCGCATAATTAGGGGGATTGGTGATCCTCTTCCCATCTTTACTTCTGAGAGCCGCTGCCACTCCAAGATACTCTTTTTATACCCAGTCATGTTAATGACCTATTGCCAATTGACCTAATGAGTTGCAATTTGGTCCTCCAGCTGTTCCTTTTTTGTACCTTTAACTTTTCCAGCCTCTTATTGCCCCTGTCCCAACTTTTTTGAGATGTGTTGCTGTCATGAAATTTCAAATGAGCCAATATTTGGCATGAAATTTCAAAATGTCTCACTTTCGACATTTGATATGTTGTCTATGTTCTATTGTGAATACAATATCAGTTTTTGAGATTTGTAAATTATTGCAGTCCGTTTTGATTTACAATTTGTACTTTGTCCCAACTTTTTTGGAATCGGGGTTGTAGTTTGTACAGTGGAAAGTAGATAACGCAGAACCTAATGTGAAGCTCAAATCAAATAAAATCCAATGAAGCACAGTGTACTGCAAGGGTTCACAGATTTAATAATATATTTAGTTATGTAGCCACTCAAGGTTTGGAATTTTACATACAAAAACACATATAAACAGGATCTCATTAATTTCATATTTATTTATTTATTTATTTAGTTTATTTAAAAAGGGACAATGCACATTAATCAACATCTCCAACTGAATTAAAAATGTAAATGTGCCAGAGTTAGCAAATTAGCTAATTTTCATCTCTAGTCCCTTGGCAGGTCAGTACAGCAACATAAAAAAAACAAAACAACAACGACAACAACAAAAAAACAATACAAACACCCAGCACAAGAATGAGTAATTTTGTATAGGAGTGATGTGTGACCTGAGGGCTATTCATGGTTACAAGACTGGTTAATTTTGATCCATCTCTTAAGCCTGGTTTTAAAAATTGTATAATTTGAACTTTCCCTTACCTCACAAGGAAGACTATTCCAGTAATTAGAGGCCCTTACTGAGAAGACTGTATTCCCAAGTTTACTATATCTGCGTTGTATCATACAGTCTCCTCGGGTGGTTGCCCTAGTTACCCTGCCACTACCATCTATCTGCTTCACAAATTCACTCAATGGGGGAGGTGCAAGCCCATGTAATATCTTAAAAATTAGGCAAGCATCTAAAAAATGTAAAAAAACTATCAAAATGAAATAAATTGTACTTCTTAACAATATGACAGTGGTGATAGCTGATTGTTTGTTTGTTTTTTGTCAAGAACTTTTAAAGTTTGCTTATATAGGACCTCTACTGGTTTCAAAGTTGTCTTATTAGCTTGAGACCAATTTGTGAAACAATATGAAATGTGAGAAAAGATCATGGCATGCATAAAGCTGCCTCTATTGTTAAATATGGTCGTATGTGTATAAAATTTGCCAGGTTGAATTTAATGGTGTTGATCACCTTTACATATACACATACTCATAATATCCAGATACAGACAGACAAACTGGTAATGGCTAACCAACCAGACATGGTAGTGGTGGACAAACGAGAGAACAAGGCTGTGGTGATAGATGTAGCAATACCAAGTGACAATAACATCAGGAACAAGGAACTTGAGAAGCTTGAGAACTATCAAGGGCTGAAAGAAGAGCTTGAAAAGATGTGTAAGATGAAGACAACAGTGGTCCCCATGGTGAAAGGAGCCCTCAGTGCAGTGACTCCCAAACTGGGAGAGTGGCTCCAACAGATCCCAGGAACAATATCCGAGATCTCTGTGCAGAAAAGTTCAGTCCTAGGAACAGCTAAGATACTGCATAGGATCCTCAAACTCCCAGGCCTTTGGTAGAGGACCCGAGCTTAAGGGAAAAAAGACCACCTGAAGGAGGGGCAAGTGGGAATTTTTTTTTTAATATAAAAATATGATTCATGTTGTCATGTCAATGTCAGAATCTACATTAAACTAAATTTTTCTGGACACAGTGTAGTCTACATACATGGCTGCTGTGAACTACAACACCCAACACCCACAAACTGGCACATTCAATCACTATCATACAGATCACGGCACCTGTTGTGTCCAGCTCATTCAAGGCACAACAAAGAAGGGAGCCCCACACAGTAACAATTTGATTACATCAACAGTTTATTAATGAGAACTCAATAATCCAGACTGAAGGTAAACAGAGCTAACCTAACACTATATGTGGCTAAAGTAAGGATAAACTCAACATATTCAACTAAACCAAATGAAAATCAAGTTGGGTGCCTGAAAGGCATCAGCCTTCCAAGTGGGAGAGAGACAGATTGGGAGGAAACCAGATTATAAAGACTCCCAAACAGGTGAAGCCAATCCCCCTCTGAGGTAGGAGGAGCCAAAGATTAGTACATGAAGAGGGAAACAGAAGGCAGGCCACACCAATTAATTCTGGTACATGGTCCAGGGCTGTGCCCCCCAATAAAATGAGGATCCCATTAACAGGGTCTTTGTGACATCAACAAAGTGGTCGAGAAAGTGCATCAGCCATTACATTTTCCCGACCTTTAATATGACGCACATCAAACGTATAGGACTGAAGGAACAGTAACTAATGCATACGTCTCTGGTTACCATTTTGCATACTGGACAGAAAAGTTAAAGGATTATCATCTGTATAATAGTAACTGACAACAATGGTCCAACATACACTTCAAAAACCCTCAGTACCCAAATTGATGCCAACATCTCCTTTTCAGTAACTGAATAATTTAGCTGGTGGATCTTAAACTTACACAAGAAGAAACAGACAGCATGTTCAACTCTCCCTTCCCCCTTCTGTAAGAGGACAGCACCAGTACCAATCTCACTTGCATCCACTTGTATCTTAAGAGGTTTTTCAAACTCAGGGGCTGCAAGGACAGGAGCAGGACAAATAAGGGTTTGTTTTGTTTGTTTGTTTTTTAAACACAAATAAAAGCAGCCTGACAATGGGGAAGCCAGACAAAAGGAGTGTTTTTCCTTAAAAGGTTTGTCAATGAAGCCCTGCTAAGACCTGGTGACTTGTCCAGGGTGTACCCTGCCTCTTGCCCATAGTCAGCTGGGATGGGCTCCAGCTTGCCTGCGACCCTGTACAGGATAAGCAGCTACAGATAATGGATGGATGGATGGATGGATGGATGGATGGATGGATGGATGGTTTGTCAATGAAGCAACCATAGTAGAAAAGTTGTGACAAAAAATGTGGTAATATCCCACTAACCCCAAGAATTGCACCAGTTCCTTTTTAGATGCTGGCACAGGATACTTGTCAGTGGCCTCCACATTAGCCTGCACAGGCCAGACTTCACCCTGGCCTACCACCATGCCAAGATAAGTCACCATTGCTTTAACAAACTCGCAGTTTGCGAGACTGACAGTTAAATTTGCTTCTGCTAACTGCTCAAACATTGCAGACAGACACTGAACCTGTGCTTCCAATGTGTCACTAAAAACCACAACATCATCTAGATAGGCTGCACACCCTCTCAATCCAGTCAATTCCTTATTCATAAGGCACCGATATGTTGCAGGAGCATTTCTCAACCCAAAAGGCATGACAGAATAAGAAAACAACTCCATGGTGTGATGAAAGATGAGATTTCTTTAGCTCTGGCTGTTAGTAGCACCTGCTAATATCCTTTCAAAAGATCTAGTTTAGTAACAAATTTTGCACTTCCTACTTGATCAATTAAGTCTTCCATACGAGGCATTGGATAAAAGTCAGGTTTGGTGACTGCATTAACCTTCCGGAAGTCTGTACAAAATCCATCAGAACCATCAGCCTTATGTGTCAGCAGACACGGAGAAGCCCAGCTGGAGCACCCTGGTTCAGCTAGCCCATGTTCAAACATTTAATCTATTTTTCTCCATCCATCTACACTTTCCTACAGGCATCCTAGAAGAGCACTGTTTAATACGTTGAGCATCCCCCATATCTCTATCATGTTTAATCAGGTTAGTGCATAATGGTGTATCTGAGAAGATAGACAAGTGTGAATTAAGCAACTTCACCAGATCCTCATGCTGAGCATCTGACAGACAACCCAACTGATTATCCAAATGTTTCAGATACACTGAGTTTTTCAATATCCTTGTAAGAACGGGCTTGGATGGAATATCAGAATCATTTGGAGATGAACTCCAACTGTGGTGGCAGATTTTACCAGTTCCAATCTAGGATTATGTCTGGGAAATGCATTAGCTTTTACTTCAGAGGCAGAATGAACAGCATGGTAGGGTTTTAATAAGTTTACATGACACCACTGAACTTTCTTCCTTCTGTATGGAGTATGTACCAAGTAGTCCCTGTCTGACATGTGACTTAATTGTGTATGGTCCACTAAACTTTGTTTGGAAAGGTGAACCTACCGCAGGAAACAAATCCAACACTTGATCCCCTGGTTCAAATAGACAGGTTTCAGTTTTGTGATAAAAAAAAAAAACTGCTTCATTTTTTTCTTGTGAAAGACACTACTCTTCTGAGCAGTGACACAGGCAATATGTAAACAGTGGCAAAAATCATTAACATAATTCAAGACATAATCAGATGGCGCAACATTTTTCAAGTCATCACTCCGTAGAACTAGTGGACCCCTTACTGTGTCCCCAAGTACCAGTTTGTTGAGACTGAAACCTGTGCTTTCTTGGGAAATTTCCCTTATTGCAAGCATCAACCAAGACAAGCCCTTTTTCCAAGCATTAGCGAGTTCAGTACAATAGGAATGCAACAGATTTCAGTGGCGGATGGAAATATTCAAGGGCTCCTTGAGACTCTGGATGGTATGCACTCGATATGTGATGTTTAACTCTAAGCTGTTTTGCAACTTCAGAAAAGGTACAAGATATTAAATTACTCCCTTGGTCATTTTGCACCACTTTTGGAACACCAAAGGTAGACATGAAAATAAGAGCTTTTATTTTCATGTCTACCTTTGGTGTTGCAAAACCATAAACCAAGCCTTGCACTCAATCAAAATCAAGCTTTTTGGCTTGGTTTTGATTGAGTGCAAGGCTTGGTTTTGATTGAATGCAAGGGAAAAGCTGCAGGGTAGCAAGTATTTTATACATCACCATCAATATTTACTTACTGCCAGCCTTATTCTGTCAATGGACCCACACAATCTAGTATCACATATTCAAATAGTTTTTCCATCCATCCATTATCTGTAGCCACTTATACTGTACAGGGTCTCAGGCAAGCTGGAACCTATCCCAGCTGACTATGGGCAAGAGGCGGGGTACACCCTGGACAAGTCACCAGGTCATTGCAGGGCTAACACATAGAGACAAACAACCATTCACACCTATGGTCAATTTAGAGCTACCAATTAGCTCCATCAGTTTGGACTGTGGGGGGAACTGGGGAACCTGGAGGAAACCCACGCAGGCAACATGCAAACTCCACACAGAGAGGCCCTCATCAGCTGCTGGGCTAGAACCCAAGACCTTCTTGCTGTGAGGCAACAGTGCTAACCACTACACCACTGCTGGCCCAGTGGATTTTCAAACACTGGAATTGGGTACAATGGAGCTGGCTTAATCTGCTGGTTGAGCTTCCCAGTTAGTTGACAGGTGTTGCAAGATTTACAGTACCATGGTAGATCTGTTCAAATGAGGCCAAAAAAGTCAAGTCAAGTTTATTTGCATAGCGCTTTTAACAATAAACATTGTCACAAAGCAGCTTTACAGAATTTGAATGACTTAAAACATGAGCTAATTTTATCCCTAATCTACCCCCAATGAGCAAGCCTGTGGCAACGGTGGCAAGGAAAAACTCCCTCAGACGACATGAGGAAAAAACCTCGAGAGGAACCAGACTCAAAAGGGAACCCATCCTCATTTGGGCAACAACAGACAACATGACTATAACATTAAAAGTTTTAACTGTTTTTGTTGATGTTATAACTCTTCATTGATGGAAACTTGAGTGCAAAACTGTTCATGAGACCTGCAGTCCTAAAGTTAGCAAGTCAACTGTAGTCCTCAGCCATAAGCATTACTGTAATTGTCCAGAGCATCTTCCAAGTGTGACTTTCAACTGTCCATATGGGGCCATCCTCCACAGGAGCGATGTGATGAGACTCCAACCAGACATAAGGCATCAGGATGGATCAGGCAGGTCCGAGGCGGAACACTTGGTCTTAAATTTTCTTCACCCCTAAATTATGCTACAGCACATGGGGAGCAGTTGTGGGTTAGGTGCCCTTGCTCAAGGGCACTTCAGCCCAACCTCAGGTCATGGCTGCCCCATGTTAACCTAACCACATGTCTTTGAACTGTGGGGGAAACTGGAGCACCTGGAGGAAACCAATGCAGACACGGGGATAACATTCAAACTCTACACAGAAAGGCTCCCGTATACTGCATAAATTCACAAATAGTTACTATAGATCTCCCAACATGACCAAATTGCTTACGTTTTAATATTTGTTGGGTTCAGCAATGGACGAGCCCCCAGTTCTTACGGTATGCCCAGCTCATTCAAGGCGTAAAAAGATGGAAGACCCACACAGTAACAATTTGATTACATCAATAGTTTATTAATGAGAACTCAAAATAAGCCAAACTGAAGGTAAATATAGCTAACCTAAGACTATATGTGGCTAAACTAAGGATAAACTCAACACAATCAACCAAACCAAATGAAAAACAAGTTGGGTGCCTGAAAGGCATAAGCCTTCCAAGTGGGAGAGGAGCAGATTGGGAGGAAACCAGCTTATAAAGACTCCCAAGCAGGTGAAGCTCATCCCCCAGCAAGGTAGGAGGAGCCGAAGATTAGGACCTGAGGAGGGAAACAGATGGCAGGCCACACCAACTAATACTGCTATATGGCCATCATACTGTACTCAATCACAGCCACAGTATTTAACGACTTCCTCACCACAGCATCATTGTGAAGTATATGCTCCGTGCCATTGTTACTGGTTGATACCAAACCTTTGTATTTTGCTATTCTGATATTTTGGTTTTGAGCCCTGTTCTGGTTTTCTGATTTTTTACTCTTGCCATGCTCAGTGTGTGTTGTTTGACAATCACCTGGCCATTCTCTGTTTCCTGTTCCTGATTTTTGCTCAGCGTGTTGGATTTGTTGCAAGCTTTTGTGTACCTGCACTTGTGTCTGTCCCTGCTGCCTGACACATGCATCCTATTTATGACAATCAAGCATTAATACAGTATATGCACAAGTACATTAGACAAATATCAGATACATATCAGATGTTTATTTGAATCCTGCATAATTCTCATTTGTATATTATTATATTAGTCTAGTTTTTTTATTGTCTCTTGGTTTCATGTAACATTGCATTGGACTTGACAAAAGGAAAAAAATACATTTTCTGCTAGGCTAGTCAGTATTTTCTATGCCTTAGGCTAAAAGTAAAATGCTTGTCTTTAAACCTGGTGGTATAGATACAGGTGAACAGTCCTAATAAATGAAAATCTGATTTGGCTGCAGGCAGCACGGTGGTGTAGTGGTTAGCACTGTTGCCTCACAGCAAGAAGGGTCTGGGTTCAAGTCCAGTGGCCAACAGGGCCTTTCTGTGTGGAGTTTGCATGTTCTCCCCGTGTCTGGGTGGGTTTCCTCCGGGTACTCCGGTTTCCCCCACAGTCCAAAGACATGCAGGTTAGGCTAATTGGAGGCTGTAAAGTGAATGTGAATGGTTGTTTGTGTCTATGTGTCAACCTTGTGATGACCTGGCTACTTGTCCAGGCTGTATCCTGCCTCTCGCATCCCCATAGTCATCTGGGATAGGCTCCAGCTTGCCCACAACCCTGCACAGGATAAGTAATGGATGGATGATTCAGCTGCCCAGGATAGCCAAATACATTCAATCCAAATAGATTTTAAAATGTTTCAAATGTATGCCAAAATATCAGATTCCTGTAATCAGGTGAAGCAGGTTAAAAAAAAAAACTTCCACAAGGACCATTTTCAACCCAGATTAAGTCTTCTTTATTAAGTTATAACAACCCGTGTGGTTGAGGTACAACATGTGCTAAATAGTGTCGTGTCTACCAGGGAGAGCCGTGAGACTGAGAAAGGTCTGTATTCTATGCAGCATTAAATGCTGTTCTTGGATGCTTTATGAGAACCCAAGCTGCTGTGATGCCTTCTCCATGTAGACTTCAATAAACCTTGAGCTTCTGGAGAGGGAATGGAAAGCAGTTGGGACATCGTGTCTTCATGTGGTTTATTGTTCTCCCCCTGTCTGCATAGGTTTCCTCTGAGTGCTCCGGTTTCCTCCACAGTTCAGAGACATGCAGATTAGGTACAATGGGGCCACTGTAATTGGCGCAAGCTGTTGTGGTTTCCTAGCCATTATATATACAGTATATAACTATGGCAAAGCTGAATAAAAAATTATCCAGCACCTCTGCAATGACACTGACAGCAACAGTTAAAATGGAGAGTAGCAGAAAAGAGTGAGACAATCTAGCTCTATGCCAGAGATGCATACTTCACTTTTTCAGGTGGATGTGCGTAATGGTACAGTTTCTAATCCCAAATGATCACCTATGTAGTGACATGAAGTGACAATTTTTAAAACAAACAAAGCAACTCTGTGTTACTATGCATCAAGTAAACATTATAAATCGTCCCATTGTAAGATGACTGTAGTGACAAAATATAATAATATTACAGTCTTAAAATGGCTTTCTCAAGAATCCTGTGCATGGACAAGTGTTCTACTGTTCTATAGGAAACTTGATGGAACCATTGTAATACTAGTGTACTTTGCTACAATTAGCTACTTGGCAATTTATATTTTTTATTGACTGTGGTGCATCAAACAACAACAACAACAACAACAACAACAGCAGCAACAACCCTCCAGATTCATTCAGTCCTGTAAAAAATGACTCAGTCTAAAATCCTTAAGCATTCATTGGCTTGTCATTCAAAGGTTCTATGTAGAACTTTCAAACAGAGTGTTTTCTTACCAGAACCACTTCCAAGCAACAATAAGAGTCCTTAACTACTGTATTTATGTACAGTTATGGTCATATTTTTACATACACTCATTATGGTCATGAATGTTTTGGCAATATTGGACTTTCAGTGATTTCTTTGAACTTTTTCTGTGGATGAATGGTTGTACAACATCCATCTTTAAAAAAAATAATAATTTGGTCCAGAAATAATTTATTTGCATTTTCTGAAATCAGTATAGGGTCAAAATTATATATACAGCAGCACACCTAATATTTGGTTAAATGTTCCAAAGTGTCACCTTGACCAGACAATTTTGGTCGTAATCAACAAGTTTCTGGCAGAATTCTGGTTGGATATTTGACCTCTTCTTGGCAGAATTGGTAGAGTTCAGTAAAAATTTATTAGCTTCCTGGCACAGACTGGACTTTTAAACACAGTCCACATACTGTATTTTCGATAAGTTTGAGGTCAATACTTTGGGAAGGCCATGACAAAAGACTAATGTTAACCTGCTTTATTCATTCCACAATGAGCTTTGATTTGTTTGGTGTCATTGTACTTTTGGAACACCCAATCATGTCTCAACCGTCTAGCTGATGGTATGAAGTTATTTTGAAGAATTCTGAGATGGTCCTCCTTCTTCATTATTCCGTCCACTCTGTTTGACCATCCTTCACAGTTCCTTAACACTTGGTACAGTGTCCTCGGGGTTGAATCTCTCACCTTTACTCCTCCAAACATATCTCTGGACATTGTGAACAAACAACCCAATCTTTGTCTCATCTGACTACAAAACTTTCCTCCAGAAGGCTTTTTCTTTGTCCATGCAGTCAGCTGCAAACTTTATTCGAGCTTGAAGGTGTCAATTTTGGAGCAGGGGATTCTTTCTTGGATGGCAGCCTCTCAGTCCATTTGGTGTTCCAGCAGGTTCCAGTTCATGGCAGGTCTGTGCCTTGGTGCTTCCTGGGTTGTTCCTGAACATCTGAACCAATTTTCAGTTTGGATCTTCTTCCAGACCTTGGCAAAGTGGCTACACCTCCCAATAACTTGTACTTGTCAAACAAACCCTTTTTATGTCGGCACAGAGAAGCCACCAAGTGTAGTCAGTCATGATCGTTAATAGGAAGTTAAAATATATTTTGGCACTTTTAGCACCACTGAATTAATAATCAAAGTGGGTGTATGGATATTTTTGACCCTTTATGTCTAATTTTGGCCCTGTGTTGGTTTCAGAAAAAATAAATTAAATTAAACTTGTGTACCAAATTCTTGTTGTTGTTTTTTCTATTCAGTTCAAAGGAATAATTAAAAGCTCAAAATTGATCTGAAATTCATGTCCATGATGAATGTATGCAAACTTCTGACCACAATTTTTTTTTTTTGTGTGTGTGTATAGATCAGTGGCGTGCACAGATAGACACGAGGTGGTGCTCAAGCACCTGCCCCTCTGCCCTCTGTCCAAAAAAGTGCCCTTTTGAATTTTTTTTTTTTTTTTTTACAGTTTACTGAGGCCAATGTCGACATGATCTTTTAGAAAAGCCGCGGCATTGAAAGCGTGTGTGAAAATAGTGTCCCGATGTGTGCCCCCTCCGCACACACACCGGACCTCTGTCTCTCTTGCTCTGTCACGTGAACAAGCGTGCAGTGCATTCAATGTGAGGTTGCAGCAGCATAGCGTCCTGGAAGCCACAGCCTTGTCATAGCGCAGACAACACATCGGGCAGTCAGTCAGCTCTTCCCCTGCCCCACCAGCCAGGTAACACATGAATCGAGTGAAAATGTATTGTTTGCCCTCTAAGCCCAAGCTGTAATTATTTTGTCGTGAAGTAGCCCGTCGCATACAGAAACAACTGCACATAAGTATTATATTTTTTGCTAGACCATTTTCAGATTTAGGAAAACAAAAATTTCTTTTTCTATTTTGTTCAACTAGAGATTCCTGGCAAAGTCAAAAAGCCTTGATGTAATAAATTAACATTAAGTGGTTGTTTTACACCTTTAAAAACTAAAACGGGTCAGTGGCGACCCGAACACAAGAGGAGGGTTAAATCTCAGACTTTTATAATAAGGTGTTCCACATGCGCAAAAAAGTGCCCTTTTTCCCCCCAGAGCACTTGCCCCCCAAAATGTCTGTGCACGCCACTGGTATAGATGGATAGATGGATGGATGTACACACTACTTGCACTCAAAGTGGATTAACTGAAGTCATTATTCCTGAAGGAGTCTTTGGGTTGCTCCTCTCCAGGACACCATCATGGTTTTCTGTCGGTCAACTGATTTTTTTTTTTTGTCTAATTGTGTTTATATTCAGTGTAAAAAATCTGTTAACTAATGTAACTAAGGAACACTCTTATTTTGATTCTCTTCTCCAGCTTTCTGTTCATCCTCTACCGTTTCTCTGATTTCCTGTTCTCTCCCCATTTCTGTTAACCCCATTCTTGCTTTTTTTCTCCCCTTTCTCCTCTACAACCCATCTCTTCTTTTTGCTCAGATTTGGTCCATGAATACATATATAACCAGAACATCAAGGACGTAGTAGCTCATCTGGCCTGCCATCAAAACAACTATGACTACCAAAACATCAAACAGAACTGAAATGTGATAATGTGAGAGAGGACCAGCCTCCATGACAAATTGTTTACAACAGGAAAATCAACACTGGACTAAATTTTGTTCCCTGAGAGAATATCTACCCAGAACATCGATCAGAACTGAATTTGCATGATAAATGAGAGAGGAGATACAATTCTAGTCAGACGAAAATTTGTTCAGTTGACCTAATTACTAATTTGTTCACAAAAAATTGACAACACAATGACCAAGTTTTGTGCAGAAGGTTGAGTTCTTTCAAATAAAACAATCAGAACTGAAATCCATTGAGAACTGAAGGAGACACAATTGAACAAAAAATCAACAAAGATGTAAACAAATTGTTTACAACAAGAAAATCAACAAAGAAAAGACCAAGTTTTGTTCCCCAAGGGAAGATCTAGATTCAAAATTCAATAGTTTATTGCCATGTCAACACAGTTGATAGGAATTTGTTTTGGCATATCCCCAACAACAAATACATAAAAAAAAAACAGAACACATACCTAAGGGCAGACAGCCATGGGTAAAACAGACAAAGACAGTGAACAGTAGTGGGGTACCCAGTAGTCACTGGACAGCAATAATGGCTAAAAATAAGTTGCATTTAAAGTTGCATGATAAAGTGCATCTTAGAATGTTCCAATGGTAAAGTGCATACCATGCATATAGAGTGCTACATATCATGGCAGTCAGAGAAGGTTCAGATGTCTGATGACTAGTGGATATGTGCTATCTCTAAACCGTGATGTTGAGGTTCTCAAACTTCTATATCTCCTTCCTGATGGGAGGAGATTAAAAAGATGGTGTGCTGGGTGGGAGGGGTCAACTATGATTTTTCTTGCCTTTCTAATTAACCGCGATGAAAAGAGGGAGGAAAGTGAGGGGAGGTTGGCGCCTATGATTTTGGATGCTCTGCGTACAACCCTTTCCATCCTTGTCTTGTTCCATGAGGTGGTGTTACCGAACCAGACAAGGATGGAGAATGTGAGAACACTTTCAATTGTAGCTCTGTAAAAATGAATCATGGCTGTCTGACTGACTTTAAACTTCCTGAGCTGCCGCAGGAAGTGAAGTCGCTGATGGGCTTTGCTGATCTTGATGTTGGTGTTAAGGTCCCATGATAAGGATTCATGAATAGTAGTCCCAAGGAACTGGAAGTGAGTGACCCTCTCCACCTCCACCCCCTTGATAGAGAGAGTGGAGAGGGGGCCAGAGGTTTTCCTAAAGTCAACGACCAGTTCCTTGCTCTTAGAGATGTTAAGAATCGGGTTGTTCCTATCACACCAACCCACCAGCTCGTCCACTTCCCTGCGGTAGTCAGATTCATCCTTGTTTGTGATGAGGCCAACAACTGATGTATCGTCTGCAAACTTGTACAACAAAACTGAATTGGAGTGAGACTGACAGAAATGTGTGTATAGGGAGTACAACAGAGGAGATAAGACACAACCTTGTGGTGCTCCGATGTTTAGGAGCATGGGCTGTGAAAAGTAGTCACCAATTCTAACAACCTGCTTTCTATCACACAGAAAATTAAAAATCCATCTACAAAGTGATGTACTGACACCCAGCTCTTGCAGAGTGTTAATCAACTTTACAGGTACAATGATGTTGAATGCAGAGCTAAAATCAACAAAGAGAACACAGGCATATGTACATTTCGATTCCAGATGTTGGAGGATAGAGTGCAAACAGAGGGATACTGCATCATCCACGCTTCTATTTGTTCTGTAGGCAAATTGCTGGGGATCTAAGGTAAGGCTGGACAGGTGCTTACAAACCAGGCGCTCAAAGATTTTCATAATGACAGATGTTAGGGCAACAGGCCTATAGTCATTAAGACAAGTGATTTTATGTTTCTTTGGGACTGGGATAATCACAGCAGATTTGAAACAGGCAGGCACAATAGCAAGTTGGAGAGACCAGTTGAAAATACAAGTGAGGACAGGGGTGAGTTGGTCAGCACAGTGTCTAAGTGTAGCAGACGCCACACCATCAGGCCCAGATGCCTTCCTGGTGTTTTGTTGGCGCAACAAAATTCTGACGTCATGTTCAAAAACAGTGGGTGGAGGGCCACCTTGTTCTTTGTAACAGGGGGCAGGCAGCTGAACACCGTCGTCAAAGCGGCAGTAAAAATTATTAAGCTTATCAGGGAGGGCTGGGTCGCTGACTGGAGCATGATGTTTTGTTTTAAAGTCAGTGATGTCCTGCAGCCCTTGCCAGACACCTTTAATATCATTTGCCTGTAATTTTTTTTTCAAGTTTAGCTTTATAGGAAGCTTTGGCATTCACCACAGCTCGCTGAAAATCATATTTCAATTTTTTGTAATTAGTCATGTCACCACATTTGAAGGCAGAGTGTTTCTTCCTACAGAGCAGTCTTAGTTCATTATTAAACCAGGGCTTACTGTTATTAAAGACAGTCACAGTTCTCACAGGAATGCAGACACTCTCACAGAATTGGATGTAGGCTGTGACAGTATCAGTGAAGGAGTCAATATCATCCTGGCCGTCAGACCAGAAGTTGCTCCAAACAGTGGAGTCCAAGCAGTCTTGTAATGTTTCTATGGCCTGTGGGGACCAGCACTTAAAGTGTTTGACAGTTGGTTTTGATACCTTCAGTTTTTGACGGTATTTGGGAATCAAGAGAATAGAGTTGTGGTCGGACTTACCCAGAGGGGCCCTGGCCACAGCATGAAAAGCCTCGGGGATTGGAGAATAACACTGATCCAGTGTTTTATCCAACCTGGTGGCGATGTGGATGTGGGGTTTGTATCTGGGTAAGACTTTTTTCAGGGTGACGTGGTTAAAAACCTACCCAAAGCATTGATCAGAACTGAAATCAGGTGAGAAATGAGAGAGGAGACACAATTCTAGTGAAAAGTCCAAAAATTTGTTAAGGTGACCTAATTAGCAGTTCGTTAGCAAAAAACTGACAATACAATGACCAAGTTTTGTGCAGAAGGTCTAGTTCTTTCAAACAAAACAATCAGAACTGAAATCCATCGATAATTGAGGAAGGAGATATTATTTAACTGAAAATAAACAAACAAATGACCAAGTTTTGTTACTCAAGGGAAGATCTACCCAAGACATCGATCAGAACTTGGCCTAATTACTAACCCATGAGCAAAAAAATTGACAAAACAATGACCAACTTTTGTGCAGAGTGACAAGTTCTTTCAAACAAAACAATCAGAACGGAAATCCATGGAGAACTGACGGAGGAGATACGATTTAACTGAATTGTGGACGATGGATGGACGATGGACACCACACCATGAAAATAGCTCATTGGCCTTATGGCCAGATGAGCTAAAAATAATGCAGGCTTATAATGTATGTTGACACACAGGTTGTCTTCTATTCATTTCAAATTATACCATGATCAAGTGCAATATAATATTTGTTCCCAAATTGGCTAAATAACTTTTAAAAATGTTATTGTGATTTTAGTATTGAGCCAAATCAGTTGTAAAAGCTCGAAATTGTCACAGACACGATGCACTGACATTATCTTTGACGCTCTGAAGGCAGCACAATACCTCCAGTCATCAGATCATCTTCCAACAAGACCCCCGTCTTTCCTTCTCTGCTGAACAGAAAAGAGCAAAAGTAAAAGAGAAATCATTGATTGTCAAGGTGCCCTATTTATAGCATGCTAAGAGCTACTCAACAAAGAAGCCCCGCTGAATTCAAGATCAGAATCTTTCAAACAGTGACCTGTGGGGAAGAAAAGACCTGATGAGTTTCTTGCTTTGGCCTTGGCATTTAGACATGCCAGATTACTCATAATGTCGCACTTGCCCTTTTCCACCTTCTTCTTCAAGACAGTGATGATTGTCCTCCTCCTCCTCCTCCTCCTCCTATCTCAGCGGAAACATACCCATGTGAGGAGATTCTCTCCCTGTATGGGCTTGGATGAAGCTCAGGGAATTACTTGTCTATTAACAATTTATTGTAGCACTTGCCAGCTATATGCAGTTTTTTTTAGTTTTTTAAAATAATAATAATAATAAAATAATAATAATAATAACTTTTATAGCACCATTTATATACAACAATTACAAGCACTTTCCATCCATCCATTATCTGTAGCCGCTTATCCTGTGCAGGGTCACAGGCAAGCTGGAGCCTATCCCAGCTGACTATGGGCGAGAGGTGGGGTACACCCTGGACAAGTTGCCAGGGCTGACACACAGAGACAAGCAACCATTCACACTCACATTCTCACCTACGGTCAATTTAGAGCCACCAATTAACCTAACCTGCATGTCTTTGGACAGTTGGGGAAACCGGAGCACCTGGAGGAAACCCATGCAGACACGGGGAGAACATGGAAACTCCACACAGAAAGGCCCTCGTCAGCCACTGGGCTCGAACCCAGAACCTTCTTGCTGTGAGATGATAGTGCTAACCACTAAACCACCGTGCTGCCTAAATAAAATACAATAAAAGGTAAAATAATACGGCCTCTAATAATACAACTCAAGAATGAAATCAAAATGATTTTTTGATAATCTTGGTCAAAATCAAAGTATGCTTAAAACATGCAGGCAGCATATACAGTCATCGCATGCAATTCCATAATCATACCCACTAGCAGTCATAAGGTCATAAGGAGAAATGAGTGAATTTCAGAGACATAGTGTGACAAAACAACAAGAAAGAAGTTAAATCAGTTAGACAGATATACAAAGACAATGATCAGGGGCCAAAGTGGATGGAGCCAGATCAAGATTAAGTTAAACAGCAAGGTCCTGTGAAATTTATATCTATTTTTTATGTTTTATGTTTGGTTATAATAGTGTGATGTTTCGTGTGGTTTTCATTTCAATCCCTACCACTAAAAAGAAGGAAACCAACAGAAGTTTTGTCATTTATCCTGTATTAATAGAAGACAGTTCCATTTTTCATGTATAAAAATAGTTATAACAAGCATATGATCTTTTCACACTTGTGCCCTCGGCATGGTAGTTAGACAGTAATGTAAAACTATTGCAAAACAAATAACATTACAGCTGTTCTTCCTCCTCGCCACTTATTCTGCCCGGCTTTAGTTTTGCTCTCTATAGCCCCTGACACACCACTCATAGAATTAC
Source organism: Neoarius graeffei (assembly GCF_027579695.1). Taxonomy (NCBI): domain Eukaryota; kingdom Metazoa; phylum Chordata; class Actinopteri; order Siluriformes; family Ariidae; genus Neoarius; species Neoarius graeffei. The sequence goes on from NC_083572.1 coordinate 89,079,017, forward strand.
AGCAAAGCCAGGTTTCTATGGGCTCCTATGGCTGATTCAAGTACGTTTTAATAGGGTTTAAGATTATGTTAAATTAAACAACAGGCTTTTAACATGTCATTTTGGGTCCTGCCAAGATACATGGCTTCACCGGGTGATTGTGAGTGTGTGGGTTGGTTTTTCATAGCAAAAATATCTCAATGTTTATCAGATCATTGGTCATGCCCAGACACATGGTTTGTCCTTATGATAATTGAGAAATCTCTCAAAGGAGCTGAACTTTATAAACGACTGCTTAACATTGAAAAAATAATGAACATGACTGACATACCCCCTATGGAGAAAAAATCCAGGACCGTGACGTCGCCCGGTAGGACGCAGCCGGAGCCCCACCCTGGAGCCAGGCTCGGGGTTGGGGCTCGTATGCGAGCGCTTGGTGGCCGGGCCTTTGCCCATGGGGCCCGGCCGGGCTCAGCCCGAAGAGGTGACGTGGGCCCGACCTCCTGTGGGTTCACCACCCACAGAGGTAGCAGTAGGGGTTTGGTGCAATGTGGATTGGGTGGCAGTCGAAGGCAGGGGCCTCGACGACCTGATCCCCGGACACAGCGGCTGGCTGTTGGGACATGGAATGTCACTTCGCTGGGGGGGAAGGAGCCTGAGCTTGTGTGGGAGGTTGAGAGGTACCGGCTAGAGATAGTCGGGCTCACCTCCACGCATAGCTTGGGCTTTGGAACCCAGCTCCTCGAGAGGGGCTGGACTTTCCACTTCTCTGGAGTCGCCCGTGGTGAGCGGCGGTGGGCTGGTGTGGGCTTGCTTATAGCTCCCCAGCTCAGCCGCCATGTGTTGGAGTTTACCCCAGTGAATGAGAGGGTCGCCTCTCTGCGCCTTCGGATTGGGGAGAGGGCTCTTGCTGTTGTTTGTGCCTACGGGCCAAATAGCAGTATAGAGTATCCGGTCTTCTTGGAGTCCCTGGGAGAGGTACTGAGGGGTGCTCAGACTGGGGACTCCATTGTGCTACTGGGGGACTTCAATGCTCACGTGGGCGACAACAGTGACACCTGGAGGGGCGTGGTTGGGAGGAACGGCCTCCCCGATCTGAACCCGAGTGGTGTTTTGTTATTGGACTTCTGTGCTAGTCACGGTTTGTCCATAACGAACACCATGTTCGAGCATAGGGGTGTCCATAAGTGCACGTGGCACCAGGACACCTTAGGTCGGAGGTCGATGATCGACTTTGTAGTCGTTTCATCTGATCTCCGGCCCTATGTCTTGGACACTCGGGTGAAGAGAGGGGCTGAGCTGTCAACTGATCACCACCTGGTGGTGAGTTGGATCCGCTGGCGGAGGAGGAAGCTGGACAGACCTGGCAGGCCCAAACGTATGGTGAGGGTCTGCTGGGAACGTCTGGCCGAGCACTCTGTTGGGGAGGTCTTTAACTCCCACCTCCGGGAGAGCTTTTCCCAGCTTCCGAGGGAGGCGGGGGACATTGAGTCTGAGTGGACCATGTTCTCTACCTCCATTGTGGGCGCAGCTGTTCGGAGCTGTGGCCGCAAGGTCTCCGGTGCCTGTCGTGGCGGCAATCCCCGAACCCGGTGGTGGACACCGGAAGTAAGGGATGCCGTCAAGCTGAAGAAGGAGTCCTATCGGGCCATGTTGACCTCCGGGACTCCTGAGGCAGCCGACGGGTATCGGCAGGCCAGGCGTGCTGCAGCTCGGGCAGTTGCGGAGGCAAAAACTCGGAACTGGGAGGAGTTCGGGGAGGCCATGGAGAAGGACTATCGGTCGGCCTCGAAGAAATTCTGGCAAACCGTCCGGCGCCTCAGGAGGGGGAAGCAGTACTCTGCCAACACTGTTTACAGTGCGGGTGGGGAGCTGTTGACCTCGACTGGGGACATTGTCGGGCGGTGGAAGGAATACTTTGAGGATCTCCTCAATCCCACCGTCATGTCTTCCACTGAGGAGACTGAGGCTGATGACTCAGAGGTGGACTCGTCCATTACCCAAGCCGAAGTCACTGAGGTGGTTTGCAAGCTCCTCGGTGGCAAGGCACCGGGGGTGGATGAGATCCGCCCTGAGTATCTCAAGTCTCTGGATGTTGTGGGGCTGTCTTGGTTGACACGCCTCTGCAGCATCGCGTGGCGGTCGGGGACAGTGCCTCTGGAGTGGCAGACTGTGGTGGTGGTCCCTCTTTTTAAGAAAGGGGACCGGAGAGTGTGCTCCAATTATAGGGGAATCACACTTCTCAGCCTCCCAGGGAAAGTTTACTCCAGGGTACTGGAGAGGAGAATTCGACCAATAGTCGAACCTCGGATCCAGGAGGAACAATGCGGTTTTCGTCCTGGTCGTGGAACACTGGACCAGCTCTATACCCTTCATAGGGTGCTCAAGGGTTCATGGGAGTTTGCCCAACCAGTCCACATGTGCTTTGTGGATCTGGAGAAGGCATTCGACCGTGTCCCCCGTGGTATTCTGTGGGGGGTGCTTCGGGAGTATGGGGTTCGGGGCTCTTTGCTAAGGGCTGTCCGGTCCCTGTACGAACGGAGCAGGAGTCTGGTTCGCATTGCCGGCAGTAAGTCAGACCTGTTCCCAGTGCATGTTGGACTCCAACAGGGCTGCCCTTTGTCACCGGTTCTGTTCATAATTTTTATGGACAGAATTTCTAGGCGCAGCCAGGGGCCGGAAGGAATCCTGTTTGGGAACCACAGGATTTCATCTCTGCTTTTTGCGGATGATGTTGTCCTGTTGGCTTCTTCAAACCAGGACCTTCAGCATGCACTGGGGCGGTTTGCAGTCGAGTGTGAAGCGGCTGGGATGAGAATCAGCACCTCCAAGTCCGAGGCCATGGTTCTCGACCGGAAAAGGGTGGCTTGCCCTCTCCAGGTTGGTGGAGAAGTCCTGCCTCAAGTGGAGGAGTTTAAGTATCTCGGGATCTTGTTCACGAGTGAGGGAAGGATGGAGCGTGAGATCGACAGGCGGATCGGTGCAGCCTCCGCAGTGATGCGGTCGCTTTACCGGTCCGTCGTGGTGAAGAAGGAGCTGAGCCAAAAGGCGAAGCTCTCAATTTACTGGTCGATCTACGTTCCGACTCTCACCTATGGTCATGAGCTTTGGGTAATGACAGAAAGAACAAGATCGCGGATACAAGCGGCTGAAATGAGTTTCCTTCGCAGGGTGGCTGGGCGCTCCCTTAGAGATAGGGTGAGAAGCACAGTCACTCGGGAGGAGCTCGGAGTAGAGCCGCTGCTCCTCCACATCGAGAGGAACCAGCTGAGGTGGCTCGGGCATCTTTTTCGGATGCCTCCTGGACGCCTCCCTGGGGAGGTGTTCCAGGCATGTCCCCCCGGGAGGAGGCCCCGGGGAAGACCCAGGACACGCTGGAGGGACTATGTCTCTCGGCTGGCCTGGGAACGCCTCGGTGTTCTTCCCGAGGAGCTGGCCGAGGTGTCTGGGGAAAGGGAAGTTTGGGCTTCCATGCTTAGACTGCTGCCTCCGCGACCCGGTCCCGGATAAGCGGAAGAAGACGAGACGAGATGACTGACATGTCAATCATAAACGTATCACAGGGCAGTCAGGCAGAGCGCCAAGAGCTGCAGCAGTCACTAACCGAATCCATAACAGTTTTACACAACTAGTACAGCTTGCTATTTTATTATGAAATTGGTAAAGATCGTAAGCATGAAGAAGAAGAACAACTTTAATTATCACACATACACTTAGGCACAATGAAATTCCTCTCTGCATTTAACCCATTTGAAGCAATGCACACACGTGAGCAATGAGCACACATACATACCCAGAGCAGTGGGCAGCTATACTACAGTGCCTGGGGAGCAGTTGGGGGTTAGGTGCCTTGCTCAAGGGCCCCATGTTAACCTAACCACATGTCTTTGAATTGTGGGGGAAACCGGAGCACTTGGAGGAAACTGAGGGAGAACATGCAAACTCCACACAGAAAGGCCCCCGTCGGCTCGAACCCAGAACCTTCTTGCTATGAGGCAACAGTGCTAACCACTACACCACTGTGCTGCCTTAAAAAGCCTATAAAGTTATGTTTGATAATTCTATTCATTTATAGGCTAATATCTCATTGTCACTACCTTCTTCAGTGAAACTGAACAAGGGTGGGTTTCCCAAAAGCCTCTTAACACTAAAAGCATCTTAACTCGGAGAGAGAGCATTCATTGTGCTGCTCGCGCTACCATTTAACGATGATCTTTGTGCTGCAATGCTTTTGGGATACTCAGGCCAAGTTAGTTAGCAGCTTAGTTGACAAATACAGGACTAGTAATTTTGTAGACCTGATTTTGTAAGTCTTTTGATGCGCTTACTTATGAACAGAGTCAGATAATTGGACAGGAGGCCAGACCAACAGACAAATCGGATGAAGCATATGTAGATGTACCAGACACTTCAATACCAGACACCTTTGCTTCCCGTATTTTAAATGCTACCAGCCACCCCTGGTGCAGACCCCTTGCTAAACCTCATACCCAACTGATACAATAGTTCTGAAAAAAGCAACATTTTGGAATAGGATTCATTTTGACCATGAATGAAAAAAAAAAGTACACTAGCAAGGCGGCACGATGGTGCTGTGGTTATTTCTTTATCACATTTAAGAGACAATGTGTGGCCAAAGTGTTGTCAACAGCAATGAAATGAAAGACCAATACAATGAAATAGAACAATGAAAGATAACAAGATAAAAAAGCTAATTGTTAAAATACAACAAAAAAAGATTCTGGGGGAAGCCATGATCTAATGGTTACACTGTAAAATATAATAAGTTGACTTTACTTAAAAAAAATATGCAAAGTCGTTGCCTCAAAAAAAGTCAGTTATGTTGATTTAGATAAATTAGATTGGGTTAACTTATTTTTTGTGAGTTTGCAGTACTCAAATTAACTTAGATTAGTTTGATTACATTAACTTATTTATTTTGAGTTTGCAGTACTCACATAAACTTATATTAATTTGATTACATTAACTTATTTATTGTGAGTTTGCAGTACTCATCTTATATAATTTTGATTACATTAACTTGTACTGTAAACTTAAAATAAATAAGTTAATGTAATCAAAATTATATAAGATGAGTACTGCAAACTCACAATAAATAAGTTAATGTAATCAAATTAATATAAGTTTATGTGAGTACTGCAAACTCAAAATAAATAAGTTAATGTAATCAAACTAATCTAAGTTAATTTGAGTACTGCAAACTCACAAAAAATAAGTTAACCCAATCTAATTTATCTAAATCAACATAAATGACTTTTTTTGAGGCAACGACTTTGCATATTTTTTTTAAGTAAAGTCAACTTATTATATTTTACAGTGTAGAGAAGCAGCTTTGGGGCCAAAAGGTTGCTGGTTCAATTCCCTGGACCAGCTGAAGTGCCCTTGAGCAAGGGACCTAACCCCCACCTGCTCCCCAGGTTGCTCTGCGTGTGCTGTATGTTGCTCTGGATGAGAGCATCTGCTAAATGCTATGAATGTAATTCTGGATTGGAACCTCACAGCTGACTGGTACCTTTCTGTGTGGAGTTTGCATGTTCTCCTTGTGCCTGTGTGGGTTTCCTCTGGGTGCTCCGGTTTCCTCCCACAGTCCAAAGACATGCAGATTAGGTCAACAGCCTACTCTAAATTGCCCGTAGGTGTGAATGTGAGTGGCTATCTGTCTCTCTGTGTTAGCCCCGTGATAGATTGGCAACCTGCCCAGGATGAACTCCGCCTCTCACTAAAAGTCAGCTGGGATTGGCTTCAGCTTCTCCTATGACTCTGACAGGTAAGCAGTATAGATAATGTATAGATAGATGGATGGATGGATGGATACTAGCTAGGTTGAGGAAGGGAATGTGAAACATCTGGAGGTTTCCAGATGCTTTTGAATCTCTGAAAATCCTAGGACCCATACATGGATCCAGACTCATTCCCCATTTGTAATTATATTTTTCTATTAGTAAAATTGTTGTTACTGAATAGTAATCTAGAACTTTAAAGGGTATTAATAAAGAAACGTTTAAAACATTGCATAATGTGCTCTCAGAATCTTTGTAGGGGTGACGTAGAATACAGTGGTCTCGATAGTATACACAGAGCATTACTTGAATACATGCCTTAAGTTTCCCTTTAAAATTTATTAAGACATTTAACATTATAATTAAGCTCCCAAGTGGTGCAACAGAAAGGTTTGAATCCCAAGTATGTCACAGCCATCTGTTGCCTGATACCAATTGAGCAAATCTGTGTCATTTCCCAAAAGCATCGTAGCACAAAGATCATAGTTAAATGGTAGAGCGAGCAGCACAACGAACATGCTCTCTCCTCATTAAGATGCTCTTAGTGTTAAGAGGCTTTTGGGAAACCCACCACTGGTTGTGTTCTCTGGGCCACCTGAGCTGCTCTCTCCTATCAGTAACATCAACACGAGCCAAATGTGGATATCTGTAAAATGGGATATAGTAATTGTGATCCAGTAATGGTGTCAGCTTGACATTTCAAGTCCAACAAAGCAAATTTGGAAATTTCTGGTTCGAAAATGAATCATAAAGAACTGTAACAAGGGCCAGATGTAATAAATAAAAGTGATATATTATTTTAATATTGATAGGTTTTTTCTGTATCTGAACATTTAGCCCCTAGTCTGTGTTCTTTCACTTGTAGGTTGTAACTCCATGATGTGGAATAAAATGATAAAACAATTTATCATTGATGTATAATCATCCTGAGTCTTTGGAAACAGAAGAGTTGAGTTAGAGAAGGTAATGTCTAGAGATTCTCATTCTCCACACAAGCTCATCTGTCAAACTGACAACAAGGGAAGCTGAAGATGAAGTCCCGTTTAAGTTATTTAAACACCTCGCTACACGTCATTGCTCACTTCTCAAGTTATTACCATAAATTACAGAAAATATGTTAAAATCATTGCTTTTTGTTTCCTTCAAATATATACAGTGCCCTCCATGATTATTGGCCTCCCTTGTAAAGATTAGTTAAAAGGGTTCGAAAAAATCCACCTTTCGGGGAAGTCACTTCATCTCACACTGAAAAAATGAGAAAAATCCAACTCGTCTCGTCTCGTCTTCATCCGCTTATCCGGGGCCGGGTCGCGGAGGCAGCAGTCTGAGCATGGAAGCCCAAACTTCCCTTTCCCCAGACACCTCGGCCAGCTCCTCAGGAAGAACACCGAGGCGTTCCCAGGCCAGCCGAGAGACATAGTCCCTCCAGTGTGTCCTGGGTCTTCCCCGGGGCCTCCTCCCGGGGGGACATGCCTGGAACACCTCCCCAGGAAGGCATCCAGGAGGCATCCGAAAGAGATGCCTGAGTCACCTCAGCTGATTCCTCTCGATGTGGAGGAGCAGCGGCTCTACTCCGAGCTCCTCCCGAGTGACTGTGCTTCTCACCCTATCTCTAAGGGAGTGCCCAGCCACCCTGCGAAGGAAACTCATTTCGGCCGCTTGTATCCGCGATCTTGTTCTTTCTGTCATTACCCAAAGCTCATGACCATAGGTGAGAGTTGGAACGTAGATCGACCAGTAAATCGAGAGCTTCGCCTTTTGGCTCAGCTCCTTCTTCACCACAATGGACCAGTAAAGCGACCGCATCACTGCAGAGGCTGCACCGATCCGCCTGTCGACCTCACGCTCTGTCCTTCCCTCACTCGTGAACAAGATCCCGAGATACTTAAACTCCTCCACTTGAGGCAGGACTTCTCCACCAACCTGGAGAGGGCAAGCCACCCTTTTCCGGTCGAGAACCATGGCCTCGGACTTGGAGGTGCTGATTCTCATCCCAGCCGCTTCACACTCGGCTGTAAACCGCCCCAGTGCATGCTGAAGGCCCTGGTTTGAAGAAGCCAACAGGACAACATCATCCGCAAAAAGCAGAGATGAAATCCTGTGGTTCCCAAACAGGATTCCTTCCGGCCCCTGGCTGTGCCTAGAAATTCTGTCCATAAAAATTATGAACAGAATCGGTGACAAAGGGCAGCCCTGCCGGAGTCCAACATGCACTGGGAACAGGTCTGACTTACTGCCAGCAATGCGAACCAGGCTCCTGCTCCGTTCGTACAGGGACTGGACAGCCCTTAGCAAAGAGCCCTGAACCCCATACTCCTGAAGCACCCCCCACAGAATACCATGAGGGACACAGTCGAATGCCTTCTCCAGATCCACAAAGCAAAAAAAAAATCCAACTTTTAATCAAAATAAATTTATTCAAAGAAAAACAAATCCCTCATCAAGAAATAATTATTTTCAACAAAAACACGTGACACTATTATTGGCACCCCTACATTTAATACTCTGTACAACCTTTCTTTGGCAGTAAAACAGCACTGAGTGTCTCCTATAACATTTTCTAAGGTTGGAGATACACAATCTTTACACAATCTCTCCAGATCATCCAGGGTCCAAGACCTTCTCTTGTGCTCTCTACGCTTCAGCTCACCCCACAGGTTTTCAATGGGGTTCAGGTCAGGGGACTGAGATGCCATGGAAGAAGCTTCATTCTGTGGTGGTCAGTTAACTGTTTTTCTATTGATTTGGACATACACTTTGGATCATTGTCCTGCTGGAAGATCCAATGACAATCCAGTTTTAGTTTCCTGGCAGAGGCAGCCAGATTTTTGTTTTACTTTTCTTGTAATTCACCAAAGAGTAATCCTTGGGGATTTTTTTTTCTTTTTTGCCTCTCTTACCTTCCTCCTCATTGAAATGTGGAGGCAAAATAAACTTGGGTCCTCTTCCAGACAAGTTTGTAACAGTTCCAGTCGGTGTCCACTTTTTTTTTTTAATTATTATTATTGCCCTAACCAGTGTTGTAGTGCTTGAGACCAGTTTTTGTCTCAAGACCACTTTTTGATGGTCTTGGTCTCATCTTGGAATCGACCGCATTTTTACACAGTCTTGTCTGGGGCTTGGACATAGAGACTCAGGATTTTATTTCAAGTCTGGTCAAAACCACAACTGCACTGCAAAAAATAAAAATCTTAGGAAGTTTATTTGTCTATTTTCAAGTCTAAACATCTAGCCACGCTTATTATAAGACATAATTGCCCAACAAGCAAAACCTCATTTAGCTAGAAAGGCTAGTTTTTAGACAGTCCATCTTGAAAATCTTGTATAGACAAAATGTCTTGAAAAAGTCTTATTTGGAGCACCTTTGAAAATAAAACAAGTTTTTTTTTTTTAAACAAGTAAGTACATTTTGGACATTTGTCAAATGCGGTTCATCTTGTTTCAAGAAAAAAAAACAAAGTACCGTATGCTTGTTTTGGGAATAAATGAACTTTACTGAAATCTTTAAATCTAGTGTCCCCCAAATGCATTGTTGTGGCTCAGGTGGATAAGGTGCCATACTATAAATCCGGGGACCTGGGTTTGATTCCAACTTGAGGTCATTTCCCAATCTCTCCCACTCATTTCCTGTCTCTACACTGTCCTATCCAATAAAGGTGGAAAAGGCCCCCAAAAAAACTTTAAAAAAAAGGCTAAATGTAAGAAGTACGATCTTGTTATAAGAATTATTTTGAGTTAATCAGATCTCGCATAATAAGTTCCCCAATCTTATTTTGGAATTATTTCATCTAAAAACAGGTTAGATTTTTCATCTTACTTTAAGAAATCTTACCAAGTCAAATTTGACTAGTTCCACTGGCAGATTTTTTTCACCTGATTCAAGCAAATATGCTTTGTTTTAATCTTTTATTTCTTATTTTTGAAAGGCCATTTTTTGCAGTGTGTGGGGATTTCACTAAATTACCTGTGCTTTGTCTGATTTATTTGTTAACATCATTACTGTGATTGGATGTAAAACTTCCTGTTTCAAATGCAACCAATAACATGAGTCATTGCTAATTAGAAATTTTAACTACTGTTAATGGCTGTCACCCCAAAAGGCCCCCAACCTCTCCCCCACCCTCTTCACACACACTGGTCTGGTTCTGGTCTTGACTCAGTCTCACCTTGCTTTGGTTTTGGTCTTGGCTCAGTCTCAACCCCTCAAAATCTTGGTCTTGTCTCGATCTCAATACACCCTGGTCTCAATCAATCAGTTTAGGTGGTCTTGAATACAACACTACTAACAGTAAAAATGGGCATTCCCAGGTGAGTAGCTCTTTTTTTATTTTTTATTTTTATTAAGCATTCCCTGACTTATGAAGGTCAACACACTTCTCCCTCCTTTGGTTTGTGTGTTCTCTTATCTTTCCCATGCTGATGGATGACTAAGGAAATTTGGGATCTGTGTCACCTCATTTGTTCCCCAGTTAATCAGGAAGTCCTGGATTACAGCTTGAAAGTTCTTACACACTCCAATTAACTCAAACATGTACAATTTAAATGGGAAACGTGCTTCAGTTACATTGTGCTCACTATAATTTCCAGTGGTGCCAATAATAGTGATGTGGTTTTGTTGAAAATAATTTGGTTTTTTCTGAATTAATTTATTTAAGTTAAAGGTTGAATTTTTGTCTTTTTTTTTGAGTGTGTGATGAAGCAGCTTCACCAAAAGATGGATTTTTTTTTAATAACCCTCTTTACTAATCTTGGGGGGGGGGGATAATTATGGAGGGCACTAATATATATCTCATCTCATTATCTTCAGCCGCTTTATCCTGTTCTACAGGGTTGCAGGCAAGCTGGAGCCTATCCCAGCTGACTGCAGGCGAAAGGCAGGGTACACCCTGGACAAGTCACCAGGTCATCACAGGGCTGACACATAGACACAGACAACCATTCACACTCACATTCACACCTACGGTCAATTTAGAGTCACCAGTTAACCTAACCTGCAGGTCTTTGGACTGTGGGGGAAACCGGAGCACCCACACAGACAACATGCAAACTCCACACAGAAAGGCCCTCGCCGGCCACGGGGCTCGAACCCGGACCTTCTTGCTGTGAGGCGACAGCGTTAACCACTACACCACCGTGCCGCCGCTATACACACCAATTTCCTGCACACACGCACACACACACATACTATATATATATATATATACTAATTTCTTGCACATTGTCATCATAATGGACTCAGTCCCACTTTAATGCACAAGAGTATGAGACTAAAAGAGGCACTGTTTTAAACAACAATATTCTGTAAACGGACAGTAAAATTTCATACACCATACACACACATACACGCAAAGCAAAGCAAAGCTGCAATTATATTATGACAGAGATGAGCCCTGGGATAGTAGACAAGATAAATATGGCAATAAGAATGTGATTCTTCAGGCAGGAAGATGAGATTGAACCCAATGATGGAAGATTTTAGATATTTGAAACAGATATAATCCCATTTCCTATTCAGTAAACCTTATTAGAACTGAATGCACCAAGATGTTAGATAACCAATAGCCCACAATGTCAATAAGGATGCTCTAAAAGATGAAGAACAGGGAAATATGAATTGTCATACAGCCACAGAAAAAAATCATCTAACCCTCAGGCATCCCAAACCACCAAAATAGCAAATATTTTACTCGCATATTAATTTATTTTACTGATTTATTTCGAGTATGTTTATTAATTATGTTGTGATTTATTCACTTTTGAAGATTAGCTTTTGGTATTGTGTAATAAAATGCATATATAATGTGAGTGCATTGTTAAATTCTTGATTCATTTTCTCAAAAAAGGAAAAAATATTAAAATAAGATAACTAATAGGGGTGGCACGGTGGTGTAGTGGTTAGCACTGTCGCCTCACAGCAAGAAGGTTCTGGATTCGAGCCCCGTGGCTGACGGGGGTCTTTCTGTGTGGAGTTTGCATGTTCTCCCCGTGTCTACGTGGGTTTCCTCAGGGTGCTCCTGTTTCCCCCACAGTCCAAAGACATGCAGGTTAGGTTAACACGGGGTGGCCTTGGGCTGAAGTGCCCTTGAGCAAGACACCTAACTCCCAACTGCTCCCTGGTTGCTGTAGCATAGCTGCCCACTACTCTGGGTATGTGTGTGTGCTCATTATTAACTTGTGTGTGTGCATGTGTGTGTTCACTGAAGAAGAAGAAGCCTTTATTTGTCATATGCACACTCAAGCACAGTGAAATTCATCATCTGCATTTAACCCATCTGAAGCAGTGAACACACCCACCCAGAGCAGTGGGCAGCCATACTACAGTGCCTGGGGAGCAGTTAGGGGTTAGATGCCTTGCTCAAGGGCACTTCAGCCCAAGGCCGCCCCATGTTAACCTAACTGCATGTCTTTGGACTGTGGGGGAAACCAGAGCACCCGGAGGAAACCCACGCAGACACAGGGAGAACATGCAAACTCCACACAGAAAGGCCCCCCGTTGGCCACTGAGCTCGAACCCAGAACCTTCTTGCTGTGAGGCGACCATGCTAACCACTACACCACCGTTTCACTGCTTCAGATGGGTTAAATGCATAGGATGAATTTCACTGTGCTTGAATGTGCATGTGACAAATAAAGGCTTCTTCTTCTTCTACTTCTTTTTCTTCTTCTTCCAATAACTCATGGCCATGACTTAATAAGGCATGTGAATGATCTAATTAATTCCTGGACATGAGTTAATAAGGCATGCGAATGAGCTATGAAGTCCTAACCACAACGTTATTATTACATGACCACGACTTTCAATATGAGATCAAGCAGCAAGAGGAAACTACTCCACACACCAAGTTTTTCATAATTTTCGGCAAAACAGATCAACATTTATGTCCCGTGATTGCATAGTGGGCTTGTACAAGCTACACAGAGGCTTTTTTTAGTGTATTGCTGTTCATTATTATTCCTGTTTCTCATCAAATTTTCTGCAGACATAAATTAGGCTCCATGATGCACTTCAACAGCTGTACCATGAAACAGAGATAAGTCATTCCATATGAAGGCTGGAAATAAGTGAAGCATTTTGCTTTATGGGCCTCGGGTAGGCCTGCTGCATGCTTGATGAAATTGACGACTTGCCCACGCTTTATTAAATCACAGCCATGACTTAATTTTAATGTTGTATAAACGCTGTTACTTAAAGCTTTCCATCACAGGAATTTCCACTTTTTCAGTAACATGACAAGCTGTTTGTTTTTTTTTAACTTCAGGTGAGAGAGAAAACAAGACTGTGTTTATCGTTGTGTAACTTAAGTGATAACAGGAATTAACTTGTTTCAAAGATGTCCCATAACATTACATGTAAAGTTATTAATATTCTACAAATTAAATGTGAGTTAACTGTTAAATATAACTATAAATGGCAGAAAAAAAGTGTTGCATGTTCTTCTTTAATGAACAATTAAAAATTGCTTTTGTTGGGAAATTGCTGTGATATAAGAGGAATACAATATTTCAGCCAGGCTTGTAGTACCTAGAGTCCAGGACTCGGACTTGAGTCCAACTCATACCCTAATTTTAAGGACTCGTGACTCGACTTGGACTTGGACTCATGCATTAACTGCATTCGGACTTGTAAATTGGAGACGAGGACTTGGATTTTTTCGTAATTTTTTTGTCATATGCCATAATAATTTGGTATAAGATATTTATACCTGGGTGGCACGGTGGTGTAGTGGTTAGCGCTGTCGCCTCACAGCAAGAAGGTCCTGGGTTCGAGCCCCGGGGCCGGCGAGGGCCTTTCTGTGTGGAGTTTGCATGTTCTCCCCGTGTCTGCGTGGGTTTCCTCTGGGTGCTCCGGTTTCCCCCACAGTCCAAAGACATGCAGGTTAGGTTAACTGGTGGCTCTAAATTGACCGTAGGTGTGAATGTGAGTGTGAATGGTTGTCTGTGTCTATGTGTCAGCCCTGTGATGACCTGGCGACTTGTCCAGGGTGTACCCCGCCTTTCGCCCGTAGTCAGCTGGGATAGGCTCCAGCTTGCCTGCGACCCTGTAGAAGGATAAAGCGGCTAGAGATAATGAGATGAGATGAGATATTTATACCTAGGGGTGGCACGGTGGTGTAGTGGTTAGCGCTGTCGCCTCACAGCAAGAAGGTCTGGGTTTGAGCCCCGTGGCCGGCGAGGGCCTTTCTGTGCGGAGTTTGCATGTTCTCCCCGTGTCCACGTGGGTTTCCTCCGGGTGCTCCAGTTTCCCCCACAGTCCAAAGACATGCAGGTTAGGTTAACTGGTGACTCTAAATTGACTATGAATGGTTGTCTATGTATCAGCCCTGTGATGACCTGGCGATTTGTCCAGGGTGTACCCCACCTTTTGCCCGTAGTCAGCTGGGATAGGCTCCAGCTTGCCTGCAACCCTGTAGAACAGGATAAAGCGGTTAGAGATAATGAGATGAGATATTTATATCTACATTAATTTTTGTACTAATTTCGTGCAAGAGTGTCACACCTACGTGCTTTGGTGCATGCATCAGATAGACTCTCGGGCATGCTCCGGACAGCATGCGCGCCAAGCGGACTCTCGCCTGCGTGCACCATAAACAGTTTCACATAAAGTAGGCATATCAGGCTCTCGCTGGCCGTGCTGTGAAAATTGTGTATGCAGATACTCATACAGTTTCCAAACCTGTCATTACTTAACTCTTGAATATTTTCTCTTGTGAATACTCTCATTAAAAAGCTTATAATCTCTGCTTAAATGTATCTTGTTAAGCTCTGTTCAGTACTTTGGGAGTAACAGCAGGTTGAAGTTGGTACAACAGAGTAAAAACTCTGCTGGCAGGACGTCGGGAAACTGCCGGTGCTTTTTGAGTCACGGAAAATCGATCAGGCTCTCTCACTTCTGATTGGTTTCCGACTGGATTACTCATGAATATCAGTCAGATAACTTTTATAGGGATGTTCTCTCGCTCTCACTGTTTCTGATGAAGTATTCAGTAAAATTTTCCGTCTGCTAGTTTTGATGTTATGCTTCACGGGAGACTTTGAAATGAATTTTCATAGCTTTACCTACTTGTTTTTTTTTTTAAATCAAACTGATTCATGTAAATAAATAACTATTTTAATTAAATTTAGCTGTTTTTTTCAATCTTTGTAATATCTCGAGAATAGATAAACATATTTTAATTCTGTAAAAAATATGTTGTTCTGCAATCATTTGTGGATTTAGTGAGACCAATTTCAAGTAATTTGGATTGAATTTGAATTTTCACCTGATATGTCCACATAAAGGCAGCAACAGCCACCATCAAATGGTGCGGGTAGAGTCTTGTTCTCAGACTCAACTCAAAATTTTCTTTTATGACTTGGACTTGACTCGGACTTGAACACTGGGAACTCATGATTGGACTCGGACTCGAGGTTTAGTGACTCGACTACAACACTGATTTCAGCACATGCTGAAAATAATATCACCCCATCGCTGATTTATTTTTCTCTAAGAGCACCCGCCGATGTTTTATTCCTTACTTATGCATTGCATTACATGTTGGTTGACTCTGAATATTCACTGAATATTAATAATGTAACCTTTTTTTTACTGTCTGTATTTAAGCTATGCATTTAAGTCTATATTATAATTATGCAGTTAGTCTTGACACTAAGATCATTCAATCTGAGCTTCCAGTCCTCATCGACTTTTATTGTTAAGTCGATTTTCCGCCTGGTTAATGGAGCTCTGTGGGCTGCATAGTTCAGTTCAGCAGTGTGCGCTCAAGTGTTACGTAATCTCAAACTTTCAAAGGCATTCCTTTCAGAGATCTTGAATTATAAAGAATACTATTCATTTTTATACCCTTATATGTTGCATGCAGGTTTGAGTTGAATTGGTGCATTAAAAAAACCACTAACTGTACAAAGTTACAGAAGTAACATCTTTATAATGTTTTGCAGAAAGCCTCGAAGTAAGGCATACAATTTGGATTTGAATATGAAAAGCATACCTAATAACCCTGTGCTTATCCCAGCTCTGACAGCAAGAGACCAAGAGACAACTGAATCGCCCCATCATGAAAAATAAATCTGCAGCCTTTTTCGCTAGCGCTCTGATAGCGGCTGTGCTAATGAAGCAGTGTCAGGTCTTCAAAGTCTCTCAGTCCTGTGGGGGCAATGCCACACTCACATGGATCACTGAGTGTGGGTAATGCCACAGCGCTGATTGAAATTTGCAGACATGCACTCCTATCTGCAGGATTTCAACGCATTCCACACTGCTTTCTTTAGTCTTGTTGACAATCTATATTCATGTCTCTGTCACTTTCATTGATTTCTCAGAGAATTGAAGATTGCACATGACTGGGCATTACTGGCTAGTTGAGCTCAGGTGTTGTCATAGATTGACTGTAATATGGGTATGAATGAAATTAATAAGTGGAATATCAATGATGGGAGATTGTGGCAATGTATTGATTCATGCCAGAGGGTGGATGAAAATGAAAATTAGGTAGATTATATATATATATATATATATATATATATATATATATATATATATATATATTTTTTTTTTTTTTTTCTCTCTACTCACAGTAAATGAGCTGATAGCCTATGGTGGTGCTTGAAAGTTTGCGAACCCTTTAGAATTTTCTATATTTCTGCATAAATATGACCTAAAACATCATCAGATTTTCACACAAGTCCTAAAAGTAGATAAAGAGAACCCAGTTAAACAAATGAGACAAAAATATTATACTTGGTCATTTATTTATTGAGGAAAATGATCCAATATTACATATCTGTGAGTGGCAAAAGTATGTGAACCTCTAGGATTAGCAGTTCATTTGAAGGTGAAATTAGAGTCAGGTGTTTTCAATCAATGGGATGACAATCAGGTGTGAGTGGGCACCCTGTTTTATTTAAAGAACAGGGATCTATCAAAGTTTGATCTTCACAACACATGTTTGTGGAAGTGTATCATGGCACAAACAAAGGAGATTTCTGAGGACCTCAGAAAAAGTGTTGTTGATGCTCATCAGGCTGGAAAAGGTTACAAAACCATCTCTAAAGAGTTTGGACTCCACCAATCCACAGTCAGACAGATTGTGTACAAATGGAGGAAATTCAAGACCATTGTTACCCTCCCCAGGAGTGGTCGACCAACAAAGATCATTCCAAGAGCAAGGCGTGTAATAGTCGGTGAGGTCACAAAGGACCCCAGGGTAACTTCTAAGCAACTGAAAGCCTCTCTCACATTGGCTAATGTTAATGTTCATGAGTTCACCATCAGGAGAACACTGAACAACAATGGTGTGCATGGCAGGGTTGCAAGGAGAAAGCCACTGCTCTCCAAAAAGAACATTGCTGCCCGTTTGCAGTTTGCTAAAGATTATGTGGACAAACCAGAAGGCTATTGGAAAAATGTTTTGGGGATGGATGAGACCAAAATAGAACTTTTTGGTTTAAATGAGAAGTGTTATGTTTGGAGAAAGGAAAACACTGCATTCCAGCAGAAGAACCTTATCCCATCTGTGAAACATGGTGGTGGTAGTATCATGGTTTGGGCCTGTTTTGCTGCATCTGGGCTAGGACAGCTTGCCATCATTGATGGAACAATGAATTCTGAATTATACCAGCAAATTCTAAAGGAAAATGTCAGGACATCTGTTCATGAACTGAATCTCAAGAGAAGGTCAGTCATGCAGCAAGACAACGATCCTAAGCACACAAGTCTTTCTACCAAGAATGGTTAAAGAAGAATAAAGTTAATGTTTTGGAATGGCCAAGTCAAAGTCCTGACCTTAATCCAATGGAAATGTTGTGGAAGGACCTGAAGTGAGCAGTTAATGCGAGGAAACCCACCAACATCCCAGAGTTGAAGCTGTTCTGTATGGAGGAATGGGCTAAAATTCCTCCAAGCCGGTGTGCAGGACTGATCAACAGTTACCAGAAACATTTAGTTGCAGTTATTGCTGCACAAGGGGGTCACACCAGATACTGAAAGCAAAGGTTCACATACTTTTGCCACTCACAGATATGTAATATTGGATCATTTTCCTCAATAAATAAATGACCAAGTATAATATTTTTGTCTCATTTGTTTAACTAGGTTCTCTTTATCTACTTTTAGGACTTGTGTGAAAATCTGATGATGTTTTAGGTCATATTTATGCAGAAATATAGAAAATTCTAAAGGGTTCACAAACTTTCAAGCACCACTGTAGTAGTAGAGTAGCGAATCAGAGCACATGATTGTTCATATCCAGTGAATGTGTTATATATATATATATATATATATATATATATATATATATATATATATATATATTCGCTACTCTACTACTAGGCTATCAGCTCATATACTGTACGTAGAGAAAAACAAAATTGCACCGCATGTTGCTGAACCAACTGAGGACGAAATAAAAACTGTACTCAAAAACAAAATGCTCCGAAATACATAAAAGCATCAAATTATGGAATAAAATTATTTGATGGTAAGTGCATATATATTTTTTACTTTTCAAGAATTATAGCATTTTTCACAAATTGCTCCTGTTATTTCACTGGTTTGTTTACATTCTTCATCTCTAAGCAGAAAAAAGTGTTGAATTTTTTTTAGACTGGTTCAAAAGCTCAAAGAAATTTGAAAATTACATAACTGAAATGTCCAAGGAAGAATTAAATAAATGCTATTAAAAGCTATTCTATACCTCAGCAAGACGGGACTTTCTACCAAAAAAACAACACTAAATTTAATTTGTGCAGCCATCAATAGGTTTTTAAGAAGTCCACCAAAGCAGAAACGATTTTGTTGGACGTTTTGTAGAAAGTATTTATTTATCGAATTTGCTAAAAATAAAAATACTCTATTTCTCAAAATCCAGTGAATGGGGATAGAATAAAACAGTTATTCCACTCAATCTCACCATACATGGCTCATAGCCAACTTGGCATTACGTGCCTCAGATCACGTATGACTCAATTTCGTGGAATAATTAAAATATATATATAATATCTGAATTCAGAAAAATATAAGTCAGGAAAAGGTGGGACAGTATGGAAAAGGAAAATGCAAATAAAGAAAGCAGTGATTTCAAAATTTATTTTGACTTGTATTTCAAGGCGGCACGGTGGTGTAGTGGTTAGCGCTGTCGCCTCACAGCAAGAAGGTCCGGGTTCGAGCCCCGTGGCCGGCAAGGGCCTTTCTGTGTGGAGTTTGCATGTTCTCCCCGTGTCCGCGTGGGTTTCCTCCGGGTGCTCCGGTTTCCCCCACAGTCCAAAGACATGCAGGTTAGGTTAACTGGTGACTCTAAATTGACCGTAGGTGTGAATGTGAGTGTGAATGGTTGTCTGTGTCTATGTGTCAGCCCTGTGATGACCTGGCGACTTGTCCAGGGTGTACTCCGCCTTTCGCCTGTAGTCAGCTGGGATAGGCTCCAGCTTGCCTGCGACCCTGTAGAACAGGATAAAGCGGCTAGTGATAATGAGATGAGATGAGATGAGATATACATCCATTCCTGCATTTCAGGCTTAAAACACATTCCAAAAAAGTTAGGATGGGGGCAATTTAGGGCTAGTATTGAGGTACAACAATTAAATAATGATGTGATTTGAAACATGTGACGTCAACTGGTGATTGTAATCATGATTTGGTACAATCCAGGAAAAGCCTTGTCTTTGGGCAGACAATGTCCACTTTACCAATAAATGCATGAGCAAATTATTGAAATATTTTTTTTAAATGTTCCTCAAAGAAAGGTGTGAAGGGATTTGGATATTTCACCCTCTTCAATGTATAATATCATTAAGCAATTCAAGGAATCTGGAGGAATTTCAGTGAATAAAGGGAAAGGGCACAAGCCTAATCTGAACACCTGTGATCTCTGATCTCTCAGATGGTGCTGCATCAAGAACCATCATTCAGCTATAGCTGATATAACCACATGGGCTTGGGATTACTTTGGCAAACCTTTGTCAACCTCTATTATATCCACAAATGCCAATTAAAACTTTACTGTGCAAAAAAGGAAGTTGTATGTAAACTGTGTCCAGAAGCGTTATCGACTCCTCTAGGTTCGGAAGTGTGTGGGATGGACCATCACACAGTGGAAACATGGTTTGTGGTCAGAGGAATCAGTTTTTTTGTAAGAAATGGACACCATGTACTCCAGACCAAAGAAGAAAAGGACCATCCAGACTGTTACCAGGAACAAGTCCAAAAGCCATGGTCTGTCAGGGTATGGGGTTGTGTCAGACTCTTTATGTATATATAAACATTAAAAAAAAATCTTCTTACAAAAAACTTAAGTATAGAATTGATTACACATTTTATTTTTTAGATTATGTGGCATGTCCACTGTATAAGTCTTTCACAAGCCCAAGTGAATTACATGTTTCTATAGAAATAATATCATATTATAATAAGTACATTTTTATTCATTTTAATCTTAATAGTCTTGTTCTATTGGCAGATATTTCTGTCAAAAAATGTAATTATCTGCCAACAGAATAGGAAAATGTAAAGCTAAAAAAAAGTCTAGAAATAGGTTTTAGTAATATTTGGTTTATCATAATCTTATAAGAGGGAATATGAGATCAATTTGACAATATTCAAGATATTTCCATTTGCTAAGATGTGATTTATTTGCAATGCACAGAGATTATAAACCTCTTTCTTTGTAATTTCTTTGAACAGTAAATTAGAGAGCAAATGTGAGAGTTAAAAGTAAAAAAAGAAAGAGTCTGACATTTGAACACTATAATAACTTTAGTCATTTATATAACAAGTGCTATTCTCTCACTATATCTGGCCTGAATGAATGCACCTAAATGCAGAAGAAATATACTGTTAGTATTAAAAGTTGCAGAATAATGCAGAGAATAAAGGCTTAAACTATATTTTGGTGGTTATTTTCGAGAACAATAACAATGGTGTTACTAAATTGTTTTATATTATATTTATTGCACTCCATAAAAATACCTTTGTTCAACAGACTAACGGCACAGACGGTGCAGAGCCAAGAAGCCGATACACACCTTCACGCTAACCTGTTTGCATGATTTTACCGATTCTGATGAGTTATTGATGAGTAACTGAACACAGACACACACACAAAGTCATGGTGTTGTTGTATAACTACGTCTTTAAAGATTGCTGTAGGAATATGTAGGAAGAAATACATGAAAGGGGTCAAAAAGGTTTCTTATTCAGATTGTGCAAAGTATGACTCATATTTTTATCATATTGTGTTATAGAATGGAAGACAGTTGAATTGCACACTTTTATACCAAGTAGTTCATTCTGTATACAGCCGTGTTTTCATTAAAACCAATTAGTAATAAAACATCAGCCGTATTAATCCTTTCCACACTGTATTATTCTGACCCTTAAGCAGTATCGCACAAGACGGAGTGCTTGCTCTCCTGGGATTCGGTCCCAGGTCATGCTGGTATTTAGTACAACAGCATAACCTTGAGTGTGATATTACTTTTATAGAACAGTGTCAAGTTTCCCAAAAGCATCATAGCACAAAGAGCATTGTTAAATTGTAGCGCAAGCAGCAGAATGAACACTCTCCTAGTTAAGATGCTCTTAGCATTAAGAGGCTTTTAGGAAACCCACCACAGCTCAATAAACAAGATATTAATATCGAATAAGTGACATTTTGGACATAATATATACAACCCCAATTCCAAAAAAGTTGGGACAAAGTACAAATTGTAAATAAAAACAGAATGCAATGATGTGGAAGTTTCAAAATTCCATATTTTATTCAGAATAGAACATAGAGGACATATCAAATGTTTAAACTGAGAAAATGTATCATTTAAAGAGAAAAATTAGGTGATTTTAAATTTCATGACAACAACACATCTCAAAAAAGTTGGGACAAGGCCATGTTTACCACTGTGAGACATCCCCTTTTCTCTTTACAACAGTCTGTAAACGTCTGGGGACTGAGGAGACAAGTTGCTCAAGTTTAGGGATAGGAATGTTAACCCATTCTTGTCTAATGTAGGATTCTAGTTGCTCAACTGTCTTAGGTCTTTTTTGTCGTATCTTCCGTTTTATGATGCGCCAAATGTTTTCTATGGGTGAAAGATCTGGACTGCAGGCTGGCCAGTTCAGTACCCGGACCCTTCTTCTACGCAGCCATGATGCTGTAATTGATGCAGTATGTGGTTTGGCATTGTCATGTTGGAAAATGCAAGGTCTTCCCTGAAAGAGACGTCGTCTGGATGGGAGCATATGTTGCTCTAGAACCTGGATATACCTTTCAGCATTGATTTTGTCTTTCCAGATGTGTAAGCTGCCCATGCCACACGCACTAATGCAACTCCATACCATCAGAGATGCAGGTTTCTGAACTGAGCGCTGATAACAACTTGGGTCGTCCTTCTCCTCTTTAGTCCGAATGACACGGCGTCCCTGATTTCCATAAAGAACTTCAAATTTTGATTCGTCTGACCACAGAACAGTTTTCCACTTTGCCACAGTCCATTTTAAATGAGCCTTGGCCCAGAGGAGTCATCTGCGCTTCTGGATCATGTTTAGATACGGCTTCTTCTTTGAACTATCGAGTTTTAGCTGGCAACGGCGGATGGCACGGTGAATTGTGTTCACAGATAATGTTCTCTGGAAATATTCCTGAGCCCATTTTGTGATTTCCAATACAGAAGCATGCCTGTATGTGATGCAGTGCCGTCTAAGGGCCCGAAGATCACGGGCACCCAGTATGGTTTTCCGGCCTTGACCCTTACACACAGAGATTCTTCCAGATTCTCTGAATCTTTTGATGATATTATGCACTGTAGATGATGATATGTTCAAACTCTTTGCAATTTTACACTGTCGAACTCCTTTCTGATCTTGCTCCACTATTTGTCGGCGCAGAATTAGGGGGATTGGTGATCCTCTTCTCATCTTTACTTCTGAGAGCCGCTGCCACTCCAAGATGCTCTTTTTATACCCAGTCATGTTAATGACCTATTGCCAATTGACCTAATGAGTTGCAATTTGGTCCTCCAGCTGTTCCTTTTTTGTACCTTTAACTTTTCCAGCCTCTTATTGCCCCTGTCCCAACTTTTTTGAGATGTGTTGCTGTCATGAAATTTCAAATGAGCCAATATTTGGTATGAAATTTCAAAATGTCTCACTTTCGACATTTGATATGTTGTCTATGTTCTATTGTGAATATAATATCAGTTTTTGAGATTTGTAAATTATTGCATTCCATTTTTATTTACAATTTGTTCTTTGCCCCAACTTTTTTTTGGAATTGGGGTTGTAAACAGTTACAGATGTGGTGGCAGGAAGTTTTGGAGGGGGAGTGACATGTCATGTGTTGAAGGCGTGCCAAATCTAAGGGGGTCCGGGGGCATGCCCCCTGGGAAATTTTTGCATTTTTAACCCTCTAAAATGCTATTTCCCGCATTTTGAGAGGCAAATTTTGGTGGAGTAAAGTTAAGTTTAATGTCTCTATTAGAGTACATTTCATCCATGTATTTTTTCTCTATGAAATAGAACCAATGCTACTATAACGTAATTATGAACATAATTAGGACTCTGTAGATGGAAAGTGGTTGCTAAAGAAGGACACAGTTGTTCTCCCAGCATGCAGCTGCACCCTGAGACCAGCCTCGGCCATTGTAAGGCCATGATTGAGAAAATGATCCACAATTGTGGCCCTTATTTTATCAGGAACATGTGTATTTCCTTGGCCTTTTCAACCTCTTCCTCTGTTCCTCTGTTTTGCCTCCTTACCCTTCCACCACACAGCCTTAATCCTCTGCTTCCTCCTGGCTGATGATCCTGCTTATTTCCCTGTTGTTCTTCCATTGTCGGAAATTGTAACACTGTGTTGTGCTCTGTCTATATACATGCTTGCCACTTGAAGGTTCCTGAGATGAACATTTGAGCTATTTTGAAGAAATGGTTGATCATTGGTTGATCACATGCTTCACAAATCCCCTTTCATAAATGAAAGTCAAGATTCACCTGAGAGCAATCAATCAATTCAGGATACATGTACAAAACAAAAGTTTAATATAAATGTATACAAAATATGGCAACTGGTTCAACACTTTTGCATGTTATGACATTTTAATCAACATGATATAATCAAGTGATAATGCACAAAACAGCAGACAACTGCACATGATCATTTGTATGAATGCACCAAAGCATTTGCAATTTACTGAAAAGAAAAAGAAATTGCTTTTACGATGTGTAAAAGTGACTAAATGATGTGGAGGTTGAACAGTCCGTAGCTTTTTCAATTCTGATCTAATAATTGTTGTACCAAAGTATTTTATTGTTTAGTATCGTGTCATTTACACACTGCATGTGTGTAAATGACACGATAGAAAATGACCCTCTATTAGAGTACATTTCATCCATGTATTTTTTTCTCTATGAAATAGAACCAAAGCTACTATAACGTAATTATGAACGTAATTATGACAACATAATTATATATACTATAATGTAATTATGAACGTAACGTAAAAGGGTCACAAACTTTCAGGCACCACTGTATAACTTTATTAAGTATATCTCTGATAAGTAAATAAAAATTAAACTGAAAGCATACTCTCTTATTTTTAGTTTAAAAGACGTATACTAGAAGCACACTTGAATAAACTTCTTTTTTGTAAGGGTTGACAGCTCTGCCTGTAACATGAATAATGAGTGACAGCTCTGGCCGCCACTTACACACACATTTTACACTCATTAGGAGCGCCACTTTTAGGCAGTGCTTAAATATATATCAGCTATGTATTAAACAATGTGGAAGATTTTATCAAGCATGACATACAGTTTGCCAAATATTAGCATACGCTTTAATACACCCGAATATCTACAACTAGATTCACTAATTTTGGCATCCTGTTGGGAAAATTAAGCTCTAACTCTATTAATGAGTACTTTACATTTAACATTTCTGTCCATGACTGAGCTCCTGAAGCCATTGCAACCTCACCATGCTGTTGTCTCCATCTGAGACCTGTATGTTTTTTAAGAGAAGTGTAACAATTGATGGATTACGTCTTTGGATTATCAGGTTTAAGACATTTACTTTTATGAACACTAAAGAGCCAAAGAGCTGTGCTCATGCTTGATTTTATGCTGCTTCTTTTATCTGGTTTCAGAGGACCCGTATTCTGTCTATATTTCAGAGCACTTCCTGTTTGCTTTATATTAGCACGTGTTCTCTGATGCTCAAAAGTCGTACCGCCATTTATAACATGTTTCCGTGCAGGAATACCAGAATGTGCACCACAATACAAAGAAATATTATACATCACACTTTTATTTAAAAAGGTTTTTTCTAATGGTGTGTGTGTGTGTGTGTGTGTGTGCATGCACTTCTTAGGCTGCCGAACAGAGTGGGATGAGATTCGTTGCTGGTACAGAGCTGAAGTTGGTCAAGTGGTTAATGTTTCATGTTCTGAAGCTTCCCAGCTCTTCGCCGACAACAATGGTAATCACTCAATTGTTCCTTTATCTCTATTTACACCACAGCACTATTGAATTCTCCATTCTGATTGATCAGGAGGTGCTGATTATTAATGACCATAACTGTGCCTGAAATCGCTCCCTACTCACTATATAGGGCACCATATAGTGGGGACGCCATTTTGTAGTGCTGTCCGAAACCTTAGTGAGGATTATTTACACCCTATATAGTGCACTCAAAGTATCCCACAATGCATCACGAAAAGTAGTGTACAACCGATGGTCACTAACCAAAGCAATATATCCCATTGTGCATTGCGGTCGCACTGAAAGAAATCAAATTAAAAGCCTCAAATTTGATTTAACAAAAGGCAGCAGCAAAGAAGAAAGTATTCAGCCTTGATTTAAAAGAACTGAAAGATGCAGGTACTTTGTATTGATTAATGTAATAATAATAATAATAATAATAATAATAATTTATTTCTATGTACATTCCATAAGAATCTCAATGCCCTTACAATAATATATGTAAAATAACAATAACAAATAATTAAATATCTAATGTCCATGAAAACTTATTTACATAAAAACATTATCAAACAGAAAAAAAATCAAGACTTAAAAGTTCAGAAATCAAAACTAAAAGGATGAGATATGTAAATCGAAAAGAGAAGTCTTAAGTCCTTTTTTAAAGTCATTAATGTCAGTTGATTCTTTTAAGGCCTTTGGAAGTTGATTCCACAATCTCGGTGCACATGAAGCGAACGCACGCTTTCCATAAGTATCGGTTCTGTAACGTGGCGTAGAAAGAACGATGATGTTGTGGCAGTTCGATATGAGTGAGTGGAGCACAGAGGACGGTAGGACAGAGATCAGGTGTATACAGAGGCTTTATTGCCACACTTTTCAGTCTAACAATATTTTACTCCCAAAAAATAGAGACACACACACACTAGCGTCTCGTCCGGGGGATGAGCTCCTCTGCTCTCCCTCCCTAAATAGGGCGCGGTCACTGGGAAGACACACACAAACACAGGTTAATTGCAGTCAGGTGTAGTGATTCTGCCACTTACCTTCCCTGACTCCGCCCTCCTGTCACAGACCGGCGCTTGACCACGCCCCCGCTGCCACAGATGTTATTACTGTTAGAGCGTAATGACCGTAGTGGCTTCTTCACCACCAGTAGATCACTGAGATATGATGGCGCCAATCCATTGAGTACTTTGAAGGTCATCAACAAGATCTTGAATATTATTCTCTTCTTCACTGTCAGTCAATGAAGTGAGCGTAAGACAGGTGTGATGTGGTCATATTTCTTCTTCAATGTGACCATCCTTGCAGCTGCATTTTGGATGCACTGCAATTTCAACAAGTCCTTGTCGGGGAGACCATACAACAAACTGTTGCAATAGTCCAACTTGGATGTTATGAATGCATGTACAAGCTTTTCCATAGCGGCAGTATCAAGATATTTTCTAATCTGACCAATACGTCTGAGAGAATGTGAAGTGGATTTACATATATTACTGACCTGGGAAGACATCTTAAGATGGTGATCAAAGATGACCCCAAGATCACACGCTTCAGATATTGGCTCCTTCACAGATTCACCAACGGTGACATACTGAATGGCATCAACTGCAAGATACCGTGACTGAAAATGCAGAACCTCTGTTTTTGTTGTATTGCACAGCAGCTTATTGCACTTCATCCATTGAACAATGTCCCTAGCACAGTATTCAAAAGCTTCGATGCTGGTAGATCTTTCAGAGCTCTGTGTGACCAAGTACAGCTGTGTGTCATCAGCATAAATCATGGTCTGTAATTTATGTGCATTTACAATATCCTCCAATGAAGAGACATATAAGGAAAACAATAAAGGGCCAAGCACAGACCCCTGCGGGACACCATACATCAAAAAAGATGGTGCCGATGGAGTTCCATTGATGACAACAGATTGACTTCGGTTAGACAAGTAAGAACAGAACCATTTAAGTACAGTACCATTCAAACCAAAGCGAAATTTCAATCTTTCAATCAAAATAATGTGATCAATGGTGTCAAAAGCGGATGAGAGATCAAGTAAGACCAGAATGACCTCCTTATGCTGATCAAGTGCCAAGTTGATGTCATTATATACACGAAGTAAAGCAGTTTCAGGCCCACTTTACACGGGGACGGTCTGAAACAAAAACGCAAAAGTCCGTTTTCGTTCTCACTTTTTTCCGCGTCTACACAACCGTTTTCAAGGAGGAAATCTGCGTCTATACGGTGACGCATAAATGTGTGGAATTCAATTGGATGTGCATGCCAGGCGGCTAGGTGGTGCTGTGAAAGACCTCCGCTATGTCTGCACGCATGCGCAACGTCTTCCATCTTGTCTGATCTGCACCGCGAAAACTTTGACTACTCTGGCAAGTAAGTGCATACTATACCCGCCTCTGTTCATTAACGGTATATGTGCAGATTCGGTATAGATGTTCGAAGGACTCCTGGACGTTTATTAAAGCTGCCAGAGCAGCTTGAAGGTCCGTTGGATTGATGCAATCAGACATGCTCTTACTTTTTTACTTACTTTCTGTTAGGGTTTTGCTGGGATTCGAACCTGGTTCGTTGGTGTGATAATCCAGCAAACCCTCACTAGGCCACCAGGGGGATGACTCAAATGCAGAGGCGTGAGGCGGAAGTAGAAAAAGTATCAAAAGGTTTATTTATACTATATACACTATATACAGGGGAAAACAAAAAACAAAGAGTATAAACCAATACTGGGAAGACAAAGGGAAAAATAAAATATCAAAAGTTCAAAGTCCAAAAAGGAAAAGGCAAAAATGCAAAAGCTCAGAAGATCACAAAAATAAAAATATCCAAAGGTCCAAAACAAAAGCCAAAAAACCAGAAAAGTAAAGTGCAAAACAAAGAACACGGTACAGAGGAAACTGGAGATAAACATAACAGCACAAAGACTCCGTGACAAGAGGACTGAACTCAGGGGTATAAATACACAAACTAATTAAGGACACAGGTGAAGATAATTAGGACTAAACAGGCAATTAACAAAAACACAAAACACAGGAACAGTGGCGGCCTCTAGAGGCCAAAATAAACATGACACGAAAAGGAAAAAACAGCGGCCTCTAGAGGCCAAAACAGTCCTAGTCCTAACAGGACCCCCCCCTCTAGGAGCGTCTCCTGACGTTCCCAGGGCAATCCGGATGGGCCGAATGGAAGTCCCGACACAGTTCTTTATCTAGGACATCCCGAGCAGGAACCCAGCAGCGCTCCTCAGGACCATAGCCCTCCCAGTCCACCAGATATTGCAACCCGCCGCGGACCCGGCGGGAGTCAAGCAGGTGATTCACAGTGAACACAGTCTGCCCCTGGAAGATGCGGGGGGTGGGGGGTTCCTAGGGGCAGGGGCATATGTAGACGTCAGTACGGGCCGCAACAGGGAAACATGGAAAGTGGGGTTGATCCTCAGAGTCCGGGGCAACTGGAGCTGGTAGGAGACAGGGTTCACCCTGCGCACCACCTTGAAGGGGCCAATGTAGCGAGGAGCAAGCTTGCGGTTCTCCACCCGCAGCGGAAGGTCCTTAGTGGACAGCCAAACCCGCTGCCCAGGGCGGAAAGCGTGGGCAGGTCTTCTATGGCGGTTGGCCTGAGTCTGGTTGGTTCTGGAGGTCTGTATGAGGGTCTTCCTGACCTTGCTCCAGGTCTTGCGACACCGTCTCACATATTGGTTGACCGAGGGCACCCCCACGTCCTCCTCCTGGTCCGGGAACAGAGGTGGCTGGAACCCGAATTGGCACTGGAATGGCGACAGCTTGGTGGCCGATGACTGCAGGGTGTTGTGGGCGTACTCCGCCCATGGCAGCCAGGTGCTCCACGATGTCGGGTTATCCATAGCCAGGCCTCGCAGGGTGGTTTCCAGGTCCTGGTTGAGCCTCTCCGTCTGACCATTGGACTGTGGGTGAAACCCAGAGGAGAGGCTGGCAGTGGCTCCGATGACCTTGCAGAACCTGTGCCACACTCGGGAGGAGAACTGGGGCCCTCGGTCTGAGACGATGTCCTGTGGAAGACCAAAGACTCGGAAGACATGATTAAAAATAAGTTTTGCTGTTTCAAGAGCAGAGGGGAGTTTGCACAGTGGTATGAAGCGGCAGGCCTTGGAGAATCTGTCAACTATGACCAAAATGACCGTGTTACCTTGTGACTCAGGGAGACCCGTGATGAAGTCGACTGCCACGTGGGACCAGGGACGCCGGGGAATGGTCAGAGGATGCAGGAGACCCTGGGGACGCTGTCGTGGGTTCTTGGTTCTGGTGCAAACCTCACAGGACAGGACAAATGACCTTACTTCCTTCTCCATGTTAGGCCACCAGAAGCGTCTTTTCAGGAAGTCCAGGGTCCTCCGAGCTCCCGGGTGGGCGGTGAGAGGGGAAGAGTGACCCCACTGGAGAACCTTGGCCCGGGCTTGATGTGGGACGTACAAGAGGCCCGGTGGCCCCGTCCCAGGACCGGGGTCCTGGCGTTGGGCTCGTCGAACAGCCTCCTCAATACCCCAGCGGACAGGGGCCACAATCCGGGACACCGGGATAATAGGCCCAACTTCATTCTCCCTGTTAGTGGCAGAGAACAGCCTGGACAGTGCGTCAGGTTTGGTGTTCTTGGAGCCGGGGCGGTACGAGAGGGTGAAGTCAAACCGACTGAAAAACAGGGCCCACTTAGCCTGTCGAGGGTTAAGTCTCTTGGCTTGCTGGAGGTACTCCAGGTTCTTGTGGTCAGTCCAAACCAGGAATGGATGTTGCGCTCCCTCCAGCCAGTGCCTCCACTCCTCAAGGGCCAGTTTGACCGCTAGCAGTTCTCGATCCCCCACATCGTACCGGGACTCCGCAGGACTCAGGTGGTGGGAGAAGTAAGCGCAGGGGTGCAGCTTTCCTTCTGAACGTTGAGAGAGCACCACGCCGACACCACTGTCCGAGGCGTCCACCTCCACGATGAATGGTTGGGAGGTGTCCGGGAGGACCAGAATGGGTGCCGTGCAGAAGCGGTCCTTGAGGTCTTTGAACGCCTTTTCCGCCTGAGGAGACCAGACATAAGATCCACCTGTCCTTTTGGTGAGGTCTGACATGGGTGCTGCCACAGAACTGAAGTTCCTGATGAACTTGCGGTAGAAGTTAGCGAATCCTAAGAACCGCTGAACCTCCTTAACGGACTTGGGAGTAGGCCAATCCCGGACAGCCAGGGTCTTGGCAAGGTCCATTTGGAGTTGGCCTGTCCGTACAATAAATCCCAGAAAGGAGACCTCGGGAACATGAAATTCGCATTTCTGGGCCTTGGCGAACAGATTGTTCTGTAGCAGCCTCTGGAGAACCTGGCAGACATGGTGGCGGTGCTCCTGCACGGTCTTGGAGAAGATAAGGATGTCGTCGAGGTAGACAAAAACGTACAGGTTAATCATGTCCCTTAAGACGTCGTTGATTAGGGCCTGAAAAACAGCTGGTGCGTTGGTGAGTCCGAAGGGCATCACCTGGTATTCGTAGTGCCCAGATGGGGTGTTAAAGGCAGTCTTCCACTCCTCTCCCTGTCGGATATGGATGAGGTGGTATGCGTTCCGTAGGTCCAACTTGGTGAAGACGGTGGCGCCTTGGAGCAGGTCGAAAGCAGTGGACATCAGCAGAAGGGGATATTGGTTGCACACAGTGATCTTGTTCAGGCCCCTGTAGTCAATACATGGTCGGAGCCCCCCATCCTTCTTGCCGACAAAGAAGAAGCCGGCACCAGCAGGTGAAGTGGAGGGTCGAATGAACCCAGAGACCAGGGCGTCTTTGAGGTATTCCTCCATGGCCTTGCGTTCTGGCTGAGAGAGGGAAAACAGTCTGCCATGAGGAGGGGTAGTCCCAGGGAGCAAGTCGATGGCACAGTCGTAGGCCCGGTGCGGAGGAAGAACGGCGGCCCTGCTCTTGCTGAATACCTCCTTGAGATCCCAGTACTCTGTGGGAACTTGAGATAACTCGGTGAGATCAGGGGGCTCGGCAGGAGACACAGGAGAGCTAGAGAGCAGACAAGAGGCATGGCATGCAGGGCCCCATTCCACAACCTGGCTTGTTACCCAGTCTATGCGAGGGTTGTGGCGAGTAAGCCAAGGAAGGCCTAGAATAACTGGGAACTCAGGTGAAGGAATCAGGTGCAGGGATATTTCTTCCTTGTGACCTTGAGACTGGAGGAAGACTGGAGAAGTAACTTGGGTGACTCTTCCATCACCTAATGCTTGGCCATCGAGGGCAGACACAGACAGTGGGACTTCAAGAGGTGCAGTCGGAATATTGATGCTTTGGGCAAAGTGAATATCCATAAAGTTCCCAGCCGCCCCTGAGTCTAACAAAGCTTGACAAGAGTGGACAGACTCACCCCAGGAGATGGAGACCGGGATGTAGATTCCTTGGCCAGGGAGTCCGGGAGAGAGGGTAGGCCCCGTCACAACCCTCCCTCGGCTGGACGGGGCGGTCCTTTTCCCAAGAGTTCGGGACATGATGCTCGGAAGTGACCAGGCTTGCCACAGTAGATGCAGCACTTGTCCCTCCTTCTGCGCTCCCTCTCAGATGCGGAGAGGCGAGTACGACTCACTTGCATGGGTTCTAGACAGTCACTGAAGGAGGTAGACGGTTTCCAGGTAGAGGTAGGGAGGCTGGGGGGGCTCAAGGCTTGGTGGCGTTCTCTCATCCTGTTGTCCAGACGAATAGCATGTGAGATGAGGGTTTCGAGGTCACTTGGGCATCCAATAGAGGCCAGACCGTCCTTGATGGGGTCAGACAGACCATGGTGGAAGGCTGACACCAGGGCAGTCTCGTTCCATCCACTTACTGCTGCGAGCATTCGGAACGAGATGGCGTAATCTGCGACGCTTCCTCCTTGCCGGATGGACATGAGCTTTCGGGCTGCGTCGGTACTGATGTCCGCCTGATTGAAGACCCGAAGCATCTCTTCAGAGAACAGCTGGAAATCAAGGCACTCAGGTCCCTGTCTTTGCCAGATAGCAGTAGCCCAGGCTCGCGCCTTACCAGCTAATAAGGTTATCACAAAGGCAATCTTGCGGCGATCCGTAGTGTAGGTGGTAGGCTGAAGCTCAAAGGTGAGTTGACACTGGGTAAGGAACTCTCGGCACTCACTGTGCTTGCCATCGTACCTCTGTGGTGCAGGAAGGCTGGGTTCGCGAGGTGAAGAAGGCAGCACGGCAGGAGGCACAGGAGCAGGAGCGGGAGCTGGAGCTGGAGATGCAGGCAGAGATGTCAGCTGTGCCAGGGTTTTCCCGATTTGCTGAAGCAGTTCCTCGTGGCGAGCAAGGGCCTCACATTGGCTGGTGAGCGTACGTCCATGAGCGTCCATGGTCGCTCCGAAGCGTGTCAAAGCTGCTATAATTCCCTGAAGGTTGGCCGGGTAGACAGTTGAAGCAGCCTCTGCTGAGTCGGTCATGACGGAGTCTTTCTGTTAGGGTTTTGCTGGGATTCGAACCTGGTTCGTTGGTGTGATAATCCAGCAAACCCCCACTAGGCCACCAGGGGGATGACTCAAATGCAGAGGCGTGAGGCGGAAGTAGAAAAAGTATCAAAAGGTTTATTTATACTATATACACTATATACAGGGGAAAACAAAAAACAAAAACAAAGAGTATAAACCAATACTGGGAAGACAAAGGGAAAAATAAAATATCAAAAGTTCAAAGTCCAAAAAGGAAAAAGCAAAAATGCAAAAGCTCAGAAGATCACAAAAATAAAAATATCCAAAGGTCCAAAACAAAAGCCAAAAAACCAGAAAAGTAAAGTGCAAAACAAAGAACACGGTACAGAGGAAACTGGAGATAAACATAACAGCACAAAGACTCCGTGACAAGAGGACTGAACTCAGGGGTATAAATACACAAACTAATTAAGGACACAGGTGAAGATAATTAGGACTAAACAGGCAATTAACAAAAACACAAAACACAGGAACAGTGGCGGCCTCTAGAGGCCAAAATAAACATGACACGAAAAGGAAAAAACAGCGGCCTCTAGAGGCCAAAACAGTCCTAGTCCTAACACTTTCTTACTTCCCGGGCTGGCATGTACAGTATATGACATATGTATGACGTAAACGCGTACCCGACGTGAGCAGATCCGAGCAGAGTTTCGCGTATTGGGTAGTTTAGACGGATATGCAACGGGGGCTGTTTTTAACTTATCCACTCTGGAAGGCGTTTTCAATTTTTTCCGTTTTTCAGCCTCGGAAACGCCGTCCCCGTGTAGACGAAAGGCACTTCCGATAAAATATTTAGTCGTTTTTACCCGACAGCGTCCTCGTGTAAACGGGCCCTCAGTACTGTGGTGAGGACGGTAGGCAGACTGCATCTTTGAGAGGAGATTGTTCACAAGCAAATGATCATTAAGTTGTGTTGCCACAACACGCTCAATAGTCTTAGACAGAAACGACAAGTTGGAGATTGGTTGATAATTCTTGAGATCCTCAGGATCGAGAGAGGCTTTCTTAAGTAGTGGAGTAACTAGAGCATGTTTAAGGCTTGATGGAAATTCTCCTTGCTGTAATGACATATTGATGATTTTAGTAATGGGTGATAACAGCTTACTGATAAATTCCTTTAGCAGTGTGAATGGAAGTGGATCCAAACAGCAAGACTTAGATGGCGATCCCATAATTATTCTGTTGACATCATCAATGTATACTGAAGTAAACTCTGAGAAACTGCACAGTGATTGCTCTTCCACGATAGCACAATTGACAGATTTTGATGGCATATCATTAATGTCATTTTGAAAAGCAACAATTTTTCCATTAAAATATTCACTGAACCTCTGGGCAAGCTCAAGTGATGACGTATGAGTAGGAAGTGGCACAGAAGACTTTACTTTGAACAACTCATCGATGAATTTGAACAATTGCTTCTGATTAAAACCTGATACTTTATCACAGTAATAATTACTCTTGTGCTTCTCAACAGCTGAATAATACTGGCCAGCAACATCATTATAGATCTGCCTGTGAATTTCTAGGCCTGAATTCTGCCATTTCCTTTCCCAGCGACGCTTCTCAACTTTAAGATTACGTAGTTCTTCAGAGAACCAAGGTGAATGTGGTCTTACTGTAATAATACGTTCACATATTGGAGCATGTCTATCAAGAAGATTGCTCAAACTGGTGTTGTACTCAGTAACAAGCGAAGCGACATCAGATGGGTTGATGTTAAATAATGGCAATGTAGACAACTCTTTACCAAAGCAGTCCAGGTCGATCTGTTTAATTCTCCTATGCACACTCTGGACTTAAATGATGCAGGTCTCGGAAAATCAAGACTACAAGTCAGTGTGGCATGATCAGATGGTAGTTCCATGCAAGCACGAAGATTCAGCAATGTAGTAAATGCGCGCAGTATAATATGGATTTATCACAAAAATACATGCATGTATTTATTATTTTGAAAACCCACCAGCTGACTGATCTGGCACGCTTTAATTGTGCGACAGTAATGACATAAATACCAGCACGATGGACTAGTGTCCAAAAGTGTTTTTTCATTTTACCAATGACCTCACTATATAGTCCTCTATATAGTGATTCCCTACAGTATATAGGGAGTAGGGAGTAGTGAACGAGTGAGCGATTTTGGACACAGGGCATGTCATTGCGATACAGACAAGAAAAAGACAAACTGTTTTCCAATACTGTATAGAGCAAAGGAAAAAAAATACAAAGTTAAAAATGTCAACAAGGAAATGAAACAGTCCTTCGGCAGAGCTGTACATGCAGCACTGTACAGTATAGGGAAATACATTGCAGTCTTTCTACACTTCCTGTTTGTCAGGCCACAGATTCTCATCCACATCACAACGGATATGACTTCACATGCTGCATCCATGGCAGCCAACAGGGACATCTGATTAGGTGGCTGGCGATCATAAACCTTCCACCTCCATGCCCCTCAACTGGGTTAAAGAATGGGGAATAGGGTGGGCGGAATTCCATCAGTATCCTATAGTGACTCGCAAACCATTTCCTGATGGTATTTGAGTGATGGAAACTCACATTATTCCAAATTACCACATGCTTTGGGAAATCATCTCAAATCAGACCCCTCTCATCATTAGGAATGACATCCCTGTAGAGGGTGTCTAAGAAGGTGAGGATATTCTGTGTGTTGTATAGCCCTGTAATGGGAATACAAGTTAGCACACTGTGCTCTGAAATAGCAGCAAATACAGTAACAAAGTAATGTTTCCTTCCCATTGGCACACTGACTGAAGAAAACATGGATGGTGTGGCTCCGTTTATTCCAATTCTATCGAAATGAGCCCAAAATACCCCTGCTATGTTGTCAAATTTGCAGCCAGGATCTGCGCATTAGAGACTTTCTCCTTCTTGAGTTTGTGCAGGTGAGACGAGAGGCAAAGTGAGGTACACCCCAATCATTCATTACATTACATTACATTACAGGAGTTTAGCAGATGCTCTTATCCAGAGCAACATACAGCATACCCAGAGCAGCCTGGGGAGCAGTTTGGGGTTAGGTGCCTTGCTCAAGGGCACTTCAGCCATTCCTGCTGGTCCAGGGAATCAAACCAGCAACCTTCTGGTCCCAAAGCTGCTTCTCGAACCATTATGCCATGGCTTCCCTATTCAGTAGACCCACAATGCAGAACGTGTCCATGGTGGAAATCAATCTTACATCTATCTGGAGAACTTAATTACTTTCACCTGGAGATATTTCATTAATACACAAGTATCTAGATGTTGTTAATACTGAGATACATTACTAATCAGGGAGGCTATATGCACAAGCACAATTAAACTAGCCTTTTTCCTCTTAAACTTTTAAATGTTTTTTTTTTTTATCGAAATAGCTAACAGGTTGGATGAGTGCATGTGTCCAGAAAAGTTTAAATAAGTAGATATATGACAGTAAATTCTGTGCTGAAGTTAGCTGACTGGCTATAGCCGGTCTCTTCCGGAAAAGGTGTCAATCACACCATTCCCAAGTGTATCCACACCTTATTAATTTCCACCATTCAGCCATAACATTATGACCACTGACAGGTGAAGTGAATAGCATTGATTATCTCATTACAGTGGCACCTGTCAACGGGTGGGTTATATTAAGCAGCAAGAGAACAGTCAGTTCTTGAAGTTGATGTGTTGGAAGCAGGAAAAATGGGCAAGCGTAAGGATCTGAGTGACTTTGACAAGGGCCAAATTCTGATGGCTAGATGACTGGGTCTGAACATTTCCAAAATTGCACATCTTTTGGGGTGTTCCTGGTATGCAGTGGTTAGTACCAACCAAAAGTGGTCCAAGGAAGGACAACCAGTGAATCGGCGACAGGGTCATGGGTGTCGAAGGCTCCTAGATACCAGCATAGGAGAAACTAACTGTTCAAATGAGACTCTGTAGATGGAAAGTGGTTGCTAAAGAAGGACACAGTTGTTCTCCCAACATGCAGCTGCACCCTGAGACCAGCCTCGGCCATTGTAAGGCCATGATTGAGAAAATGGTCCACAATTGTGGCCCTTATTTCATCAAGAACATGTGTATTTCCTTGGCCTTTTCAACCTCTTCCTCTGTTCCTCTGTTTTGCCTCCTTACCCTTCCACCACACAGCCTTAATCCTCTGCTTCCTCCTGGCTGATGATCCTGCTTATTTCCCTGTTGTTCTTCCATTGTCGGAAATTGTAACACTGTGTTGTGCTCTGTCTATATACATGCTTGCCACTCGAAGGCTCCTGAGATGAACATCTGAGCTATTTTGAAGAAATGGTTGATCACTGGTTGATCTCACGCTTCACAAATCCCCTTTCATAAATGAAAGTCAAGATTCACCTGAGAGCAATCAATCAATTCAGGATACATGTACAAAACAAAAGTTTAATATAAATGTATTCAAAATATGGCAACTGGTTCAACACTTTTGCATGTTATGACATTTTAATCAACATGATATAATCAAGTGATAATGCACAAAACAGCAGACAACTGCACATGATCATTTGTATGAATGCACCAAAGCATTTGCAAGTTACTGAAAAGAAAAAGAAATTGCTTTTACGATGTGTAAAAATGACTAAATGATGTGGAGGTTGAACAGTCCGTAGCTTTTTCAATTCTGATCTAATAATTGTTGTACCAAAGTATTTTATTGTTTAGTATCGTGTCATTTACACACTGCATGAGGCAATGCACAACTGCTGATTATACACTGTGGCCAATGGAGAACTTGGTTTATCTCAACTCTTGTGCATTGCTCTGAGTCTATTTGTCAAACACTACAGCCACTTTAAACAGCTGTCAAATGTCACTGCCATCTTCAGAACAGACTCGGATAAAATGATGCTGTGCCATCTGCACTGTGAGCAGCACCGTGTCCTTGTAGTCAAAGAGCTTGTGAAACCAGAGGACTTTTACAACCTTGCCGTATATACACAAAATGAAGGAGGGTCATAAATGTGCCAAGTCCAGGACATGGCTCTCAAGTGTTCTGTAAACATTTAAGTAGTTTACAACCAGATAACCATCCTGGAAAGATAGAAACACTGGTAGAAATACAGCTCCTCTTTAATATGTTTTAATATATAAAGTAACCTGGGTGAACTGTGCAAGAGTGCATTTTTAATATATCTATTTGTTTAAAACATATATGAAATGTGTATGTAGACATACACAGTACTGCACAAAAGTCTTAGACACACTCATTTTTAATGCAAATTTTTTAATCTAAATGATTTATTTTATGACTTCTTCATTACTAAGTCAAGGGTTAAAAACACATCAGATTTCCAAACATTACTTTTCCAACAAACAGTTAAATGTTACAGAGAAATGCTTGTATAGCAGTAAAGAAGGTAACGTTACCGAATAGAAAATTTCCTCATAAAACTGGACAAAAAATTTAAAAACAATTTTCAAAAAAAAATTAAAAACAATGTAAACAATTTCCCAGCTTGGGATCAAGAAAGTAAATCAATCAATCAATCAATCAATCAATCAATCAATCAATCAATCTGTCTGTCTGTCTGTCTGTCTGTCTGTCTGTCTGTCTATCTGTCTGTACCTGAGACTAGTGATGCATTTTTAAAAAGCAAAGGGTCATGACACCAAATATTGACTTTGTTTATTACTGTTTACTGCTCACTAGATTTGTTTCAGAAATGTACAAAATGTCAAGTCAAGTTTATTTCTATAGCGCTTTTAACAATAGACATTGTCGCAAAGCAGCTTTACAGAATTTTAATGACTTTAAACATGAGCTAATTTTATCCCGAATCTATCCCCAATGAGCAAGCCTGTGGTGACGGTGTCAAGGAAAAACTCCCTCAGACGACACGAGGAAGAAACCTTGAGAGGAACCAGACTCAAAAGGGAACCTATCCTCATTTGGGTGATAATAGACAACATGATTATAACATTTTTAGCAGTTTTAACATGAAGTCTGTTTCATTCAGGTTATAACTGTTCATTGATGGAGAGTTGAGTGCAAAACTGTTCATGAGAACTATGGGGCCGTCCTTCACAGGAGCGATATGATGAGACTCCAACCAGACGTAGGGCATCAGGATGGATCAGGCAGGTCTGAGGAGCAGAAGAGGTCGGCATTTCGATCTCAGGATTGACATGTAACTCAGAGGGACAGACGGGGGGAAGAGAAAAAGAGAAAGAGAGAGAAAACACAGGTTGTTAGGTTTGCCCAATGTCACCTGATGAATAGGAACAGTATACATTTTGTGCTGAGTGCAAGCAGGGACTCTGGCAAAACTAACTATGACGGCATAACTAAAAGAGAGAGTCAGAAGGTAACACAGGCATGAGGGAGCCCCAGGACATAAAGCAGCAGCCACTACACCGTCAACAAACTCAAGTGAGCAAGAGAGTGGGGGGCTGACAGCATCCAAACATCCCAGTTTACCAAAACACTCTACGCCTGAGGACCCTCCAGTTCTACTCCGTTACCTCATAAACACTATTAACAAAAGGCTTGACTAAACAGATATGTTTTCAATCTAGACTTAAACACTGAGACTGTGTCTGAGTCCCGAACACTACTTGGAAGGCTGTTCCATAACTGTGGGGCTTTGTAAGAAAAGGCTCTGCCCCCTGATGTTACCGTCACTATATGATGTTTAATTGTATTAATTTTAAGGAATCTTTGCTTTACTGATTTTTTTTTTTTTTTTTAATATGGGCTGTTTCACAATCATGGTTGTCTTTATGAATAACACCAACTAACTCCTGTAACTAGGTCCAGTATACATCTGCTGGAGTTTCTTATCCTTTATTTTACAGACACACACACATCAGCCCAACCTACAGCAGTAATGTCTCTTATATGTTCTTATAAATATGTTTGTAAGAGTCAAATACGGACTCAGTTTTGACCTTGTGGTCATTTTATTTAATTCTACTTTAATTATTACACTTAGATTTTACCGCTTAAATACAGAATTGCATTTTTTTTTAGCATTGATTAGAATTTACTTTGGGATGTATACAGTACTTTCATTCACAATAGAAAGATATTTAAGTGGAAGTTACATTTTTTTGTCAACTAAGTTCCTCCGGAAGTATCCTTTGTTCATCAAAAATGTCCTCTTTGGAAAACACTCACCATATGATGAGGTTGTAAATGATTTTTAAGAAAATATTTGTCTCTTTTGAAGCAGAATACTTTGTTGTTGTACAGTAAAAAACAGGACTTGAAACAGATGCGAGACACTTTTTTGCAGCAGAGCTTCACAGGTGGTTGAAATGTGTAACTGTCTAAAAGTGTCCTCTCTGGAAAACCAAAGGGATCGTCACCACTTCAGTTGTTATTACAGTTACCACCATGTACAAACATCACTGCACATTACGTGAAAATTTGTACTTCATATATGTCCCATCCATTTCAACAGTTTTTTACTTTTTATACGTTACTCTTGTGGACTATAAAAAAGTGGGTCAACTTTAGAAATACACTATATGCCTCTTCTTACAACAAGTAACACACCCAGTGTATGACCTGCAGATCTGAAATTCTGTGCAGTTCATTTCCATTTCAAAAAAGTAATGTTTGGCTGCAGAGAAACACAAAAATCTGTGGATTGATTTATGGACTATTGTGGACCCAAAAAGAATACCATGATTGTGAAACAGCCCATGACTTTTTTTTCAATGTGTGAACATGTTAGAATGCATAATAACTATCTTTTAAAACATTATAAAATGTGGTATCAGGGAAGTATAGCATAAAAATACAATGTTTTGATAGGATTTTAAGATTAAATGCAAGGTACTTAAAATCTCATCTCATCTCATTATCTCTAGCCGCTTTATCCTGTTCTACAGGGTCGCAGGCAAGCTGGAGCCTATCCCAGCTGACTACGGGCGAAAGGCGGGGTACACCCTGGACAAGTTGCCAGGTCATCACAGGGCTGACACATAGACACAGACAACCATTCACACTCACACCTACGGTCAATTTAGAGTCACCAGTTAACCTAACCTGCATGTCTTTGGACTGTGGGGGAAACCGGAGCACCTGGAGGAAACCCACGTGGACACGGGGAGAACATGCAAACTCTGCACAGAAAGGCCCTCGCCGGCCACGGGGCTTGAACCCGGACGTTCTTGCTGTGAGGCGACAGCGCTAACCACTACACCACCGTGCCACCGGTACTTAAAATGTATTTCACAAATTTAAAAAATAATGGCCATATATAGTTAAAAAATAAATGCATAATAGATAGATAGATAGATAGATAGATAGATAGATAGATAGATAGATAGATAGGCAGTCATGCTTTATGCTTATCTCTAAAATCATAAAAAAACTAAAATGTAAGCGCTGTCAAAAATTGGCATAAAACCTTAAAACAAGTCAAAAGTGCACCACAGCAAATCGCACAAAAAAGACATATAACACCACAACTAGCCAGGGCTTCCATTTCCCCTGACCAAAAAAAAAAAAAAAGCGTAAATGAGATGAATGTTGGAATGTTGCTTTCTGCAATGAAAACTGTTTAGTGCCAAGAAAATAATAAAATAATGAAAAATCAAAGGGGTCATGAAAGAAGGCAGAGCACTAGGAGCCAGAGGAGGTTAGTGTTGTTGCATTGCTTGTTAGCACTGTGAGTCATTGCTCGTAAACACTTCTTCATTCCCATCGGACCTCACCTTAGAACTCTTACCACACAAGGCAAGCGCATGCATTCAGCCAACTTTCTCCCTACGTTAGCTTCAGGGTGAGAGACCTGAGTGATACATGCTATGCTATGCTAATTCTAGTAACAACAGGCAAGAACAAAAACTCCCATTGGCAAGCTAACACCAAACCACCCACTTAGCATGACTTACATTGGTAAAAAATGTAAGTGAAAAAGACAGGATGGTGCAATAGATATGAAATGAAGAATGCACAGACAAAGTAAATACACATTCAGAAAAATTAGCATGGAAATATTGTCTAAAAGGACTAAAAAAGCACACACAAAAGAAAGAGAGACAAAAAATGTTTAATTTTACTTTAAATCTTTAAATAGCTTCTCGGAGAGCTGGCAGTGTCTGGTGTAAGATAGCTGTTTTGATTAACATGGCATGGCACCACTGCGGATTGGTGTAAAATGGCACACTAAATATTTTGGCACTCTAATTTGAATGAATGAATGACATTTTAATAATTGTAATAACCTGACTGTTAAAACATGAAACAAACGAACAAACAAACAAGATACAACTCAGCTGTTTGTAAAATTACCATCCTTCTTGTCCATCCACTTTGGAAGAATGCATTTATGCACCAAAACTACAATTGATCATTGCATTTAATGTACTGTATACTTTAGATTTACACGCCATGTCCATCCATCCATTATCTGTAACCGCTTATCGAGAGAAGTGGGGTACACCCTGGGCAAATCGCCAGGTCATCACATAGAGACAAAGAACCATTCACACTCACACCTACGGTCTATTTAGAGCCACCAATTAGCCTAACCTGCATGTCTTTGGACTGTGGGGGAAACCAGAGCACCTGGAGGAAACCCACACAGACATGGGGAGAACATGCAAACTCCACACAGAAAGGCCCTCGTCGGCCGCTGGGCTCGAACCTAGAACCTTCTTGCTGTGAGGCAACAGTGCTAACCACTACACCACCATGCCGCCCGACTTATTACTACATATTACTAAATATTTAATCATATATAATATGATTAAATATTACATCAACATGGGGCAGCACGGTGGTGTAGTGGTTAGCGCTGTCGCCTCACAGCAAGAGGGTCCGGGTTCGAGCCCCGTGGCCGGCGAGGGCCTTTCTGTGTGGATAACTGGTGACTCTAAATTGACCGTAGGTGTGAGTGTGAATGGGTGTCTATGTGTCAGCCCTGTGATGACCTGGCGACTTGTCCAGGGTGTACCCCACCTTTCGCCCGTAGTCAGCTGGGATAGGCTCCAGCTTGCCTGCGACCCTGTAGAACAGGATAAAGCGGCTACAGATAATGAGATGAGATGAGATTACATCAACATAAAGATTATTTACAAATACATTATAAATAACAGCTGGTTAAAAAAAATTTAAATTAAATTAAAAAGATGACATTTAAAAAAAGCAACTCCTGTGACCACAGTCGCTATATGCCCCAATACATACAATCCTCCTCCGTCTTCTTTTCCTACAAGTTATGACACGGAAACATCCCCAAAGCTGTAATTCATGAACGGTCCACTCCACATACAATCTGTCAGTCTCCGTATGATCACAAAACAGTAAAGCAGGGGTCTTCAATCCTATCCGCAAAGGGCCAGTGTAGCTGCAGGCTTTCATTACAACCAAATTGGAGGCTCACTTGATTGTTGACTGGAGACAAGGGTGAAATGATTAAACAAGTGAAATCAGGTGTAGCTCCTGCTTGGTTGGAATGAAAGCCTGCAGCCACACTGGCCCTTTGTGGATAGGATTGAAGACCCCTGCAGTAAAGGTTTCCCAAATCAACATTTCAGCAACTCAATATTAGTGCTCTCTGCTGATGATTTTCTGAATTGAGTCGAAAAGTTTGTCTACTCCATCGGTGCCGCCATGATTGAAAATCACGTGATTGCATTCCTGCATGCTGATTGGCCAAAGCTCAAATGGTGTTCATGAACCTTATGCACCGTGCTGTTTTACCTATCAGTATCCCCCAATCAGCGCGCCCAAATAAACTTGAAAATAATGATTTGAAGCCACGTAGTGTATCATAAATTTAGACTTTGTTTAATTAAACTACTTGTTTAATTGTCAACCCGTCCATACCATGACACGGTGTGTTGTGAGCCTTTAGTCCTGTTTTTGTTATTCATTTTGACAGTTCACATTTAAAACATTGGTGCATGGTTTTTTGCAGACAAATTCAATGTCATTCACCTTTCAACCAATCAGCACATAGCAATGCATCATACGATTTCCAAAATGGTCGCACCAGCAGAGTAGACTGGAAGTTTTCTTCTTAGTTGAAAAAAATCGACTGTTTGGATCAATATTATCAACTTGAATTGAATAACATGTTGGGCCGAGTAATCTTTATTGATTCATGATCAAAATAAGGTTGGTAGACTGGCCATGGAGCTAACAGTTTACAAAATACATGACTTCTAACAGCGGCACAGTGGTGTAGTGGTTAGTACTATCGCCTCACAACAAGAAGGTTCTGGGTTTGAGCCCAGTGGCTGACGGGGGCCTTTCTGTGTGGAGTTTGCATGTTCTCCCTGTGTCTGTGTGGGTTTCCTCTGGGTGCTCTGGTTTCCCCCACAGTCCAAAGACATGCAGTTTAGGTTA
Source organism: Neoarius graeffei (assembly GCF_027579695.1). Taxonomy (NCBI): domain Eukaryota; kingdom Metazoa; phylum Chordata; class Actinopteri; order Siluriformes; family Ariidae; genus Neoarius; species Neoarius graeffei. The sequence continues at coordinate 89,123,070 of NC_083572.1, forward strand.
ATTGGTGGCTCTAAATTGACCGTAGGTGTGAATGAGAATGGTTGTCTGTCTCTATTCTGGCGTCCACACGGCACCGGCATTTTGGGTGCCCAAAACGCAATCTTTTTGAGAACGGGTTCCAGAGTGGAAAGATCTGGCAACGTTGCCATTGTGAAGTCGTCTGGATGAGTAGAACGGATTTGTTTACGATGACGTCACAACCACATGTGCTTCACGCCGGGTAGAAGTGTAATGAATATCACCAGGATATCACCAGGAAAAAGCCTTACAGAGCACTAGTGAGAGTGAAACACGAGCTTGGATATTATTATTATTATTATTATTATTATTATTATGTTCAGTGTTAGTTCACAGTAGTAATGCAAGAAGCAGAATAGTGACAGTAATAGTGAAGCAAAAACATGCAATTGTACAAACACTGCAGCTCTACAGCAAAATATTCATTTATGAAATGGTCTGATTCTTAACACCAGTAGTGCCAATGATCTTCTCATTGCGATGCGATGCGAGTTGTCAACAAATCTTATAACTTGGTTCATGAAACGCTCTTATAAAATATTTTCACTGTGAATATTTATTGTGTAATGGTGCAAAGTGAGAGAGAGAGAGACTCTGCCCTTAGGGCAGAGTCAATCCCGCCAGCAAAAATAGGGGAAAAAAGGAGCGATCTCACCTCTTCAGATGTTGGTTTTAGTCCTACAGTACATTCCTCAAAAAGGGCGTAGAGGAGCAAATTAATCCATCAACGTGTAGTATTCAATTTATTCTGGACCATTAAAGACGCTGCCTTCCGCGTAGAATCATACGTCATCCTTGCCGCCATATTGGATAGGTCAAAGCGGAGAATAAAGATTCATGCGCTGCCTTTAGCTGTACCAACAGGTTTACCGTCCAAACGAGATCACATGGGATTACCTTTCACAGGTGAGAAACAACAAATTAATCCATCAACGTGTAGTATTCAATTTATTCCGGACCATTAAAGACGCCGCCTTCTGCGTAGAATCATACTTCATCCTCGCCGCCATTTTGGAAAGGTCAAAGCGGAGAATAAAGATTAGCTGCGTTTAACTGTACCAACAGGTTTGCCGTCCAAACGAGATCACATGGGATTACCTTTCACAGGTGAGACTGGAAAAATACTTTTCATTGTATTTGGTCATTATAATGTAATTTTCCGAACAGATTTTCCTGACTTTGTGGCTAATATGAAGTCTCGCGCATAATAGTTTATGCGCATGCATCCTTACTTCTTCTATTGTTCTGGTGTCTCTGAAGGGACCGTCTTACAGCGCCCCTAGAGGTGTGGCATGTGTATTGCATCGTTTTCAGCAAGCGTTGCGTTGCCATATGGACCTGATATTTTACTGATCGTTGCCCATTTGGACGCGATATATTTTTAAATAACATCTCGTTGCCGTTGTCGTGTGGATGTAGCCTATGTGTCAGCCCTGTGATGATCTGGCGGCTTGTCCAGGGTGTACCCCGCCTCTCGTCCATAGTCAGCTGGGATAGGCTCCAGCTTGTGGATAATGGATGGATGGATGACTTATAACATGGGAACCCCAGCTTTGGGATTTTTCCATGTCATAACTTGTACGAAAAGAAGGCCAAGGAGGATTGTTTATTGGGGCATGTAGTGACTGAGCTGTGAACACATCCGTATTTCCAGTGACTATGTGGGGTCATGAACCCAAGATTAAGAACCTGTACTTTGAGACCAATGGCATTGGCATTATCCTTTATTCATATTGATAATCTAGTGAGTGGATTTTAATGCACTGAATCAATGTAGTCATGGTGACACAATAATATATGAATGTAAACATGATCTTTGTATAAATCTAATCTATTAATAAAGTGTGTAATATATTGTACTGAAAACTACACTGATTTTAACAACACCTTTAAATTAACCACTTAAAATCCCATGTGCAAGAGCCAGACTTACATTCCTATTTACACCTTCCCTACTGAATACCACTTGGTTGTTATTAAATATTATTATACATACGGGACACTTTTTTGATGGAATAAAAACATGCGTTCTATTCCCTTCTAACTGGTTTCATTCATTTGGTTTGATAGCATGCAGTATTGTTAGCATATCACTTATCCTACGTGCATTACATCACTCTACCCAATGGAGAATGAGTGTTGAATATGGTTTACGATATTGCATGGTTGTCAAGACAACATGATGTCACATGTCGGAGGCGTAAAACTTCCACACTAGTGAGTGACTGTGACAATTTGTAAACAAACATGGCCGCCAGGTTTGCTTCTTTAAATATGGAAGATTTTGAGAGAATTTTGAAAGAGAAAGATGCGTTGAACACCCGAAAGGAATGTATAATAATAATAATAATAATATTATTATTATTATAATTTTTTTTTTTTTTTTTTTTGGCTGCTCCCGATTAGGGGTCACTACAGCGGATCTTTCGTCTCCATTGCTCCCTGTCTTCCGCATCCTTCTCTACCACACCTGCCACTTTCATGTCCTCTTTCACCACATCCATGTATCTCCTCTTTGGCCTTCCTTGTTTTCGTTTGCCTGGCAGCTCCATCCTCAACATTCTCCTTCCAACATGCTCTGCATCTCTTCTCAGGATGTGCCCATACCATCTCAGTCTCCTCTCGCTTAGCTTAATTCCCAAGCTTTCCACATGTGCTGTCCCTCTGATGTGCTCGTTCCTTATCCTGTCCAACCTTGTCACTTCCATCGCAAACCTTAACATCCTCAACTCTGCCACCTCCAACTTTACCTCCTGTCTCTTCATTAAGGGTACAGTCTCCAATCCATACATCACAGCTGGTCTCACTACTGTCTTATACAGCTTACCTTTCACTTTTGCTGGGACTTTCCTATCACAAATGACTCCCGAAATCCTTCTCCAACTGCTCCACCCTGCCTGCACTCTCTTTCTCACCTCACTATCGCAGCCCCCATTTTCCTGCACAGTTGACCCCAGGTACTTGAATTCACCAACTTTCTTTACGTCTACTCCTTGCATCTTCACTACACTCTCATCCCCATTCTCATTGATGCACATGTATTCTGTCTGGCTACTGCTCACCTTCATTCCTCTTTGTTCCAATGCGTACCTCAATCTTTCCAAACCCAACTCAACCTCCTTTCTACTTTCACCACATATCACAATATCATCCGCAAACATCATGCTCCATGGTGACTCTTGCCTCACTTCATCCATCAAGCTAGCCATCATTATGGCAAACAAAAAAGGGCTCAAAGCAGATCCTTGATGGAGTCCCACCTTCATCTTGAACCATTCAGTTGTTCCAACTGCACACCTCGCACCTCACTGCTGTTTCACTGTTCTCATACATGTCTTGCACCACTCTACTTCTCATTCACTCCAATACCCTTTCCCATAGCTTCATGGTGTGGCTCATCAATTTTATTCCTCTGTAATTACTGTAGCTCTGTACATCTCCCTTATTCTTGTATACTGGGACTAGCACACTCTCCATTCATTTGGCATTTTCTCATTCTCTAGGATCTTATTAAACAATCTAGTTAGGAACTCCACAGCCATCTCACCCAAACATCTCCAAGCCTCAATCGGGATACCGTCTGGTCCGACTGCTTTCCCGGTCTTCATTCTTTTCATGGCTGCCCTCACCTCATCCTCACTAACCAACTCTGCTTCCTGATTTGCTGTCTCCAATGAATCTGACCTTTTCTCTCTTGAATTCTCCTCATTTAATAAATCCTCAAAGTACTCTTTCCACCTTCTTAATACACTCTCTTTGTTTGTCAGCACATTTCCATTTACATCTTTCATCACTCTTACCTGCTGTACATCCCTTGCTTCCCTGTTTCTCTGCCTAGCTAGTCTGTACAGGTCTTTCTCTCCTTCTTTGGTCTCCAGTCTTTCGTACAACTCCTGGTATGCATCTGCTTTCGCCTTCGCTACCGCTCTTTTTGCCTTCTGTCTCGTCTCTCTGTATAACCGCCTGCTTTCCTCGTCTCTCTGATCGTCCCAATTCTTCTTTGCTAGCCTCTTCTCTTTTATAATTTCCTGCACTTCTTTGTTCCACCACCGTGTCTCCTTGTCTCCTTCCTCCTTCCCGATGACCACCCTAGCACCTTCCTTGCTGCCTCTCTTGCTAGTATAGCAGTAGTATCCTGATCTTCTGGTAGACTTCCATTACCACTCAATGCTTGTCTCATTTCTTCCCTAAATTCCTTCTGATGTTCAACCTCTTTTAGTTTCCACCATTTAATCTTCGGCTCCACTATTTCACACTTCCTCTTTTTCACTTTCGAGCTCATCCTGCACACGACCACTTGATGTTGTCCAGCTACACTCTCCCCTGCCATCACTTTACAGTCTCCAATCTCCTTCATATTACCCCTTCTGCAGAGTATGTAGTCCACCTGTGTAGATCTTCCTCCACTCTTAAATGTCACCCTGTGCTGCTCTTTCTTCTCGAAGTATGTATTGACTATTGCCAAATTCATCCTCTTTGAAAAACCAACCACCATTTGCCCTTCCACATTTCTCTCTCTTACACCATATCTGCCCATCGTGCCCTCATCTCCTTTGTTTCCCTCGCCAACATGTCCGTTGAAATCTGCTCCTATCAGCACGCGCTTCTCCCTCGGTATACTTTCTATCACTTCATCCATCTTTTCCCAGAAAGACTCTTTCTATTCATTCTCACATCCAACCTGTGGGGCGTACACACACACAACACTGATTACCACTCCTTGAATCTCCATCTTCATGCCTATCACTCTGACACCCTCTTCACATCAATTACACTGTTGACCAACTCTCCCCTCAAAACAATACCAACACCATTTCTCTTTCCATCGACTCCATAATAAAACAACTTGCATCCATCTCCAATGTTCTTGGCCTTGCTTCCTTTCCACCTCGTCTCCTGCACACACAAAATGTCCAACTTCCTTCTTTCCATCATACCTGCTAACTCTCTCACTCTGCCAGTCAATGTACCCACATTCAGTGTTCCTAAGCTCCTTCCCTTCCATCTTTCATGTTCTCTCCTAACACGCCTCCCCCCTCTCTTTCTCCTTCTCCATTGTGGTGCAACAGTAGCACACTTTCCACCGGCACCCTGCTGACCAACAGTACCAGAGGCGGTCATTGTTAACCCAGGCCCCGACCGATCTGGTATGGTATTTCTCTTTTCATTCATTCCGCATGTTAGATTTGGCACAGTTTTATGCCGGATGCCCTTCCTGACACAACCCTCTCCAATTTATCCAGGCTTGGGACCGGCACCAAGAGTACGCTTATGCATCCCCAGTGGTTGGATGAATAATAATAATAATAATAATAATAATATAAGCTGGCTTTTTTTCGTGGTATATCAGATATATTCCATTCAGCTACTCATCTTCGACTCGTTCAATATCATGCTAGCTGAATGGAATATATCTGATATACTACGAAAAAAAGCCAACCAATTTTATCTAAATATGGCATGGCTTTAAAGATTTAACATGGACCAGTTCACTTTTCAGAATACTTCCACATAACTTTCCACTTGCATATACAACATATGATCTTCTTAAACCTGCATCTCTTCTCTTAGTTAACTGTGCCTGTCCAGCATTTTTTTTTTTACTGACTAATATTTCACCACCATGGGCAGACTGACATGTGGACAGCACAGGTTTATGTAAAGTAATAAGTGTGTTTGTGTGGGTCGCAGGTTCTCAATGTTCGGTTTTATCCTTCCGCTGCTGGATAAGACATCAAGACATCAGACATCCTACCTCTCCAACATGCTGTCCACCCACAGCATCCAGTGGAGTTCCTAATCAGATTGAGTGCACCTGCTTCTTGATAATGTTCAGTGCTTTTATTAGCAGTTTTTCCACTTCCTGCAATTATCCCTTCTGTTATGTACAGCTTCCTGGAAAAACAATCATGTTCCAGGTCAAAGTGAGCACATTCATACACACTGAGTTGACAATTTATTAGTTAAACAGGTGTACATACTATATATGTATAGTCTTGTGCAAAAGTGTAAGAAGTGCTGTAGACCTAAATGGCTTAAAAAATAATGAAATGAAATGTTTCAACATTAAAAAAATACTATAGTAATCAGTAAGCCATAATAAATTACACAAAGTCGATATGGTGTGAGATGACCCTTTGCTTGAAAAAAAAATAGTAGTCTCAGGTATAGTGAGTGCAGTTTTATAAGGAAATGAGCTGTAGGTTTTACTGAGCATCTTACAGAACCAGCCACAGTTCTTCTGGACACTTTGACTGTCACACTCGCTTCTTAATTTTGCACCAAAACCCAGCAGCCTTTATTATATTTTCTGAAAAGTGCTCTCTTATGTAATATCCTGCTCAGATACAGACATTTTTTTTCTGTAACATGTAATTTTGTGCTGGAAAACAAACGTTTGAATTCTAAAATGTTTTTGCACTGACTCGATAATGTAGAAGTCATAAAATAGAAATCTATAACAAAGTTTGAATGAAAAAAATACACTGTAAAAAATGATTTGTTGTTTTAACTTAAAGTTAGTACCCGGGCTGCCTTAAAATTTTGAGTTCATTGAAATTAATACAGTAAGTTAGATTGTTCACCTCATTGTGTTAACTTACTTAATTTTTTTCACGGTCCGGTTTCCATCAAACCCTGCACTCTGATTGGCTGGCGAGCGGGTCCATATCCTACGATACGGACCCCAGTTACGGACCCCGGTTATGGACCTCTGGCGACTCGCTCGTTCACAACAACAACAAACATAGTAGCATTTTTTGTCAACATTTATCCTTTTTTTTATAAGATTTATTTATAAGATTATCAAAAATCTTGTAAATTTTTGCCAGCATTTCTCAGGAGAATGGCATTCATTTTACAGCATGGATAGTGATAACGACAGTGTTCACAGCGAAAGCGAGTTTTACTACCCTGAGGAAGAAGAAATAAAAGAAAACATTTCAGGAGAAAGCTAAAAACCTCTAACTTGCTAACACTGAACAAAAACATGGCTGAATCCTGAATGACTCAATTTTGTATAAATAGGGGACTACATAGGCAGCAAAATGGAGTTTTTTTCCTGCCATGGAAGTGCACTTGTATACCGAGGAGGAAGCCATTTGCATTACAACTCGGCTAGGGTTTCCCTTTCAGGCGCTCTCATTTTCTGTTAGAATTTGGTAAAGAAAAAAATATATATATTATTTACCAGCTTAAGGTCAGTCCGTATGGTGAAATACCGTGACCTCGGCCTTAAATACTGACCTCGTCCCAGAGGACCTCGCTCAGTACTTTCAAGACCTCGGTCGCGGTATTTCACGATACGGACCTCCCAGCTGGTAAATAACATGTATATATTAATTTCAATGAACTCAAAAACTTAAGGCAGCCCGGGTACTAACTTTAAGTTAAAACAACAAATCCTTTTTGACAGTGATAGAGTGCCTAAGACTTTTGCACAGCATTGTATATCATTGAATAAAATGGATAAAGAAGATGAATACATGACATAATAATTAATATATAATAAATCAATATCAATTTTGTATCCTAATTAATATCTAACAAGATAAAAACTTGATCAGTTGGCAATAGTTCTTAACTTTTTAAAATGACTTTACCATTTTATATTTCAATCTTTTTTCTTTTTTTATTTATGTGCCCTCTCTTCCATGCTTAAATCTATATGATAATCACTAACTATAAAAATAAGTCAAAGGGTCCTGAATGAAAATTATATGAATGTGGGCTTCAACAAGTCACTGTTTGTGACCATGTGTTTGGAGGATAGATACAGTACTGTGCAAAAGTCTTCAGCACATGCAATAAAATGCTGTAGAGCAAAGATGCCTTTAAAAATAAAGAAATTAAATGTTCCTACATTAAAAAAACAACAATATAAAGATCAGTAAGCAGCGATGCATAAAAAATGTCAGTGTTTGCTGTGACGACCCTTTGCTTAAAAAATAGTAGTCTCAGGTACAGTGAGTGCAGTTTTATAAGGAAATGAGCTGTAGGTTTTACTGAGCATCTTACAGAACCAGCCACAGTTCTTCTGGACACTTTGACTGGCACATTCGCATCTTAATTTTGCACCAAAACCCAGCAGCCTTCATTATGCTTTTGTCTGAAAAGTGCTCTCTTATTTAATCTGCTGCTTTCTTTACTGACATGCAAACATTTTTCTGTAACATTTAATTTTGTGCTGGAAAACTAATATTTGGAAATCTAAAGTGTTTTTGTACTGGATCCATAATACAGAAGTCATAAAATAAAAGTCTAAAATAACAAAGTTTGTACTAAAATCAGTAAGGTGCCTAAGACTTTTGCACAGTACTGTAGATAGACAGATGATGGACATATGTGTGGGATAGTTTCTGAAATGCAATAAAAACAAAAATCCATCCATTATCCATAACCGCTTATCCTGTGCAGGGTCGCAGGCAAGCTGGAGCCTATCCCAGCTGACTATGGGCGAGAGGCGGGGTACACCCTGGACAAGTCGCCAGATCATCACATGGCTGATACATAGAGACAAACAACCATTCACACTCACATTCACACCTACGATCAATTTAGAGCCACCAATTAGTCTAACCTGCATGTCTTTGGACTGTGGGGGAAACCGGAGTATCCGGAGGAAACCCACGCAGACACGGGAGAACATGCAAAACCTCCACACAGAAAGGCCCTCGTCAGCCGCTGGGCTCGAACCCAGAACCTTCTTGCTGTGAGGCGACAGCGCTAACCACCACACCACCAAGCCGCCCACAAAGAAAAGATTTTCAATAGTTTTACTGATCAACTTAACTATATTTTGTAAATATTAATGAAGTTAGAATTCGATGCCTGCAACACACTCAAAATAAGTTTGGACAGAGGCATTATTACTATTGTATTACATCACCTTTCCTTTTAATAACACTTTATAATCGTATGAAATCTGAGGATACTTATTGTTGCAATTTCGCAGTTGGAATTTTTGCCCATTCTTGCTGGATACAAGACTTCTTACAACCCCGATTACAAAAAAGTTGGGACAAAGTACAAATTGTAAATAAAAATGAAATGCAATAATTTACAAATCTCAAAAACTGATATTATATTCACAATAGAACATAGACAACATATCAAATGTCGAAAGTGAGACATTTTGAAATTTCATGCCAAATATTGGCTCATTTGAAATTTCATGACAGCAACACATCTCAAAAAAGTTGGGACAGGGGCAATAAGAGGCTGGAAAAGTTAAAGGTACAAAAAAGGAACAGCTGGAGGACCAAATTGCAACTCATTAGGTCAATTGGCAATAGGTCATTAACATGTCTGGGTATAAAAAGAGCATCTTGGAGTGGCAGCGGTTCTCAGAAGTAAAGATGGGAAAAGGATCACCAATCCCCCTAATTCTGCGCCGACAAATAGTGGAGCAATATCAGAAAGGAGTTTGACAGTGTAAAATTGCAAAGAGTTTGAACATATCATTTCCAGTGCATAATATCATCAAAAGATTCAGAGAATCTGGAAGAATCTCTGTGCGTAAGGGTCAAGGCCGGAAAACCATACTGGGTGCCCGTGATCTTCGGGCCCTTAGACGGCACTGCATCACATACAGGCATGCTTCTGTATTGGAAATCACAAAATGGGCTCAGGAATATTTCCAGAGAACATTATCTGTGAACACAATTCACCGTGCCATCCACCGTTGCCAGCTAAAACTCTATAGTTCAAAGAAGAAGCCGTATCTAAACACAATCCAGAAGCGCAGACGTCTTCTCTGGGCCAAGGCTCATTTAAAATGGACTGTGGCAAAGTGGAAAACTGTTCGGTGGTCAGACGAACCAAAATTTGAAGTTCTTTATGGAAATCAGGGATGCCGTGTCATTCGGACTAAAGAGGAGAAGGACAACCCAAGTTGTTATCAGCGCTCAGTTCAGAAGCCTGCATCTCTGATGGTATGGGGTTGCATTAGTGCGTGTGGCATGGGCAGCTTACACATCTGGAAAGACATCATCCATGCTGAAAGGTATATCCAGGTTCTAGAGCATCCAGACGACATCTCTTTCAGGGAAGACCTTGCATTTTCCAACATGACAATGCCAAACCACATACTGCATCAATTAGAGCATCATGGCTGCGTAGAAGAAGGGTCCGGGTACTGAACTGGCTAGCCTGCAGTCCAGATCTTTCACCCATAGAAAACATTTGGTGCATCATAAAACAGAAGATACGACAAAAAAGACCTAAGACAGTTGAGCAACTAGAATCCTACATTAGACAAGAATGGGTTAACATGCCTATCCCTAAACTTGAGCAACTTGTCTCCTCAGTCCCCAGACGTTTACAGACTGTTGTAAAGAGAAAAGGGGATGTCTCACAGTGGTAAACATGGCCTTGTCCCAACTTTTTTGAGATGTGTTGTTGTCATGACATTTAAAATCACCTAATTTTTTCTCTTTAAATGATGCATTTTCTCAGTTTAAACATTTGATATGTCATCTATGTTCTATTCTGAATAAAAATGGAATTTTGAAACTTCCACATCATTACATTCCATTTTTATTTACAATTTGTACTTTGTCCCAACTTTTTTGGAATCGGGGTTGTATAAGAATATGCAGATTCTTTAAAAAAAATCATTGGTTGCTATTAAATATTGTAATGGTGTTGAGAGTGCCAGTTCCAAACAAACTTCTAACATGGCTTCTCAGAACTACAATACCCAAGAACCACAGCGCCCTCTATCACCTGTCTATTAATTACACCTGTCACTCATTTCCTGGTTTATCAGCCCTTGCTACTTAAACACCTCTCACACTCTCACTCAACACGAAGTGTTGTTCAGTGTTCATTCCTGTCATACCAAGCCTTTACCGTCTGCCTGCTTTATTGTGTTTTCGACCCCCGTTCTTGTATCTTTCTCGTTTTTCTCTTGTCCTGCCTATAATGCCAAGTTTACCGATCGACCGACCCTTGCCTGTCCCTTGACTTTGATACTTGTCCAGCATTTTGGCTTCGTGTCCAGTTTGCTTCCCCCATTCTCCCCTGCACATACATCCATAAATGCCTGCACCACCCTGACAAATATTTTCCCCTTTTTTTAATGCTCAGCTCTGCACTCACTTTTATTTTTATTTAAAAAAGAGTCATGAAGAAGAAGAAGAATGGTTGTATTATGCAGTACTATAGGCTAAATAGATAATCAGTTATCATCATCATTGATTGAAAGGTTAAGTTACAGGCTAGTATGTGATACTGAGATATTGCGATTCTTTTTCCTCTCTCAATAGGAAACATAATTTGATGTGGTTGGAAAAAATGTGCTCATAATGAGTCTGAAATTAGCATTCAATTTACTAAGCGTATAGTTGTTCATGCAAGCTATGCCTGGGACCTCATGCTAAAGCTGTTCTTCATCACGTGCAGGCTAAATTTCAAAAGCCTCTGTTAAGTGTTGGACCTTGGTTTATGGTTATTTAGCACAAAAGTCTTTTAGCACAAGTTCTAAAGTCTCTTAGCACAACTCTTAAGTTCTTTAGCACAAAATCCAAGAACACTTAATCTTTCTTATGAATACTGATCATGTTTAAAGATGTTTGATGGATTTTTTTATGAAAGTTGCCAAGATTCCAATCAAAAACGAGAGATTGTATTTCTCCACTCTGCCATCTTGAAACCACCATGTTTGGTGTAGCCTGTATGTTATTCAGCAATCCATCCATCCATCCATTATCTGTAGCCGCTCATCCTGTCCTACAGGGTCGCGGGCAAGCTGGAGCCTATCCCAGCTGACTATGGGTGAGAGGCGGGGTGCACCCTGGACAAGTCACCAGGTTATCACAGGGCTGACACAGAGCCTAACCTGCATGTCTTTGGACTGTGGGGGAAACCAGAGCACCTGGAGGAAACCCATGCAGACACGGGGAGAACATGCAAACTCCACACAGATAGGCCCTCATCGGCCACTGGGCTCAAACCCAGGACCTTCTTGCTATGAGGCGATAATGCTAACCACTACACCACCGTGCTGCCCTTATTCAGCAAGCCTCCCTCCAAATTATTTAATTTATGATATGATCAGAAGTGACTGAAGTTATCTGTGAAGGCGCCCACAATTCCAGGTTTGTTGTGGCTTAACTACAAATATCCAAAGACACCAAATAATTGGATTTTCAGTCCACATTTCAGGGATCAACAACTGATCCTTAACATGCACAGCAGCAGAAATCCCGGCTTCCAGTCCCTAAGCAATCATAATAAACCCCTTCCTATATCAAGAGCATTTTTTTTCGATTATTGTGACCATAATCCAGAGTTGTGCTAAAGAACTTAGAGTTGTGTTAAAAGACTTTGGATTTGTGCTAAAAGACTTTTGTGCTAAATAACCAGATACCATGGACCACAGAGCTGTTAAAATGTTCAGGGCTACAAAGGAAATGGAAATATTCGGGAAGGAAGATGAAGTGCTAGTAAAAGTTATTCTATATAATAAGTGGCAAAGTTTGTTTGTTTGTGTTGAGCTAACGTTGCCATTTCTCGACAGATTTTCACCAAATTTGGCAAGTAGGTCCATGGATTACCCAGAATTTTGCTGATATAAACAAAATTCCTGTGTAGTATGAGAGCGGGTGGGTGGAGCACAGAAGGACGGCAGGCCAGAACTGAGTTCCAAAAAAAAAACTTTATTTTCCACTTTTCAGTGTAAACTTATTCTCCCAGGGACACACACACACACACACACGCGCGCGCACACACGCACGTCACCTGGTTGGGGAGAGAGCTCCCTTCCTCTGCTCTCTCTCTCCTTATAGGGCGCGGTCACTGGGGAAGACACACAAACCCAGATTAACAGACATCAGGTGCAGTGATTCTGCCACTTACCTTCCCTGACTCTGCCTTCCGGTCACAGACCGACGCTTGACCACGCCCCCGCTGCCACATACCCCCAGCGCCCGACTCAGGCTGGGCAGCCATCCGGCCTGCAGCTGACTACCCCCCCCCCCTTGACGGGAGAGGAAGTCCGCCATGACCATCTGCGCCCCCCAGCCTGTGGATCACCTTGAAATTAAAGGGCTGGAGTGCCAGATACCAATGGGTGAGCCGCACGTTGGCATCCTTCATGCGGTAGAGCCACTGGAGGGGCGTGTGGTCCAAACAGAGGGTGAAAGGGCGCCCCAGGAGGTAGTAGAGGAGGGCGAGGACTGCCCACTTGATCGCCAGCTATGGTGCTGTAGCGCCCCTCACGCACCGACAGCTTCCTGCTGATGTAGAGCACGGGGCGGTCCTCCACCTCCTGGGACAGAACGGCCCCCAGCCCCCTGTTTGAGGCATCCGTCTGCAACATAAAGGGGAGAGAAAAGTCAGGGGAGTGTAACAGTGGCCCCCCGCACAGTGCAGCCTTCACCTCAGAGAAAGCCCGCTGGCATTACTCCGTCCACTGGACCGAATCTGGTGCCCCCTTTTTAGTGAGATCAGTCAGTGGGCTGGTGACGTCTGAATAATTAGGTATAAACCTACGATAGTAGCCAGCCAGCCCCAGGAACTGTCTCACCCCCTTTTTGGTCTTGGGCCTCGGGCAGGCCGCAATCGCCACTGTCTTATTAATTTGGGGACACACTTGCCCATTGCCCAAGTGGAAGCCCAGATACCGTACTTCCACCCACCCAATCACACACTTCTTCGGGTTGGCTGTGAGACCCACTCACCTCAGCGACCCAAGGACGGCCCTCAGGTGTTGCAGGTGCCGCGGCCAGTCATTACTATAGATTATGATGTCGTCTAAGTACGCGGCCGCATAGGTGGCGTGGGGGCAGAGGACCCTGTCCATAAGCCGCTGGAATGTAGCAGGCGCCCCAAACAACCCAAAAGGAAGTGTGACAAATTGGTGTAAGCCAAACGGTGTGGAAAAGGCCGCTTTTTCTCGGGATAGTGGAGTCAAGGGGATCTGCCAATAACCCTTTGTCAAATTCAATGTCGAATAAAAGCGAGCCGTGCCTAGTCGATCCAGCAACTTGTCAATATGAGGCATTGGGTACGCATCGAATTTAGACACTGTGTTGACTTTGATAGTCCACACAGAACCGGACCGACCTGTTGGCCTTGGGAACCAAGACCACTGGGCTGCTCCAGTCACTGTGGGACTCCTCGACGATGCCCATTTCGAGCATGGCCTTGAGTTCTTCCCGAACCACCTTTTTCTTGTGTTTGGGCAGCCTGTAAAGGCGGCTGCGCACTACCACCCCCGGAGGCGTCTCAGTGTGGTGTTCTATGAGGCGGGTGCGGCCGGGCAGGGGCGAGAACACGTCCAAAAATTCGGTCTGCAACTGGGCAACCTCCATGAGTTGGGTCGAGGAGAGGTGGTCTCCACAGGGGACCAGAGAGGTACACGATGTCAATGTTCCCTTTTGAACCTCCAGCCCCAGCTCCGCCTTCTCTGGAACCAACAACACCAATGCCACGGGGACCTCCTCGTTCCAGAGTTTGAGCAGATTGAGGTGGTAAATCTGTAGCACCCCGCCCCTGTCCATCCACCTCACCTCATAGTCAATGTCCCCGACTTCTCGTGTGACCTCAAAGGGTCCTTGCCACTTGGCAATCAATTTGGAGCTCGACATAGACAACAGTACGAGTACTTTATCTCCTGGTGCAAACTCCCTAAAGGTGCATACCCCTGTCGTACAGGCAGATTTGACGTTCTTGGGCCTGCCGCAAATTCTCCTGGGTTAGGTGTGTCAGTGTGTGGAGTTTTGCACGCAGATCGATAACGTATTGGATTTCATTTTTGCTGGATGAAGGTCCCTCCTCCCAATTTTCCCGCAGTACATCTAAGATGCCGCGCAGCTTACACCCATATAATAATTAGAATGGGGAGAACCCCGTGGAGGCTTGGGGGACCTCTCGCACTGCGAATAACAGGGGTTCGAGCCATTTATCCTAATTACATGTGTCCTCACGTACAAACTTTTTAATTATGTTCTTGAGGGTGCGATTGAACTGTTAGACTAAGCCGTCCCTTTGTGGGTGATAAAGGCTGGTGCGGATCGGCCTAATTCCCAATGGCCCATACAGTTCGCGCAGGGTGCGTGACATAAATGAAGTGCCTTGATCAGTCAGAATCTCTTTGGGGATTCCGACTTGGGAGATGACATGGAAGAGTGCTTCCGCAATACTGCATGCTGAGGCATTGCGAAGAGGCATTGCGAAGAGGCACTGCTTCCAGGTATCACGTTGCATAGTCCACCAGAACTAAAATACTGTAAAGCGATACCCTCATGTTGACCGATCTAATGGCCCAACGAGATCCATCCCAATTCTTTCGAACGGGGTCTCAGTTAATGGCAGAGGGCACAAAGGCGCTTTTGGAATGGCCACTGGATTTACTAACTGGCATTCGCGGCACGTTGTACACCACCTACGGACATCACCGCGAATCCCTGGCCAATAGAACTGGGCCATTATTTGGGCTAGTGTCTTATCTTGCCCTAAGTGTCCGGCCATGGGATTAAAGTGAGCCGCCTGGAATACCAATTCCCGGTGGCTCTTTGGGATTAAAAGTTGCGTAATCGGCTTCTTACTCTGAGTGTCTTGCGTCACTCGGTATAACCTATCCTTCATAATGGAGAAATAGGGGAAGGATGGGGTGGCGTTTGGCTGGAGCATTTGACCATCGATTACTCTCACTTGGTCAAACGCATGCCGCAGAGTCTTGTCTCATGACTGCTCTAACGGGAAATCTGTGAGGGATTCTCCAAGAGAGGGAGGAGGAGCTAGCGGCTCCTCACTCTGACGCAGAGATGACGTAGACGGCTCTGTGACAGCTGCTCCTGCCAATGCCACACTGGGACCTCCCCCTGCTAAACTACGGCAGGAACCACTCTTCACTAAATGAGTCATTCATTCCCGAAATCCCGGCCAATCAGTCCCCAAAATTATCGAGTGGGTAAGGCGAGGAATAACCACCGCCTTTACACTAGATTTCTCCCCTCGAAATAGAATGTGGACCGACACTGAAGGGTAGTTGTGAACATCCCCGGGCACACACAACACCTTCACCAATTGTGCTCCCCACAATGCCTCGTCTTGCACCAGACTTTGGTGGATTGAGGTCTGATTACAGCTGGAGTCCACCAAAGCCTGATATATATCCCCTTGGACACTCACCGGTATGCGATATGCTCCAGCCAGATCGAGGGCGGTTCCTGGCGCGTCGGGGATCAGGACCACCGCACCCACCTCCATTGCCGAGCACTGATTCTGGAGGTGCCCCGGCTCCCCACAGCACCAGCAAACCAGCCCGGGCTCTCTCTCTGCACCAGCGCTCTGGGGCTCGCTCACCTGAGGGGGGGGGGGGGGGGGGGGGCGAGACAGACACGGAAGCAGGAAACAATAGGGCACCACGGGTGTGGTGGGCCGGCTGGGGTGGAGCCAGCCCCCGCCTCTGCGGTGGGGGAATGGGGCGAGCACGAGGAACAGAAGGGGAGAGAGAGAGAGAGAGAGGAGAAGAGGAAACATGCTGTCCTGCCGTTGGAACAACTGCCAAATGGTCCTCCACCAGCTCGATGGCCTGATCCAGCGACGCCGGGTGATGGCGCTGGACCCACTCCACGGTCCCCTCGGGCAGCCGGGCGATGAACTGCTCCAGTACTACCAGATCGACGATTCCCTCAGCGTTGCAGTTGTCAGCCCTCAGCCACCACCGGCAGGCGTCCCGGAGTTGCTGGCCAAACGCAAACAGCCGGCCGACCTCCTCTAGGCGTAGAGCGCGGAAGCGCTGGCGTTGTTGTTCTGGGGTGCACCCCACACGCTGGAGGACGGCCCGGCGCAGGTCTGCGTAGACCAGCCGGCTGTCGGTGGAGAGCTGTAGTGCGGCCAGCTGCGCCTCGCCTGTTAGCAGGGGGAGGAGGTGCACCGCACGCTGTTCCACCGGCCAGCCCCAGGCGTCTGTTGCTTGCTCAAAGAGCGCTAGGAAGTCCTCGGGGTCATCATGTGGGCCCATCTTCGTTAGGGTGAGGTGGGGAGGGCCCGCGGCAGTGGAGGTGGTGGACCCTGCCGATGCGAGGAGGTGCCGGAACACCTGACGATCTTCCTGTTGCGCCAGCACCAGGGCCTCGAACCTTTGCTCTTGCTCCTTTCGAAGGGCGATCAGAGCCTGGTGCTGGGTCTGTTGGGCCGTGGCGAGGGCGTGGATCAGGTCCGCGAAGTGGGAGGACTCCATGGGGCTGTTCTCCTCTGTGCTCCAAGTCCAGGGTTTCGGCACCACTGTAGTATGAGAGTGGGTGGGTGGAGCACAGAAGTACAGCAGGCCAGAACTGAGTTCCAAAAAAAACCTCTTTATTTTCTACTTTTCAGTGTAAACTTATTCTCCCAGGCACACACACATACACAAGTCGCCTGGTTGGGGAGAGAGCTCCCTTCCTCTGCTCTCTCTCTCCTTATATAGGGCGCGGTCACTGGGGAAGACACACAAACACAGATTAACAGACATCAGGTGCAGTGATTCTGCCACTTAGATTAGATTCGCTTTATTCATCCCACATCGGGGAAATTCACTTACCTTCCCTGACTCCGCCCTCCGGTCACAGACCAACGCTTGACCACGCCCCCACTGCCACATCCTGTATGGGCCCCAGGGGGTCCCTGGTGGGCCCCTGGTTAGTGGATATTTGGATTTTTGTTTGTCTTGGGTTAACCTCACCATTTCTCGACAGATCTTCAACAAATTTGACATGGAAGTCTGGGGGCAACCCAGAATTTTGCAAAACCCGGGAAACACCAGGTAACCTGCTAGTATTGGATAAATCCTTGGTTCAGAACAAGATGAGTTAGAGGGACTTGATACAGAAAGTAATTGTTATGGGTGACGGGATGTGGTGAGTAAGATCCAAAAGCAGAAACACAAACCAGAAATTCCAATGAATAAAAAAAGATTTAATTAAAGTCCAAGAGAATAAACAAACAAAAATAGCAAAAATAGTCCAGACAAAAAAAACTGTAAACAAAAAACGTAGCACAAAAACATGAAAAAATGGCAAGACGAGAGTGCAAAAACTGTGGCAAAGAATAGGCAAAAACAGAGAGCAAAAATTCAGGAAGCAAAATGGCACAGACACGATGTGAGAAACAGATAAGACATTCTGGCAAAGTCCCCTTCTGAGAACGGCCTATTTATACACAGCAGAGCAGACCAGGGCGGCACGGTGGTGTAGTGGTTAGCACTGTCGCCTCACAGCAAGAAGGTCCGGGTTCGAGCCCCGTGGCCGGCGAGGGCCTTTCTGTGTGGAGTTTGCATGTTCTCCCCATGTCCGCGTGGGTTTCCTCCGGGTGCTCCGGTTTCCCCCACAGTCCAAAGACATGCAGGTTAGGTTAACTGGTGACTCTAAATTGACTGTAGGTGTGAATGTGAGTGTGAATGGTTGTCTGTGTCTATGTGTCAGCCCTGTGATGACCTGGCGACTTGTCCAGGGTGTACCCCGCCTTTCACCCGTAGTCAGCTGGGATAGGCTCCAGCTTGCCTGCGACCCTGTAGAAGGATAAAGTGGCTAGAGATAATGAGATGAGATGAGAGCAGACCAGGAAGTGAATGCCGGCAGGATGGAAATCCCATCCCGGATCCAGATTGCGCTGAGCTGGGAGATAATAAATCTCTGGAGTGGAAGTCTGGGGCGGATCATGACAGTAATGTCATTTAATGACTAAATTGTTTTAATGAAAAGATAGTTGTGTATAGAATATACGGCTACTTCATATAAAAGTGTATTAATTCTTTTACGTTTTTCTTGTGGTGATTTACTCTTTCACTAAGATCCTAAAACAGTCTCTTATTTGTCATCAGTAAACAAATATCTACACTGGCAGTTCAAAGTTGCCAACAGAACCTTTTTACAAACAGAACACAGAGAAATTCCACGTATACAGGTATAAACATTTCAGTACATCTGATTGTGCATGTTTATGTAATGGAGCTGCAGTGATGCAAAATGAATTTTAGAGGACAGAGTGTACCATATGTGGCACTCGCGGCTGTGACGGGGAAAACACAGACACACAACGCAGGTCTCATTAGAACAAATATGTGCCTTTTTAATGAAAAATAAGGAATGGGGAAGTGCTGGGAGTGTGAGAGGTGCAGTCAGTGCAAGCACCAGAGAGCTCAAGCCAGTTTAAGGTGAGGTCCCAGGCAGGGGCTGGCTGCGTCTGGGTCTTTTGGCGAGCTTCCAGGCAGTGTAAATGTGAGTGTTCACCAGCGAAAAGTAAAGGGTTCTTAGTGTCTTCTTCACCATCCTTAGCGTAAGTGAGGTTGCCTGATTGGAGAAAGGAAGCCAGAATCACAAGACATGCACACAATAAACCCCACTAACCTCTGGGTGTGGTGGCACCTCTTTATACTCCACTGGCTGATTGAGAAGGGTGGATTGAGGCACCATTTATGTTGCTCCAGCCATGTGCAATCAGTGGGCCCCACCCTATAGCCACGCTGCTTTCAACTGTCCAAAACAATGGTGCTGAAGTGTCACTGTCTTTTCATCACCATACGCGCAGTTGTGTGAGGAGAGATGTGTTGTTTAGGTGGCAGTTTCCTCAGGGCACCATCGCACATATTACATCATGCCATATCAGTGGTGTTGGAGCATGTCTGCATCCGAGCCTGCACGGCATTGAGTTGCCAGTTAGGTCAGGATAAATACAGTGTGTCTATACCAGGCTTGTAGTACTCGAGTCCAGGACTCGGACTCAAGTCCAACTCATGCCCTAATTTTAAGGACTCGTGACTCGACTTGGACTTGAACACTGATGACTCAGACTTGGACTCAGACTCGTGCAGTAACTGCATCTGGACTCGTAAATTGAAGACAAGGACTCAGATTATTTTTTTTGTAACATGCCATAATAATTTGGCATAAGATATGTATATCTATATTCATTTTTGCACTAATTTTGTGCAAGAGTGTCACACTTGCATGCCTTAGTGCGTGCATCAGATAGACTCTCAGACGTGCTCTGGACAGAGTGCATGCCAAGCGGATTCTCGCACGTCATAAACGGCTCATAATTGCACAGGATTAAGGCGCAATCAGCACGCTGACATAAAAACTGTGAAAACACACTTACTTTGCGAAGTATTGAGTTGCGTTGCTGACACATTACCAAGCCTTATTTCCTTGTTTGGGTTCCTGATTCCTAATTTCCTATTTCTCGTCTTTGATTCTGCCGATTCTCCGATAGCCTGTTTGTGTCTCGCTCGACCTATCGCCTGTTTCGCTGTTTTATGATTTTACCTGCTGTTCTGGATCCGTCTTCACTTGGATTAATAAACACACCTTCTGCACTTACATCCATCTCCCAACCATCTCTGACAGAATACTTCACACTCCCTGATAAAGAGAAGCACATTCACCTGTTCATACGTCATGTTCAGGAACAAACTAACGTTAATGGCGCTAAAACAGCCACCGTCAAATGGTGCGGTTGGAGTCTTGTTCTCGGACTCAACTCAGATCAATAGTGGACTTGACTCAGACTCGACTCAGCTTCTTCGCCAGGGCTGTAAAAGCTCTGCTGGAGGCCTGATCCAGACTTGGACTCACACTCTGCACTTTACTGTGTTTGGCTACATTGAATAATTACATACTGCAATTTATACTGCTGAGTATATACCAATATGCTGCTTTTTAAAAGGTTATGTATAATATTTATTTATTTATTTTTATTTTATTGATATGCTGCTGTGATCTGAGCCCTCAAACAGTGTTTTGTTGTATAGAAATGTGCAATGACAATAAAGAATCTATCTATCTCAGATCAATAGTGGATTTGACTCGGACTCGAATTGAAAATTTTTTAATAACTTGGACTTGACTCAGACTTGAACACTGGGGACTCGAGACTGGACTCAGACTCGACGTTTAGTGACTCGACTACAACACTGGTCTATACCTAATAAACTGAACATCTGGAAGTAGCCGAAAAACATTGGACATTGATTAATTCCAATTACATAACTGTTAGTTCTGGTCCATTAATTTCTTTCGATGAGCTGCTTTCTCATTTCACTGTTTGTATCACTTCACTTATCTGTATTAGCCATGTAAAATTTCAATTCGAGCAACAGTCCCACTGAAACCTTTACTACAGTAGAGTTAGTGAGATCATTAGTGAGTTAGTGAGACAATACGTTTTTCATAAAAATAACTTTTGATGTAAAATAAGAAAGCTTGTCAGATGAAGTTGGAAAGGAAGAAAGGAAGTCAATTTTATCGGATAGTTCCTTTAATAAATGGTACAAATCATTGTGAGCCAGCTAGCTTATAGGCTATCAGTGAGTGTGGCTTCATTGGGATTTGTTCTTGGGTGGCACCGTGGTGTAGTGGTTAGCACTGTCACCTCACAGCAAGAAGGTTCTGGGTTCGGGCCCAGTGGCTGACCGGGGGCTTTTCTGTGTGGAGTTTGCATGTTCTCCCCGTGTCTGTGTGGGTTTCCTCTGAGTGCTCCGATTTTCCCCACAGTCCAAAGACATGTGGTTAGGTTAGCATGGGGCAGCCATGGCCTGAGGTTGAGCTGAAGTCCCCTTGAGCAAGGCACCTAACCCCCAACTGCTCCCCGGGTGCTGTAGTGTAGCTGCCCACTGCTCTGGGTATGTGTGTGTGCTCATTGCTCACTTGTGTGTGCATGTGTGTGTTCACTGCTTCAGATGGGTTAAATGCAGAGGAGGAATTTCATTGTGTGCTTAAGTCTGTGCTTGAGTGTACGTGTGGCAAATAAAAGCTTCTTCTTGTTATTTGGCCATACTGTGTCCAAAATGTCAGTTAGTCCATTCTTATCTCACATCTTGAAAAGTTTTCTCTTAGTTTTCACTCAGCACACAATTTATTAGTGTCTTATAATGATGGCATGTTCCTGAAAAAGCCTGAATTTGTCAAAGTTTTGGAAGAGTTATTGAGGAGTCACAGTGTCGAGGAACTTGAGTGTTTTTAGGAGGAAGACAGCGGGGATTTAGCTGAAGAACAAACAGCAAGGACTGAACCTGGTCCTTGAAATGTACGTCAGCTATGTTGCTTTCTTTTTCTGATTTTTGCATGTAGCATAGAATTTTTTTTTGCATGTAGCATTGAAATATATATTTTACATGTAATATAGAAATATATATTTTTTGATTATGCAGCATCGAAATACAGTACCAGTCAAAATTTTGTACACCCCTACTCGTTTATAGTTTTTTCCGTATGTTGACTATTTTCTACATTGTAGAACAATACTGAAGGCATCAAAACTATGAAATAACATCTGGTAGATAATATGGAATTATGTGGTTGACAAAAAAAGTGTTAAAATATGTTTCATGTTTTAGATTCTTCGAAGTACCTAGCGTTTACCTTGATGACGCTTTGCACACTATTGGCATTATCTTAACCAGCTTCATGAGGTAGTCACCTGGAATGCTTTTCAATTAACAGGTGCCTCATCTAAAATTAATTAGTGGATTAATTTACTGCCTTCTTTATGTGTTTGAGATCAAACAGTAAATAGTAAAAATACAGTAAACAGCCCTATTCCACAACTGTAGTAATCCATATTGTGTCAAGAACCGCTGAACTAAGTAAAGAGAAATGACATCCATCATTACTTTAAGACATGAAATGACTTTTAATTAATAAAAATAAATAAGAACCATTGAATTAGAAGGTGTGTTCAAACTTTTGACTGGTACTGTATTTATTTTTACATTTAACATGGAAATACATTTTGCATCTACACTCTCAGAAAATAAAGTGCATTACTGTACCTTTAGGGGTACAATGGCTTGTCACTAGGGCAGTACCCTATAAGGTACTTATTTGTAGCCTTTATATACTAATTGGGACCATATATGTACCTTTTTGGCCCTAAAAAGGTACACATAGTTACCTTGCGGTCCAATAATGAGCCCTAGGGGGTACATTAGTGTAGATTGTACCTTAGGGGACAGAAATGGACTCCTACTGTACCCCTGTTTCTGACAGTGTAGCATGGATGTTTTATGCCTTGCACTTCATGTAGTAATAAACAACGGCAAATGCATCAGCATGGACTCTTTGAAAGCTAAATATAAATATTATAGAATTATTATTATATCAATATCATAGCCAATTTAGCATTAAAGGTCAACTAAGTTAAAAAAAATTAACTTTCATAATATGTTTATTCTTACCTAAAAACACAAAACCTGACTTGGAAGTAAAGCAAGAAAGTTGTTCTTCTCAAAATCGTATATTTTTAGTGAAGTTACAAAATATCCCTTTCTGATTGGACAACAGGTGATGATGTATGTTTCAGAATACAATGCAGAAAGTACCTGAAGAAGTCCCTGCAGTTTTTGTGGAAATGATCGATAAGGATCGAAATAAAAGGGACACATTGTGTTGTGCATTGTTTTCCATTGTGTCACGAAAGGTGTAGGCCTGTGTAGCAAATAAGATGTTATTATTTCAACGCCCTGATTTGTAGGTTGACTATTTTCATTCCGTGACACAGGTGCACATGCTCTGCCTGTGCGTCAATGCCGACTGCCGTCGAATCAGTGTGCTGCAGAGAGATCCCCGAAGTGGCTGCAAAAATATAAGCCTACAATGAGCAACAGAATGCACAACTAGAGTGCATCACGTCTCACCCAGGCTTTCAAACAGTCTGCCTGGATAGATGGGTACTGGAGACAGCACACTACCAGTATGTGCAGCAGTATGGTGGGCAGTGTTCGAACTATGCCGATATTTTCGGGGGGTCCCTTTTTTTCCCTTGGGGGGGGGTGCTTGCGCTTGTCTCAGAGCGCGGATCTCCAAACACATGAGAAGCCTATCTTACGCACATACCACGCAGACTCCACACCTCCACACACGCATCGCGTCTGAAGTCATAACTCATCAGGGGAAATCGTGTCCGCATTGGCATGTTCAAAAAACAACCTCGCGTCAACAATGATACCACACGCAAGAAAAAAAAAACAGTCAGGCTACTCAACACATCTGATCCACAGCAGCACCAAAGCATCACTGGAAATCATGTCAACAACCAATCTTCCACAACACTTCGGATATGCAAATGCTTCCCGTTACACACGATTGCTATGTCAATAAACATCATTTTGCCAATATTTTAGAGAACCCCCAACATTTCCCAAATCATGTTTTCAAGGGATCCCATGTCTGTTTCAGGGGATCTCGGATCCCCCGAGTACCCCCGTAGTTCGAACGGTGATGGTGGGCATGCAAGGCAGGATCCATCTGAAAATGAGTGAGTTGTCCCCCTAGAATTCTGATTGGTAACAAAAGTGCCGAGATTTCATGTATTGCTGCAGCTAAAGTCATCACTACTGTAGTAAAATAATAATAATAAAACCACACACAAAGTAAATTCACAAAGTACACTGAATTTACAGGAAATTCAGGCATACTGCATATCGGCAGCTGGCTAGATGGTGCTGGGAGTACCTAGGCTGTCTTGTTCGCGTTCCACTGCCATCCTGTGCAGTCACAAAGATCTGGGAGACATTCCCATCCACTGAATATACAGATTTCCAGGATGTGGTGTAATGTGGCAAATAAAGATGTTTGAATGTATACTTGAATCAGATTTATTTGTTCTAATGCATTTGTTAACCCTATAACAAAGACAAACCAGAGGTCCAAAGACCTGGGAAAAGGATTCACACAGCAATCCTTCCCAATCCAGTGTGGATACATTATATGTCCATAATCAACACTAACACTTGCCTGAAATAACCTCAGCAATGATAACAAAAATAATAATAATAATAATAATAATAATAATAATAAATATGTATGGTGTTGAAACAGAACTGAAAAAGTTTTCAAAGACCCAAAAAGGCACAAGATCATACATGACACACATTTGCCCATCAAAAGTTTATCTGATGTGTACATACAGCACAATACAATCATTTTTTGGAAAATCGGCTGTGACAGCATCGGATTATCTCCTCTTTGGGGGGGTACACATGGCCGCTGCTCAAAGGTGGTGGTGATGGCTGCCTCTCTGGTGGTGAAGTGTCAAAGTCTTGCTCCGATACATCAGCCATGAGTTCCTCAACATAGGCTACACACATTAGAAAAACGTGTCAAACATTCAAAAGAAGATTACTGCTTTTAGTTTTGGTGGGCTGTCTGTTTTGTAACACTAGGTAAAGCGTTTTACAAATCAGTGCAAAGCCAATATGTGATAAATGTATGGGGGAAATCACAACCTACATAACGTGACATTTTCCACCTTTGACTTACAGTAGTTGCATGGTTCTTAGCTTAGCTGAAGCACTTCCTGGCTTGTACTTTGGTTTTCGAATACTATTGCGTAGGTCCCCTTTACTTGTCCTTGCCTGCTCTCTGTCACTGTTTGCGTTGTAGTGTAGTGCTGCCAAATGAATCCTGAGATAGAAATGATAGGAAAGAAACAATGATTTTGTTGATGCTGTTAATATTGATACTGAATGTGATGTTATCTATTATCAGCATGAAAACAGCAACATTCTGAGTTATCAAGATTAGCGAGAGGTATGAACTTACCTGCTGAGGATGCCATGATATCTGTACGACTTCATTTTTGGCGCAAATTTTTTGATGGTCTCATCTTTGGGGAAGCAATGAAAGCTTACCCCGTCTTTATATGTATTGCCACAACCTGCGATTATACACCGAGTAGGCATGGCTGGGGACTGTAGGCGAAAACTCTGGACTCAGTCTTTGTAAGTAACTAAATCAACTCAAATTACTTTCCGCACTTCAGTCCAGGTGCAACGACTATGCCACCGTGTTATTCTGAAACATACATCACGAGGTCGCGTGACCTATCTCATGCTCGTGAGTTTATTTTTTGAAGGGTGGAGCTTTGGGTCCTGAAAAACAGATGAAATACCGCTTTCCAGCAATTAGTGCACATTCACAAAATCACGCTCAGAAATGTAAGGTATCTCTCTGGATACATGAAAACACATTTGGATCACCGTGGAATTTTGTTTTTTTAACTTAGTTGACCTTTAAGTATCGGTGATTTGGCGAACTTATTGTACTTTATATTCGTGATTCCCATTTCATTCCCAACCGGCAGGCTACAGATTTGAGTCGAGTCAAAGAGGATGAGTGGAATAACTGGCTAAAGGCACAACTGGCTATGACTGGCTTTTTTGTTTGAAATCCCTCAGAAAGTAGCTCTTAGTGACATGCAGGTCTAGAATTGTAGATTTTGGGAGTGGTGAAGCCACAAGTTCAGAGCTGAGCTGTCAGTGAAGTGTCCAGCTGTAGTGACAAGCTGTGTACCCAGTGAAAATTGTGGACACTTCAACATCTGCCAAGATAGACAAAGCCTCAGCTGGGAGAAAACACTGTGTATTCTGCCCTTAAAGGAAGAAGTATGGCAAGACTATTATGCCAATGAGAGAGGTTTGATGCCATTTGGAGATATTTTCGATTATATTTATTGGTGGTTTGTGTCATTTGGACATGTTTTTAGCAATCCTTGCTATTTCTGGACTTTGTCTGATATTTTTGAAGACATTGTTCCTTTTTAGAGGCATTGTGCCATTTCTAAAGGCATTATGCAAATGGGAGAGATTTGGTGCCATTTGGAGGCATTCAGTGCCATTTGAAGAGACTTGGTGCCATTTGGAAATATTTTTATGCAAAACCTTGCACAGAATTTTAGCGGTTGGAGATAACTCCTTTAGTTACCAAGTCAACAGTTGACTTGCTAACTTTAAGACTGCAGTTGTTATGAACAATTTTGCACTCAAGTTTCCATCAGTTAAGAATTTATAACTTCAACAAAACAGACTTCATATTAAAACTGTTAAAAATGTTATAATCACGTTGTCTGTTATCACCCAAATGAGGATGGGTTCCCTTTTGGGTCTGGTTCCTCTCGAGGTTTCTTCCTCATGTCATCTGTGGGAGTTTTTCCTTGCCATCGTCACCACAGGCTTGCTCATTGGGGATAGATTAGGGATAAAAGTCAAGTCAAGTTTATTTGTATAGCGCTTTTAACAATAAACATTGTCGCAAAGCAGCTTTACAGAATTTGAACGACTTAAAATATGAGCTAATTTCATCCCTAATCTATCCCCAATGAGCAAGCCTGTGGCGACGGTGGCAAGGAAAAACTCCCTCAGACGACATGAGGAAGAAACCGCGAGAGGAACCAGACTCAAAAGGGAACTCATCCCCATCCGGACAACAACAGATAACATGACTATAACATTAACAGTCCTAACAAAGTCAGCTTTGTTGATGCTATAAACCCCCCACCGACGGAAACCCGAGCACAAAACCATTCACGACAACCGTAGTCCCAAAGTCAGCAAGTCAACTGCAGTCCTAAAGTCAGCAAGTCAACTGCAGTCCCCAGCCACAAAAGCATCACTGCAAGAGTCCAGAGTGTCCTCCAGGCGCAAACCCCAACTGTCCACATGGGGCTGCCCTCCACAGGAGCAATGCGATGAGACTCCAACCAGACACAGGGCACCAGGATGGATCAGGCAGGTCCGAGGAGCAGAAGAGGTCAGCATCTCGATCCCAGGACCAACTTGTAACTCAGAGGGATAGATTTGGGGGGGGGAGAAGAGAGAGAAAACACAGGTTGTTAGGTATGCCCAATGTCACCTGAATAAGTAGGAACAGTATACATATTGCACTGAGTACAAGCAGGGACTCCGGCAACTAACTATGACAGCATAACTAAAAGGGGAGAGCCAGAAGGTAACACAGGCAAGAGGGAGCCCCGGGACATAAAGCAGCCAGCCACTACACCGTCAACAAACTCGAGTGAGCAAGCGAGTAGGGACCGACAGCATCCATACATCCCAGTTTACCAAAATACTCCATGTCTGAGGACCCTCCAGATCTACTCCTTTACCTCATAAACACCATTAACAAAAGTCTTGACTAAACAGATATGTTTTCAGCCTAGACTTAAACACTGAGACTGTGTCTGATTCCTGAACACTACTTGGAAGGCTGTTCCATAACTGTGGAGCTTTGTAAGAAAAGGCTCTGCCCCCTGATGTAACCTTCACTATACAAGGTACCAGCAAATAGCCTGCACCTTTTGATCCAAGTAGGCGTGGCGGGTCATAGAGGAGCAGAAGTTCACTCAGGTACTGTGGTGCGAGACCATTCAGTGCTTTAAAGGTCAATAGTAGTATTTTATAATCAATACGAAATTTGATTGGGAGCCAATTCAGTGTGGATAAGACAGGCGTGATGTGGTCATTTTTCTAGTTCTAGTAAGGACTCTTGCTGCTGCATTTTGAACTAACTGGAGCTTGTTTATGCACTTATTGGAACATCCAGACAGTAAGGCATTACAATAATCCAACCTGGAGGTAACAAAAGCATGAACTAGTTTTTCCGCATCATGTAGTAACATTAAATTTCTTATCTTAGCAGATTTCTGAGATGAAAGAAAGCTATCCAGGTAATGTTTTAAAATTAGCTCATGTTTAAAGTCATTAAAATTCTGTAAAGCTGCTTTGCGGCAATGTCTGTTATTAAAAGCACTATAAAAATAAACTTGACTTAAATTTTATATGCTTATGAGAAATCACTCGAGCCATTTCAAAGCATAGGAATGGGATTGATATGACCATTTATTTTGAGGATATAAGTATTTGTGTGAGAGGAAAAAAAACATTTTCTTTTACTTTTCTCTGGACATATTATGGAAAAACTGGAGCCCTGAGTTGCTACTTTCATATGAGCCATTAGAAGAAGAAACCAAGCCAAGAAGCCTTTATTTGTCTCACATACACTCAAGCACAGACTTAAAATTTAACCTCTGCATTTAACCCATCTGAAGCAGTGAACACACACATGCACACACAAGTGAGCAATGAGCACACATACAGTACATACCCAGAGCAGTGGGCAGCTATACTACAGCATCTGGGGAGCAGCTGGGGTTTAGGTGCCTTGCTCAAGGGCCCTTAAGCCCAACCTCAGGCCATGTCTGCCCCATGTTAACCTAACCGGGGGAAACCTGAGCACCTGGAGAACATGCAAACTCCACACAGAAAGGCCCCAGTCAGCCGCTGGGCTCGAACCCATAACCTTCTTGCTGTGAGGAGACAGTGCTAGCCACTACACCACCGTGCCACCCAAAATCTGTTCCAGTACTCTAGAGCACTCGGGCACAGAGGATTAACCACAACTGTGGAGTGTGACATGATAAATAAATTCAGTGCTGAACATGGGCACCCCAAAACACACGGAAATCACATTTTTGGCTTCTGGTAAAAATATGTGTTGAATGGCTGATATAAAGGGTGAAGCTCCACCATAATCTGTTATTTCCTGGCATACAACGTACAATATGTCAGAAATTATTGTTAATTAATAATCCTTTAATAACTAATTAACTATTACATATTTCAGAAAAGTTAGGGGTGGGTTTTTTTTATATATGAGTAGTTTCATTGTTTGGAAGTGAATCTTAAACTTACTGTCATATATTCAGAGCTGTCAGAACTCACATCATCTGAGCCAAAAGTCAAGATGACATAACTTTTCTTTCTGCCTCTCCATCATTCTATCACTTGCTTTCTTCTTCTTCTTCTTTTATCTGAACCTCTTTCTTTATATGCGTTTGCTCTGTCACAGCTGAATAAAACATTACAGTAGTATCACTCACCCTCCTTCTTTCTCTCTCTCTCCTTCTCTCTCTCTCTCTTTTTTTGCTCCATCTCTGTCCCCTTCAGCTTCCTGATCCACTTTGTTGATTTTCAGATTCATATTATTCAAACTATACTGGGATTTTGTGTCAAAATTCCATTAATCCTCCCTGCAGCTCTTCCCATTACTCCATTTCTCCCCAGACTGAAAGAGAAAATCTTGTACTAGCGTCAGTTGTGCACAGAGGCCGAAGATAATGTCAGAAACAGTACTAACAGCTCAGCATGCCAGCTAGTGAAATCATCTGTGATCTACACAACAGAAAAACAATAGCAACAACGGAAACCATAATCAAATCAAAAGAAATGCTAATCTTATTCACAGCAGTGACCATTGTCATTATGGAGAAAGTGTCCGCACTTCAAGTACCTTCTTCGGGATGGAGATTTAGGCCCTGTCCACACGGCAACGGATTCAGGTGACTCCGATACAATTGCTTATCGTTTAGGCCTGGCGTCCACACGGCACCGGCGTTTTGGGTGCCCAAAACGCAATCTTTTTGAGAACGGGTTCCAGAGTGGAAAGATCTGGCAACGTTGCCATTGTGAAGTCGCCTGGATGAGTAGAACGGATTTGTTTACGATGACGTCACAACCACATGACTGTCAGTGCTTCACGCCGGGTAGAAGTGTAACGAACTCAATGCGAGTTGTCAACAAATCCTATAACTTGGTTCATGAAACGTGCTTACAAAATATTTTCACTGTGAATATTTATTGTGTAATGGTGCAAAGTGAGAGAGAGAGAGAGAGAGAGAGAGAGAGAGAGAGAGAGACTCTGCCCTTAGGGCAGAGTCAATCCTGCCAGCAAAAATAGGGAAAAAAAGGAGCGATCTCACCTCTTCAGATGATGGTTTAAGTCCTACAATACATTCCTCAAAAAGGGCGTAGAAGAGCAAATTAATCCATCAACGTGTAGCATTCAATTTATTCCGGACCATTAAAGACGCCGCCTTCCGCGTAGAATCATACATCATCCTCGCCGCCATATTGGATAGGTCAAAGCGGAGAATAAAGATTCATGTGCTGCGTTTAACTGTACCAACAGGTTTACCGTCCAAACGAGATCACATGGGATTACCTTTCACAGGTGAGAAACAACAAATTAATCCATCAACGTGTAGCATTCAATTTATTCCGGACCATTAAAGACGCCGCCTTCCGCGTAGAATCATACGTCATCCTCGCCGCCATATTGGATAGGTTAAAGCGGAGAATAAAGATTAGCTGCGTTTAACTGTACCAACAGGTTTGCCGTCCAAACGAGATCACATGGGATTACCTTTCACAGGTGAGACTGGAAAAATACTTTTCATTGTATTTGGTCATTATAATGTAATTTTACGAACAGATTTTCCTGACTTTGTGGCTAATATGAAGTCTCGCGCATAATAGTTTATGCGCATGCGTCCTTACTTCTTCTATTGTTCTGGTGTCTCCGAAGGGACCGTCTTACAGCGCCCCTAGAGGTGTGGCATGTGTATTGCATCGTTTTCAGCAAGCGTTGCGTTGCCATATGAACCTGATATTTTACTGATCGTTGCCCATTTGGACGCAATATATTTTTAAATAACATCTCGTTGCCGTTGTCTTGTGGATGTAGCCTTAGTTTGCAGTGTGGATTGTGGGGGTTTAAACTAAGGAAGGACTGACCAAGTCAAATCATGCAGATGATATTTGTGATTATACATACTAATTATTCCACTTACGATTGTGAATATTTTTTGAAAGATACAAATTATGTTTTTGTATGTTTTTCTGTTTCAGGTTACATATACCGGAATTGCACAAAGAACGGCTGGACTGACCTTTACCCATCGTATGAGGATGCTTGTATATTACCAACCATGGAAGGAACTGAGGTGAAAACTCCGTCTTAGTTAATGCACATATTTTTTGTGATCATGGGGTAAATGTAAAAATAAGGCACATCATACATTACCATGAGAAATAAGATAGCAAAGAGTGTTGCACCCAAAAAGCAGAGTAGATTATGTAAGGAAACACAACAGGATGTGATGCTGATGGGTGATGTGATGCTGTTACAATCCCAAAGTTGATTTGGTGGATTGAGATCTGGTTAATCTCTGGCTGCGATGCTTTGATGTTCTTGCTCCTTCTCTATCTACTGAGAAAAACATCCACATAAGTAGTCTGCCAGTAAAAAACACACAGCTGTTACCTGCTTCAGTTCTTCAGTCTACAGCTCAACCATACTCCTGCTGCCACAGTGAGCTACTATAATAGTCAATTTATAGTCATTTTATTCCTTTTAAGAATCAAATGTGGGGTGGTACAGTGGAGCACTGTCGCCTCACTGCAAGAAGGTTCTGGATTCAAACCTCACGACCAACAGGGCTTTTCTGTGTGGAGTTTGTGTGTTCTTTCCATGTTTGCATGGGTTTACTCTGGGTGCTCCAGTTTCCTCCACAGTTCAAAGACATGCAGATGAGGTAAAATACCCAGCCACTGGGGTTGCACAAGCCAGTGCATACTTAGGCCCTGTCCACACGGCAACGGATTCAGGTGAATCTGATAAAATTGTTTATCGTTTCGGCCTGGCGTCCACACGGCACCGGTGTTTTGGGTGCCCCAAAACGAAATCTTTTGAGAACGGGTTCCAGAGTGAAAAAATCTGGCAACGGAGCAGTTGCGAAGTCGTCTGGATGAGTAGAACGGATTTGTTTACGATGACGTCACAACCACATGACTGTCAGTGCTTCACGCCGGGTAGAAGTGTAACGAACTCGATGCAAGTTGTCAACAAATCCTATAACTTGGTTCATGAAACGCGCTTACAAAATATTTTTACTGTGAATATTTATTGTGTAATGGTGCAAAGTGAGAGAGAGAGAGAGAGAGAGAGAGAATAGCCCTTAGGGCAGAGTCAATCCCGCCAGCAAAAATAGGGAAAAAAAAGGAGCAATCTCACCTCTTCAGATGTTTATTCTGGACCATTAAAGAATTCTGGAGGATATCAGAATGTTGGCGTACCGGCTTCCATCTACCCCCGTTCATTCCTCTTTCCGCGTCTCCATTCAAAAAATGAGCACGTGATTTAAAGGGACTATATCCATAGGATAGGGAGTGAGAAAGTGTGTGGTGTGACAGTGACAGGGATAGTCACTGTGCGCATGCGCAGTTATGCGCATGCGTCTACTTCTATTGTTCTGGTGTCTCCGATGGGACCGTCTTACAGCGCATGTAGTGGTGTGGCATGTGTATTGCATCATTTTCAGCAAGCGTTGCGTTGCCATATGAACCTGATATTTTACTGATCCGTTGCCCATGTGGACACGATATTTAAAAAAAAAAAATCTCGTTGCCGTTGTCATGTGGATGTAGCCTTAGTGCCAGTCCCAAGCCTGGATAGATTGGGTAGGGTTGCATCAGGAAGAACATCTCGTGAGAAACCTATGCCAAATCAAATATGCTGAACAGATCCGCTGTGGTGACCCCTAATGGGAGCGGCTGAAAGAAAATTCCTTTTCAGAACTGTACGTGCAGCTCAGGCGGCACGGTGGTGTAGTGGTTAGCACTGTCGCCTCACAGCAAGAAGGTTCTGGGTTAAACCCAGTGGCCAACGGGGGCCTTTCTGTGTGGAGTCTGCCCGGGTTTCCTCTGGGTGCTCTGGTTTCCCCCACGGTCCAAAGACATACAGGTTAAGCTAATTGGTGGCTCTAAATTGAACGTGAGTGGGAATGGTTGTTTGTCTCTCTGTGTCAGCCCTGCGATGACCTGGCAACTTGTCCAGGGTGTACCCCGCCTCTCGCCCATAGTCAGCTGAGATAGGCTCCAGCTTGCCTGCAACCCTGCACAGGATAAGCGGTTACAGATAATGGATGGATGGATGTGGAGTGACATTGAGGTGACATCCAATTATATTTCACTTATAGATTTTGGATCAATTTGGAGATTATAGATAAAGTCTTTGGGGTTCACTCACTTATGACAACCTCCAGGACAAAGCATTTATATCTCCTCATTTCATAATAATGATTATTATACATACAGGATGCTTTTTCAATGGAATAAAAACATGCGTTCTATTCTCTTCTAGCAGGTTTCATTCATTTGGTTTGATAGCATGCAATATTGTTAGCGTATCGCGTATCCTGCATGTATTACATCACTCTACCCAATGGAGAATGAGCATTGAACATGGTTTACGATATTGCATGGTTGTCAAGATGTCAGAGACGTAAAACTTCCGTGCTAGCGAGCGACTGTGACAATTTGTAAACAAACATGGCTGCCAGGTTTGCTGCATTAAATACAGAAGATTTTGAGAGAATTTTGAAAAAGAAAGACGCGTTGAACACCCGAGAGGAATCTGTATATATAATAATAATAATAATACTGGCTGTTTTTTTTCAGTGGTATATCAGATATATTCCTTTCAGCTACTCGTCTTCAACTCGTTCAGTATCATGCTAGCTGAATGGAATATCAAATCAAATCAAATCAAGTTTATTTGTACAGCGCTTTTAACAATAAACATTGTCGCAAAGCAGCTTTACAGAATTTGAACGACTTAAAACATGAGCTAATTTTATCCCTAATCTATTCCCAATGAGCAAGCCTGTGGCGACGGTGGCAAGGAAAAACTCCCTCAGACGACATGAGGAAGAAACCTCGAGAGGAACCAGACTCAAAAGGGAACCCATCCTCATTTGGGCAACAACAGACAGCCTCATTTGGGCAACAACAGACAGGAATATATTTGATATACCACTCAACGCCAGCCAATATTATTTAAATATTGCATGTATTGTATTAAATTAGTATTGGCTGTAAACAAAGGTCTTTTTCTTTCTTTCTTTCTTTCTTTCTTTCTTTCTTTCTTTCTTTCTTTCTTTCTTTCTTTACTTTTATTCTTGCAATCAAGTGTAACAGCATGACCAATGTTCATATGAAAATTAAACAGAATGGTGTAGAAGCCATGCTGAGACCTTCAGACTGTAGATTCATGCAGCCTGTCAGTAACAGTCATGTCTGGTGATTACACAGACTGAAACTCCCTCTAGATTTGGTCTCCATTTGGACTGATATTTTCAGCTCAGTTTGCTGAAACATCCATAACACATCAGCAGCAGTAACTGAGAAGGAGCTTGTGAAATAGTGCAGGTGCATTGTAAAGTTAATAATAAGGTGGATTATTAACTTTATTATTTACTCCATCATAGATAAGCACACATTGTCCAGTCAGAATACAAATTACACATCGTTTGGAGTTATTAACAGATATCTTTTTTGTTCGTCATAGTATCTAATCTCAGGACCAGACGTCCTGATCAGACCATATGTTTGTATGTTGGGAAGGTTAGAAGCTGTTACTGGATTGGGTACTATTTACTTTGGCAACCCTGATTTTTACCCTGATTAGCACTGCCTCTGCAGGTGTGTGTATGCTTTACATCAGTCCTAGACTCACTGGTTTGGTATTAAGTTTTTATTTATCCTTATGACATGGTGTGTAAATCTTAAGTATACAGTACATTAAATGCAATGATCAACAGTAGTGCTGGTGCATAAATACATTCATCCAAAGTGGATGGACAAGAAGGAAGGTAGTTTCACAAGCAGTTGAGTTGTATCTTGTTACTTGCAAAAATTGGAGATTTTTGCAAATATGTTGATCTGTCTGCTTGTCCATTTGTTTGTTTGTTTGTTTGTTGGTGCTCTAGCGTCATCATTTCTTGACCAATTTTCACAAAAATGCACAGGAAAACTCACTAAGGTCACACAAAGACATCAATAGTTCTTGGTGGGTCAATGCCAAAGGTCAAATCTTGTAAAAACACCTAATCGGCCATAACTTCTGAACCAGTGTTCGTATCGAGATGGGACTGGTGGCATTGGAAAGCATTTTTGAATCCCTTTTGAGTACACCATTGACGTTTTACCTGTGATGTCTTGAAGTAAAAAAAAATGAGGTCAGATTTCATGAGATTTTTGACAAATTTGTGTTTATCGATTTGATATCGATACTCTGACCATGAATTAGCATTCTGGGCCTAATTCTAAGGTCATATGCAAAATTTGGGGTCCAAAGATCAAGGTCACAGTACCGGTTTTTAGTGCCAACATCCATCCATCCATTATCTATAGCCACTTATCCTGTTCTACAGGGTCGCAGGCAAGCTGGAGTCTATCCCAGCTGACTATGGGCAAAAGGCAGAGTATACCCTTGACAAGTCGCCAGGTTATCGCAGGGATGACACAGAGACAAACAACCATTCACACCTACGGTCAATTTAGAGCCACCAATTAGCCTAACCTGCATGCCTTTGGGGGAAACCTACGCAGACACAGGGAGAACATGCAAACTCCACACAGATAGACCCTCACCAGCCGCGAACCCAGGACCCTCTTGCTATGAGGTGACAGCGCTAACCACTACACCACCATACCACCCAGAGCCAACATTTCAAGTGACTATAACTCAGAAAGTTGAAGTCAGATTTGATGAAATTTTTTTTGTAGGTTCTCCATTAAAACCCCTTTTGATCAATAAAATAAAATCTTGAGCAAACTTGATCCTGTCACAAAAAATCATGTCATATTCCATCGAATTCCCATTATTATCATTCTGTCTGTCCGTCTGTCCGTCACACTTTGAGGGGAACTACTTTGTGAACACCATATCTACCAAAAGGAACAATGGTACAGCCTAGTGAGTGGTACCAATGGACTCAGGGAACATTGTAGTTGTGCACCCATATGAGACATTTGACCTTGACCCAAATATGAACTTGTTTGAATGTCTTGAAAAACACTTAAAATATCATGAAAATCGAGCTGACGGGTACTACTTTGTGAACACCATAATTACCAGAATAAACAATGGTACAGCCTAGTGAGTGGTACCAATGGACCCGGGGAACATTGTAGTGTGGGACATTTGACCTTGACCCAATTATGACCTTGTTTGAAGGTCACAAAAATCAACTTGACGGGTACTATTTTGTGAATACCATACTGTCAGAAGAAATGATGGTGAGTGATGGCAATGGACTCAGGAGACGTTGTAGTTGTACTGCAGAACAGTCATTACTTGTTTTGATTGCCGCGTGTAACCTGCCCATATCGTTGCCCTGCACAGTGTAGCTCCTTGTTTTTTTCTTTCTTTTTCTGTTGCCATTAACATGATTGACCTGTAGAGGTCAATGAGTGCAAAACAGTGCTGTTAACACAATAGCTCCTGAACCGCTGTTCCAATTAAGTTTAATGATTTTGATTTATTAGCTTTGCCGTAGCAAGATCTAGATATGTACATGCATTATGGCTGGGAAACCACTACAGCTTGCGCCAGTTACAGTGGCCCCATTGTACCGAATCTGCATGTCTTTGAACTGTGGGGGAAACCGGAGCACCCAGAGGAAACCCATGCAGACACGGGGAGAACATGCAAACTCCACACAGAAAGGCCCCTCTCGGCCGCGAGGTTCAAACCCGGAACCTTCTTGCTGTGAGGCGACAGTGATAACCACTACACCACCATGCTGCCCTTTCAGAAAAGATTCTTTCATAGAACCGTAAACTCCCTATTGATTTTGGGTACTAATCAACCAGAACTGAATGATCTGTGATTTTCACAAGTATCGTGCTCTGCACAACTTTTCATTTGTTTGTTTGTTTGTTTTATGGTATATAGCATCCCCATGCATTGCTCTTCAAACCAAGTCCTAGTAGAGAATTCAGTGAAATGGACGACTAGACAACTCCAGTGGCATTTAGTGTGAGTGTGAGAGACGGTGTGAGTGTATCTGGATGACGAAGTTGTTGCATTTAAGTTAAATGCAGCACACACAGAAACAAAATGGAAACAGACTGACAGAACAAGGTTAATGACAGAGAACAATTTGTGCTTCCTGAGCTCTTACCCTAATGGACTTTCTCTTTTGCACTCTTTCACCTTTTTTCCTCTCTCAAGCACTCTATCAATATGCCTGAATATGCAGTCAGATGCTAATGATAGCTCAGAAACACCGCCTTGCATTTAGAGCACTCATATGATAACACACACACACAGATGTTTTACTATACTAGTGGGGTCCTTGTCAAGAATGGGGATGAGAGTGTAGAATGTGGATGAGAGTGTAGTGAAGACGCAAGGAGTAGACGTAAAGAAAGTTGGTGAATACATAGTTTGCACATGACGTCACAGAGTCGGGGATTCCCTAGTGGCGGCCATCTTGTGGGTCAAGCTTACCATACGGGTCACTGAGCACACATTGTAACGCGTGAGTACAAAGTCTTCAAAAGAACCCAAGCAGGCTATTTAAAGCTAGCAATGGTGCACAACTGTTGTATTCACGGCTGTCGTAATAGGTCAGATGATGACGTCAAGCGGAGCTTTTATGGAATTCCCACTGTACGGGAGCACGAAGGCGAGCAAACAAAGAAACTCAGCATACAAAGGAGAAATCTATGGCTTGCGAGAATCAACCGCAAAGATTATCAGCCTTCCAAACACAGCAAAGTCTGCTCCGATCATTTTATAAGTGGTAAGTTGTTTAAATAAACAATCAGTTGTGTTTAAGTTTGTTTTTGGAAACCAAAACATCGTGTAAACAATCTCTGGAGAATGCCTAACTGGAACCGCTGAGTGTACGTTTACATTGTAATGTACACTTAATATCGCTCGTTTGTCATGTTTTCTATTTCTATTTCCAATGTTTACATACCTTGGCTGTAATTAGGACATGACTGTCACTTGTTTTTATATGGTGGACTTCATGGACCCAGCCACAGACAAAATAATTGTATGACTCCAGCGACTTGTATGCTTTGAGGTCGTCAAGTGTGTAGGCACTTTTACTATTCACGAAATAGTTCACAATATCAGGGTACGATATGGATGGCAGCCCTGCATAGTCACTTGAAAATGCATCTTTGTCCACTTCGTAGGGGTCAATTCCCCCAATCAAGGCCAGTTTGGCTGCATACCGTTGTCGTGAGATGTCGTCTAATGTATCTATATACTTCTGTTTGCTTAATTTTGCCAACATTGATCTTTATTTTAGAAAACTGACTATATAACTTCATAAATTTGTCCGAGATAATGTAGCCGGTAATGGTGATGGTCCGTTTTGTTTGATCCACAAGATGGCAGCTGGAGGGCTTTTCCCGGAATGCCGTGACATCAGTGAAAACTATGTATTGGAGTACCTGGGGTCAACTGTGCAGGAAAATGGGGGCTGCGATAGTGAGGTGAAAAAGAAAGTACAGGCAGGGTGGAGCAGTTGGAGAAGGATTTCGGAGTCATTTGTGATAGGAAAGTCCCAGCAAAAGTGAAAGGTAAGATGTATAAGACAGTAGTGAGACCAGCTGTGATGTATGGATTGGAGACCGTACCCTTAACGAAGAGACGGGAGGCAAAGTCGGAGGTGGCGGAGTTGAGGATGTTAAGGTTTACGATGGGAGGTTGGACAGGATAAGGAACGAGCACATCAGAGGGACAGCACATGTGGAGAGCTTGGGAATTAAGCTACTGTAAGAGAGATGAGACTGAGATGGTATGGGCACATCCTGAGAAGAGATGCAGAGCATGTTGGAAGGAGAACGTTGAGGATGGAGCTGCCAGGCACACGAAAACGAGGAAGGCCAAAGAGGAGATACATGGATGTGGTGAGAGAAGACATGAAAGTGGCAGGTGTGGTAGAGAAGGATGCGGAAAACAGGGAACAATGGAGATGAAAGATCCGCTGTGGCGACCCCTAATTGGGAGCAGCCAAAAGAAGAAGAAGAAGAAGAAGAAGTGGGGTCCTTGTCAAGCTGCCTTCTTCTGAGGACCACCCTTTCTGATGGTCAGAAAAAAAAGCTATTCAGGTTTTGGCCCCTTGGTAGCAGCACATATAGAGTCAGCACTTCAGATTTCAAACCGACTCAAATGAGCAAACAGGTAGAGCGTCACACAAGTGAGGACCGGATGCTGATTGGCTGTGGGATCAGTGGTATAGGTGGATTGCATCCAACGTCACATCTGCCTCATTAGATACGCAGGACATGAAGTGGTGGTCAGCTAAGTTCACTGTTCACAATACGTTACTATCGCTGGGGCACCTTGCTAGTCATTAAAATGCCCTACGCTTGCATTGTTTTGGGCTGCTTGAATCAAACAAACAGTGAAACTGATAAAAGTTTCTTCCGGGTTCCCCGGAAAGAGCAAAGGATTTTCCGAAAAGATGACAAGAAAGGTGGCTCTTGAACCTTTCACTGTGATGGAAGGGAGCCGAGTCGAAGAACGCTTGAATTTCCAGTGATCACTTCGTGAAAGGTTTGTAAATTCCTCTCATTTATTTTGTTTAGATTCGCAAATCACTTCTCTTGCCATTTTCCATTATTTCGTGATGTTTTAAGTTCAGGAGATGCTTAAGTCCTCAGATGTGTTTTTGTTTACTGTGTGATCGTGGTTGCCATAGTGTAAACTAACATGTATGTTTTCACTTTATTTATCAGGATGTCCGAGCAGTCTTTACAAGGACGATGATGTAGATTGGGCTCCTACATTGAACTAGAGAGATAAGATAATCAAGACGATCCATGTAAACACAAAAGCTGTGCTCATGAGTAAACAGCACGAAACGGCTTCCCTGGCTATGCAGTTACAGTGAGCCGTGATAACTTCTCCATCCTGTTTCACCAATACCCAGGTCTTTAAAGGGGTTTCTGTGGATCTTTGTGAATGATTTACCCGGAAGAGAAGGGCAGGGAGGATTGGGAATCTAGCAGCTGTGGTTTGTTTACACCCGATACTAAAACTTGTAGTGTCCAAGCAAACGTTGCAAAGTTGAGGACAAAAAGCCCAGAAATTCCTATTTACCCGGGCAAAAACGATACAGGATTTATCTCGTACTCTCCTGATCCCCAGATCTTTAACTCAGCCACATATAATAAATTGTTCCCCTCCATGCTTTTCCAGGTTTTCATCTGTTTGTCCGTGTAGAACAATGTCTGCAGCACCAGGTAGTTTGAGATGTCAGGGAACTCAACGGATGGATAATTTTCCAACTCATAAGAAAAATCCTTTTTTTTTGCTAACAGGTAAGGATCTATTCCATCGCAAAGAGCAAATTTCTGACAGTATCTTGACCGTGCATTGGCTTCTAAACTGCAAAAATAGTCTGAGACGGTTTCACTAGCTCTTCGCATAATGGCAGCCAAATTGGTTTGTCTGACCACCACTTCATTCACCGGTAGTAAATTCACAAGCAAAAATCACATGACTGAATACAACCTATTCTCTGATTGGCTACAGGTGCTTGGTGCCTTATTGGCTGATAGAAGTTGACTTAAAAGTTTCAAAAGTTTCCCACCCACTGGTCTTAGCAAGGGCAGGATATGATGTTGTTCACGTTCACTTGCAGAGTTTTAATCATCTAATAATTCCAGTTATTTAATAAATCTGGTCATGATATATATCAGTTGAGAAAGCACTAAAAATAAAGTTTTTATATCAACAGACCACTTTGCTATTGAAGTATTATGTCAAAAGTTGCTTTTATTTTGTCACATTAGTACGACGTCTCAGGGCTTTATAGAATCTTAACTTTCTCATCTGATGGATTATACCTCCGCACAATATAAGCAGCAGTTTGGCAATATTTACAACTGTGTATAACAGAGAAGAATTTAATTATAAGGGACTCACAAAAATGTTCAGGCCACTGCTCCCTTTTGTCTTACTGTTGCTTTTTTAACCCTTACAGGTCGACACTGTCGCATCTGACATAAAATGACAGTTATTTAATCTTTATTATGAGAAATATCCGGTCTAGAGTCTTACCTGTGTTCCAGAAAGTTGGCACTGCTCCATTCCAATATGCGCTCTGGTGCTCTGGGATCCCTTTTAGAAGCTTTTTAATCCAGTCTTGAACTGTAATGTATTTTTAGAGACTATAAAATAAATACATGATGATAAAATCCAACACTGAATGTCTTCTGTGATTATTTATCCATTTGTCCATGTGACAAGTCAAAAGCTGTTTGTCTGACTGGGCAGGTGTGTTGTCTCAGCTCTGATCTGATCTCTAACACATTCCCCATTGGACTAACACGGAACATAGTCCTATCAATAGATCTATTATTATACTTCTATATGTCAAATCAGCTCATTTTATTCCTTTGAAGAACTGAATATACAGCTCAATGGAGTGACATTTTTGAGGAAACATACAATTACATTTCACTTATAGATTTTGGATCGATTTGGAGATTATATATCAAGTTTTTGGGCTTCAGTCACTTATGTGAGCCTTTCAGACATAGCATTTATATCTCCTCATTTGAGAATTAAATAATATTGGCTGGTGTTGAGTGGTATATCAGATACATTCCATTCAGCTAGCATGATACTGAACGAGTTGAAGACAAGTAGCTGAATGGAATACATCTGATAGACCATGAAAAAAGCCATTATTATTATTATTATTATTATTATTATTATTGGTGGTATGGTGGTGTAGTGGTTAGCGCTGTCACCTCACAGCAAGAAGGTCCGGGTTCGAGCCCCGTGGCCGACGAGGGCCTTTCTGTGTGGAGTTTGCATGTTCTCCCCGTGTCCGCGTGGGTTTCCTCCGGGTGCTCCGTTTTCCCCCACAGTCCAAAGACATGCAGGTTAGGTTAACTGGTGACTCTAAATTGACCATAGGCAGGGCCGCGTTAACCCTTGCCGAGGCCCTGGGCAGACACACCCCCGAGGCCCCATCCCCGCCTGTTGTCAACTGCGCTCAGCAAATTCACCCCCTCAGATGTGCCTGTCTAACTAGACACAGAAACTTAAATAATGACAGTGGCACAATTAGAAATACTATTGAACGATAAAACTTTATATCCATCAACACGTATTTAATCGAGAAAAAGCAATGGTGAAATAGGCAATTGCATGGTGAAAAAATCCATCAGACATCACGGTTAACAGGTCTGGTTAACTAAAGTTTAGCCTCAAGAAGCCTTTGAATGAGTGAGTCAATGAACAACATGTCAAGAACATAACCTAGGCCTACAACAGTTTCTTTAGTATTCAGAACAAGAACATTCATTTGGTATATAACCGTTCGTTTTCATTTTGGAATCCAGGTGACTTTTAACTTGTGAAAACAAAGCGCGATAACAAAGAAAGAAAAATATCTTGCTTCTCAGAAATAAATCTCAAAATGTTAGGCTATGTGAAACATTTCATCCTTTCACACACGTAATGTCCCAAACAGCAGTGGCACACAGCTTTGCGCATTCAGTTTGA
This sequence comes from Neoarius graeffei, assembly GCF_027579695.1. Classification (NCBI taxonomy): domain Eukaryota; kingdom Metazoa; phylum Chordata; class Actinopteri; order Siluriformes; family Ariidae; genus Neoarius; species Neoarius graeffei. The sequence continues at coordinate 89,166,014 of NC_083572.1, forward strand.
CAGCCATGGGTCAACTTACAAGGGCACTTTCCTACTTTTCTGGAAAGTGACGGGACAAGGTGGGCTTCCTTACGGGTGGCGAAATGCATCAAAAATGTTATCAATATGATAAACCATACATGTCAACCTATACGGATTGTCCGGAAATTATACGGATTTTAGTTCATTTCAAGGGCGTACGGGCGTATAAACAAAGTCTTACGGATTTTCAGTATTTTCTGACCTAAATTTATTTTGTGTATCTTACTTGAACATCGTCAGCTGATCGTCGCAAAAACATACAAAAGCTCGATTTATAGACAAAGAACAGCGTGTATGCAGGGGCAGATAACCCAGACTATGTGAAACCGGATGTTTATTCCTCAAGCCTTGTGCAGTATCGCGACTGCGAGACTTCGCTCGTTCCGGTCATGCGCACGATCTGCATTTCTCATTGTGCAGAGTGACATTGTTTACACCTGAGAGATTTTGAATAGCGTCTGCTGAGTGAAAGAATGGGAACACAGAGAAAGAAAATGAGATACGGCAGGCGGTATCTTCCTGAATGGAAGGAGACATTTAATGGTGTCATTGTTCAGGCGAAAAATGAGGAGTACGCGCACTGCACAGTTTGTGTGCGAGATATAAAAGTTGCAGCGTCTGGAGTTTACGACGTGAGGGGACACATGAGGTCCAAACTACATCAGCGAAATTTGCACCAGAAACAGAATCAGCCGCAAATGACGATGTTTGCAAAGCCTAAGACCGATGATCAACCAACAAGTGTAATAAGAGCAGAGGTCAGGAAAATCCACACTGCAGAAAAAACCTGGGCACAGACACCCTTACTGCACTACTGCAATGCAAACTGAACACAGACTTCTGTTGTGACATCACCCCCACAGAAAGGCATTTACAGCTGGCAAAGAAGGCTGCCAGTGATTATAATCAAGATCATATGTAAACATGACTGACTGTGGACAAAAATGGTGAGGTTTGAGTGCTTTCTCTGGCTATATGAAAAGTTGACTGTGGACAAAAATGGTCTCTGTGAAAAGTATCCCATTGAAATGGGAGCAGCCTACACTTTGACTGACAGTGCACAGACAGTGGAGTTCGAGTGTTTTCCCTGAGTCTGTAAAAAGTATTTTCCTTTGGAGTGGGAGCAGCCTACCCTATGAACAATAGGATAGCAGTAAATGTGTATTGTACAAATGTACATCAAAATAAAAGTTTGATGCGATTCGAAGGCTATAAGGATTTTATGTTGATTTTATGGATTTCCTCCTCTGATACTACAGGTGGACGCCCAAAGGGGTTGACATGTATGCAAAACTTCTGAAAATATCATTTCATATTTTCCGATCTCGCTACCTCCGAGGCCCCCTAGTGGCCGAGGCCCTGGGCAGCTGCCCATGAAGCCCATTAGGATAACGCGTCCTTGACCGTAGGTGTGAATGTGAGTGTGAATGGTTGTCTGTGTCTATGTGTCAGCCCTGTGATGACCTGGCGACTTGTCCAGGGTGTACCCCGCCTTTCGCCCGTAGTCAGCTGGGATAGGCTCCAGCTTGCCTGCGACCCTGTAGAACAGGATAAAGCGGCTAGAGATAATGAGATGAGAGGAGATTATTATAGATACACATTCCTTTCAGGTGTTCAACGCGTCTTTCTCTTTCAAAATTCTCTCAAAATCTTCTGTATTTAATGACGCAAACCTGGCGGCCATGTTTGTTTACAAATTGTCACAGTTGCTCGCTAGTGCAGACGTTTTATGTCTCCGACATGTGACGTCATGTTGTCTTGACAACCATGCACCCTCATAAACCCTATTCAACGCTCATTCTCCATTGGGTATAGTGACGTAATACATGTAGGATAAGAGATATGCTAACAATATTGCATGCTATCAAACCAAATTAATGAAACCCACTCGAAGGGAATAGAACAAGTTTTTATTCCATCGAAAAAGTGTCCTGTATGGATAATAATGCGGCACGGTGGTGTAGTGGTTAGCACTGTCGCCTCACAGCAAGAAAGTTCTGGGTTCCAGCCCAGTGGTTGACGGAGGCCTTTCTGTGTGGAGTTTGCATGTTCTCCCCGTGTCTGCGTGGGTTTCCTCCAGGTGCTCCGGTTTCCCCCACAGTCCAAAGACATGCAGGTCAGGTTAACTGGTGACTCTAAATTGACCGTAGGTGTGAATGTGAGTGTGAATGGTTGAGAGGAGAAAACCTCTATAATAATCCAGTAGAAGGCAATGAGAAACCACTACTGTCATGTTCCCTAGACACTTTGATGGCTGAAGCCATCAGAGCAGCCACATCACTGTAGTGATATGCCAAAATGGATGGATGGATGGATGGATGGATAATAATAATGAATTGTATTAAATTAGTCTTGGCTGTAAACAATGTCTTCTGGTGGTTTTTTTTTTCTTAATGCATAATGCATTAATCCAAAGTGGATGAACAGGACGGAAGGGAGATATACAAACAGCTCATTTGTATCTTGTTAGTTTGTTTGTTATGATGTTTGGAAGTCCCATGCATTGCCCTTCAAACCAAGCCCTAGCAGAGAATTCAGTGAAATGGACGACTAGACAACTCCAGTGACATTTAGTGTGAGTGTGAGAGATAGAGTGTGTGAGTGTATCTGGATGACAAAATTGTTAACCCCGCCGACAGTAGTCGGAGGGGTTATTATTTTCACCTGCGTCAGTCTGTGTGTGTGTGTGTATCTGTCTGTCTGTCTGTCTGTCTGTCTGTGTGTCTGCAAGATATCTCAAGAACCAATGGATCGATTTGGACCAAATTTTGTACATGTGTTGCCAGTCACCCAGGAAGGAAACCATTAAATTTTGGAGGTCAAAGGTCAAAGGTCAAGGTCATGGCAGAACTTCGAAATTTTCGCCCAATGTATTTTAATAGGGAAAAGGCGGGGTTTGCACTCGTTAGAGTGTCCCTGTCTAGTTGCATTTAAGTTACAGTAAATGTAGCACACACAGAAATAAAATGGAGACAGACTGACAGAACAAGGTTAATGACAGAGAACAATTTGTGCTTCCTGAGCTCTTACCCTAATGGTCTTTCTCCTTTGCACTCTTTCACCTTTTTTCCTCTCTCAAGCACTCTATCAATATGCCTGAATATGCCGTCAGATGCTAATGATAGCTCAGAAACACCGCCTTGCATTTAGAGCACTCATATGATAACACACACACACACTGATCGAGGCCTTTATGCATGAATGAATACACAGACACACAAAATGATGAGACGATCAGGACTAACAGTGGAACGTGGTTCTAATGCAAACAAATTAATTACTGCAACCGAGAACACAACAAGACTTTCCTATGAAGGTAGATTTAATTTTCAGTGGTTAGGGTTTTTCCTTTTAGTGGCTTGGATTTATCAGTTCAGTTTTTGTTATATTTATTTCGCAAAATGGTGTGCAAAAAAGAAGAAAAATTACAATCTACTTTACCGATGAAAAAATAAATTCTATTCTGAATGTGATGGAAACTCTGCCATACTTTAAATCTTGCTCTCTCTCTCTCTCTTTCTCTTTCAGACCTCGTATTTTTCTACATTCAGACAGGTTTACACTGCGGGCTACGCTACCTCTCTCATCTCCCTCATATCAGCCATCTTCGTCTTTACAGCATTCAGGTATAACAAGTATGAAGGAAATCTAGACGTTTGTGTGTTTGTCGACATAAATTTAATACAAAATGCTTTGTATAACGTGACCAATTTTGTCAACACTTACATTCTACCCATATTTACATGTATTTATTGGTGGATGATTTTATGCGTAACTAAAAACAGATTCAATTCATTCATTCACTCAGCTTCAGTTGGAGCTTTATCCTGAACAGGGTTGTCCATACACACACATTCACACACATTCATTTCTTGGGGCAATTTAGCCTACTCAGTCCACCTACAGGTAGGTAGAAGGTAACTGGCAGCCTCACAGCCTTGTGATTTTTACTTGTGAACAGCTAAAAAATAAAAATAAAAAATCTCCAAATGGCATAGAATACCTCCAACACTTTTATGTTTCACACTTTCTCACATGAGTCCAGCCGTTTTTATTTTGGGGTGGGGTTTTTTTTTTTCATTATTTGTTTATTTTCACATGATTTTTTTTTTTTGAAAAACAAATAAATCCATTTACATTGCCCTTTACTATTATTGGCACTCCTGCATTTAATACTCTGTACATCCTCTCTTTGGCAGTAAAACAGCACTGAGTGTCTCCTGTAACATTTTATAAGGTTGGAGATACAGAGCAGGGCATCTGAGACCATTCCTCTTTACATAATCTCTCCAGATCATCCAGGGTCCTCGGCCCTCTCTTGTGCTCTCATCTCTTCAGCTCACCCCACAGGTTTTCAATGGGGTTCAGGTCAGGGGACTGAGATGATCAGGGCAGAAGCTTCATTCTGTGCTCAGTTAACCACTTTTGTATTGATTTGGACATCTGCATTGGATCATTGTCCTGCTGGAAAATCCAATGATGACCCAGTTTTAGTTTCCTGTCAGAGGCAGCCAGATTCTGATTTAAATCTCCTGGTATTTCATGGAGTCCATGATGTCATGGACCCTAATAAGGTTTCCAGGGTCTTTGGAGGCAAAACAGCCCCAAAACATCACAGAACTTCCACCATATTTTCCAGTTGGGATTGGGTTCTTTTCATTATCGCCATCCTTCTTTTTACACCAAACCCACCTTGAATGCTTATTGCCAAAAAGCTCAATTTTTGTTTAATCAGACCAGAGAACACACTTCCAGTCAAAGTTGTTGTAGTGTTTCACAAACTCCAGGTGCTTACGTTTGTGGTTAACTGATAGAAAAGGCTTTTTTCTGGAATACCTTCCAAATAATCTGTTGGCATGGAGGTGGAGTCTGATGGTGGTTTTGGAGACTTGGAAACCCCAAGATTTTACTTTTCTTGTAATTCACCAACAGTGATCCTTGGGGATTTTTTATTTATTTATTTTTGCCTCTCTTACCATCCTTCTCACTGTATTTGGGGGCAAAATAAATAAGTTTGTAACAGTTCCAGTTGGTGTCCACTTTTTTATTTTGTCCTAACAGTAGAAACGGACATTTTCAGGTGGATAGCTATTTTTTATATCCATTCCCTGACTTATGAAGGTCAACACACTTCTCCCTCATTTGGTCTGAGTGTTCTATCTTTCCCATGCTGATGGATGACTAAGGGAATTTAGCCTCTGTGTCACCTCATATTTGTTCCCCAGTTAATCAGAAAGTCCTGGATTACAGCTTGAAAGTTCCTACACACTCCAATCAACTCAAACATGTACAATTTAAATGGGAAACATGCTTCAGTTATATTGTGCTCACTATAATGTCCAAGGGTGCCAGTAATAGTGGCACATGTGTTTTTGCTGAAAATAATTATTTCTTGATAAGGGATTTGTTTTTCTCCGAATAAATTTATTTCAATTAAAAGTTGGATTTTTCTCATTTTTTTTTCACTGTGAGATGAAACGACCTCACTAAAACGTGGATTTTTGCTAACCCTTTTTACCAATCTTTTTTTTTTTTTTTTTTGGGGGGGGGGGGGAGGGGGATGGAGGGCACAATATATTTGTGAATTTTACACGATTCATTTATTTGCATGTGATTTCTTCACATGTTTAATTCATGATCATATGTGATTTATTGACACATGATTCATTTTCACATGCAGTGGTTTCATAAGACTGATTCATTTTGACATGATTTTACACACACATGGTTCATTCATTTTGAATCATAGAATATTCATCATAAAATGTTTTCATACAATTTTTTTAAATATATTTTTTCACTCTTTTCCATTAATCACTTTTACTTATGTGATTTTTTTTTACATGTGATTAATTTTCTTCAGCACATTTTAACACTTTTTCATATATGTTTTTTTTTTTCATGATTCAATTTTACATCCAGGGTATGTTATTTTATTTACCACAGTTATCACATGTTATTTCTGTGATATCACATACATTAACCTGATTTCACATGTTCAGTTCCAGTGCATAACATGGTTAAATTCTCCTTCATATATTTTCCACATATAATCAGATATTAGTCACATATAAAAACAAAAACTTAATAAACAAAGTAATATGGTCACATTAATTTTTTTTATACTGTATTAACATTGAATGTAATATGATCACAGTAAAATGTGAGTGTTTCATTTTGATAAAAACGTTATTTATGCTTTCAAAAATATCCCAGAGATTATCTGTAGGAAAAAAAAAGACATTTTGTGTTTACAATTTTAACACAGGAAGTTCCATTGTACAAGGAACTACATCCACATCAACCTGTTTTCCTCCTTCATCCTGAGAGCAAGTGCAGTCTTTATTAAAGATGGCGTCCTCTTTACCGATGAAACCCAGGACCACTGTTTCATGTCTACAGTAAGACTCTCCAACTCTAAACGCTCACCCACTCCATATCATTATGTTACAGTATGCAATGCTTTACTCAGACCTTACTGACAACTGTTACTTACTCTGAACTGTTCATGTCGCAATTTATGTATAAATAAGGTCAGGCTTGTCGTACTTGAGTCCAGGACTCGGACTCGAGTCCGACTCGTGCCCTAATTTTAAGGACTTGTGACTTGACTTGGACTTGAGCACTGGTGACTCGGACTCGTGCATTAACTGCATTCGGACTCGTAAATTGGAGACGAGGAATCAGATATTTTTTTTTGTAACATGCCATAATAATTTGGCATAAGATATTTATATCTACATAAATTTTGTACTAATTTCGAGCAAGAGTGTCACACCTGTGTGCCTTGGCGCACGCATCAGATAGACTCTCAGGCATGCTCCGGACAGCGCGCATGCCAAGCGGACTCTCAAGCGTGCTGTAAACAATTTACACCTGCACAGGATTAAGGCACAATCAGCACGCCTATATAAAAACTGTGAAACCACACTTACTTTGCGAAGTATTGAGTTGCATTGCTGACACATTACCGAGCCTTATTTCCTTGTTTGGTTTCTTGATCCCTAATTTCCTGTTTCACATCTTTGATTCTTCCAAGTCTACGATAACCTGTTTGTGTCTCGCTTGACCTATTGCCTGTTTCACCATTTTACAATTTTGCCTGCTCTTCTGGATTGTTTACCATCTTCACTTGGATTAATAAACACATCTTCTGCACTTCCATCCATCTCCCAATCATCTCTGACAGAATACTTCACACTCCCTGTCAAAGAGAATGCACATTCACCTGTTCATACATCATGTTCAGGAACAAACTAACGTTAATGGTGCTAAAACAGCCACCGTCAAATGGTACGGTTGGAGTCTTGTTCTCGGACTTGATTCAGATCAGTAGTGGACTCGACTCGGATCAATGGTGGACTCAACTCGGACTCGACTCAAAAATTTTTTTTAATGGCTTGGACTTGACTCAGACTTGAACACTGGGGCCTTGGACTCGAGGTTTAGTGACTCGACTACAACACTGAATAAGGTAGCTTGCCATTAGTATTCAGCCGAAGGTGGAATGCCCTCTCCAGGTTAGGGGTAGGTCACTGCCTTAAGTGGAGGAATTTAAATATCTCGGGGTTTTGTTCACAAGCAAGGAGGAAAAGGAATGGGAGATTGACAGGCAGATTGATGCAGCGTCAGCAGTCATGTGGACTCTTTATCAATCTGTTGTGATGAAGAGAGAGCTAAGCTATCAGGCGAAGCTATCGATTTATCAGTCAAGCTACATTCCTACCCTCGCCTATGGCCACAATCTCTGGGTAATGACCAAAAGAAGTGGCATAAATGAGCTTCCTCCACAGAATGTCTGGGCTCAGCCTTAGAGATAGGGTGAGGAGCTCGGACATTCGGGAGGGGCTCAAACTACAGCCACTGCTCCTTCACATCGAAAGAAGCCAGCTGAGGTGGTTCAAGAATCTGTCTAGGATGCCTCCTGGATGCCTTCCAGGGGAGGTATTATGGGCATGTCCACCTGGGAGGAGACCCCAGGGCAGACCCAGGACACACTGGAGAGATTATATTTCTTAGCTGTCCTGGGAATGCCTTGGCATCCCCCTGGAAGAGTTGGAGAAGGTGGCTAGGGAGAGGGAGCTTTGGGCATCACTTCTGAGACTGCTACCCCCCGACCTGGAACCAGATAAGTGGTAGAAAATGGATAGATGGATGGATGGATGGATGGATGGATAATTAGTATTGCAGCAATCAGTGTTTCATAGTCTCTGTTCTTCATACACAACCTCTCACTTTTTAGGCATCCTGTAAGGCAGCAGTGGCCTTTTTCCAGTTTAGCATCCTGGCTAACTATTTCTGGCTCCTGGTGGAGGGCATGTACTTGCAGACCCTGCTGGCTCTCACATTTGTCTCACAAAAAAAGTATTTCTGGTGGTACATCCTTATTGGCTGGGGTAAGCACAACCAGATTCTTTTATCTAGAGGAATTTACAGATAAATGGATGAAATAGGGATGAAAAGTGATCATAAGATGCGGACAGTTCTCCTCATTAGTATTTTGTTGTATTTCAACAGTTTTAAACAATTTAGAATAATAGTGAAAGTGTCTAAACCATAAAACAGCACATAGAATTATGCAGCGACAAGCTGAAGCATGGATGGCATGGTGGTGTAGTGGTTAGCACTGTCACCTCACAGTAAGAAGGTCCGGGTTCGAGCCCCGTGGCCGACGAGGGCCTTTCTGTGCGGAGTTTTCATGTTCTCCCCGTATCTGCGTGGGTTTCCTCCGGGTGCTCCGGTTTCCCCCACAGTCCAAAGACATGCAGGTTAGGTTAACTGGTGACTCTAAATTGACTGTAGGTGTGAATGTGAGTGTGAATGGTTGTATGTGTCAGCCCTGTGATGACCTGGCGACTTGTCCAGGGTGTACCCCGCCTTTCACCCGTAGTCAGCTGGGATGGGCTCCAGCTTGCCTGTGACCCTGTAGAAGGATAAAGTGTCTAGAGATAATGAGATGAAGTTGAAGCATGAATCACATCAATAAATTTGGTACTATAATGAAAAGTGTAGATTTTACAGTATTTTAGTGGCAGCCTGGGTATAAACAGAGTATAAACTAACTCATAACCCAGTATATTTGCTTGTTCAGTTGATGCAGGATACAGCTGAGCTGGGTCTTGCTCAAGGACCTAGTCACGATAGTTTGGTGGTGCTGCTGTTTTAAACAAATGACCTTCTTATTTGTGACTTGAAACCTTAACCACTGAGCCACCACAACTCACTCATCAATCTTGCATTCATTCAAAGCAATCTTTTAGTGGAGTTAATTCAGTGGGAGTAGTTGAACTAATACAAGCTAGTTAGAAAGGCTAGTTGCATTGTTGTTGTGGTGTAGTTGTGGCACCTCAGTGGTTAAGGCTTTGTATCACAGATAAGAAGTTTCTGTCTTCAAATCCCAACACTACCAAGATGTTGTGGTTGGGCAAGACCCTTAACCTTCACCTTAGTTGTATCCTGCAACAGCCAAATGAGCACATGTACTGGATTATACACTCACAGGCCACTTTAAAAGGAACTTGTTCCTGATTCTAAGATTCCTGTTCTTGGCTGGCAGGAGTGGAATCCAATGTGGTCTTCTGCTGTTGCATGCTGAGATGCTTTTCCGCTCATCACGGTTGTAAAGAGTTGCTATATCCTTCCTGGCAGCTCGAACCAGTCTGGCCATTTTCCTCTGACCTCTCTTATCAATAAGGCGTTTGTTTTCGCCCACAGAACTGTCGCTCACTCAGTGTTTATTTATTTATTTTCACACCATTCTGTGTAAACTCTAGAGACTGTTGTGTGTGAAAACCCCAGGAGGTCAGCAGTTTCTGAAATACTCAAACCAGTCCATCTGGCTCAAACCAACACCCATGCCACAGTGAAAGTCACAGTTTGAGATCACAATTTTTCCCATTCTGATGTTTGAAGTGAACATGAACTGAAGCTTTAGAATGTATCTGCGTGATTTTATTATGCATTGTGCTGCTGTCAAGGGATCGGCTGATTAGAGAACGGCATAAAACAGCAGGTGTATGGGTATTCCTAATAAAGTGGCCAGTGAGTGTATGTTCTTTTATAACTAGATTAATATCTTACAGTACTTTACTATAAATAGGCTTTACAGTTGTTTACTGTAGTACATTACTGTGAAATTTACAGCCACTTTTTTTTACAGTGCATGCACAAAGAATTATTTATCTTATTTGTATAAAGGTATTTGTAAAGTTGATGGAAATGCATGATAACACATCTACAAGTCTATCAATTTTAAACAGTTTCAACATAACACTATTAGACATGATAAATTAAAACAGGCAGCACGTGATGCAGTGGTTAGCACTGTCACCTCACAGCAAGAAGGTTCTGGGTTTGAACCTTACGGCCGACGGGGGCTTTTCTGTGTGGAGTTTGCATGTTCTCTCTGTGTCTGTGTGGGTTTCCTCCGGGTGCTCCGGTTTCCCCCACAGTCCAAAGACATGTGGATTAGGTTAACTGGCTACTTTAATTGCCCAAAGCTGTGAATGTTTGAGAGGAGAAAACCTCTTTAATAACCCAGTAGAAGGCAACAGGAAACCACTACTGTAATTCTTCCTGAGAAACTTTGATGGCTGGAAGAAAAAGCTGTCAGAGTGGCCACGTCACTGCAGTGATAAGCCAAATAGAGAGAGAGAGATTAAAACATGGTACGTAAATAGCATTATAAACAACATGTTTTCCTGTTTCTTAACTTGTGTTGTATCTTTCAGGCCTTCCAACAACAGTCTTGACTATTTGGGTTCTGGCCAGGAATTTCTATGATAACAGGGGGTAAGTGTGATTTGGTGTCTAAGCAGTTCAGTACATCAGTCTCTCTGTAAGGGCCCGGTCCCACAACACCGATAACTATAACTGTAAATATAACTATCCCTCTGCCTGAATTTAGTTCCAGTCTGGAGCAGTCACACCACAACTATAATCCCCACTATAATATCGCTTGGTCCTGACACTCAGGGAAATAAATGCAAGCAAATAGTCATGGAAGTTTTTTCCAAGTAGTAGCACATTATTCCGGGTCATACTGTACAGCTTGGACTTCAAAACAACCCATGCACACACTCCGGTGGCTGATATAATACGGATAGGTCACGAACTACGGAAATATAATTAAAAAAGGATACAAAATATGGACTGGTTACGGATTTTAATATGGATGCTAATAAATTTACAGATTGGTCACGGACGTTTCAACGTATTACAGATTGGTTACTGATTTCATACGGATGATGCATCACGGATTAAAAAAAAGATTAAGAAGTCTAATACAATTAAATGTTTGGACTGCCAAAGATTTATATGTTTACTTTATTAATTTACTATTGATATTTCATGGAAAATCACATATCCGTGAATAAAAGATCCGTGCTTTGCATTATTTTCCATGAATCCATATTCCCTAACTTCATGATGCAACAAGGATGTACAAAGATGCCCGGGGAAAAATAGCATGTGCTCAGACAACGTCACATGTAAACAATTACCTGATTGGTCAGATGTTTTATCGGATCAGGTCCAGGCCTGGAAAAATCGCTCCAGAAGTAATCTCACCGATATGGATAAAGCCAGGCCTGGGCTATAGGTATCGTTATCGGTCTGGTGTGAGCACCAACTACATAAACTGCAGGGGAATGAGTTATTTATAGTTATCGTTATAGTTATAGTTACAGTTATCAGTATTGTGGGATTGGGCCTTAAAGGATGTGTAGTGGTCAAACAAAGTAAAAAATCTTTAGAGGTTGTTTAGTTGTTACGCGCTTATCTCAAACACTGTGTCCGGCTGTTACTCATACCCATGTTCAGTGATGGCAGGAAGAGGGCAGGTGGTCAGGCAGACAAGTAGGCAGGAAAGACAGGGATGGAAAGAGGTAGATAACAGGCAGGCAGGCAGGCAAGCAAGTGGCACACAGTGGTGTAAAATCCAATTGCTTGTAGAGATCCACAGAAAGATTATTCCAAAGGTGTAAGATCCAAAGGGTGAAATCAAAGTAATCTAAGACTTAAATCTAATTGCTTGAAGCTTAACATTCAAGTGTATCTTGGAAGCGGTTAAAAAACTATTGGTCACCAGCATCTTCCATTGTCTAACTGAGACTAGACTGAGCACATTGAAATACATCATCTTTGACCTGAACAGGTGACCTAAGGGCGGCACAGTGGTGTAGTGGTTAGTGCTGTCGCCTCACAGCAAGAAGGTCCGGGTTTGAGCCCTGTGGCTGGCGAGGGCCTTTCTGTGCGTAGTTTGCATGTTGTCCGCATGGGTTTCCTCCGGGTGCTCCGGTTTCCCCCACAGTCCAAAGACATGCAGGTTAGGTTAACTGGTGACTCTAAATTGACCGTAGGTGTGAATGTGAGTGTGAATGGTTGTCTGTGTCTATGTGTCAGCCCTGTGATGACCTGGCGACTTGTCCAGGGTGTATCCCACCTTTCACCCGTAGTCAGCTGGGATAGGCTCCAGCTTGCCTGCGAGACCCTGTAGAACAGGATAAAGCGGCTAGAGATAATGAGATGAGATGAGATGAGATGAGATGAGATGAGATGAGATGAGATGAGATGAGGTGACCTAAGGTGACCTAAGACTATGTCAAAATAAAAGTTCCAGGCTAAGTGCCAGTAAATCTAAAGCAAAAATATGAGTCTCTAAACCAAAGCAAGTTTAAACTAAATTTGGCTCCTACAGGATGTTTTACAAAAACAAGCTTGTGAAGGACCAAATCTGATAAGCATTGTGAAATACACACAAATCATAGACTACACCGATCTGATTGAGTCAGAGTAATCAGTAGGATGAGTCAGCAGACATTATTGGCTAATTGGCAAATTATCAGCCAAATTGAGATTATATCTTTATTTGATGTGTAGAAGGAATGGAACATCTCATCTCATCTCATTATCTCTAGCCGCTTTATCCTTCTACAGGGTCGCAGGCAAGCTGGAGCCTATCCCAGCTGACTACGGGTGAAAGGCGGGGTACACCCTGGACAAGTCGCCAGGTCATCACAGGGCTGACACATAGACACAGACAACCATTCACACTCACATTCACACCTACGGTCAATTTAGAGTCACCAGTTAACCTAACCTGCATGTCTTTGGACTGTGGGGGAAACCGGAGTACCCGGAGGAAACCCACGCGGACACGGGGAGAACATGCAAACTCCACACAGAAAGGCCCTCGCCGGCCCCGGGGCTCGAACCCAGGACCTTCTTGCTGTGAGGCGACAGCGCTAACCACTACACCACCGTGCCGCCCTGGAATGGAACCTTTTATATATATTTTTTTTGTACTGATTTTTCTTTCTTTATTGCTCTGTAGGGCTGTATTCACAGTCAGCAACCTAAGTTCAACAGTTATATCAATATTTATGTGCAGGAATTCAGAGTTCTTAGTATTCAGAGTTGGTTTGTGCCAATCACATTATTAAAATGACCTGTGTGTAATTAACACTTCCAAGGCTGCCATAATTTCCTTGAGTAGAGATGTCTGAGACGGGGCTTTTCAGTACTGTCTAGACAACCGTACTTAAACACAAGCATTGATATCATCCACAAGTGGTATTCCTTTGTTTTAGGTAGGTGTGTGTGTGTGTGTGTGTGTGTGTGTGTGTGTGTGTGTGTGTGTGTGTGTGTGTGTGTGTTTTGTTACATCAAATTGTCAGACAGTGGCACTAGACTTAATACTGCTCCTCATTCAAGCAAATAACATGCAAGAAAAATTGGTAAATAAGACATACCAATGCCTCATATGCATTATCTTCACACAAGATAAGTATTAGTTAGACTTTAGGTCTGAAAATAGGTCTGATGGACACAGTTCCAGTATTAAATCCTCACTATGTTCTCATTACTCAGCTCTGAATATGCCCTATTGTGCATACAGTGTCATGTAAAAGTATTCATCCCCCTTGGTGTTTGTCCTGTTTTGTTCCATTACAAGCTGGAATTAAAATGTATTTTTGGGGGGTTAGCACCATTTGATTTACACAACATGCCTACCACTTTAAAGGTGCAAATTGTTGTTTTATTGTGACACAAACAACAATTAAGATTAAAAAAAAAAATAGAAATCTGGAGTGTGCATAGGTATCCCCACACACACACACACAAAAAGTCAATACTTTGTAGAGCCACCTTTTGCTGCCATTACAGCTGCAAGTCTCTTGGGGTATGTCTCTATTAGCTTAGCAAATCTAGCCACTGGAATTTTTGCCCATTCCTCAAGGCAAAACTGCTCCAACTCCTTCAAGTTAGATGGGTTGCGTTGGTGTACAGCAATCTTCAAGTTATGCCACAGATTCTCTGTTGGATTGAGGGCTGGGCTTTGATTAGGCCATTCCAAGACATTTAAATGTTTCCCTTTAAACCACTCCAGTGTAGCTTTAGCAGTATGTTTAGGGTCATTGTCCTGCTGGAACATGAACCTTCGTCCCAGTCTCAAACCTCTGGCTGACTCAAACATGTTTTCCTCCAGAATTGCCCTGTATTTAGTGCCATCCATCTTTCCTTCAGCCCTGACCAGCTTTCCTGTCCCTGCAGATGAAAAATATCCCCACAGCATGATGCTGCCACCACCATGCTTCACTATAGGAATGGTGTTCTCAGGATGTTGGGTTTGCACCACACATGGCATTTACCATAATGGCCAAAAAGATCAATTTATTCTCATTTGACCAGAGAATCTTCTTCCATGTGTTTGGGGAGTCGGCCACATGCTGTTGGGCAAACTCCAAACGTGTTTTCTTAAGCAATGGCTTTTTTCTGGCCACTCTTCTATAAAGCCCCACTCTGTGGAGTGTATGGCTTAAAGTGGTCCTATGGACAAATACTCCCATCTCTGCTGCAGATCTTTGCAGCTCCTTCAGTGTTATCTTTGGTGTCTTTGTTGCATCTCTGATTAATGCCTTCCTTGCCCGGTCTGTGAGTTTTGGTGAGCAGCCTTCTCTTGTCAGGTTTGTAGTGGTGCCATATTCTTTCCATTTTGCTATAATGGATTTAATGGTGCTCCCTGGGATATTCAAAGTTTGGGATAGTTTTTTTTACAACCCAACCTTGATCCGTACTTCTCCACAACTTTGTCTCTGACCTGTTTGGAGGCTCCTTGGTTTTCATGTTGCTTGCTTAGTCGTGTAACAGAGTCATGGTCCTTCCAGAACAGGTTGATTTATACAGACATCATGTGACAGATCATATGACACTTTGATTGCGCACAGGTGGATCTTGATCAACTAATTATGTGACTTATGAAGTGAATTGGTTGGACCAGCTCTTATTTAGGGGTTTCATACGAAAGGGGGTGAATACCTATGTACACGCCAGATTTATATTTTTTCATCTTAATTATTGTTTATGTCACAATAAAAGAACAATTTTCGCCTTTAAAGTTGTAGGCATTTTGTGTAAATCAAATGGTGTTCACCCCCAAAAAATCAATTTTAATTCCAGCTTGTAATGCAACAAAACAGGACAAACACCAAGGGGGATGAATACTTTTGCAAGACACTGTATGAGGGTATTAGATTTGAACCTGAGTGCATCTCATGAGAAATTAAATAAGAAGTGAGATAAGATGTCAAGAAGGAAAATGTTCATAAGGTGCTATGTGTTGTCTTTATTCAGGGAAATGTCATTATAAATGAAAAATGTAGTAACTAGCTCTGATCAGTGACCTGATAAAGTGTGTACAGTGCTCATGGGAAATAACTGCCCCTGAATGGCTCTGTGTTTGCTCTCATGCTGTGGTAATGGTGAAGGTGCTGGGACGACACAGATATCGCCTTCATTTGGTGGATTATAAAAGGACCGATTACAATATCTCTTCTGGTAAGTAAACTATTTACAGTACAGCACATGACCAAAAAGGCACAGCTGCCTTTAAAAGTTATTTTGCACACCTAAGTTTTGCAATGAATCCTGTTTACTTTCTTTGGTCCAGGTGAACTTTATCATCTTCATCAACGTGATCAGGATACTTGTGGAAAAGCTGAAGTCTCCAGGAGTTGGAGGCAATGACACCAGTCACTTTACGTAAGAGCTTAATTCTGTTATCATGACAAAGAAATTAATGTTCCAGACTATTTTTGATATTACGTGAATGTAAGTGCAAAATCAGTGCAATTGTCGAATTAACACCCGGTATGATGTGCCAACCCCATTTTCCCATTTTGATACAAAATCATTTGATGATTAGATGCATGATAGCAGCATGCTGGATTAGACTGTGACTGAAAATAAAACCACCTTTTTTGTTTTATGCTTACAAACATTGATCATTTTAACACTTTTATTGATGTGTCAGTCCACCAGATTTTCATACCAGATGTTCAGATAATGGATTTAAACTACCAAGCTTCCATATGCAGGAAATACAAACCAAAGTGAAATTGGACCAAGGGAAGTTACTGTAAATCTGACATGAAATCATGCGCACACAACCCAAAATGGTCCATTTTCCAGGCACTCACTACAGATTCACCTTGTGAATCCATCAGGAGGCAATCTTGATTGTAGATTATTGGCGAATTTCCCAGATTTGTTGAGCAACAGACCACAAAATGCTGCTCGGAAGATCAAGAAAACCCGTGGTGAACTATTAGTGCCGCCAAGCAAATGTTGCGCGAAAACTGTGCTCACATGATTGACACATTTTCACGAGAAATCAAAATGTCATTCACTGATTTTTATGGCAGAAGGAAGATCTATACTTGTCTCAGTCGTGGATGATGTTAAAAGTGCTAAATGTATCCCGTAGGGGTGCTATTGAGGTGATTATTCATTGATGGTTGCTAGATCAGCCTACGAAAACGGTCCAAAATATTGTGTGCTTTTCAATGCCGTTTCTATGCATTCTGTAAACAATGCATCTGATACAATAATCCCATGGTGCAACATATATCATGATAAAACAAGCATTTTTAATCAGGCTGGAACAGCTGGTGGGACAGTGGGTAAATCCAGGTTGCACCTCCACCTCCATCATCCTTAGCTCAGGTTACTGTCTGTGTGGAGTTTCACATGTCCGTGTGGGTTGTCTGGGTTCCTTCCACCCCCTTGACCTTCCTTAGCTCTCAAATGCCTGTGTGAAAAAGTGTGGATGTATGTGTAGCCTGTCCCATCCATGGTATATTCCCACCTCATTCCCAATATTCCTGGTATAGACACCAGATCCACCATGACCCTGTAAATTCCTTAATGAAAATGAACAAATGAATAAATGGAACATAAGGATTAAGAAGTTCTACATTTGACATCCTCCAGTCCTATATGGCTGGAGTCTCATCACATCGCTCCTGTGGAGGGTGACCCCATATGGACAGTTGAGATTCGCACTTGGAAGACAGCTCTGGACACTTACAGTTTTGCTATGATGGCTGAGGACTACAATTTCTATGATGATAACTTAAGGACTGCAGTTGTCATGAACAGTTTTGCACTCAATACTCCATCAATGAACAGTTGATAACGTCAACAAAATAGACTTCATGCTAAAACTATCATTAATTTCTTGGTTACACAGTTGTACTTTGTGACTATATAGGGGACAGTCAGGAAGTGAGTTATTTATAATCACGCTATCTGTTATCACCTAGATGAGGATGGGTTCCCTTTTGAGTCTGGTTCCTCTCAAGGTTTCTTCCTCGTGTCATCTGAGGAAGTTTTTCCTTGCCATCGTCACCACAGGCTTGCTCAGTCTTTCATTTTCTGTAAAACTGCTTTGCGACAGTGTCTGTTGTTAAAAGCGCTATACAAATAAACTTGACTTGACTTGACCTGACATGAGATGGCTCTGCAGGATCCACACAGTTCCATGATCCATTCATTATGAGCATCATTCTTGATAACACTGCAGTGTATTAAATAATGGTATACCGATGACTACACACTGATGGATCCATTGTGTGTATAGGAGGCTGGCTAAGTCCACTCTGTTCCTGATCCCACTGTTTGGCATGCATTACATGGTGTTCGCCTTCCTGCCGGAGCACACAGGGGAGGACGCTCGTCTCTACATTGAGCTCGGCCTGGGCTCATTTCAGGTTGACCGACACTGTCCTCTAGTGATCATATGTAGTATTAGCACTTAGGACCTCAGCAGGTTTAATAGTTGGTGCACCATGGTGGACTATAGTATCTGTTGTCAGTAGATTTATACATTTGTTTAAATGTATAATAATGTTTACATTATATTTATTCTCAATGCTATGGGCATGGTGAATGTTTTGATATTATTAATGTTTCTCTTATTTCAGGGCTTTGTTGTGGCTTTATTGTACTGTTTTCTTAATGGAGAGGTAAGCCACAAACCACTAACTGACTAAATGTAACAAGGTTGGTTAACTCTTTATTTAATGTGCTTTTATTCATAAAATTCACATTCATAAGTGTTGTATAATTTTATTAATGAGCGTGATCACAATGCTGGACATCAAAACCCAATTACCATGTTTTAAGCTTCAAATAATAATTATGTTCTATTGGATGTGTATCTGACTGTTTGACATACATTTGACTAGCAGTCTGAGAAAACAAATTGAGCATTAGGGTATGTTCGAGCTACCAGATGGAAATTTTCAGTATCATTAAAATTAGTGTCTTGCAAAATTATTCATCCCCCTTGGTGTCTGTCCTGTTTTGTTGCATTACAAGCTGGAATTAAAATGGATTTTTGAGGGGTTAGCACCATTTGAGTTACACAACTTTAAAGGTGCAAATTTTTGTTTTATTGTGACACAAACAATAAATAAAATGAAAAAAAATCTGGAGTGTGTATAGGTATCCCCCCCAATTCAATACTTTGTAGAGCCACCTTTTGCTGCAATTACAGCTGCAAGTCTCTTGGGGTATGTCTCTATTAGCTTAGCACATCTAGCCACTGGGATTTTTGCCCATTCCTCAAGGCAAAACTGCTCCAACTCCTTCAAGTTAGATGGGTTGCGTTGGTGTACAGCAATCTTCAAGTTATGCCACAGATTCTCAATTGGATTGAGGTCTGGGCTTTGATTAGGCCATTCTAAGACATTTAAATGTTTCCCTTTAAACCACTCCAGTGTAGCTTTAGCAGTATGTTTAGGGTCATTGTCCTTCTGGAACATGAACCTTCATCCCAGTCCCAAAAATCTAGCTGACTCAAACAACTTTTCCTCCAGGATTGCCCTGTATTTAGTGCCATCCATCTTTCCCTCAGTCCTGACCAGCTTTCCTGTCCCTGCAGATGAAAAATATCCCCACAGCATGATGCTGCCACCACCATGCTTCACTGTAGGAATGGTGTTCTCAGAGTCTTGGGTTTGCACCACACATGGCATTTACCATGATGGCCAAAAAGTTCCAATTTAGTCTCATCTGACCAGAGAACTTTCTTCCATGTGTTTGGGGAGTCTGCCACATGCTGTTGGGCAAACTCCAAACATGTTTTCTTAAGCAATGGCTTTTTTTCTGGCCACTCTTCCAGAAAGCCCCACTCTGTGGAGTGTATGGCTTAAAGTGTTCCTCTGGGCAGATACTCCAATCTCCGCTGTGGATCTTTGCAGCTCCTTCAGTGTTATTTTTGGGGTCTTTGTTGCATCTCTGATTAATGCCCTCCTTGCCCGGTCTGTGAGTTTTGGTGGGCGGCCTTCTCTTGTCAGGTTTGTAGTGGTGCCATATTCTTTCCATTTTGCTATAATGGATTTAATGGTGCTCCGTGGGATATTCAAAGTTTGGAATAGTTTTTATAACCCAACCCTGATCCATACTTCTCCACAACTTTGTCTCTGACCTGTTTGGAGGCTCCTTGGTTTTCATATTGCTTGCTTAGTAGTGTTGCAGAGTCAGGGTCCTTCCAGAACAGGTTGATTTATACAGACATCACGTGACAGATCATGTGACACTTTGATTGCGCACAGGTGGATCTTAATCAACTAATTATGTGACTTATGAAGTGAATTGGTGGGGCCAGCTCTTATTTAGGGGTTTCATACGAAAGGGGCTGAATACCTATGCACACTCCAGATTTCTGTTTTTTTTCATCTTATTTATTGTTTGCGTCACAATAAAAAAAAAAAAACGACAAAATTTATATGTAAGCTGTGGACAATGCCATTAAATAGTTCCAAAGTTATCATTGAGAATTGACATATATCTGCCTTAAACATCTGATATAGTGTGAAAGTGATCGTGGCTCATAATAATGACAGATTTCTTCTTAACAAGCCTTCCAATATAGGTAATATTTTTTCTGTCCCACATTGTCTGTCCGTAACATGGCACACAGCAACTCACTAATGTATATGGTCAGGCATGGAATTTCATCATTTTAGGGGCAAGGCCACTTGACCTTTTGTGCTGTCAATTTTTTGAGGGCACGAAGGCCAAAAGCCAGGGCACCAAGGCCATAAAATAAAACAATGATTTTAAGTTCACGTCTATAATGAATTTAATTTAAGGACTAATGACTCTTCTGAGGAAGATTGGAGTCTCAGTCGAAACTATCAAGCAGGTAAAGAAACATCTCCTACACTATTATGTCTGAAGATAAGAAAATATTGAACACATCTAAACTTATCAATCCATCACTCACTTCAAAAATTGTAAAACTTATTAAACCTATATCCTCCTATAATTTTTGTTCAATTGACACCGAATGTGCAAGAGCATCTTCAGACTTTACTACTACGCAGATTTTTGATTAATCAAAATTGAGCCTGGAGTACATCAAAATGTTTGACTGTAAATGGAACATATACTGTACTAGCATGCAGGCTACTGATTAATCCATAAGAGCCCAGACCGATTTCTCAATCAAGGAAAATTATTGAGGAAATAAAATGAACTAAATAGATGACAAAGAAAACATTTCTGACCTTTTATTTTTTTTTAAATAGCACTTTCATGTCTCAAGATCTCATCTCATCTCATTATCTCTAGCCGCTTTATCCTTCTACAGGGTCGCAGGCAAGCTGGAGCCTATCCCAGCTGACTACGGGCGAAAGGCGGGGTACACCCTGGACAAGTCGCCAGGTAATCACAGGGCTGACACATAGACACAGACAACCATTCACACTCACATTCACACCTACGGTCAATTTAGAGTCACCAGTTACCCTAACCTGCATGTCTTTGGACTGTGGGGGAAACCGGAGCACCCGGAGGAAACCCACGCGGACACGGGGAGAACATGCAAACTCCACACAGAAAGGCCCTCGCCGGCCACGGGGCTCGAACCCGGACCTTCTTGCTGTGAGGCGACAGCGCTAAACACTACACCACCGTGCCGCCCTGGGTGTACTCATTTTTGTAATTTAAACAAACTTAAACTATCATGTTTTACCTCAGGCCACAGTGCTGCCCTGTTGTGATTGGCTCAAAACTCAAGACAAGTCTGTGCTTGTCCGTTGACGGCTACAGAGGAAGTTGCGCCATTTTCTAATTTACACAGAGCAATTTAAGGTCTTTGCACTTTTGACAGCAAGCTAATTAGCATTTGTTACCGGCTACAGTTGGTACTCGGCACGTTAAAAGTGGGTCAACGTTGTAACGACATAACGTTAGTGTACAAGCAATGCTTATTTAACAGTAACATAACTTAAGCCCTATATGTTGAAATTCCTATCTTATTCGTTTGTTAATTTATCACACAGTCTTACCTCAGTCAACTTCTTCCCTCCTTCTGTGAAAATTTAATGTCTCAGACGCGGACACAAGTGGGCAGGGGATGCGTTTGATTAAGTCTCCTGGTTGGCTGGTGATAGATTGGTGTCATTATACCGGTAGCACGTTGGAGCGGTTCATGCCAGGCTCGAGTCTGATCCACCACTGATGAGTTGCCCAATAAGAATCCAGAATGTCATCAAAAGACGTATTTTTTTCTCAGTAGATGCAGGTGATGTTAAAGCCTATTGGCAGTCACGAGGCAGACTACAAAACCTCAAAACCGCAGGGCATCAAGTCCACTGTGGCCTTACGGCAGATATTTTTTTCCAAGGGCACAAGGCCAAATTGAGAGGGCACGAGGGCCATGGCCCTCGTGGCCCTCGTGAAATTCCTGCCCTGGTTATAATGCTAACTTGATGATAGAAAGAGCCAATGATAATCTACTTGTGTAAATAGGATAATTCGCAAAATCTGATTGATATGGTTGCCACAAAGTTTTTACTGTTTTTGTACTGCAAAGTGTCTGTCCATCAAGGACATTTTACCTTTTACCTCCTGTAGAATCATCTCCCTAGAAGAAAGTCTTTGATTAGGTTGTAGTGCTACAGGATCACTGTTGCACTGTAAAAGGAGTTTTATAGGTTCTTCAGCCCAATGTGCCATGGTGTAAAACAAGCTATTAGTACAGCAGATAACTGTAAAAATCGTTCAGATGGTGAAACAAGCATGAAATTTGGCACAGATTGTCTCCAGGACCTGCTCTTTTCAAAAAAGGCATTGGCCACATGAAAATTCAAGATGGCGACCATTTTTCAAGATGGCCGACATCTGTGGTTGAAAATGATTGGATGAGGTTACATAATGGACAAAGTATGCAGAATTTTTGAGCTCAACTCCATGGATTTGGGTGATAAGTTGCTGCATACAGGTAATTTTAGTTACAGAAAGTGTTGCTTGGGAAATATCCAAGATGGCATCCAAAATGGTGGCCACAAATGGTAAAAAACTTAATACCTCAGCAACTAATTCAGATAGAGACACGATTTTTTGATCCAATGATGTGTTTTAATCAAGGAAGTTTATTAATATGTTATTCGAGCCAAACTGGCCATGACATGGGTCAAGACAGCATCGAAGTTGGCCACCAAAAATACCATAGGGTAAAATATTTTGGTCATACAAACAGTAACCATAGGAAAGATATCATGTATACCTGGATTCAAGACACTGAACATGGGCATGTTACTGTGATTGTTTTGGCTATATAATATATAAACAAAAAAAATTATACCATAATATTTAAAAAATACAAAAATAAAGAAAAAAATTGAGATATAAAAAAAGAGATTTAGACTTCACACTTGCAACTGCACAAAGCTGTGCAGGTAAGACCCAGCTTGTAGCATTTGCACCTGCCACGACAGCCTGCTTTGCAGCCATGCTTGGTTAGCTGTTGGCAACTCTTGGCTATGGGAGAGTTGGCTGTCCAGAAAACCTGCCATGTTTCACCTGACTTCTGCCATCCCCAGTCAGCAGGACTCTCTGGTTCTGGCTGACATTGGGTTGCTTGGCCCCACACACAACCAGCCTGGTAAGCAGCATGCTTTGTATGTTGAAGCAGAGCTGCTTTGGTTGGTGGAATGGCCTCATAGGGCCTTTGTTTCCTTGCAAACATGTCAAACCTGGCCTCATCCACAGTGGCAGCAGTGCTGGACCTGTCATACATGAGTATGACAAACTTCTCCAGGATCTGCAGGTCACCTTCTTCTACTGTGAGAGGGTACTGACTCAGTTTGGAGAATACAGGGGAGGCCTCAGGACAGATGTCTCACGTTTGCCAAGCCGTCTTCTTGCTCTTGTTCCTGAAGGCTGAGATGGTGTCACAGCTTGTGAAGGCATGAAAGAACAAGATGCCAGAGATCTTTTCCTGGCTCATATGTTTACACATGTCATGGATGCTGATCCATCGCAAGCTCTGGCCTTGGCCAAATGCCACCCAAAGGTACTCCAACCCCAGACTCTGAAGTATGTGGAAGACACTCAGTGCAATGATGACAATATCTGTGTCATTTGCCTTGATCACAATGGCTTTGCTCCCATGTTCCACAGCATACTTCGCATGCACAAAGATGCGGCTGTCAGCTTCCTCATGAGTGCACTTGTCCAGCTCCTGAAGGCCAGTCTCATGGGTGCTGAGGACAGCAGATCCTTTTGTCACAATAACCAGGTTTGCTGCAGACATCTGGGTAACCTTTTCTGCCAGGAATTGGAACAACTCAGTTTTGTTGTCATTGTGTCTGAGGAAATTGCGCCAGTTGGATGGAATGGTGTTCTCATCTGTCACCTTGCGCCTCCCTCCCTGACCACATTGGATCCTGGTGTCAGCTTTGAGACTTGATGTGGTGTATACATCAAAGACAAGATGTGTGGCAGTGTGTTTGCTACTGTAGGACTGTATCACTGGCAGGAAGTCCAATAGTGCATAGCCCTCAAAGGTTTTCCCTCTCTTTGGTGGCAATGTATGGACTAGAGCAGACCCATCTACAATCAGGACATCGGACTCTGGTGTCGTGTCTTCTGGTGTAACATGACCCTCCAGGACAGAGGTCAGTTGAGCTTTCTGGCATGTATACAGCCTTCCACCCTCACTCAGTGCAGCTGGGAATGCTTGATTCTCATGCTGGAAAAACTCATGTAGATTACATTCTCTGCTTTGACAGGATATAAACAGCTTCAAGAACAGCTGGCAGTCCTCTTTCAGAAGCTTCTGTCTTCACAAAATGAGCTTATAAGGGCAAAAAAATACTAAAAGAGCAAATACATGTAAATATATTACACGAAGAACCTAAATTTGTCACTCACCAGTGGCCATCTTGAAAAATGGCCGCCATTTTGAATTTTTTGCGTGGCCAATGCCCTTTTTAGAAAGACAGGACTCTGAAGAGTATCTGTGCCAAATTTGATGTTTGTTTCACCATCTGAATGATTTTAATGAAATATGCAGTTATCTGCTGCACTATATCAACTAAACACGG
Source organism: Neoarius graeffei (assembly GCF_027579695.1). NCBI lineage: Eukaryota > Metazoa > Chordata > Actinopteri > Siluriformes > Ariidae > Neoarius > Neoarius graeffei. The sequence goes on from NC_083572.1 coordinate 89,190,715, forward strand.
ATTCAATGATTCCTTAGACCCTAAACAAGCTAAAATCATATGCTTAAGTCCAGTATAAATGTGTGCAGTTACATAGAAAAATAATAATTAATCTGACATAAAATGCCAATTTTGAAGCCATTTGAATTAAAGGCTGCTGATATATACACTCTTAGAAAATAAAGTACATTATTGTACCTTTAGGGGTACAATGGCTTGTCACTGGGGCAGTACCCTCTAAGGTTTGTACCCTTTATATACTGCTTGGGAACATATATGTACCTTTTTGGCCCTAAAAGGTACACATAGTTGATGATGATGTTGATCGTCCTTCAGGGTCAAAGATGACCATGACTTCAATTTGGTGGGTGGCGGTTGTGGGTCTGGAGGTGACTGATAAGGCCAATCCAGGTTTTGAAGGTACACCCACATGTCAACGTTCCATGTGACAAGGTTGGGTACCTTCACTATCTTTTTGTTGTATTTCGACCGCTGAGTGGGATCCCCACCAGCCATGGTGTGCTGGCCTGGGTGAGGTGAAGCAAGTTATGTTTTGGGCGCCTTTTCTAGCCCCTTCCTCCATGGAGGTGAGCAAAGCCAATCCTAAACAGGGCTGCTCAGACACCCAAGGGGCTGCCAAACTCCACTGCTGATTCATTCCAGCAGAAAGCAACCCTATGCCCTGGGCCACCTCTGTGCAGGTTCGTGACTACAGCTTCCAGTGTTTCCGCATCTGTTGCTTCGCCACTTGCTCATTGCCACAAGACTTGAATTTGAAGTCATGACTTGCATGTAACTTGGATTAGAGTGAGGGAGAGTTGCACAGCTATCAGCCTCACTATCTCGTCCTTGACAGAATGAAGACAGCTGGAGCTTGGTCAGAAAACACATAGCTATCTTGAGGTCCAATAATGAGCCCTAGGGGGTACATTAGTGTAGACTGTGCCTTGGGGGACAGAAATGGACTCCTACTGTACCCCTATTTCTGACGGTGTGCTGCATCAGGGGAAAGATTGTTTGCCCACTTATATTTTTTCATTTCTTTTAGGTATATACTTTCAAAAAATGCAACATTTATATTAATATGGGACAGTGTATTTTTCAATAATGGTGTTACACCGTTGATGCTCAGCATTGTGAATATGCTTACGTTTACATTTTTAAAGTAATATGGGTGACTTTATGAAAGATGAACATGTCAAAACTTGACAGTTTCTTATGACTTTACATGAAAGAGAGAAGAGAAAACAACACTGAATCATCATTATTGAGATTGTTGCAGTAATTCTTAGACTTTTGTTATCTTGAAAGTTATTATTTTAGTTTTATTTATAGCACATTGCTAGCACTATGAGGAAGTTGTAGAATGCATACAGAACAAGGCAATAACAAGGAGATTAATTTATGACTTTAGTTTGAACCGTGAAAATAATTCATTGGCTGGTACGGGCCTTGTAAACACGTGAAGTTGTATTAAATGCAAATGGATCATCAGATCTTCAGTTTCAGATAATTAATTATATGCACCTATAGAACTGATGTATGTCTCAAACATATACTATAGGTGTGTGTGTGTGTGTGTGTGTGTGTGTGTGTGTGTGTGTGTGTGTGTGTGCGCGCACATACATGCGTGTGTGGTGTTAGGTGCAAGCGGAGCTGAAGAAGAGGCTGTGGAAATGGCAGATGCAGGGTTATATGAGTTACAGTAAGAGGAGGCGAACATTGTTCACGGAGAGCAGCACCGTCACTCAGATTTCTGTTCTAGAAAAATCCAGCCCTAAGGAGCAGCCTTCAGCTGAGCTCAAAAATGGCATCTCACTGGTCTAAGGACACTGCCCCATTCTGCTTGTCTTAATTGCCCCATCCCTATAATATTTTAATAACAATATATAACACTGTCATTAATACAAGAGTGTTAGTATTAAAGTTACCGTATACTACCATTCTTATAAAAGAATACAACTCACATTCAGAGATTGGATTTAATCATACTGTGGGCTCGTAATGCATAATTTGGCGATATATCACACAGTGTAAAGGGGTCACATATTAGACAGTATTCCAGAGCTCTGTTGAATTCTCAAGGTCAGACAGTGAAGAATAATTTTCTATAACAGAAGCTCTCAATCAATCAATCAATTAATCAATATCCTTTATTTAACCACGTAAAAGACTCAGTACGATTAAAATCTCTTTTCCAAGAGTGACCTGGCCAAAAGGGCAGCATAAACAACATTACAATAAAAATACAACCATACAAACAGACAAAATACACCTGGTGCAACATTACAGATAAAATAGTATTCACTTAAAATGCCATAAAAGGAGAGAGAGAGAGAGAGAGAGAGAGAGAGACCCCCCCCTTCCCCCTTGTTATTCATTCACTTTATTTTATCTTATTTTACTTTATTTATTTATTTATTTTTATGTTATGTAACTAATTAGTCACTTACTGTGGCCTCAACCGACATGGGACATGGGGTGGGATAGTGGGATTTATGCTGGGGTTTTCTTTCCTTCTAATGCGGACGCTCTGATGTAAAGTTGATATACTATTCTGTACTGTGCAAAAACTGAATAAAAAAATTGGGGGGGAAAAAATGCCATAAAAGCTCAAGGTTAAGAATTCAATTAAAAATACAAATAGAATTTTAAAAACAAGTGCATTGTACAAGAGAGGTATTTTCTCTATCTTTTAGAATGGATTTAAATTCACCCTGATCAGGGTTATCAGCTTTGATAGTTTCAAGTCCCTTTGTAAATGGTTCCAGGATGAAGGAGCAGCAAATTTAAAAACCTCCCCCAAAGTCTGTTCTCAGTCCAGGGACCAACATCTGTATTGTGTTATTAGAGCACAGGCTGTGTCGATTTTGTTTTAGACGCAAGTAAAAGAAAGATAAGGAGGAACTAGCCCAAGAGCAGATTTATAAACAAACACCAACCAGTGTGAAAGTCTGCAGACAGACAAAGATGGACAATTTGCTGTATTATACAGAGTACAATGATGTACGAGATTGTTGCAGCTCTGACATTTCTCACTGTCAGGAAAATCACAGGTTTATACACTATTAATGCACTCTTTCTCATAGAGTATAGTATATTGTTTCTATAGTAAAAGGGACCTGTGTGGTGGCCACTCCACCAAAATGGATTTTAAAAACCATACACGTAATTGTGTAATTGATATTTTTGGAAGGATGTTCCAGTATAACAGTCAGCGATAAAGTTATAAGTTTAAAATAAATATAGGAGAGTTTTGAGGCTTCATAGTAACATGACAAATGCACTTTTTGTCTTCGTCGCTTCAAGTGAGATTAGAATAGAGGCTAATGAGGGAAGAACCATTTATAGCTGCTGTAATATAAGCATTCAAGGAACTAGTTTGTTTTGCAGGTGTCTCGCAACATCGTGTTAGGTTTACCTAGAATTGAACCTAGATTTCTGGTATAACAGGCAACAGTTCTACCTCTGTGCCATAAGGTGGTGTACACAGTAGACCTGCATGCAGTCTACCTGCATACAGTAGACCTGCATGCAGAGATGAGGTTATTCAGATCAAGGGTTTTTGCTTGCTAAGTAGGGTAGGACTATCCAAACAGCAAGTAGACAATTATCCAGAAATACAGTCCAGGCAAGGGTCAGAAGCCAGTGTCAGTCAGAATCAGCATGCAATCCAAAGTGGCAGGCAAAAAAAAAAAAAAGTCCAAGATCGGCAGGCAAGGGTCAATGACAGGAAAATAAACAGGAGAAGCCTCAGGGCATTAAACACGGGACTAAGCTTAATCACTGGTTTGCACTGCACGTCAACTCAAGACTGAGCAAAGAACTCAGGAAAATAGGGGGCTTAAATTGGCACATAAACCAGGCTCAGGTGAACACAATACATACAGTAGATAATGAGACCAACCAAAGACACTGAGGACCCCACATGGCCAAAAAAGAGCAGCAGTCACAAAGTCATTACACATTCCATGTCCGAAATCGCTCACTTGTTCACTACTCCCGACTCACTATAGAGGGAATTGTTATATAGAGGACCAGGGGTTAAATTGGGCCGGGGCTCTCCGGGGCTGAGCCCCGGCACATAAGCTCAGAGCGGATGGCATATGATCATGCACACATCAAAAGCAACAAACCCTTTTCACGATTTTCAGTTCTGAATAATTAAATATCGTTTTATTAATCAATAAACCCATGACTTTTATGAGATAGATCATAGTTTTCCTGATAACAAGACGACCTGTCAAAGCTATTTAGAACAGAACTTGCGATCAGAGATTCTGGTTTCTGGAACACTGCGTGGGTTGCCAATTCCGCTTTTTATAAGCGACTTTGGGGTTTCTTTTTTTGTGAGCTCGCCTTAAAAAAAAATCAGAAGTCGTGGTTTGCGGGTTTTTGGGCTTGTGTTTCAGCGTTGTGACTTGTTTATAATTTTCTCCGTACACCGTCTCCCCTTTTACCTGCATACGATCCTAATCCATCAGAGGTGCTTGAACGAACTGTCTGTGCATTTGGCGAGTTCAATTTCCATAGTCCCCAGTTATCGACAGAAATTAGCCAGGGGGAAGGGGGAGATGTCAGTTAAAGTTAGCTACTGAGATTGACCAAAAGTTGAGCCTAACGTTGCCTCAAGTTAGCTACCTTTGGCAAACATAAACAAAACACTCGTCTTGTGCTCTAGCCTTAATTAACTGTCGATACAGTCAATTTCACTTTTATACAAGAAGGTTAATAAATTGTTTTGTTGTCTTGGATTTTTAGAGGTCAGCAGCTAAAGGTTAAAAATGAGGAAAGCAAAGAGGAGGAAGCTTACAGATTTCTTCAAAAGGTGGGCAGCATCATATTTTTTATTATTAAAAACAAAATATCAAATAATACTGAAGAGGGGAAAAAATAATACTGATCTAAATATGTTGTGTTTTTATTTTTAGACAGTATGTGTTTAGCAAAACACATACTGTCTAAAAATAAAAACACAACATATTTAGATCAGTATTATTTTTTGCCCTCTTCAGTATTATTTGATATTTTGTTTTTAATAATAAAAAATATGATAATGATTATGTTCACTGTATTGTTAATATTATTAGTGTTTTATTATTTATTGTTAATATTTAATTTAATGTTAATTTATTATTATTTATTGTTAATATAATTAGTGTATTATTAGTGTAATTATTATTGTTATTATTATGTATTCAATTATTTATTTGGCATGTGGTGCTTTTTGTATTGTCTAGAACATACATAACATGAGCATATTATAGCAGCAAAATAGAAGCACAATCATTTGAATGCAGCAAAACTTTTGCTGCATTCAAATGATTGTGCTTCTATTTTGCTGCTATAATATGCTCATCTTATGTATGTTCTAGACAATACAAAAAGCACCACATGCCAAATAAATAATTGAATACATAATAATAACAATAATAATAAATGCTTCCAATGTTATAGTGTTGTTTGTATTTGGTTGCATTCACTGCATGAATATATTTGATTGACAATTTGACTGACAGTGTTTTGGCATATTTAACATTTATCCTCCAAAATAAATCAACTGTTTTGGTTTAAGATTGTGCAAGCCTTCAAATTTTCTCACTGAACATTTCTCCTTCACATTTTTCACCTGTAGGCATGTGACAAGATTTAACATGATATTGCTCGACCTACCTCTGTAAAGTCAGCTAACAACTTATTAAAATGCACCAGAATTCAGCAAATAACATGTATGATAATAAAAAACTTCTGGGGGAGGACCCCCAGACCCCCCACTAATCATTTCCTTCAAACCAATGTACAACAACCTGTACAATCTGTTACATTGGCCAACCAATCTACATTCAAACTGCCATAATGTGTAGGGGGGCACTACAAGACACACATAGGCCTACAACACACAGATAAGGTGTATATCTCTGTGCAATATGATATGGTTATCAAATTAGAGGGTTATTTTCCAAAAAGTATATTGGGGCAGGGCGGCGGGGGCAGGGGCGGGTACGAGGCAGAGCCCCCCCACATAACCAATCCCAATTTAACCCCTGTAGAGGACTATATAGTGAGCTCAGTAATAAAATGAAAAAACTCTTTCGGACACTGGTTGGTCATGCTATTATTTACGTCATTACTGTCATACAGGTAAAACGTGCCAGATCAGGCAGCTGGTGGGGTTTCAAAATAATAAAGACATTCATGTATTTGTGTAATAAATCCATATTATACTGAGCGTATTTCCCATGTTAATCAATACAAAGTACTTTGTGTCTGCTGCGTCTTTCAGTTCTTTTAAATCAAGGCTGAATACTTTCTTTTTTGCCACTGCCTTTTTATTAAATCAAATTTGAGGCTTTTGATTTGATTTCTTTCAGCGCAACCACAATGCATGATGGGATATATTGCTTGGTTAGTGACCACCGGTTGTACACTACTTTTCGTGATGCATTGTGGGATACTTTGAGTGCACTATATTGGGTGTAATAATCCTCACTATCGTTTCGGACAGCACTACAAAATGGTGTCCTCACTATGCCCTATATAGTTAGTAGGGAGCGATTTCAGACACAGGGATTGACTGACTGTTCAGAGGCTTTGCATCGTCACGTGACCCCTATGGCAACGATAACTATCTTGTCTTAAACCAGCTTGACTCAATTCAACGGAAAGCTCTCTGCTTCATTGGAGTAGATCAGGTCGCTGCTGGTAGGGAGTTGGCCATCACTACTCTCCAACACAGAAGGGAGGTTGCCACTGTCACAGTTCTTTACAAAATGCCCACCAGCCATTGTCCCAGAGACCTCCAAGCTATGCTGCCAAACCAATATGTGTCCTGCAGAACTACCCATCCTGGCACTTCTATGCCTACCCATGCCCTGATAATGGCAAAAGCCAGAACATCTACACTGGACAGAACCTTCATTCATTCTTCAACAAGGCTGTGGAACAACCTCCCAGACACAGTTGTAGGTAAACTGAATAATCAGAGTCTTCAATCTTTTAAAGAGCAAGTGAATAAGCACCTGATGGCACTTCATGTGTAACCACTCACTGTCAGCAGGGTGACCTATGTTTACAGTTAAAGAGGGTGGTAGTCATAACTGGATAACCCATGTGCTGTAAGTAAATCACCTGGCTTATTACCGTAGAGCACTTGTGATTTATGAGCTGGCTGGACTTGCTCCTTAAACTGCCAGAAAACAGTGCAATAAGACCTGGTTCTGTTTTTTTCTGGTAGGGATAAGCTCTCTCTCTTGTCAGCCACATGGGTTTCCAGACATGCATGCTTCCCTTTCAATCCCTGGCTGTAATGATTTCTTTATCTCTGAGCAGCAGTGAACCAATCTGATTGGCAAACTCAGTACCTGAGTTAGTTATTGTTCACAATTGCACTATATATATATATATATATATATATATATATATATATATATATATATATATATATATTAAAAAAATAAAAACTATGCCGCTATGACAGGAGGCAGCTTGTAGCGCTTCATTCAGATGAGTTAGTTGCTATTGATTGGTATGGGAAGGTTTTGCTGTGTTTTTGGATGCGCAAATTGTTCTGAATGAAACAAAGACATTAGATTTTTTTTAATTTACCAAAAGTAATTCATCATCAAGGGGAAAAAAACTAGAGAGATTTCAAAACATAGAAGGGAAAAATGGCTCGCAAACATTTGGTTGGACTTAGTATTGAATGGAGAGGTCAGAAACCCAATGGTATGCTCACTTCATTTCCACAAACGTAAGAACTCCAAAAAATGTTTAATTTCAGAACTGCAATGAGGTGCTCAGTCTTATCCAGTGAAGTGAACATGAGCGTAAGAGACAAAGTGCAGTGAGGTGTTCAAGCTCATGTTCACTTCTCTGTATAAGAATGAGCACCTCGCTGCACTTTGTATGTTTGCGAACCATTTTTCCCTTCTATGTTTAGAAATCTCTCTATTTTTTCCCCCTGATGATGACTTACTTTTGGTAAATAAAAAAATCTGAAGTCTTTGTTTCATTCAGAATGATTTGTACATCTAAAATCACAGCAAAACCCTCCTATACCGATCAATAACAACTAACTCGTCTGAATGAAGCACTACAAGCTGCCTCCTGGCATGGTGGCATAGTTACCATTGCTATGGGGGTCACATGATGGCGCAAAGCCTCTATAAGAGGAATAAAGTACTATGGGATGCACATATTGGAAAATAATCAACTTCAGGGTGGGAAAAGTAAGTACACTTTGAATCAGGCAGCATCACATCACCCAGATGTTGATTACTTTCCTATAACAGCATGCTCCTGAGTGTTTTATTCCTATCTTCATACCTAATACAGTTAATGTGCATATACTGTAAGTGATAAATATAGCAGTTGGCAACATTAGCAGCTTATTAAGCCTTTATTTAGTGTTCTCACATTTTGCGACCTTAGTATCATATAGTATAAAAAGGTATTATGGCCTTATGTAGCTTTTAAATATTGATAAAGCTACATAATCAGATAAAACAGATAAGAGATGAGTAAGGTGTAGTCTTGAGTGAGCATGATAGGAGTAAAAATAGATGGAAGGGGTATTTTGCAGAGGTGGAAAAACCCGGGTGCAGAAAGTAAAAACCCTGCCACATTTTTGCTCCAGCCAATTCAGTGAACCAGCTAATCCTAATTACCACATCCCCTAAGCCAGGTTGATGAGCTAATTGGTGAAATCACCTGTGTTGAGAGCACAGGCAGAAGGAAAACCTAAGCAGGACTTTTACTTTGTCAATCCAGTTTTCCACCTCTGGTATTTTGACAAGCTGCTGAATGAAAAAAAATCAGAGGATAGTGTTTGGGGATGGAGTCCAAAATTAAGGGTTAGTACCAAGAATAAGAAGGAAGGAAGTGAAAGAGTCAATGAAGTGAATGAAGAATGAAAAGACAACAGGACCAGATGATATCTCATCTCATTATCTCTAGCTGCTTTATCCTGTTCTAGAGGGATATACCAGTGGAAATCTGGAAGAGTTTAGGAGAAGAGGGAGTAGATGTGTTGTGGGACCTAATGTAGAAGACCTATGAGTAGGAGAAAACACCAGAGGGGTGAAGGAGCAATGAGATGGTACCCATTTACAAGGAAAAGGGAGATAGTCTAGACTATAGAAACTATAGAGGAATAAAGTTGTTGTCACACAGTGTTGTAGTCGAGTCAATAAACCTCGAGTCCAAGTCCAGTCTCGAGTCTCCAGTGTTCAAGTCCGAGTCAAGTCCAAGCCATTCAAAAAAATTTCGAGTCGAGTCCATTATTGATCCAAGTCGAGTCCGAGTCGAGTCCACTATTGATCCGAGTCGAGTCCAAGTCGAGTCCACTATTGATCCGAGTTGAGTCCACTATTGATCCAAGTCGAGTCCCCTATTGATCCGAGTCGAGTCCAAGAACAAGACTTCAACCACACCATTTGATGGTGGCTGTTTTAGCGCCATTAACATTAGTTTGTTCCTGAACGTGACGTATGAACAGGTGAATCTCTCTTTGTCAGGGAGAGCAAAGTATTCTGTCAGAGGTGGTTGGGAGATGGATGTAAGTGTGTTTATTAATACAAACGAAGACAGCTAAACAATCCAGAATGGCAGGCAAAATCGTGAAACAGGCAATAGGTCGAGTGAGGCACAAACAGGCTATCATAGACTCGGCAGAATCAAAGACGAGAAACAGGAAATCAGGGATCAGGAAACCAAACAAGGAAATAAGCCTTTACGCCCTTGTTGTCGTAAAGTTGTGTTGAGAGCTTTACAAAAGAATGCAGTGGCACATATGATGTCACACATGCAGCGTCGCTGACCCATAAATCACTGCAATCTAATGGCGGACAAGCTTTTAGTGATTTTTGGAACAGAATTCAGATGCAAAAAAAAATATTTTTTGAACGAACGTTTTATTTATCAGTGAACTTTACAACCTATTTGAGCAAATCACACACAGAAAACCTGGGATTTTATGATGTTATTTTCATAAGACTAGCACTTTAAATTTCTACCTCTGGTTATGCATGTGTTGATGTTTGAGATACAAAAGCAGTCCCCCTGGTAACACCAGAAAGGAGGAAATGGAGAGGAAGTTGGAAGAATGAAGAAGAGCTTTGGAAGACAGAGGATTAGGGTTAAATAGGAAGAAGACAGAATATTTGAGGTTTAATATTTGAGGTTTAATAATCAGGATTCAGAAGTTGTCCTGCGGGGTGGTGAGTGGGAAATGCTTTACTGTCCCAACTATTTTTTTTTCTTTTTACGTGTTGCAAGAATCAAAATTTAAATGTGTTAATTTGGGGGAGAAAAAAACCCCAACAACAATAAAATTCATAAGGTAAAACGTCAAATAATGTGTTGTTGTGTTGTTTTGAGTGCAATATGGATCAAAGGTTATTTTGAAATCATAATTTTCAGTTTTAATTTCAATTTCAACCCAATACTGTCCCAAATTTTTCTGATTTGGTGTCGTACAAATACTTAAAAAAGATGAACTACATTAACAAAGTACTTCCCAGTTCTAATATGTGATCCTCTACACCGAAGTGTTACCCTTAAATGACATCTACAAATAGTTAGTATGTTTTCTTGTTGCACAGAAGAAATTTGCTCAGATTAACTTTCTTCACTGACATACTTTCATTGACTATACGCCAAATACTATTCCCAAAATACTCTATTCCAAACATGTTCAGTTTCTGAATCTTAAATTTGTTGTGTGTTTATTTGTTGCACAGTGAATCACCTCTAAGCTCTACTTCCTGAGATCACTAATAATTAGTGCACTAGTTCCAGAGGCATGTTGTGAATGATTTTCATTATGTATGCACTTTGATTTCTCATCAATTTTCATGTTAATTAGTTGATGTTTTTTTTTGTCATCTTTGTTTTACAGTAGTGTTTTATCTCTTATATCTCTATACTTTTAGTTTTTTAAGCTTGTAGTTGCACTATATGAGCAGTTTACAGCCATGACTATGGGATGTTGTTTTATTGCACTGGTCTTTTTTTCTGACCTTGCCTGGTTTTCTTCACTGGAAATATTTAAATATTATCTACAAGTGGTGTGTATTTTTTTTCCATTTATCCAGCGTAAGCAAAATATATTTATAGTTTTGAATCTCTAGCTCATATGGGTCTGTTTTGAATGTTTTCCAAAGTTCATACTGCATCCTAGTAGTTAACAAGTAAGATACTGTATATCAGCTTCTAAGACACGTACTAAAGGTTGTTTGTGCTCTGATTCACTCAAGTTCAAGAACAAGTGCTATTATTCTTCAATTAAACAATGTGTCTAAATGTGCAAATGACTGCCAACAGCACCAGCCCAAGCCTTTATGGGCCCCTGAGCAGAATTTGATATCCCCCCCCCCGCCGCATCAGTACCACCAACACTAATGACTACTGTCAATGCTGGATTGTTCACACACCTACTGTAAATCTAACACACCCACTATCAGTTTTATTAGGTGTAGCTGTGTTGCTTACATCATACCAATATCAGCTTGACATGTTTTTACCCTTCTGTGGGTTTTAATCTTAAAAGATAGCAAATTCACAAGCATGGCCTGCCGTAAAATTGCACTTTAATTACACTTGAAAGTGATACAGTACTTAGTGGCATACTGACCATGGTGGACTGAAAATTAACAAAATAAACCATCAGACAATGCATTTACTGTAAACAAGTAAACTACTGTAATTGTTTTGGTTTTTAAAAAATTGCAATTTGCAAAAGTGCAGAACAACAATTAAAATCAAATAACTTGGATAAACAGAACATCCCTCAATAAAGTCTCCTTTGTATGTGAAAGATAAATGCAAATGTTAAAAAACAAAACCCAGACAGGATTAAATAAATTAAATAATTACTTAAATAATGACATAAAATGAACCGAGGAACAATAAAATATAAAACTGAAAAATTATTTTTGAAAATTATGTACACTTGTGCAAAAGTTTCATATAACATTTTTCTGACTGACTGTGCTTGCATTAAAATGCAGTTAACATCTATTACAGTCTACATGCCTATGAATGTGACACCAGCTCTGACAGAGGCAGCACTGGTGTCTCGCTGGTGTCTTGTCTAGCTTGCTTAAACTAGTGGTAATAAATACACAGCCTCTTAACGTAATACTGCATTTTTGTATGATTACCATTGTCATAATATATCACCACGAAAAAATATTCAAGTGCTATTTGAGGGCCCTCAGGTGGCCACAGGGGCCCTAAGCAGGGAGTTAGTTTGCTTACACATCGGGCCGGCCCTGACTGCCAACTATACGGTAAAATCAGTTTTACAACCCTGTTTCCAAAAAAGGTGTACACTGTGTAAAATGTAAATAAAAACAGAATGCAAAGATTTGCAAAACATGTAAACCCAATATTTAATCGAAAAAGTACAAAGACAACATATCAAATGTTGAAAGTGTGAAGTTCTATTGTTTTTTGAAAAATATACGCTCATTTTGAATTTAGTGCCAGCAACATGTTTCAAAAAAGTTGAGACAGGGCAACAAAAGAATGGAAAAGTTGTTTAAAGTTGAAAAAAAAAAAACTACTTAAATTAATTGGAAACAGGTCAGTAAGATGATTGGGTATAAAAAGAGCATCCCAGAGAGGCGGAGTCTCTCAGAAGTAAAGATGGGGATGGGTTCACAGCTCTGTGAAAGACTGCATGGGCAAATAGTGCATCGATTTATGGATAACATTCCTCAATGTAAAATTGCAAAGAATTTGGGAATCACATCATCTATGGTACATAATATCATTAAAAGATTCAGAGAATCTGGAGAAATCTCTGTATGCAAGAGACAAGGCTGAAAACTGACACTGGATGCTTGTGATCTTCAGGCCCTTAGGCAACACTGCATTAAAAGCAGACATGTGTCTGTAGTGGAAATCACTGGATGGGCTCAGGAACACTTCAGAAAACCATCGTCTGTGAAAACAGTTCATTGCTGCATCCACAAATGCAAGTTAAAACCAGACATAAACAATATCCAGAAACACCACCACTTTCTCTGGGCCCGAGCTCTTTTATGATGGACTGAGGTGAAGTGGAAAGGCATCATTAATACTGAAAAGTATATACAGGTTTTGGAGTAAAATGCTGCCATCAAGACCGCATGTTTTTCATGGAAGGTTTTATTTATTTCAGCAAGACAATGCCAAACTGCTTTCTGCACATATTCAAACTGCATGGCTCTGTAGTAAAAGAGCCTGGGTGCTAAACTGGCCTGCCTGCAGTCCAGACCTGTCTCCCATTTAAAACATTTGCTGCATTATGAAACAAAAAATACAACAAAGGAGACCCCGAACTGTTGAGCAACTGAAATCCTATTTCAGGCAAGAATTTCACTTTCAAAACTACAGCAATTGGTCTCCTCAGTTCCCAAATGTTTACAGAGTGTTCTTAAAAGTAGAGGTGATGCAACACAGTGGTAAACATGCCCCTGTCCCAACTTTTTTGAGATGTATTGCTGACATCAAATTCAAAATGAGAATATATTTTTCAAAAAACAATGCAATTTCTCAGTTTCAACATTTGATATGTTGTCTTTGTACTATTTTCAATGAAATATAGGGTTTCCAAGATTTGCAAATCATTACATTCTGATTTTATATATATTTTACACAGAGTCCCAACTTTCTTGGAATTGGGGTTATATTTAATATTTTTACCTTTCATTGAAATTCCTTTGCCATGCCATAGTTTTTGGGCTATTGCTTGAGTTATTTTTTGCATTTACAGTTTATTATTGTGTGTGTGTGTGTGTGTGTGTGTGCGCGTACAATTGCTTTTACTTTAGAAATATTCTTAAGACTCGTGAAGGTCCATGCTTTGCATGACTGCTTTACCAACTAAGAGCTTTAAAAATAAATAAATTTTATATATATATATATATATATATATATATATATATATATATATATATATATATATATTAAAAGGCTAAATCATATAAATGCCATTGTTGTTTATTTCTGTATTTGTATAAATAATTAATCCACTGTACAGTGAAGTTCTTAAGCCATTTGTGAGTAAATACAGTATTGCATAGTGAATTTGTCCTGTGTGATAAAGCTGCTCTTAGGCAGTGGCTTCATTAATGAGCTTTATTTATGTTAAGTACAGTACTAAGTGATTTATTTGATTTCCATTTAGTAATATTTAACATTGTTATTTAATGATTATTATTATTATTATTATTATTATTATTATTATTATTGAAATAGAATGTTAAACTCTTTAATTTAGATTCACAACATTTTCTGACCATCTTAAATAACAGTGTTATATTTCACAATGTGGAGCACTAAACTGTATAATTTGTTGTTTAATACTGTTTCCTTCAGAAAGTTCTAATACTGGTGAATGTCTCTGTAAATAAGATTATCACATGGTGTAAATATGTAAATATTGCTGACATGTCATATGGCTATTATTTAATAATATATTTAGCTATATGTTGGTATATGTATAATGTAATACAGAATTTTTCTTATATTTATTGTTTGGATGTATGATTAATTTGTGTACTGTGTGTAATTTCTTAATATTATTTCACTATTATTTTATATATTTATATTTATAATACCAATGAATCCATCTCCAGTGGCCCCAACAAGTATCTGGACACGAAGCCACACTTACAAATGTTTGAAATTCACTGCATTAGAAAACAACATGTCAAACCAAGTGATATTTATTTTAAAGATAGTTACCAGAAGCACACTTTCCAAGCAAAATATACCCCCCCCCCAAAAAAAAATAGACTATATTTAACAATCTATTTTATATTTGCTTGAAACTTGTGCTTGTGATTACTTTCTTTAAAATGAAAGCTACTTCATTTGATGAGGAAGTCATGGCCTAAAGGTTAGAGAAAAGTTTTGGGGCCAAAAGGTTGCCAGTTTGATTCTCTGGACCAGCAGGAATGGCTGAAGTGCCCTTGAGTGAAAGGCACCTCACCCCCAACTGCCCTGATGTTCTGTTGTACGTCGCTCTGGATAAGAGCATCTGCTAAATGCCTGTCATGTAATGATGGTGTTTCCTCATGCAGTGAAATTAATATACGTTTAAGTGTCCAAATACTTTTTGTGTCGACTGTACATACGAATGTTTCAATAGAGCTGCTGACTTTTCTTTATTTGAACTATTTCCATAATATCAAAGACATTGGAATTATGAAATAATTAATTATTGGAATTATGAGTGTGTGAATGTGTGCGTACTAGTATTATGTCTTGTGACGTCCAATCCAGGGTGTATTCCCACCTCACACACAGTGTGAATGAATATTTGGAATTATGAAGTGCCAAAAATATCAGACAATATAAAGAGTTAGATGTTTCACAATAGCCATGAGGAAGCCACCTGTGATATTGACACATAAGGAACAACTTCATGGTTTGAATTTGTTGTTTCAAGTCTGTTTCAATTTATATTGCATATACTAATTCTTGGAGAGTATGTTTTTCATTGAGAATGTTCTAAGTCAGTGTAGAACACATTTTCTCAGCTCTAGTCTCAGTGGACGAAATTGTTTAAACAGTGGCAAATGGAGTATTGATCAGTCAGACTCCTGGACTGGAGGTGAGAAACCCTGATATCAATTTTCCATCTCTAAAGTTGAGATTGTTTGTTATACCTGGACGTTTTTGTTGTATGGTTGTTTTCCAATGACTTTCGCCTTTTGTATCTAAATGCTGAGATGAAGTCTCCTTGCTACTTTCACCAACTTGCCTTAATGTATTTCATGATCAGCTGCTTTGTTCTTTAACTTTGTCAACTACATCGCATTGATTTTACCTCAGAGCATTAATCACTACATATGTAAAATATTCTGAAGAGGAACAGGTGCCAAATGTATTTCTGCAGTGCACAGTTTGGAGACATGCTTTTAGTGTTCATGCCTAAACAAGACTTTTTGGGGGTATATTTGTTAAAGTACAGGGTGTTTCAAAATGATCTATACAACTTTGATAGTAAATAAAAATTTTACAAATGCACATAGAACTAGAAAAGCACTTGGTAGAGTGTATACCTCCTCCAAGCCACATATTAGAATATCTACAAAAAAAAATACTGGATCCTAAACAAACAGTGTTGCAGTTGAGTCACTAAACCTCGAGTCCAAGTCCTGTCTCGAGTCCCCAGTGTTCAAGTCCAAGTCATGAAAGAAAATTTCGAGTTGAATCCAAGAACAAGACTCCAACTGCACCATCTGACGATGGCTATTGCTGCCTTTATGTAAAACCATTTATGGAGTGCACACACGAGAGTCCGCTTAGCGTACGCGTTGTCCGGAGCATGCCCAAGAGTCTATCTGAGGTGTGACACTGTTGCACGAAATTAGTACAAAAATTAATTCAGATATAAATATCTTATGCCAAATTATTATGGCATGTTGCAAAAAATAAAGAAAAAATCAGAGTCCTCGTCTCCAATTTACGAGTCCTAATGCAGTTAATTAATGCATGAGTCCGAGTCCAAGCTGAGTCACAAGTCCTTAAAATTAGGGCATGAGTCGGACTCGAGTCTGAATATTGGACTCAAGTACTACAAGCCTGACAAACAAACAAACAAACAAACAGAGGCAAAAAGTTGGCAGAGGTATCTCGAAGGACATGTGGTAGAGTGCCAAGCCAAGCAATATCTCCCAAGCCACATATTAGAATATCCAGATGTTTACTATGTTTACATACATATCTGGATTTGCATAAAAGTTTAATCAATTGTGCCTTGACCCATGGCTCACCTTTCCTTAAAATTTCATTAAGATCTGTTGGGAACAAACAAACAAACAAATGGAGGTGAAAACATAACCTCCTCCAACAAAATAGGTGGAGGTAATTACAAATAAAGGAAATTTTTGACATATTTTTTGACAAATCCCCAAAGAAAGAAAGAAATCACAGGGTCTGATGTTCGACCTGCTTGGGAATGTCTTACTCTGATCATTGCAGATGATCAAAACTTCCCAAAACCTGGTATTCAGAAAAAAAACTTAATATGTTTCTCTGTGTAACAGGACAATCCCCCTATCTCTTAACCTTCTGATTGACTTTTCATATTGGAACAAAGTTGTAAAGAAAATTTTCAGACACACTGTACTTGGAAATCTTTCATTTATAAAGCACAATAACCAGAGAAATAATTAGTGATTGAACTTTTTTTTCTTTCTCCCATCATGATTCATTTGTTTAATTTCATGGGCCTTTTGTGTTATGAAGTTTATTTATAATACTACTACACATGTTTAGGTAGTTTTAGAGACATTTAATGCAATTTAAAAGTCATAATATACAAAATGTCTAACACACCAGAACTAAAGTACATTACATTGCAGATGGGACATAAGATGAAATTTAAAAAGAAAAAAAAGCAAGCTTTCCATCACAAAAGCAACATGAATATCAGCTGTGGGTTTTGTCATGCATTTACATTCAGTAATTATTATTGTTATTATTATTATTCAGTCACTGTTGTCTCAAAAAATTCACTGTCTTAGCTCATTCAGGAATTATTTCTGTATTCCAGTAATGGATGTGAGATGTTTTACTGTAGGTAATGTTTATGTGTGCCGTGCTGTTAATGTTCAATTAAAACAGAAAAAAGAAATGATGCCATTTTTCATTGATGACAGCGCATTTTCAAAATTGCCTCTTATTTTACAGGTTTCTCTTATCAACCTTGCACGTTTAAATATGCTGGTATTGCGGAATATGAAAATGGATTTGACATAATAATCTTCACATAATATACCTATTTTCATACAATCAGCAGTCAGCTCCATCACTTAGTGATGCAGATTCAATCCTGTCCTCGATAAATAGTGAAGTACTAATGTGTGTGTGTGTGTGTGTGTGTGAATCCCAGCGACTTGTCTGGGAGCAGACAAAAGGCTAAAAAGCTATGAGCAACAGAGATTTTACAGTGAAAAAGGTAAGTTATTGTCTGAATAATTGAAGCAGTGTATGGCAACATGACATTCATAAAAACACACCGGTGCTATGAACAGAACCGATTGCAGTCATTTCCAACTAAGTACTATTTCTTGCATATTTTAACATGACAGCTTCGTTTCAGGCTGGCACATTTTGTTAAACATCAACACACTCAACAGTTTGAGAAGAAACCATCAAACCACAGAATACACATGCATCTGTTTCACGACTACAGGCAGAAAGAATGCAGGTTATATGTAACAAACACCATCTTCAAAATAAATCACAGAAACAAATCAAACTACCCATGTTGAACATATATTAGAAGATACAGCTCCAGAAGCATAATACTCAATATCGCATGGTACAGATGCAACAATTCAGCAAGTTTCATAACCAGAGAGCATGTCCTCTACAGTACACTTCTCATTAACACTGATACTATAACTACTTTTCGAGAACAGTATATTCTTATAAGACAATGTTGGCTTCTTGGACATCAACATCAAGAGCGAATAGTTACCTGTGGCACAACCTCATATCAAAATCTAATATAGCTAATGAGACTTGCCCTTGAAATCGAATGACATATTGTTTAATATGTCCTGGAACACTCCTATTGTGACTGATCCACAACATCAAATAACAATAACGTACATTTTGGCAGTGATTTGATTCAGATTCATTGGCTAGCTTGTTTGGAAATCGTTGAACAGGAGCACTTTATGGATAACAATGGATATAAATGAAGCCGGATTTCAGTTCCGGACAGGTCACAGAGTTGATGCTTAGTGTTCTAGTCCTACACAACACCACAAGCTTTTACTAATCCTCTTACAACTAATATCAGTAGAAACTGTTGCCTTTTAAGACAACGCGCAAGTTGTATTTTGCGTTAATAACAAATGTGTAAGTTTAAAATGTGATGAACTAAAATCGATTTACAACACGTCTATGCTTTAGTAACGCTGACACAACACCAGAAAACATGAAGCAGTCTTCTATACTGTAACTTCACACAAATACATAAATTGCAATCCTCTAAAAACAAATGTGAGTTTTATTTGTGTTTCATCTCCTGTTGAAACACATATTCTGTCTTTTTGCAGTTCCGGTTTGCAAACAAGGCATTGCATTATAAAGTGATATAAAGTGGGGAAAAAAGGCTGAAATTACTGTAGACACAAGGATGAAATGGTTTTTTTATGTTTAAACATATAAAAGCAAAAAGAAAAGGCAAAATGCTTTTAAAAATGCTGTGGAAATATCCAACACAGCTACAATTTAATAAAAAAAAACATTTTTTTCTATATTATTTCCAAAGAAAATATCTGAAGAGATCAAATGTCTAATTGAAGGCTGAGAAATAAATCAGAATAAAATTTTCTGAAGGCCTCTTGGTTTCACAGACATATTTATGTACAATAAAAGCACTTCCCTCGAGCCACAAAGCTTCATGCATTTGCAGTTGAACAATAATGGATTATCTTTTAAATGTTATTCTTTCTTTTGTGCAAAAAGGCACTTTCATGATAAACTTTCTGAGCATCACTGTTAAAGAATATCCTTCTCAGGATCCCTGTTTGAGGAGATCTGAATTGACATCAGCTGCAAAGCTTCCTAAGCCTTTGCAAGCAAGTACGGTAATACCAGCGTATAAGGTCAAATATCTAAATATTGATCTTTGGAGTCCCAAAAGTGCCATGTAATACATTGATTTTGTTTTATATATGGGTTAAATTATATTAAAGATAGTATTCTACTGTGATAAACATTCAGTTAAAAACCACCAACCAAACTAGATATTATTAGGATATTACTACTACAAAAAAAGTTATTACTCAAAAATATGCCCAAAATAGTCACTTTGTATTTATGAAGCTGCAGACTTTTCATTAGACTATATATATATTTACAATATAATGATCTTACAGTTGAAGCATTCAAGAAAAAAAAACATGCAAACAACAAGAATGAACCAAACAAGTTATACAAAATCATGAGGTGCTTTGCTTGTTGTTTGCTTTAGTGACATTTTCAGTACTAACAGCTCTTTAGAAAAAGTCTTAAAAATAAAATACAAGAGCCATCCACTCACAAAATCACAACTTTACTAGAGCGGCAGCTACAATTATTGACAGTCCATAATTATCAACACTTTTTCAGATTTACCAATAAAAAACTATTTTACAAAGGTGAGTTTCAGTTACAACAGTTATTATTGGTTAATTAATTGACCGGAAGACCCCCCTCGCCCTTTGATCTTGTCGTCTGATGACACAGCTCGTTATCGGAGATGGAATTTTTTTCGCACGATCAACAGTTTGAGGAAAACCCGAACATTATCGTCACAGGTAAGCATGGTGGAAAGATTACAGACATGTTTTTACTCATCAAATTCACCAATATTTCATGATCTCCTTGTCGAAACCTACTTTGTTTCTTACTCTTTCGTTTGACAGTCACCGTTTTGTACCGTATCTGAATGCGTGTTTGAGAAGTCACGTGAGGTGTCGATAATAGTGATCGCTTACACCGGTGTCCACCATTATCGACACCCTGTGGAATTAAGTGACATTTACAACTGTTATGGATCAATCTTTGTGTAACATTGTTGAAGTAGATTAAGTACTTTAAAAAAATAAAAGTGCTGTGATTTATAATAATTTTTTTTCTGATTCAAAACAGAATGGAATGTTTATAGAGTATTTGGAACCTGAGTGCAATAAATAGAATTAGACCAGAATTAAATTCCTTGCATATAAAAAAAAGACATGCTTGAAATATTCAGATTTTTCTATTCCATTCAGAATTTTTTGTTTGTTTGTTTGTTTGTTTGTTTGTTTGTTTGTTTGTTTGTCTGTTGTAAAGATCTACCACATATTACAATATTAGTAGACAGTTTATATTTTGGTTCGAGGAATGACATGTGACCTTTGACCTGGATTTTCATGCAGTTACAATGTCAATTGCCTGTTGACATTTATTGGCAAACTATGAAACTAGAAATTAACAACATACAAACAATAACAAATGATTAACAAAATGTGATCTACAAAAATACTTAGAAAGTGGGTAGAAAGTGGAACTAAAAGATTTTCTGACGCAGGTTAAACATTATCAGTTCATTTGTATACAAACATTAGAATTACTTCATCATTTACGTAAGCGCCGACATCCATATTTTTATATAAAATATATTTTGTACTAAATATGTCTATGTAAAACAAATTTGAAATAAAAACTATGTTTTGTTAACTTAATACTACATACCAATTTCTTTTTATAAATAATCATCTGGATATTGATAATTGTGGAACGGTGTCGATAACTGTGGACAAAGGTGTCGATAACTGTGGAACGGTGTCACGTGATCTGATACGCTAAGTAACCAGGAATCAACTCTTCTTTTTTTTTTCAGTGGAAGTTTGAGTAACTATTCATGCACAATTTACATATTGAAAGTCTTTTCTACTTTTGCAACGGCCAAAAGATCGTTAAGGTGTCGATAATTGTAGCCGCCGCTCTACTTAAAGTACGTTATGTACTGTATTAGTTTTAGTTTGCAGGTATTAGTTTTGCTTTTGTTCATCTAAAATAATAAGAGGGCAAAGTTTTTACCCAACTTTTAATAAAAATGGTCCCCAGTTGACTAACCATATACATTCACAGTTTTAAACTGATACTGAAAAATGTGCTCTTTCCATACCTCATATGAAACAACTTTTCCCATGATGCAAGTCAGTACGTCCTCTGTGCGCTTTAAGAACATTAAACCAAATAGTTCTTCACTTCTATCAACATCAATAATGTAAAAAATAGCACGAAATATATCTCAGCTATTCGATTTCTTTTCTTTTTAAATTCCTTTCACAAATTAGATCCTTACTCTCCATTATGGAAATATAATATATAAATAAAAATATTCACACTGGAAGGAAGACCACAGCATGTTCTACATCAAATCCAAGATCATATTTACGAGCACATGGAGAAAGAGGTTCAGGAAAACACTGCACAATTTCTAAATAAAATACTTTTGGCAGATTAGTAGCTCTTTTACTTTTTATATTTCTACTGCATTAAATCAAATAGATTAGTATTCAGTGTAACACTTCAGGGTTGAAATATCTCTTTTCTTAAAGATTGATTAACCTTAATGTGATAATGGTCTTCAGAAGGACATGTCAGTGTGTTTCCCTTTGTATCATCCCTTTGTATTTTTTAATTTTTTATTTTTTGCTAGGATCATGGATAAAACCATTCCTATGTGGCTAAGGGGCCATTTCACATCAATATGGGCAAGAGTTCTATGGCAGGCCAGAGATATTCAGCCTTTGTGTTCAAGATCATCACAATCAATGAGTGAAATATTTCTTTCATTTGAGATTTCCAATGGCTCTAGAAATGCCGTCGTTTATATCAAGGATGAGCCAAATATTTGTGTCCTTGGCCATGTGATTGTTAAAGGTGTTGAATTCTTTTGTGTTCAGGAGCAGATTGCTGTGATGAATGGCCTCCAGCATCAGTTTGCCCCACACAATGCAACTTCCTACAAGTCTGTGAGGTGAAACTGGACTACTATAGCACTAAGTGTGAGGAGTTCAGTGTGTGTCTGCGGATCTGAGAGACTGCCGCTCATGTGGCTGGAGTCTCAGCCTGCAGGCTGGACATGCGGATCTGTGAGCTGCTTTTGCTGAGGATGGAGAGCTGCGTGCCCCCATTTACGCCACTGCTAGCCAAGGACGGGTGCCTGTGCTTCATGTCCACCGCAAAGTAACGGTTCACTGTCCAGCTCCTCCACTTCCTCTTCACCTCCGACTGCACCTTTAAGGAGAAATTTAACAATGTCACTCATGCAGCATCATGAAGTGGAAGACCGAAATTGGCTGGAAGTTTAGAAGGATACAACCCCGATTCCAAAAAAGTTGGGACAAAGTACAAATTGTAAATAAAAATGGAATGCAATAATTTACAAATCTCAAAAACTGATATTGTATTCACAATAGAACATAGACAACATATCAAATGTCGAAAGTGAGACATTTTGAAATTTCATGCCAAATATTGGCTCATTTGAAATTTCATGACAGCAACACATCTCAAAAAAGTTGGGACAGGGGCAATAAGAGGCTGGAAAAGTTAAAGGTACAAAAAAGGAACAGCTGGAGGACCAAATTGCAACTCATTAGGTCAATTGGCAATAGGTCATTAACATGACTGGGTATAAAAAGAGCATCTTGGAGTGGCAGCGGCTCTCAGAAGTAAAGATGGGAAGAGGATCACCAATCCCCCTAATTCTGCACCGACAAATAGTGGAGCAATATCAGAAAGGAGTTCGACAGTGTAAAATTGCAAAGAGTTTGAACATATCATCATCTACAGTGCATAATATCATCAAAAGATTCAGAGAATCTGGAAGAATCTCTGTGCGTAAGGGTCAAGGCCGGAAAACCATACTGGGTGCCCGTGATCTTTAGGCCCTTAGACGGCACTGCATCACATACAGGCATGCTTCTGTATTGGAAATCACAAAATGGGCTCAGGAATATTTCCAGAGAACATTATCTGTGAACACAATTCACCGTGCCATCCGCCGTTGCCAGCTAAAACTCTATAGTTCAAAGAAGAAGCCGTATCTAAACATGATCCAGAAGCGCAGACGTCTTCTCTGGGCCAAGGCTCATTTAAAATGGACTGTGGCAAAGTGGAAAACTGTTCTGTGGTCAGACGAATCAAAATTTGAAGTTCTTTATGGAAATCAGCGACGCCGGGTCATTCGGACTAAAGAGGAGAAGGACGAACCGAGTTGTTATCAGCGCTCAGTTCAGAAGCCTGCATCTCTGATGGTATGGGGTTGCATTAGTGCGTGTGGCATGGGCAGCTTGCACATCTGGAAAGACACCATCAATGCTGAAAGGTATATCCAGGTTCTAGAGCAACATATGCTCCCATCCAGACGACGTCTCTTTCAGGGAAGACCTTGCATTTTCCAACATGACAATGCCAAACCACATACTGCATCAATTACAGCATCATGGCTGCGTAGAAGAAGGGTCCGGGCACTGAACTGGCCAGCCTGCAGTCCAGATCTTTCACCCATAGAAAACATTTGGCGCATCATAAAACGGAAGATACGACAAAAAAGACCTAAGACAGTTGAGCAACTAGAATCCTACATTAGACAAGAATTGGTTAACATTCCTATCCCTAAACTTGAGCAACTTGTCTCCTCAGTCCCCAGACGTTTACAGACTGTTGTAAAGAGAAAAGGGGATGTCTCACAGTGGTAAACATGGCCTTGTCCCAACTTTTTTGAGATGTGTTGTTGTCATGAAATGTAAAATCACCTAATTTTTCTCTTTAAATGATACATTTTCTCAGTTTAAACATTTGATATGTCATTTATGTTCTATTCTGAATAAAATATGGAATTTTGAAACTTCCACATCATTGCATTCCATTTTTATTTACAATTTGTACTTTGTCCCAACTTTTTTGGAATCGGGGTTGTATTATAGAGGATATTACATGGTTAGCCAAGATATGACGTTTATCTTCGAGTGGTGAATGTATATATCACAAGTGAGCGAAGCAAATGAGTGATATATTTCTCAACATGGGAAGATAAACTTCATATCTTCGTGCCATCGTGTAATGTTCTTTATATTATATGGACACATCCACAAAAAAACATGCAAGTTAATCAAAAAAATTTAAATTTTGAACCACTTCGCCATTTTCACAACGGGAAAATACTTGCCCTGTGTCCAAAATCGCTCACTCGTTCACTACTCCCGACTCACTATAGAGAGAATTACTACAGTGCCTTGAAAAAGTATTCATACCCCTTGAACTTTTTCACACTTTTTCACGTTACAACCACAAACTTAAAAGTTTTTTACTGAGATTTTATGTGATAGACCAACACAGAGTAGCACATAATTGTGAAGTGAAACGAAAATGATAAATGGTCTTCAAAATTTTAAACAAATAAAAATCTGAAAAATGTGGTGTGCATTAGTATTCAGCCCCCCTGCGTCAATACTTTGTAGAGCCACCTTTTGCTGCAATTACAGCTGCAAGTCTTTTGTGGTATGTCTCTACCAGCTTTGCACATCTAGACACTGAAATTTTTGCCCATTCTTCTTTGCAAAATAGCTCAAGCTCAGCCAGATTGGATGGAGAGCGTCTGTGAACAGCAATTTTCAAGTCTTGCCACAGATGCTCAATGGGATTTAGGTCTGGACTTTGACTGGGCCATTCTAACACATGAATATTCCTTGATCTAAACCATTCCACTGTAGCTCTGGCTGTATGTTTAGGGTCATTGTCTTGCTGGAAGGTGAATCTCCTTCTCAGTCTCAAGTCTTTTGCAGCCTCCAACAGGTTTTCTTCCAGGATTGCCCTGTATTTAGCTCCATCCATCTTCCCATCAACTCTGACCAGCTTCCCTGTCCCTGCTGAAGAAAAGCATCCCCATAGCATGATGCTGCCACCACCATGTTTCACAGTGGGGATGGTGTGCGCAGGGTGATGAGCAGTGTTAGTTTTCCACCACACATAGCGCTTTGCATTTAGGCCAAAAAGTTCAACTTTGGTCTCATCTGACCAAAGCACCTTCTTCCACATGTTTGCTGTGTCCCCTACATGGCTTCTGGCAAACTGCAAATGGGACTTCTTATGCCTGTCTTTCAACAATGGCTTTCTTCTTGCCACTCTTCCAAAAAGGCCAGATTTGTGGAGTGTACAACTTATAGTTGTCCTGTGCACAGATTCTCCCACCTGAGCTGTGGATTTCTGCAGCTCCTCCAGAGTGATCATGGGCCTCTTGGCTGCTTCTCTGACCAGTGCTCTCCTTGCTCGCTCTGTCAGTTTAGGTGGCTGGCCATGTCTTGGTAGGTTTGCAGTTGTGCCATACTTTTTCCATTTTTGAATGATGGAGTGAACAGTGCTTCTTGAGATGTTCAGAGCTTGGGATATTTTTTTATAACCTAACCCTGCTTTAAACTTCTCCAGAACTTTATCCCTGACGTGTCTGGTGAGTTCTTTGGTCTTCATGATGCTGTTTGTTCTTCAGTGTTCTCTAACAAACCACTGAGGCCTTCACAGAACAAGTGTATTTATGCTGAGAGTAAATTACACACAGTAGGACTCTATTAACTAATTAGATGACTTCTGAAGGCAACTGATTGCACTGGATTGTATTTAGAGGTATCAGAGTACAGGGGGCTGAATACTAATGCACACCACATTTTTCAGATTTTTATTTGTTTAAAGTTTTGAAGACCATTTATCATTTTCATTTCCCTTCACAATTATGTGCTACTCTTTGTTGGTCTATCACATAAAATCTCAATAAAAAACTTTTAAGTTCGTGGTTGTAAGGTGGAAAAATGTGAAAAAGTTCAAGGGGTATGAATACTTTTTCAAGGCACTGTATACAGAGGACTATATAGTGAGCTCATTGGTAAAATGAAAAAGCACTTTCGGACACTAGTTCGTCACGCTGGTATTTATGTCATTACTGTCGCACAATTAAAACGTGCCAGATCAGTCGGCTGGTGGGTTTTCAAAATAATAAATACATGCATGTGTTTTTGTGATAAATCCATATTATACTGAGCGTATTTACTACATTAATCAATACCTGCATCTTTCAGTTCTTTTAAATCAAGGCTGAATACTTTCTTCTTTGCCGCTGCCTTTTATTAAATAAAATTTGAGACTTTTAATTTGATTTCTTTCAGCGCGACCGCAACGCATGATGGGATATATTGCTTTGGTTAGTGACCATCGTTGTACACTACTTTTCGTGATGCATTGTGGGATACTTTGAGTGTAAATAATCCTCACTAAGGTTTCAGACATCACTACAAAATGGCGTCCTCACTATATACTGTATAGTGCCCTATATAGTGAGTAGGGAGTGATTTCGGGCACAGGGTGGGAGTGACATCATTTTGGAGTGAAATATGTCACTCAGAGCCGTAATATATTTTGTATGCAAAATGCGAGCTTTTCAACATGAGAATATCAACTTTATATCTTCAAGCCAGCATGTGGAGTTTTTTTTTATTATGTAGACACATTCACAAACAAAAAGTATCCAAATTTATCAAAACAATTCATCAATTTCCTCACAAGTGATGTTATATACTTATTGACTAAGTAGAAGGGCTGGACAGGAAAATATTTGGCTCTTGGTCATTTGTACAGACCTTGCTACGTTTGATCCATACAAATGACCAAGAGCTGAATATTTTCCCGTCCAACCTGGCCTAACTCATTCAATAAGCATTTTATCATATGACCTTTTTTAACTAACCTACAGTACACAGTGGAAAACAATGAACAACGGTGTGCGAAAAATGAACCAATCAATTTTTATTTCATTGACAGCAAATCATTTATATGCTGAATCACCTTTGTACAAGTTTGAAATTACAGTTTAATTTCTATAAAATACAACTGACTTTCCTGTTCTCTCGAAATGAAAACGATTTTAAGATAACATTATTCATAAAAGTCAGTTCAAACTCGGGTCAGCTCATGGAGACAACATCGATACAAGCCTGTTAAATCTACACAAAAGAACTTTGATTTGAGAACAAAATGGAGTCGCGTCAGACTTCTTCATCTGATGATGACTCGATAACAAAATGTCGTTTTTTCAGAATAATGAATGTGTCCTTGCATAAACAAGTGAATTTCTTCATTCAAAAGTACTTTTTGTTTTTTCATTTTCTTTGACAGTTTTAGCTTGTTCAATTAGGTCTGTGTCTGATAAATCATCTGGATAATAAAATTCACTTTCACTGTGTTCAGTTATGTCGCTCATTGTTCAAAGTAACAATTCAGAGCAAAATGAAAACGGTGGAAGTGAGGGAAACGGGTCCGGGGCTGCATATGGCCTTTTCCGGACTGGATTCAAAAATCCATATCTGCCCAGTCACGTGACTTTTCCCAATGATTTTATTAAGAGTGCGCGCACTGGTCCAGACTGGTCATATGATAAAGAGAGTTTTGGTTCTCCATGTCCCAGATGTAGCTCATATGAAAAAATACAAGTTCCCAGTAAAACATTCGTGTCCATATAATATATGGATATATAATTTAATACCAGTGATGAAAATCTGACAGGAATGACACATGACATCCAGAATTTCTCCATACATTTTTGTATACAATTCATTACTAGCTAGCAAATTAGCAGGTTGGTCTCTAGTGGTTTATATTGTTACATTGGCATATTCTGTTCTGCTCTCTCTCTTCCTCTACAATTCTCACTTCATCTCCTATTCCCAAGGCATGACCCCAAATTTCACACAAAAAAAGTCCTTAGCTGGTCATTAATATACCTGCTGGGCCGTGGGAAAGAGGAGTAAGCTTCCAGTAAAATGTTACCATGGTAACACATCCGCATCCTAACAACAGTACAGGCCACAATTGTTTCTGATTCTGACCAACACTTGATACTGAAAAAAAGTAGTATCGTTCCCCTTATAGTGCACTAATGTTACCTTTCCTTCGATTAATAAGAACCATTTTTACTTACACTAGTGCAGAATTTTGGAATTTTTATTTTTCAAAATTGTATATTGTATTTTTAAAACTGATGAAAGTGGATTCAAAAAGTAGGTTTAGACCCTAAATTATACTGTTTATAAGAGTATAGCATTGGATCATTTTTATGCTCCACATATTCATCACAGGTTGATTTTATCACATAGGTTTAGGTCATATTTATACATTTCACATTCATAATTACAGTTGTTGTCAGAAGTTTACATACAGTGACATGAATGTCATCTTGGATATGAATGTCATGGCAATATTTGGGCTTTCAGTAGTTTCTTTGAACTGTTCTTTTTCTATGGCAGAATGATTGCACAGCATACAGCTTTTAAGTTTAAAAAAAACACTAGAATTTGGTGCACAAGTTTTAATTTTCTTTGGGTTTTCTGAAATCAACACAGGGTCAAAATTATACATACAGGGTCAAAAATATACATACAGCACACCTAATATTTGGGTAAAATGTCTCTTCACAAGATTCACCTTGACCAAACATTTTTGTTTACCATGAACAAGCTTCTGGCAGAATTCTGGTTGGATATTTCATGACTCTTCATGGTAGAATTGGTAGAGTTCAATTAATTTTTTTTTTCTTGGCATGGACTCGACTTATAAGCACGGTCCATATATTTTCAATAGGGTTGAAGTCAGGACTTGTTTTAAGCTTAATGTTAGCCTGCTTTATCCTCCACAACCAGCTCTGATGTGTGTTTGGGTTCATTGTCCTGTTGTAAGTCCCAAGTTCCAAGTCATGTTCAAGTTTCTGATGGTTTATGCTGAAGAATTCTGAGGTAGTCCTCCTTCTTCATTATTCCATTCTCTTTGTGCAATGAACCAGTTCCACTGGCAGCAAAACAGCTGCAGAGCATGATGATCCTACCACCACCACCAGCTGGTACAGTGTTCCTCTGTACATGGTGGTCATTGTGGCCAAACAACTCAATCTTTGTCTCATTTGACCATACAGCTTTCCTCCAGAAGGCTTTTTCTTTGTCCGTGTGGTCAGCTTCAAACTTTAGTTAAGCTTGAAGATGTCAATTTTGGAACAGGGAGTTATTTCTTGGATAGCAGCCTCTTAGTCCATGGTGATCTGAACTGTAGACAGTGATCCATCAGCTTACAGTTCATGGCAGGGCTGTGCCATGGTGGTTCCCAGGTTGTTCCTGACCATCCAAACCAATTTCCTTTCAACTGAGGGTGACAGTTTGGGTTTTCTTGAAGCAAAGTGGCTTGGCAAAGTGACTACACATCACAATAACTTGCATACAATTGTTTGAACTGATCTTGGAATTTTGCAGTTATTTAGAAATGGCTCCAAGAGACATTCCGGAGTTGTGTATATCTGCGATCCTCTTTCTCAGAGGACTTTCCCATTTTACTGTGTGTTGGTCAATCCAATGAGTGCTGTAAACAAACCCTTTTTATGAAGGCACAGAGAAGCTACCAGCTGTAGTCAATCATAATCACTAACAGGAAGTTAAGAGACCTCAGCCTTGGCAAGATAAGAGACATTTTGGAAATTTCAGCACCTCTGAATTAATAATTTAAGTGAGCGTATGTAAATGTTTGACCCTGTATGTATAATTTTGACCCTGTGTTGATTTCAGAAACCCAAAGAAAATTAAAACTTGTGCACCAAATTCTAGGTTTTTTTTATTAAAGATGTATGCTGTACAATCATTCTGCCACAGAAAAAGAACAGTTGAAAGAAATTATTGAAAGCTCAAATATTGCCATGACATTCATGTCACTGTATGTAAACTTCTGACCACAACTGTATGTGCATCTTCCTGACAGATGCCTATGTACTGTATGTCATTGCTGCTTTCAAAATCAGGACAAAATCAGGACAAAAAGACTCACCTCTCCATTAAGGAAGCAGTAAAGGACAGCAACCACAAAGCCCTGACAAAAGACAAGATTATTTTCCAATAACAGCACATCCTGAAGTATTTTATTCCCCTTATACCACAGCAACCTCATGACGATTACAATTTATTTTTATCTATGAATGAACAAGTCATGCTTTTTATCTGTTTTAGTTACATTTAATGTTGTCGAATGTCAGCAAATTAAATTTATCACTTATATTACAGAAGCTATTAATACTCCTTCCCTCACCAGCCTCTCTTTTTTTCACTCTCTTATCGCTAAATAATGCTGGGATCAGACCACATGATATTGTTGTCAGTTCATGATGGTCACCCTTGCAGATTAGGTGATCACAGTGCCATAATTTCTTGGCATGTCTTGGTCGGGAGACTGGAGACACAAGTTTGACCTCGACCAATCGTCGTTCATGTCCTTGCATGTCATCAGGGAGGAGGGTTAAGAAATTGTTAATCATGGCTACTGAAAGAACATAAAAGAACACGTCGTAGAAGATGTCAAACTCGGCAAAAAAAAAAAATTCTGACATGCGAGACTTTTCATCAGGGTGTCATGGGGCATCCCAAACACCACATCACTCTTCTTCAATTATGTCACAATACAAGATCTGTTCGTCATTCCTGACATTCATATTCAGGCCCGAAGCTGCAAATTTGTCAGCCACGGCAAAATCATTTCAAAATCAGGTTGAATTTGTGTAGTCTGACCCTGGCATAAGACTAAAAATGCAGCATGTCAAGTGACTGAGAAACCAGAGAGTGCAAACGTACTGAGAAAACAAACTGACCTTTACAAAGTGCTAACACTGGAGACTGCTTCCATAAATGTTGCATAAATCTCTACTTCATTATATCGATTGTATTTGTGACAAGTCATGGAATCCACGGACACATGTCGGCCGAAACGAATCCGAGAAAATCGCAAAAGAAGCATGAATTAATTAATTAATTCATGCTTCTTTTGCGATTTTCTCGGATTCGTTTCGGCCGACATGTGTCCGTGGATTCCATGACTCGTCACATATTTTATACTTTTTTAAAAATGTATATATATATATATATATATATATATATATATATATATATATATATATATATACAGTGGTGCTTGAAAGTTTGTGAACCCTTTAGAATTTTCTATATTTCTGCATAAATATGACCTAAAACATCATCAGATTTTCACACAAGTCCTAAAGGTAGATAAAGAGAACCCAGTTAAACAAATGAGACATGTCATATTATACTTGGTCATTTATTTATTGAGGAAAATGATCCAATATTACATAATCTGTGAGTGGCAAAAGTATGTGAACCTCTAGGATTAGCAGTTAATTTGAAGGTGAAATTAGAGTCAGGTGTTTTCAATCAATGGGATGACAATCAGGTGTGAGTGAGCACCCTGTTTTATTTAAAGAACAAGGATCTATCAAAGTCTGATCTTCACAACACATGTTTGTGGAAGTGTATCATGGCACGAACAAAGGAGATTTCTGAGGACCTCAGAAAAAGTGTTGCTGATGCTCATCAGGCTGGAAAAGGTTACAAAACCATCTCTAAAGGGTTTGGACTCCACCAATCCACAGACAGACAGACTGTGTACAAATGGAGGAAACTCAAGACCATTGTTACCCTCCCCAGGAGTGGGTGACCAACAAAGATCACTCCAAGAGCAAGGCGTGTAATAGTCGGCGAGGTCACAAAGGACCCCAGGGTAACTTCTAAGCAACTGAAGGCCTCTCTCAGATTGGCTAATGTTAATGTTCATGAGTACACCATCAGGAAAACACTGAACAACAATGGTGTGCATGGCAGGGCTGCAAGGAGAAAGCCACTGCTCTCCAAAAAGAACATTGCTGCTTGTCTACAGTCTGCTAAAGATCATGTGGACAAGCCAGAAGGCTATTGGACAAATGTTTTGTGGACGGATGAGACCAAAATAGAACTTTTTGGTTTAAATGAGAAGCGTTATGTTTGGAGAAAGGAAAACACTGCATTCCAGCATAAGAACCTTATCCCATCTGTGAAACATGGTGGTGGTAGTATCATGGTTTGGGCCTGTTTTGCTGCATCTGGGCCAGGATGGCTTGCCATCATTGATGGAACAATGAATTCTGAATTATACCAGCGAATTATAAAGGAAAATGCCAGGACATCTGTCCATGAACTGAATCTCAAGAGAAGGTGGGTCATGCAGCAAGACAACAGCCCTAAGCACACAAGTCATTCTACCAAAGAATGGTTAAAGAAGAATAAAGTTCATGTTTTGGAATGGCCAAGTCAAAGTCCTGACCTTAATCCAATCGAAATGTTGTGGAAGGACCTGAAGTGAGAAGTTCATGTGAGGAAACCCACCAACATCCCAGAGTTGAAGCTGTTCTGTACAGAGGAATGGGCTAAAATTCCTCCAAGCCGGTGTGCAGGACTGATCAACAGTTACCGGAAACGTTTAGTTGCAGTTATCGCTGCACAAGGGGGTCACACCAGATACTGAAAGCAAAGGTTCACATACTTTTGCCACTCACAGATTATGTAATATTGGATCATTTTCTTCAATAAATAAATGACCAAGTATAATATTTTTGTCTCATTTGTTTAACTGGGTTCTCTTTCTCTACTTTTAGGACTTGTGTGAAAATCCGATGATGTTTTAGGTCATATTTATGCAGAAATATAGAAAATTCTAAAGGGTTCACAAACTTTCAAGCACCACTGTATATATATATATATATATATATATATATATATATATATATATATATATATATATATGTTTATTATTAGCATTAGTTTATGCAAAGTGTTCACAACCCAAGTCTCTGTGTATGTTGTTACTGAAATTTGAATTAGAGCCAGCACTATAGCGCTATCAGAACTCAGAACTATGTTATTATAAAAAAAAAAAAAATCATTATCATCTTCTGACCAATCAGATTCAAGCTTTCAACATTGGTGGGGTATGACACAATTTATTCTATCCACATTCACTGGATGTAAGCAATCACGCGCTCTGATTGGCTACTCTATT
This sequence comes from Neoarius graeffei, assembly GCF_027579695.1. Classification (NCBI taxonomy): domain Eukaryota; kingdom Metazoa; phylum Chordata; class Actinopteri; order Siluriformes; family Ariidae; genus Neoarius; species Neoarius graeffei. Next base: position 89,224,144 of record NC_083572.1, read on the forward strand.
ACTAGGCTATCATCTCATACCATGAGTAGAGAAAAACAAAATGGCAAAGCGCATCAAGTCAGATATATCACTTTGCTCTCAAGTATTTAAAAGAAACAGAAATAGCTAAAAGGATATAGTTTTCCCCCCAATATCTCCTGTTCCACACTCCAGCCCAGTCGGTGGTGGTAATGCACCTTTAAGTTGGTTTGCCAACTGCCAAAAAAAATGAAAGAAGAAGAAAATGGCGGAGTGTGTTGCTGAACCAACTGAGTACGAAATAAAGACTCTGCTTGAAAATAAAACCCCAAACAATACAAAAAAAGCAACAAAATATGGAATGAAAGTGTTTCATGGTAAAAACGTATCTTTTTTTCAAAAATTATTATTATCGCATTTTTCACAAATTACTACTGTCATTTCGCCAGTTTGTTTACATTCTAAGTCGGACGTTTTGTATAAATTTTTTATTTATTGAATTTGCAAAAAATAAAAATGCTCTGTTTCTCAAAATCCAGTGAATGTGGATCGAATAAAATAGTCATTCCACTCAATCTCGTTGTACAAGACGTCGTACTCAGTGCTACACGCCTTGTCGGCCGTCAGCTCACGTATGACTCGATTTCGTGGAATGACTGTTAAATATTCAACAATATATTTAAAAGACAATGGAGTAAATACAATACACAATATTTTCCAGTACATCATAAGAAACTAAATGCTATCAATTTTAAAACTCCACACAAATATTGTGCTTCAAATAGAGCAGGCACATTAAGCAAATATTCCTGTGTACATGTACATGAGCAAATGTAAAAGCTCAGCTCTGTGTCAACACAAGAGGTTTAGCTTTAGTACCTGGAAAGACCCAAGACCCAGTTCAAACACGAGTCGTTCCCTCTTACTGACGTCCTCAGGAGTGAAAGCAAACACAGTGTAGTGGATACCGAAGAGAGGGATGAGCAGGAGAGTGGAGCGAGCAAGGCGTCTGTCGATTACACAATATTTCCATAATGATAGCAACATAATGCACAGGCACTATACAAAGACGCTCTGAATGGAAAGAGAAATAATCATGTAATGCTTACAAGTAAATACTGGATTCATTGCCTCCTATATCAGGAGACTGCAACTTCTGGACAAGGATTATAATGATACCGATAAAGAGGACAAAATTGATCTGAAATGGTAGAAAGATACGGTGTGTGTTATTTTGGGAAAGAGAATTTATCATCATAAAGAAAAAAAAGCAGCAACTTCTGACGTATAATTCTACATATACTATACATATACATATATGTACATATATGTACATAATTATACATATATGTACGTATAATTCTTTGTAAGTTGGTAAAAAATTGTAAGAAAACTCTAATAATGCCTCATAAAGCTCGAAAAATGTCTGATAATCATGTCGTAATGCAAATGTCACTTTTAATTACAATAAAAAACAAGTGTTGCCAGGCAAAACTAACCTCGCCCGGTAGCACTTATGATGAATATGAAAGAAGATATCGTGAAAAAAATAGGTACCCTATGGGTACATGTAGCTACTGCTTATAAATAAAATAGTTTTCTGATCCCATGTCCATACAGTAAATATAGCATATATATTTACTCTATGAGGCAGTAGCCACAAAACTGAAGCGTAATCCAAAAATCAACAATTAAAAATCACAGCAGTAAAATATACCAAGTGTCTGTACTTTATATTATTCTACTCTTACCTCTTACAGTTTTCAAAACTGAAACCTCTGAACCGAGGCTGACATACACACACTGTCGCCATGACCGAAACTTATATTTCCTGGAAATGGCCTGGCGCTAGAGCTCAGTGGAACGCACTTTCCATCTGTAATAAGCATAAACATGTCTGCAAGCAATTTCTTTAGTCTTGTCCATTTATTTTGAATGGTGAACCAAATTGTATACACTCACCAACCATTTTAATCGGAATATATATGGAATTATGTGGTGAGCAAAAAAGTGTTTAAAATAACACAAAATATGTTTCATATTTTAGATTCCTCAAAGTATCCAGCGTTTATCTTGATGACTCTTTACATACTATTGGCATTATCTTAACCAGCTTCATGAGGTAGTCACCTGGAACGCTTTTCAATTAACAGGTGTCTCGTCAAAAGGTAATTAGTGCAATTTCTTGCCTTTGTAATGCGTTTGAGATCCAACAGTAAACAATAAAAATACAGTAAATAGCCCTATTCCACAACTGTTGTACATTACATTAATGACATTTAGCAGACCCTCTTATCCAGAGCAACGTACAATGTACCCAGAGCAGCCTGGGGAGCAGGTGGGGGTCAGATGCCTTCCTCAAGGGCACTTCAACCATTCCTGCTGGTTAAGGAAATCAAACCAGCAATCTTTTGATCCAAACGCTGCTTTTCTAACCATTAGGCCATAGCAGGAGTAAGCTATATTATATCAAGAACTGCTCAACTAAGTAAAGAGAAATTACATCCATCATTACTTTAAGACATGAAGTGACTTTTAATTAATAAAAATAAATTAAAACCATTGAATTAGAAGGGGGCGGCACGGTGGTGTAGTGGTTAGCGCTGTCGCCTCACAGCAAGAAGGTCCGGGTTCGAGCCCCGTGGCCGGCGAGGGCCTTTCTGTGCAGAGTTTGCATGTTCTTCCCGTGTCCGCGTGGGTTTCCTCTGGGTGCTCCAGTTTCCCCCACAGTCCAAAGACATGCAGGTTAGGTTAACTGGTGACTCTAAATTGAGCGTAGGTGTGAATGTGAGTGTGAATGGTTGTCTGTGTCTATGTGTCAGCCCTGTGATGACCTGGCGACTTGTCCAGGGTGTACCTCGCCTTTCACCCGTAGTCAGCTGGGATAGGCTCCAGCTTGCCTGTGACCCTGTAGAACAGGATAAAGCAGCTAGAGATAATGAGATGAGATGAGATGAACTGATACTAAAGCATGTGTGTGTGTGTTTTAATTAACCAGGAATTACATGTTCATAATATAATGTTTATAAAGTATTTTATGATGTTTGCTTTCTAATTATGCACAAGTCATTATTAGTTGAAAACAGTCATGCAGTACAGAACAGCACTGTCATAAATGCTTAAGATACGCTTGAGATACAATATGAGAAGTAATCAAGCACAGTATTAGTACTTTATGAGGCATTAACAGAGTTTATAAAAATTCCCAATTAATCGTTATCAGTTTACGAAGAATTATAAACACAGTAATCATGATTTTGAATACAGGCTTCAGAGAAATTATGACAAAACAAAAAACGCACCATAATGGAAGCAAGCACAGGTCCCTTTATCACCCACCAGATGGCAGCGTTGGTATTTATGTCCCAACATCTAAAACATTATTCACATCAGATAAAACATAAAAAAACAGTCCTTTACTGATTAATATTTATCTTCAACAATACCATTTTCTATACTGTTAAGAACTATGTCATATATATCTTACCCAATGTTATCAAAATGGATACGAAGCATGGCCCAGACTGTTACACACACTGTTGGGGTTCCTGGTTGAAAGATTTTACTGAATGAGTCACACATGCAGTCTTCTTAATTATTGAATGTGCTGTCGTGGTGTTTTAGCTCACCCCAGCCGATGATGGTGTACCAGTAGAAATATCTCCTCTCAGGGAAGAAGGTCTCCACCAGTAGAGTAAAGAGGTATAGTCCCTCAATGAACAGCCAGAAGTAGTTTGACAAAACACAGTAGTGAAAAAACACCATCACTGCTTTACATTCCACCTGCAACAGGAAAAAGAACACTACAGTGTTTATAAGGAGACTGAATTCTTAATATCACCAAAGCAAAAAAAATGGCATCCATTTAATTTCATCCATTCTTACTTCCTCTTCTGAACAGTTACTACTGCTTACAGAAGAGCTACCAATGGGTCACACCAAAACACATTAGATAGGCCTGTTAGATTTGGTTAATTCTCTTTTCCTGATTTTTTATATATTTCACTATTACTATTTGTTCTTTACAAAGCCCCTAAAGCCACAGAAGGTGTTTGTTTGTTTGTTTGTTTGTTTGTTTGTTTGTTTGTTTGTTTGTTTGTTTTTTGCCTTGTGTTCACAAGTTAATTATCTTATAGGAACACATTAATATCTGTATGATGGACCAATGCTTTGAAGACCACATGGGTAGGTTGTGTTTATAGCTTTTAATACTTAATTGATTTGTCAAGTATGTTTAAAACATGGTTGCATTCATTGCTTTATTTGGACAGATAAATAACTTGTGCGCACAAGATAAAAAATATCATCTTACAGGATTTTAGGGGCTCCGTAGGTTCTTGCACTAATGTCATTCATATATATATATATATATATATATATATATATATATATATATATATATATATATATATATATATACACTGTATATGAAGATATGAAGTTTATCTTCGAGTGGTGAATGTATATATCACGAGTGAGCAAAGCGAACAAATGAAAATATTTTCAACATGAGAAGATAAACTTTATATCTTTGTGCCACCATGTAATGTTCTTTATATTATATGGACACATCCACACACACAAAAAAAAACACGCAAGTTAATCAAAAGAATTTTAATTCTGAACCGGTTCGCCATTTTGACAATGCACGTCTAGTCAGCAGGAAAACACCGGGAGTGACATCATCAGGGTGAAATATCTGGAAATATGTCACTCAGACCCATGATGTATTTCATATTTTAAAAAATACAAGTATTTCAACACAAGAAGATAAACTTCATACCTTCAAGCCAATGTGTGATTTTCTTTTTATAATATAAACATATTCACAAACAAAAAGAACCCAAATTTATCAAAACAATTCATCAATTTCCTCACGAGTAACATATAGACATTTATGTCACAGTTTTGGTTCTCCATGTCCCGGATGTAGCTCGTATAAAAAATACAAGTGGTGTATTTCCTAGTAAAACACTCATGTCCATATTATATATATATATATATATATATATATATATATATATATATATATATATATATATATATATTCTGTCCACATTCACTGGATATGAGCAATCATGTGTTCTGATTGGCTACTCTGCTACTAGGCTATCAGCTCATATACCATGAGTAGAGAAAAACAAAATGGCGGATCGTGTTGCTGAACCAACCGAGGATGAAATAAAAACTCTACTTGAAAACAAACCCCCCCAAAAATACAAAAAAAGCAACAAAATGAGGAATGAAAGTATTTGATGGTAAAAACATATCTTTCATATTTTTCAAGAATTATTATTATCGCATTTTTCAAAACTTGCTCTCGTCATTTCGCTGGTTTGTTTACATTCTAAGCAGAAATTATTTTGTCTGATGTTTTGAATAAAGTTTTTATTTATCGAATTTGCTAAAATTAAAAATGCTCTGTTTCTCAAAATCCAGTCAATGTGGATAGAATAGAACAGTTATTCCACTCAATCTCGTCATACATGGTTTACAGCCAACTCGGCACTATGCTCCTCGTCGGCTATCAGCTCATGTACGACTCGATTTAATGGAATAACTATTATATACATATATATATATCCCTCATCAAAAATTCCCCATGCAGGGATCGGCCAAGGATGGCTCACGTGACATAAAATAGTTCCACCACTGATTAAGCAATGTATCTCATGAGATTAAAAAAATAAATAAATAAAAATAAAAAAACATATGAGATATGGTGTGAGTCAGTCATGGTATATCCTGGATATACCATGAATTGACGTCACAATTTCAAGCTGTACAGCCAACTTGAGTCACAGCTGTGGCTCCGTTAGCATTTCTGTGTGTGTAGATCTATGCATCATGATCATGCCGAGCAAGGCAGGCGATAACATGGTATGTCGCACATGCGCAAGTCGAAGGTCGCGCCAAACATGGCCGCCTCCAGTGAGTTTATCCCAAGAGAATCCATAATTACCGGTGCCTCTCAGTGCATGGTGTAAAATATATATATATATATATATATATATATATATATATATATCTGCGATGACCTGGCGACTTGTCCAGGGTGTACCCCGTCTCTCTCCCATAGTCAGCTGGGATAGGCTCCAGCTTGCCTGCGACCCTGTAGAAGGATAAAGCGGCTAGAGATAATGAGATGAGATTATATATATCCATCCATTATCCGTAGCCGCTTATCCTGTTCGACAGGGTCGCAGGCAAGCTGGAGCCTATCCCAGCTGACTATGGGAGAGAGACGGGATACACCCTGGACAAGTCGCCAGGTCATCGCATATATATATATATATATATATATATATATATATATATATATATATATATATACACACACATTTTTATTGAATATCAATGTAAACAATACAGTACAATGTATTGGCATTTATTTGTTCAATCGTTCATCCTCTGTAACCACTTTATCCTCGTCAGGATCGTGGTGGCTTCAGAACCTTAGGATGATATTTTGATGTGGGTTTTTGTTTTTTAAACATGAATTGGATTACAAGCAGAAACCACAAAGTCATCCTTCTCTCATAATTATATCCCTCATAATTAAAACTGAATCCCAAAGCAGCAGTGATCTACTCCTGAAAGCACTGTACATTGTTTGCTTTCTTATTGAGATCTCAAAGACATATTTCATGTTTTATCTGACGCATTAAAAGAGCCAGTGAATAAAAGTGTACGTGTGTGTGTGTGTGTGTGTGTGTGTGTGTGTGTGTGTGTGTGTGTGTGTGTGTGTAACTCACAGTGTGTATAAAACAGTGGCTGCTGTCCTCCTCAGCATACAGAACTCCATCTTTAATGAAAACTGAGATGGCTCTCAGGATAAAAGACACGAAGAGATTCATGTGGATGAAGTTCCTGGTGCAATGAAGCTTCCTGTGGGGAAAATCACAAGTTAGCAATGTGTGGAGAAAAGTAAACTAAATATAACCACCACCTCCATTACAGATTCAGCATAACATCTTTCAGTTGACTCATCTGATCTGTATTGTTGTGAATTACAATAAATATTTAGCTGCTTCATTAAGGGCATTGTGCTGCTGCTGATTGCAATTATTATAAATAATAGTGTTACATATAGCAGTATTAAAGGTTAGTATTAAGAGTATAGTAGTTGTTGTACCAGTAGAAATATTAATAGGAGATAATATGACTACTCATTGTATTTTTGTCCTCTTGTATTAAGACGATCTCTCACCTGAACCAGCAGAGGATCACCATGGCAGTGGTGAGAGACACCAGGGATGTGCTGTAGCCCACTGTGTACAGAGCTTTCACAGACACATAGTACTTGTCCTGAAGGGAAGACACTTGTGCGTTCACTTGCTTGCTGCATTACACCCCACCATGCATTATTTTCATATAACAGCACTGTCTGTCATGTTTTATTTTTCTTACCTCTGTCATGTCACATTATATCACTTCATTTTTTTATTTCACATTACATACACCAACATGTGTAAAAAAAATTAAAAATCAAACATATTTTAAAATCTAAATCATGAATTAGTCAATCCATGAATTATTATTATTAAATAATTAGTGAATGGAGACATGCAAGAAATTAATTTATTGTGTTACTATGCGTACTATGTGATTAATGCAAGACCATGTAGTGAGGTAATGTTGGCAGGTCGCAAACTAGAGGTCATCAATAGCTTCGTATACCTTGGTGATGGTATCTGCCCAGGAGGTGGTTGTGAACTGGCAATGATTATCAGAACTCGTTCTGCTTGGGGAAAGTTTAGAGAGCTGCTGCCATTGTTAACCTGCAAAGCTGTCTCACTTCATACCCGTAGTCAACTATACAGCAGTTGTGTGCGTAGCACCATGTTAAACGGTTCTGAATGTTGGGCACTCCAAAGAGATGACCAAAAATGGCTTGAGCGTAATGAAAGAGCTATGCTTTTATGGATGTGCAATGTCAAAAGAGAAACACGAATTAGCACATCTTCTCTTCTGCGGATGCTGAACCTCCGTCGCCTTGACACTGTTCCCAGATACAATCATCTCCGTTGGTTTGGACACGTCCAACGCGGTAATTCTTGGATCGACAGATGTACTACCTTGGAAGTTGAAGGAGCGAACAACCGTGGCCGACCTCAAAAAAGCTGGAAAGAATCTGTCCGTGCTGACTTGAAGCTATGGAATATCGTAGAGGAGGCAACTCAAGACCGTGCTGAATGGAGAGCTCTGCTGAAGACTGCTAGTCATACACACGTCTAACGTGTCAACTGACTCAAAACGGATAGTGAGTGTGAGTGTGTTAGAACAATCTAGGTTTAATCTAATTTCAAAAGGCCAAAATCATTTTCAATCAAAACTGGCACTTGTAGAACAGCACTTGTCTATTTTTTCAATTAATACTAGCACTGTTTGAGTGTTTTACCCACCAAGTGCCATATCTTCCTTTAATAAACCATTTATTTCAGAGCATGCAATAAATAACTTCCACAAATATTTATTGCTGTTTATTGTTATTCTGTATCATTCTGTTTGGTCTGTGTGTTTCAACCTAACTACTACAACTAATAATAATAATAATACAGAGCTTTCACAGACTGTAAAGTATCTCCTGTGCGTGTTATAATATTTACCATAGGAGTGGTTCTATTGTCATCAAAAGGACACACGTCCACATAATGAGGGAACATCTCTGACCAGCCATCCTCAGTACAGTTACGGCTCACCTTTCCAAACTCTGCAATAACTAACCAATGAACAGTTACCTTGTCAAACAAATGGTTATTGATTTCAAAGGTCAACTAGTTGTTTAAGCAGACAGAGGTGATTAACAGCTGTTACATACCATCATAGTCTTCGTTCATGACCTCAAAAAGCTCAGGGCAGGGCATCCACACCACATCACCTATTCCCGCTGGCTGCCAGCATGTCAGATTGTCCCACATCCAGCGACACACTGGAGGTGACAGAAACACACTCATCACTGCTAAATATAGACAGACAAACAGAAAAGTGTGATTTGTGACACTGAGCCAGATGAGAACTGATAGTGGGGATGTATGGCTTTAAATCAGAAATAACGAGAAACAAAACAATCCTAATATAATTATGCAATTATCCAGTTGGCTGATCGTATGGCAGTAGCCCAGTGTTTAATATCATGCAGATACAGGTCAAGAGGTTTGGTTAATGTTCAAATCAAACATCAGAATGGGGAAGAAATCAGTGACTTTTTGAAAATTGTGATGGTTTTTGGTGCTACACAGGCTTGTTTTTTATAGGGTTTTAGAAGCTGTTGATTTCTAGAGTTTACACAGAATGGTGTGAAACTGAAAGCACATCCAGTGAGTGGTGTTTCTGCGGGTGGAACTGCCTCGCGGCTGAGACAAATTCATAAAAACATGAATGTTCAGGTGTAGAGGTATTCCTAATAAAGTGCCCAATGAGTGTATTATCAATAAATTAATTAATTAAGCTATAAATCTGTTTATTTGTTTTTTATAATTTGTGTTTATTTGTTTGTTCTTTCTTATTTATGTGTTTGCTTTTTCTTATGTTAATTTGTTTGTTTGTTTTTATGCCTCCGCCACCTTAAGGTGCAGGAGGCATTATGTTTTCGGGTTGTCCATCTGTCCGTCCGTCCGTCCGTCCATCCCGAAACCTTGTGAACACGATATCTCAAAGGCTAATGAAAGGAATTTCACCAAACTTTCACCATTTGTGCACTTTGGGACAAACATGAACTGATTAGATTTTGAGGTTAAAAGGTCACAGGTCAAGATTACTGTGAGGTCAAATGTCCATCCCCAAACCTTGTGCACGCCATATCTCAAAGACTAATGAAAGGAATTTCACCAAACTTTCACCATTTGTGCGCTTTGGGACAAAGATGAAATGATTAGATTTTGAGATCAAAAGGTCTAAGGTCAAGGTCGCTGTGAGGTCAAATGTCTGTCCAAAAACCTTGTGAACACAATATCTCCAAGGCAAATGAAAGGAATTTCACCAAACTTTCACCATTTGTGCATTTGGGGACAAACATTAACTGATTAGATTTTGAGGTTAAAAGGTCACAGGTCAAGATTACTGTGAGGTCAAATGTCCATCCCCAAATCACAACTTAATAAGGCGTGTAGTCTACCAGGTGGAGGCATCCCCATCGACGCCATTGGCGTCAAGTTCTATCTAGTTCTTATTAATATGTTTGTTTGTTCATTTTCTTATTTGTGTTTATTTGTTTGTTCGTTTTCTCATTTATGTATTTGTTAGTTTGCTTGTCTGGTTGTTTGTTTGCTTATTAGTTTCTCATTTGTTTGTTTGTTTGTTTGTTTGTTTGTTAATTTATGTGTCTGTTTGTTGTCTTAGTTTGTTAGTTTGTCTCTTATTTATGTGTTTGTTTGTTTGTTTGTTTGTTTGTTTGTTAATGTACATGTCTGTTCTCAGATTCAGGTATTTGTTTGTTTGTCTGGTAGTTTGTCTGGTTATTTGTCTGTTTGTCTGGTAGATTGTTACCTCCGCTAAGGAGGTTATGTTTTCGGTAGCGTTTGTTTGTTTGTTTGTTTGTTTGTTTGTTTGTTTGTTAGCAACATTATGGAAAAAGTTATGAACAGATTGCTCTAAAAATTTTTTCCAGAGGTGTGACTGGGCACAAGTAACAATCCATTAAATTTGGGCGGTGATCTGGATCACCGTCTGGATCCTGGAATTTTTTAAAGGATTCTTGGCGGAGGTCTGCGCTCTCCGAGTGCTTTTCTAGTTTGTTTGTTTGTTTGCTGTTTGTTTATATGTCTGTTTTCTTATTTATGTGTTAGTTAGTTAGTTAGTTAGTTAGTTAGTTAGTTAGTTAGTTAGTTAGTTAGTTAGTTAGTTAGTTAGTTAGTTTGTTTTTCTTATTTAGGTGTTTGTTTTTCTTATTTTGGTATTTGTTTGTTTGTCTCTTATTTATGTGTATGTATGTTTGCTTGTTAGTTAGTTAGTTAGTTTGTTTTCTTATTTGTGTTTGTTCTCATATTTATGTATTTGTTTGTCTGGTTGTTTGTTTGCTTGTTTTTTGTTTCTTTTATGTTATTTATTTGTTTGTGTTTGTTGCATTTCTTATTTTTGTGTTTGTTTGGTTGTTTGGTTGGTTGGTTGGTTGGTTTAACAGCTTTCTGCTGATCATTTAGATGTCAACTGATACAGGTAAACAGAAGAACACTGTCAGTTTACATTCCATATAAGCTTACAAAAAAAGTGAAAAGTGGTGATGAATGTTTTCTTCAGACTGTGAAAAAGTGTTTGATATTGGGGTGTCTGGAGCACCAGTTTCAGTTATATTTAGTCACGCTGCAGGACATTATTTTAAAGGAGAACTGTGGATTAGTGACAGGAAGAGTCCTCCATCTGCCAGCAATATTTCTACATTTAATACCTATTTACACAATGTGACAGCATATTTTCCAATCAAAGCTTAATAAACATCTACCAAATGTCAAATACAATCTGGGATGCAGCCTTCATCTCTCTCATCTCTCTATAGACATGGTTTTGAACCAGAAAACAAGCAAAGCATAGAGGAATAGATGGGTAAAAGGTGTGCCAATTTCAATTCACACCAACAAGTGAGCATTTCTCCAGTGAGCTTACTCACAGACATCGAGCATCACAATGTGCTCATATCCCAATTACTTTACTGCTTTCAAAGCTCTCGGTCAATACAAGAGACACTTAATGAGACGACAAAACAGTTTTCAACCATCCTGAGCTTCATCGATCACTTTTTAGATAAACAGGAGTGAGTTATTCTTGTCATATTGTCACTATTAAATAATAAAAATGATGTTATACTGAACAGACTCACAAATGTAAGATTTACTGCACAGGCTGAAGTCATAGTGAAACTGCAGTAGGAAATAAAGACTGAAAATATCTGGTGAATAAAAACACAGCAGTTCAGTTCTCCCAACAGCTTCTTTTTCTAAACATACAGTAGATATATAAACGTGTTCTGGTATAACACATTCTGTATGTGCAGGTTGTATTTTGCTTAGTTACTAGAGCATTGAACACCAAATATCTATGTAGCTTGACCAAGTGACCACCAAAAATGTCATTTTGACATCTTTCAGTATTTCTGACACACAAAAACAGCTATTTGTGGTTAGGTGAGCTATATACAGGTAAACAGACAAGTCTCTTGTCTCATGTTAGACAGGATGTTTGCAAATTGTAATGGCTTTTTCAATGAATCCAAATTTTGCATTTAAGAATTATACATACAGCCCTGGTCATGCTATTGGTCCCAATTATGTTGCACCAGGAGTAAAACTGAAACATCCTTGTACGTATGTACCCAGTACTGTACTTTTTAATTTCCTAATACCCTAAAGTTAACAAATCACAGGGAGTGAGAGCTTAATGGGACCCTAGTGCACATTATCCAGGCATCTGAATAAAGCAACAAGAAAGCTCTTCTGCTTCAAATAAGAAGGTGGTATAAACTCAATGTTTCTAAAATTCACTTTACCTCGACTTGTCAATGATCCAAGCACAGTAAACACTTTCTTTTGTAGCAAAGCTTGAAAACTTCAGCAGAATCGGAACACCACTTACAGAGGCTACTGAAATCCCATATGTGACAAATGTTTACAGAAAATAGTCAAATGAACTTTAGCCACATGGCACATCTTAAAATTCTTAGTGTTCCAGAAGTCTGTGTGTTACACCTGTACATGTTAGACTGCGCCTTCTCAGACATCATTTTGAATGACTCCAGTTCTTACCTGTTGGGACGCAGCAGCCTACTAGAAATAACTTAAAGGTGTTTATGGAAAATGTCATATATGGTACGGAACCATGGGATTGCATTGTACCTGGTGAGACTGACATTCCACATCTTACCAAACATTTAAACTAGACTATTAGTAGTCCAACCAACAAGAAATTTTGAGGTATCCAAACAGGCAAAAACTACAAACAGTTCCTATCTGGTCTTATATCTGCATGCAACACGGCATACTGCCAAACAGAAGGCTTTGGATGACTGTGGTCACCTGGAAATAGATCAGAAAAAAATAATTATGCTACCCAAGCTAGTCCTATATGAACACTATGAGGACATGTGCTTTTGGTGATAAATATCTAACATGATCTAATAGAAGCTTTAGATGTGACATTTTTTGACGTGGGAAAAATAGTGTGACCAAGGCCGTATTTCTTCCTTTCCTTTCCCCTTCAGGAAACAACAGAGGAGTAGGACTAGAATGATGAATTATTTCTCATCTCATCTCATCTCATTATCTATAGCCACTTTATCCTGTTCTACAGGGTCGCAGGCAAGCTGGAGCCTATCCCAGCTGACTACGGGCAAAAGGCGGGGTACACTCTGTACAAGTCGCCAGGTCATCACAGGGCTGACACATCGACATAGACAACCATTCACATGCACATTCACACCTACGGTCAATTTAGAGTCACCAGTTAACCTAACCTGCATGTCTTTGGACTGTGGGGGAAACTGGAGCACCCAGAGGAAACCCACGCGGACAACATGCAAACTCCGCACAGAAAGGCTCTCGTCGGCCACGGGGCTCAAACCCGGACCTTCTTGCTGTGAGGCGACAGCACTAACCACTACACCACCGTGCCGCCCTGATGTATTATTTATGCTTATTAATTATTTACTTTCAAAGGCTGTTGTACAAATAATTATTAATGTCTGTTATAAGAAAATTATCAACAACAGGTAGCAGATTTATTGTTACCACACCGCAGTTTATTATTTTCCAATAACAGCCAAAGCGTTTATGGCATGTGCCAAAGTGTTTACTCCTCTCATACCACAGCCATCTGCCAATTATTACATTTGTATTTATTAAAGATCATCTTAAATTGTATTCTTTTATGGTTGCATTTAATGTCAGGAATATCCCCAAAGTAAGTTTTCCTATCATCACTTATAACAGCTATAAACAATTGATCCAGGCTTTCTTCTCTTCTCACACTTTAAAGTTTATGTTACTGAGAAACCACAATGTGCAAAGTCGTCTGTTCTGAAGAATCTCTTGAGAAGGAAAACAGGAAGTATTTTACCTCTGACCATTTCTAAGCACTGACACTGGAGTCTAATAAATATACCATCTTCGATATATAAACATGCTATGGTGAACAATAGCCACAGGAGGTATGTCTAGGTCATGAACTAACATAGTCAACAAAGCACTATAAAAGTAAACCAAAAAGGCCAATCAATGGTTCACAACAGCTAAGAAGTTCTCCCTATGAGATCACAGTATGGAAAGCAAATAGTAATGAGCATGAGTTTTGAAAGACTAAAACCTACTGTCACTAATCTCTCCAACTACACTGTCTGAGAGTCTATTCCAGATACAGATCTCAATGTGGATGAAGGTCCTGCCTGTGGAGGAGGTTCTTGAGACTGGTTCAGTGAGTGCATGACTTGGCATAGATAGGCTGATGCAAGTTGCACGTCTGATCACATATGGTTAAGGAACTATCCTCTTCAGGTCTGGTGGGCATGAGCTAGTGTGCATCTTGTAGATCACAGCAGTAGCAGCCACCAGACGTCCATGATGTAGGGACGAGATGTTATTCAACGGGATGTTGAATAACAACACTTGATGCATCTGTATATTATTAGGCTGAGTAAGTTTTTACTATTGAAATTATAACATCCTGGTATGAGCACATTAATATACACGAACCTCTGAGTTACATCTGGAACTACTGTCAAAGCTGTTGTTATGGAAAATAAATTTATAATTGCTGACCAATCAGAATCGAGAATTCAACAGTGATGTGGTATACTGTAAATCTCAGTCCTTATACTCACCAACAGCATAATAACAAGAAATCAACCTTAATAAACATTCAACAGCACTGAACAGAGAGTTGCATGTATCTAAAATTTGCCTCATGATGGAGATGATGGAGCGTCACACGTCAAATAATTTATCTCCCATATACAACCCCAATTCCAAAAAAGTTGGGACACTGGGTAAAACAAATAAAAACAGAATGTGAAGATTTGCAAATCATGGAAACCCTATATTTCATTGAAAATAGTACAAAGACAACATATCAAACGTTGAAACTGAGAAATTTTATTCTTTTTTGAAACATATATGCTCATTTTGAATTTGATGTCAGCAACACGTTTCAAAAAAGTTGGGACAGGGGCAACAAAAGACTGCAAGAGTTCTCATCTCATTCTCATCTCATTATCTCTAGCCGCTTTATCCTGTTCTACAGGGTCGCAGGCAAGCTGGAGCCTATCCCAGCTGACTACGGGCGAAAGGCGGGGTACACCCTGGACAAGTCGCCAGGTCATCACAGGGCTGACACATAGACACAGACAACCATTTACACTCACATTTACACCTACGGTCAATTTAGAGTCACCAGTTAACCTAACCTGCATGTCTTTGGACTGTGGGGGAAACCGGAGCACCCGGAGGAAACCCACACGGACACAGGGAGAACATGCAAACTCCGCACAGAAAGGCCCTCGCCGGCCACGGGGCTCGAACCCGGACCTTCTGCAAGAGTTCTGTAATGCTAATTAAAAAAAAAATTAGGTTAATTGACAACAGATCAGTAACATGACTGGATATAAAAAAAGCATCCCAGAGAGGCGGAGTCTCTCAGAAGTAAAGATGGGGAGGGGTTCACTGCTCTGTGAAAGACTGTATGGGCAAACAATGCAACAATTTAAGTATAACGTTCCTCAATGTAAAGTTGCAAAGAATTTGGGGATCACATCATCTATGGCCCATAATATCATTAAAAGATTCAGAGAATCTGGAGAAATCTCTATATGCAAGAGACAAGACTGAAAACTGACACTGGCTGCCTGTGATCTTCTTCAGGCCCTCAGGTGACACTGCATTAAAAGCAGACGCGTGTCTGTAGTGGAACTCACTGTATGGGCTCAGGAACATTTCAGAAAACCGTTGTCTGTGAAAACAGTTCATTACTGCATCCACAAATGCAAGTTAAAAAAAACAGATATGAACAATGTCCAGAAACAATGCCACCTTCTCTGGGCCCGAGCTCTTTTACAATGGACTGAGGCGAAGTGGAAAACTGTCCCGAGGTCTGACGAATCAAAAGTAGAAATTCTTTTTAGAAATCATGGACACCACATCCTCCAGGCTAAAGAGGAGAGGGACCATCGGGCTTGTTATCAGTGCACAGTTCAAAAGGCAGCATCTGTGATGGTATGAGGGTGCATTAGTGCACATGACATGGGTAGCTTGTACATCTGGGAAGGCATCATTAATGCTGAATGATATATACACGCTTCAGAGCAATATGCTGCCATCCAGACAAAATCTTTTCCAGGGAAGGCCTTCCTTCTTTCAGCAAGACAATACCAAACCGCTTTCTGCACATATGAAACCTGCATGGCTCTGTCGTAAAAGAGTCCGGGTGCTAAACTGGCCTGCCTGCAGTCCAGACCTGTCTCCCATTTAAAACATTTGGCGCATTATGATGCGCAAAATACGACAAAGGAGACCCTGAACTGTTGAGCAACTGAAATTATATATCAGGCAAGAATGGGACAACATTTCTCTCTCAAAACTACAGCAATTGGTCTCCTCAGTTCCCAAATGTTTACAGAGTGTTGTTAAAAGTAGAAGTGATGCAACACAGTGGTAAACATGCCCCTGTCCCAACTTTTTTGAGACATGTTGCTAACCTCAAATTCAAAATGAGCATATATTTTTCAAAAAACAATAGCATTTCAGTTTTAATATTTGATATGTTGTCTTTGTATTATTTTCAACGAAATATAGCGTTTCCATGATTTGCAAATCATCACATTCTGTTTTTATTTACAGTTTACACAGCATTCCAACTTCTTTGGGATTGGGGTTATCTTAATAAACAGATTTTTTTTTACACACCACCACATTCTGCAATTCTCTTTTTAGCTCACACACTATCCCCTCCTAGAACTGCCACCTTATTGTGGTGGAGGGGTTTGTGTGCTTGAATGATCCTAGGAGCTATGTTGTCGGGGGCATTACGCCCCTGTCAGGGTTTCCCAAGGCAGACAGGTCCTAGGTGACAGGCCAGATCAAGAGCAGTTCACCAAACCCCCTTATGGAAATGAAAAAATCAAGGACCGTGACGTCGCCCGGTATGGTGCAGCCGGGGCCCCACCCTGGAGCCAGGCCCAAGGTTGGGGCTCGTATGCGAGTGCCTGATGGCCGGGCCTTTACCCACGGGGCCCGGCCGGGCTCAGCCCAAAGTGGTGACGTGGGCCCACCACCTGTGGGTTCACCACCCACAGAGGTAGCCGTAGGGGGCCGGTGCAGTGTGGATTGGGCGGCAGCCAAAGGCAGGGGCCTCGACGACCTGATCCCCGAACACAGTGGCTAGCTGTTGGGGGGAAAGAGCCTGAGCTTGTGCGGGAGGTTGAGAGGTACCGGCTAGAGATAGTCGGGCTCACCTCCAAGCACAGCTTGGGCTCCAGAACCCAGCTCCTCAAGAGGGGCTGGACTCTCCACTTCTCTGGAGTCACCCACAGTCAGCGGTGGCGGGCTGGTGTGGGCTTGCTTATAGTTCCCCAGCTCAGCCACCATGTATTGGAGTTTACCCCAGTGAACGAGAGGGTCGCCTCTCTGCGCCGTCGGGTCAGGGAGAGGGCTCTTGCTGCTGTTTGTGCCTACGGGCCGAATAGCAGTATAGAGTATCCGGCCTTCTTGGAGTCCCTGGGAGAGGTACTCAGACTGGGGACTCCATTGTTCTACTGGGGGACTTTAACGCTCACGTGGGCGACGACAGTGACACCTGGAGGGGCATGATTGGGAGGAACGGCCTCCCCGATCTGAACCCGAGTGGTGCTTTGTTATTGGACTTCTGTGCTAGTCACAGTTTGTCCATAACAAACACCATGTTCGAGCATAGGGGTGTCCATAAGTGCACGTGGCACCAGGACACCTTAGGTCAGAGGTCGATGATCGACTTTGTTGTCGTTTCATCTGATCTCCGGCCCTATGTCTTGGACACTCAGGTGAAGAGGGGGGCTGAGCTGTCAACTGATCACCACCTGGTGGTGTGTTGGATCCGCTGGCGGAGAAAGCCGGACAGACCTGGCAGGCCCAAATGTATGGTGAGGGTCTGCTGGGAACATCTGGCCGAGCACTCTGTCAGGGAGGTCTTTAACTCCCACCTCCGGGAGAGCTTCTCCCAGCTTCCGAGGGAGGCGGGGGACATTGAGTCTGAGTGGACCATGTTCTCTGCCTCCATTGTCAACGTGGCTGTTCAGAGCTGTGGTCGCAAGGTCTCTGGTGCCTGTCGTGGCGGCAATCCCAGAACCCGGTGGTGGACACTGGAAGTAAGGCCAGGCGTGCTGCAGCTTGGGCAGTTGCAGAGGCAAAAACTCGGAACTGGGAGGAGTTCGGTGAGGCCATGGAGGAGGACTATCGGTCGGCCTCAAGGAAATTCTGGCAAACCGTCCGGCGCCTCAGGAGGGGGAAGCAGTATTCTGCCAACAATGTTTACAGTGCAGGTGGGGAGCTGTTGACCTCGACTGGGGATATTGTCAGGCGGTGGAAGGAATACTTCGAGGATCTCCTCAATCCTACCATCACGTCTTCCATTGAGGAAGCAGAGGCTGATGACTCAGAGGTGGACTCGTCCATTACACAAGCCGAAGTCACTGAGGTGGTTTGCAAGCTCCTCGGTGGCAAGGCACCGGGGGTGGATGAGATCCGCCCTGAGTATCTCAAGTCTCTGGATGTTGTGGGGCTGTCTTGGCTGACACGCCTCTGCAACATCGTGTGGCAGTTGGGGACAGTGCCTCTGGGGTGGCAGACCGGGGTGGTGGTCCCTCTTTTTAAGAAAGGGGACCGGAGAGTGTGCTCCAATTATAGGGGAATCACACTTCTCAGCCTCCCCGGGTAGGTTTACTCCAGGGTACTGGAGAGAAGAATTCGACCAATAGTCAAACTTCAGATCCAGGAGGAACAATGCAGTTTTCGGCCTGGTTGTGGAACACTGGACCAGCTCTATACCCTTCATAGGGTGCTTGAGGGTTCATGGGATTTTGCCCAAAAAGTCCACATGTGTTTTGTGGATCTGGAGAAGGCATTCGACCATGTCCCTCGTGGTATCCTGTGGGGGGGTGCTTCGGGATTATGGGGTTCAGGGCTCTTTGCTAAGGGCTGTCCGGTCCCTGTACGAACGGAGCAGGAGTCTGGTTCACATTGCCGGCAGTAAGTCAGACATGTTCCCAGTGCATGTTGGACTCTGGCAGGGCTGCCCTTTGTCACCGGTTCTGTTCATAATTTTTATGGACAGAATTTCTAGGTGCAGCCAGGGGCCGGAGGGAATCCTGTTTGGGAACCACAGGATTTCATCTCTGCTTTCTGCAGATGATGTTGTCCTGTTGGCTTCTTCAAACCAGGACCTTCAGCACGCACTGGGGCAGTTTGCAGTCAAGTGTGAAGCGGCTGGGATGAGAATCAGCACCTCCAAGTCCGAGGCCATGGTTCTCGACCGGAAAAGGGTGGCTTGCCCTCTTCAGGTTGGTGGAGAAGTCCTGCCTCAAGTGGAGGAGTTTAAGTATCTCAGGATCTTGTTCACGAGTGAGGGAAGGATGGAGTGTGAGATCGACAGGCGGATTGGTGCAGCCTCCGCAGTGATGCGGTCGCTTTACCAGTCTGTCGTAGTGAAGAAGGAGCTGAGCCAAAAGGCAAAGCTCTCGATTTATCGGTCGATCTACGTTCCGACTCTCACCTATGGTCATGAGCTTTGGGTAATGACCAAAAGAACAAGATCGCAGATACAAGCGGCCGAAATGAGTTTCCTTCGCAGGGTGGCTGGGCGCTCCCTTAGAGATAGGGTGAGAAGCACAGTCACTCAGGAGGAGCTCGGAGTAGAGCTGCTGCTCCTCCACATTGAGAGGAATCAGCTGAGGTGGCTCAGGCATCTCTTTTGGATGTCTCCTGGACGCCTCCATGGGGAGGTGTTCCAGGCATGTCCCCCCGGGAGGAGGCCCCGGGGAAGATCCAGGACACGCTGGAGGGACTATGTCTCTCGACTGGCCTGGGAACGCCTCGGTGTTCTTCCTGAGGAGCTGGCCGAGGTGTCTGGGGAGAGGGAAGTTTGGGCTTCCATTCTCAGACTGCTGTCTCCGCGACCCAGATAAGCAGAAGAAAATGAGATGAGATGAGATGAGATGAGATGAGATGAGATGAGATGAGATGAGATGAGATGAGATGAGATGAGATGAGACACTATCCATCTCACAAACCATGAAATTCCAGGTCTTTAAATGATGTATATTACTCTGTAGCATCTCCCAGACATTGATTTCACCTTATTGTTTTAACACCTACATGCACTTAAATGACTACATGACTGAGCATTCACTTATGCTATTTCAGTTTTAGACAAGTTCGCGTTTACTCATCACTTAATCTAATACAGTGCCTTGAAAATTATTCATACCCCTTGAACTTTTTCACATTTTTCCACCTTACAACCACGAACTTAAAAGTTTTTAATTGAGATTTTATGTGATAGACCAACACAGAGTAGCACATAATTGTGAAGTGAAATGAAAATGATAAATGGTCTTCAAAATTTTAAACAAATAAAAATCTGAAAAATGTGGTGTGCATTAGTATTCAGCCCCCTGTACTCTGATACCTCTAAATACAATCCAGTGCAATCAATTGCCTTCAGAAGTCATCTAATTAGTTCATAGAGGCCTACTGTGTGTAATTTACTCTCAGCATAAATACACTTCTTCTGTGAAGGCCTCAGTGGTTTGTTAGAGAACACTGAAGAACAAACAGCATCATGAAGACCAAAGAACTCACCAGACACGTCAGGGATAAAGTTCTGGAGAAGTTTAAAGCAGGGTTAGGTTATAAAAAAATATCCCAAGCTCTGAACATCTCAAGAAGCACTGTTCAATCCATCATTCAAAAATGGAAAAAGTATGGCACAACTGCAAACCTACCAAGACATGGCCGTCCACCTAAACTGACAGAGCGAGCAAGGAGAGCACTGGTCAGAGAAGCAGCCAAGAGGCCCATGATCACTCTGGAGGAGCTGCAGAAATCCACAGCTCAGGTGGGAGAATCTGTGCACAGGTCAACTATAAGTCGTACACTCCACAAATCTGGCCTTTTTGGAAGAGTGGTAAGAAGAAAGCCATTGTTGAAAGACAGGCATAAGAAGTCCCGTTTGCAGTCTGCCAGAAGCCATGTAGGGGACACAGCAAACATGTGGAAGAAGGTGCTTTGGTCAGATGAGACCAAAGTTGAACTTTTTGGCCTAAATGCAAAGCGCTATGTGTGGCGGAAAACTAACACTGCTCATCACCCTGCACACACCATCCCCACTGTGAAACATGGTGGTAGCAGCATCGTGCTATGGGGATGCTTTTCTTCAGCAGGGACAGGGAAGCTGGTCAGAGTTGATGGGAAGATGGATGGAGCTAAATACAGGGCAATCCTGGAAGAAAACCTGTTGGAGGCTGCAAAAGACTTGAGACTGGGAAGGAGATTCACCTTCCAGCAAGACAATGACCCTAAACATAGCCAGAGCTACAATGGAATGGTTTAGATCAAAGAATATTCATGTGTTAGAATGGCCCAGTCAAAGTCCAGACCTAAATCCCATTGAGCATCTGTGGCAAGACTTGAAAATTGCTGTTCACAGACGCTCTCCATCCAATCTGGCTGAGCTTGAGCTATTTTGCAAAGAAGAATGGGCAAAAATTTCAGTGTCTAGATGTGCAAAGCTGGTAGAGACATACCACAAAAGACTTGCAGCTGTAATTGCAGCAAAAGGTGGCTCTACAAAGTATTGACGCGGGGGGCTGAATACTAATGCACACCACATTTTTCAGATTTTTATTTGTTTAAAATTTTGAAGACCATTTATCATTTTCATTTCACTTCACAATTATGTGCTACTCTGTGTTGGTCTATCACATAAAATCTCAATTAAAAACTTTTAAGTTCGTGGTTGTAAGGTGGGAAAATGTGAAAAAGTTCAAGGGGTATGAATACTTTTTCAAGGCACTGTAAATGCATTGGCAGCTGAATTTCTCATTTACATCTATCAAACCTTCAGTATATTTCCATTCAGATAGAAAGTGTATCTGAGAAAGAGTGACGTGTCAATCAACAGCTGTCATATCTGGTTTTCCGATTTAATTATACAGTCAATATCTCATGGACCCCTCAGTGTCTGTGAATGACACCATATTATTTCCTTTCCCCTATATGGCTAATAGTTTCTCCGAGTTTATGCTGCTGAGCACATGACTTACATTTCAGCCGAGGCAGGAAGTAGCCAGTATTTATACAACCAATAATGTAAACATCAAAACCCCAACATAAAGTGACATGTAACTGACATTAGCCTCCTAATGATCTGTGCCTGTAAAGCATCATATTATCTGGGACTTTATCCACCATCTATTAATTGGCATCAATATAACAACTTTGCATTGCTCTGTATACAGAAAACCATTTTATGAATTAGTACAACAGAGTGGTGCAATGGTTAGCTCTCTTGCCTCACAGCAAAGAAGGTTCTGGGTTCAAACCTCATGGCTGAATGGGGACTTTCTGTATGGAGTTTGCATCTTCTCCTTGTGTCTGTTTGGGTTTCTTCTTAGTGCTTTGGTTTCCTCTCACAGTCCAAAGGCATGCAGATTTGGTCAACTGGCTACTCTAAATTGCCCATACTGTAGGTATGAATGCGAGTGTGAAAGGTTGTTCATCTCTGTGTTAGCACTGTGATAGATTGGTGACCTGCCCAGGGTGTACCCCGCCTTTCGCCCGTAGTCAGCTGGGATAGGCTCCAGCTTGCCTGTGACCCTGTAGGACAGGATAAAGCAGCTAGAGATAATGAGATGAGATGAGATAAGATGAGATGAGATGAGACAACAGAGTGGTGCAATGGTTAGCTCTCTTGCCTCACAGCAAAGAAGGTTCTGAGTTCAAACCTCATGGCTGAATGGGGACTTTCTGTATGGAGTTTGCATCTTCTCCTTGTGTCTGTTTGGGTTTCTTCTTAGTGCTTTGGTTTCCTCTCACAGTCCAAAGGCATGCAGATTTGGTCAACTGGCTACTCTAAATTGCCCATACTGTAGGTATGAATGTGAGTGTGAAAGGTTGTTCATCTCTGTGTTAGCACTGTGATAGATTGGTGACCTGCCCAGGGTGAACCCCGCCTCTCGCCCAAAGTCAGCTGGGATTGGCTCCAGCTTCCCCCATTGCCCTGAAGGATAAGCGATATGGATGAATATTAAACAAAGCAAAAAAAGCATTGTTTGTATTCCAACTGAGTTCTACAAAGATGTGCATTGAGGAGTTACATGTGACATGCAGTTCCTGGAAGCTATGGGAACATTTATTCAGTCCCAAATGCCATTAACTCTGATTTTGCAAATCCTGTCTTCTCTCTACAAAGCTGTGCTAATTACAGAAGGCACAAATGTGGCTAGCAGCAAAGTGCAAAGTGCATCTTTGCATTGCAGACTCTCACAGAATTTTGATTACACCATTATCATGTTCTAATCGTACAAATGTGCATTATATTCCTTTCTTTGGAAAACACTTACACAAGTAAACACCAGCTTTCCTCTACCTCGTCTCTACTATACAGTAGGCACATCAGACTCTCGCTGGCTGTGCTGTGAAAATTCTGCATCTCTGCTTTCCAAAGAAATGTATCTGGTTAAGCTCTGTTCAATACTTTGGGAGTAACAGCAGGTTGACGTTGGTACAGCAAAGTAAAAACTCTGCTCACATGATGTTCGGAAACTGCCAGTGCTTTTTGAGTCATGGGAAAGTGGTCAGGCTCTCTCTCTTCTAATCGGTTTCCGACTGGATTACTCATGAATATCAACTTTTATAGGGATGTTCTCTCACTCTCACTGCTTCTGATGAAGTATTCAGCAAAATTTTCCGTCAGCTAGTTTTGATGTTATGATTCACGGGAGATTTTGAAGTGAGTTTTCATAGCTTTACCTACTTATTTTTTCAAATCAAACTGACTTATGTAAATAAATAACTATTTTAGAGTATAACTGGAGTTGTTTTGATGAAAAATATTGAGGTTTCAGTGGTCGGGATGATATTTTAAAAAACCGGAAGTCAGAAACGCAAGTGCCAATTTCAGTTCAATTAATGTGACTTATTTATTGGATGTGGCTCACATAGTTTTTTCAAGATTCGCCTTGAAATCTGTGAATATTATCATTTATATTCTTTCATATAAACACCAGTAGACCCTACTTTTGAGAAATACAAAGGCCTACAGAGCACAAAGAGCGTATTAGAAATAATCTTTTATTACTTTTTTATTGAGTGTGCCGATTTAACATTTTTCTCTAATTAGCATAATTAATCTAATTAAATACGAATTTGCATAATTTGTTTTTACTAATTTTTCAAACTTTGTATTAAGTATACAACCATCTATGTGCCTGCTAATTTCCATGTAAATATATTGAAAAATAGAAAAGTTATGAAGAAAAAACATTTGATCTCATTGGTTAATGAGGCCCATTTTGGACCATGTGATCCTCAGACAGAATATTACGGCAGTTTTCTAAAAATTAAGCTGTTTTTTCAATCTTTGATTTATAATATCTCAAGAATGGATAAACATGCTTTTTACAGAATTAAAATATGTTGTTCTTCATTCATTTCTGAATTCAGTAACATCCATTTCAACCAATTTGGATTGAATTTGAATTTTCACCTGATACGGTATGCCTATCTATAGTTAATAGCCACTGACTGTATTTATTAAGGATGCCACCAAAACTAAAAAGTGAGCCTCATGAGGAAAATGTTTGATCTAGTTTGTTTTCAAAGTAATCCCTTCGTTGCTAAAATATCTGCTCTAAACACTAGACTCAGCTACACAGCTACAGTATACCGTATAGAGCACTAATGACTATATTCTTATCAATGTGGGGGTTTTAACTCTAAGTTTTCCAATTGAGAGTACGCTGTGCACATTTTGGCTGCCGCTTCTCACCGGAGATTTTTCTTTTTCTTTGCTTTCTTTGTTTGTATGTTTTGATGTTTGTTCTCTGTTTTAGTGTTTTGCCGATTTTTACTTTTTGTCCACCGGTTGTGGCGTCGCTCCAGACCCAGTCTTGAGCGTCGGTTTCCCCAGGACTTTATCTCCCTGCTCGCTATGGACTGCAGTGTGCTTGTTGCTTTCATCAACATCGGGGTTGCCCAGCGCTCTGTGTTCATGGCATGGTGTTCCCAGCACTGTTGCCTGGTGACTTCGCGGTGGCTGTGTAGACAGTGTAGGACATACCTGTGTGCACCTTTCGGTGGGACTGTGAGCAGCTACGTCACAAGAGTTACATCCTGACAACTTTTGGAAGAATTTTTTTTTCCTGTTTGTTTTTGTAACCATAAGGCGACCTTGGGTGTGAGAAAAGTTAAAGCCCTTCCCGTGCTAGAATCTGGTCTTCCCAGGCAGTACTAACTAGGCCCTTAAGGCACATTGGGCAGTGCCGATCTCCACTTCTCTAGCCCTCGGCCTCTTGCCTATTATACAGCTAGGGTTACAGTGGGGGGCTAGTCTTCTAGTAACCACGAGAGCTTGACTCCCCACTCGCACCTGTATCGCAGCATGCCTTGCCAGACGGCAGTAGGTACCATTTTTATGATGGTCTTTGGCATAACCTGACCACAAGTAGAACTTGCGATCTCCTGATTGAGAGGCAGACACACTAACCACTAGGCCAGCTCACGGTTAGGTGTGAGAAAGGCGCTATATAAATTAAGCTTATTATTATGTAAAGACTGTAACTTCCAGAGCATTTTGTTAAACTGTTAATGACAAATGATAACTGTTTTTGAAACTGCAGTCTTACAAGTGATTAGGGTCAGAAAGATTTTATTAAATTAGATTTTACACATCACTTTTGCAATCGGGAGTGGAAAACATGCTTTGCATTCAGCAGGATTATCCTCTACTGTGGCTCAGCTATTACATACTAGAGGGCTGTTCTAAATATACTTCCTTCCTTCCTTCCTGTTCCCACTTGGTAATGAATGCAGTATAATGTGATTTGGTAATTGTAATCTGCTAAGTGTTTAAAACTGAATTAAGAAATCTACCCATAGCAAAAAAAAATTTTAAAAAGTGATCTACATTGTAGTTGAGACCAAAGGTTTACACACACCTAGGTTATACGTCCACAATCAATTTTTCATGACTCCATAAAAAAATCTAAAAAGAGATCAGGTTAGCATGCATCTGTGGTAGTACATACAGTACCAGTCAAAAGTTTGGACACACTGACTCATTCATAGTAATGAGTAAATATGTCCAAACCTTTGACTGGTACTGTACAATTTGTTAGTATTTAATGGTATTGCCTTTAAATTGTTTAGCTTGAATCAAAAGCTTTGGGTAGCTTTCCACATGCTTCTTACAATACTTCGCTGGATTTTTCTTTTTTCTTTCCTGTTGATTCAGGTCAGGGCTTTGTGATGACTTTGTTACACTTTGTTACAGCTTTGGAGGTATTCTTAGGATCACTGTCCTGCAGGAAGACCCAGCTGCAACCACGCTTTACATTTGTGGCTGATATCTTGAGGTGTTGCATCAGTATTTCTGGATAAGCCTCCTTCCTTTCCTCATGATGATATTTATTTTCTAAAGAACAACAGTCCCTTTTCCAGCAAAACATTCTCACAACATGATGCTGCCACC
Source organism: Neoarius graeffei (assembly GCF_027579695.1). NCBI lineage: Eukaryota > Metazoa > Chordata > Actinopteri > Siluriformes > Ariidae > Neoarius > Neoarius graeffei. The sequence continues at coordinate 89,250,802 of NC_083572.1, forward strand.
CCCATGCTTCACACTTAGGATGGTGTTATTCAGATTAAAATCTCACCCTTTTTCCTCCACATACAGCACTGATCATCATGGCCAAACTGTGCCATCTTTGTTTCATCTGATCAGAGGACACTTCTCCAAAACTCTGGTCATTACCTGCAAATGTCAGTCTGTATTTTTTAAGGACTTTTTCTTCGCACAACAACCTTTCAGGCCATGCTGATGTAGGATTCTCTTAATGGTGGATGGATACTTCTAACTCATTCATCAGTTCTTTTGCTGTTGGCTTCAACTGTATCTCTATATGTTCTCCTAGACAACAATTAGATGAACTGAAAAGAAAAAAAGATTTCTGCTTCAGTCTCCTGTCATCTCATACTTTTCCTCTTGAGTTTCAGTACAGATATCAGTCATATATTCTGCTCAGATCTACCAAAATTACTACATTACACTATAGGCATTTAGCAGACACTCTTATCCAGAAGGATGTACAACATGCCCAGAGCAACCTGGGGGTTAGGTGCCTTGCTCAAGGGCACTTCAGCCATTCCTGCTGGTCCATGGAATTGAACTAGTGATCTTTTAGGCCCAAAGCTGCTTCTCTAACCATTGGGCCATGGCTCCTCCATATTAAATAAATCAATTTCACTCAAATATACAACTTGATATTTATAAGAGCTAAGTGCGAAGAGAAGTACACTAGGTGCTAATATAGTTACCTCCAGTAAACAAACTGAGGCAAAAACATAACCTCCTTCAACTTTGTTGGAGGAGATTATGTGTTCACCTCTGCTTGTTTTTTGTTTGTTTGTTTGTTTGTTCCCAACGTAACTCAAAAAGTAGCAAACGGATTTTGATGAAATTCTGAGGAACGATGTGCCACGGTCCAAGGAACCATGATTAGATTTTAATGCAAATCCATACATTTATGTAAACATAGGAAACATAGTAAATATCTGGATATTCAAATGCGTGGCTTGGCGGAGGTGTGAACTCTACTGAGTGTCCTTCTAGTTTTAGATGTAGTAATAAGGGTATCAGAAATATTTGACTATAATAAATATATGCATCTACCTATTTATTGTCGAGCTTAAATTATGTTTTTATGTGAGTGTTAAACCAGTATTAGAGTGTGTTCAGAATACATTTTTATCAAACATTTTAAATTGTGTTTATAGAAACTCAAATATTGTTCTAACTTGATTTCACTGTGGAGCACTTTTGCCAATAAAAGAATTACTGGATAAACTAATCCATGGGAAGATAGATGGGAAAATGGTTGTTTTTGCACCAATTCACAACTTCCCATCTCGGAAGAAAGTTGCAGTGGAAAAATGTATGACTCATGATCAGAAGAGCACATGTTTGGATGATGATGATGCTGAGCATGGCATTTCTCTCTGATTTGATTCCTTTGACCTAAGAAAATCCAATTTATGAGGGTACATATGTAAATGAAACACATACGAGAATCACGATAAAATCATGTGAGATATAACAGAAAACTTTAATCAAAGACATGTTCCTCGGGTAGTACTCCAGGTTATAGCTGCACAATAAATTAATTTTCACTATCACACACTCGAAGCAGCAAATGATGGCACTACAATTTGAATATTAAGATTTTTTAAAGGTGCCCTTCCACCAAAAACGTTTAATACTGGCTCTTTTTGAAATACCATAGTTCACTCCGAGTTGCATATGCATGCTGCATGTGAAAATGTAATTCTACCCCATTCCCTGTATTAGCTTATGAAAGAAAATAGTCGGAAAAACGAAACTGTAAATTAGTATTCATGGCCTCGCCCACCTTGGCTTGCGACCGCCCACGGGAAGGAAGTTCGGATTTAAGCGCGAGGAGAGATAGCAGAGCCCATCTCGTCAGTAGCTAACGAAGAGGACCTAACAGCAAGTTGAAAACATGTCTGAACAAGTTCGTGCCTGTGTTATTTGTGGCAGTAACACATCAACGTTGCATTTCTTGCCCAAGATAGAAGAGGTGAAGAATAAATGGTTGGAATTTATCTTTGGAACACCACCAGTGAAGTACAATGCAGCGTTAGTACTGTGTTCTGATCATTTCAACCACAGTGACTTTTCAAACTTCAGTGCCTTCAGTAGTGGTTTTGCTTCGAGGTTGTATTTAATCCCTGGATCTGTGCCGTCAAGACGATCGACCACCAGTTCACAAGCTGGAAGTAAAACATGAACTTTTTGTTCGAAGGTTTTTGTTACAAAATAGCATGTTCATATTCTCCACGTTAGCATGCATGACATGGTCACAAGCTAGGCAGGGATGAGAGTTTTCCGCTTTTTCTGAGTAAAAAACGACCTTTTTATATTATGCCAAATCTGTTGAGAATTTTTTTTATTATTAATTTCGGGGGGTTGGGGTATGTTCCTTCATGCTGTTCAAACTTTATTAACTCCAACGATGTTTACACATTATTTGTAAGTCGCCATCTTTAGTCTCGTTTAAATCTCGTTGAATGTGATGTAAAATTCATGTTATCTACATTGTTATTGGTCAAAACATCGACGTCGAGACCATAATAGCCAATCAAAACATTTTTTACAAAGACACCCGCATTCTTTTTTTAAGTCACGCGTTCATTTTATTCGTTTGTTTGTTCAGTAAAAACCCAAACATTTGTTGAATTTTTCCTCGTGTCGCACCTCAATGACTTCAGTGCGCGGTATTTTTCCCTTCGCGGTTTGTTCCTTCTCTCTCGCCGTAGTAAGACACCCACATCCGCTTGCTCTGACTCACTGGAGGTAGCGTCACAGTGCTGTTAGCCAATCAGAGGTAACACGTTTACATGTCATGAATATTAATGAGTAAGAGCTGAAATCCTGTCGTTCTCCCGCCACCCACTCCTCCAGCAAACTAGAACAGCATGAAACAGGAGAACCACAGCATTTTTTTCACCAAAACCGGCTCACAGGGCATTCATTCATACTAGAGACCACCGCACAATTAATGAAAAAACGATGCAAGGAGACCTTTAAGATTAAGATTTAGAATATCAAGAACTCTAACATACACTTAAGCAATATCCTTTAATTAATATTCACTCTATTTAACAGTTATTCCATGAAATCGAGTCGTACATGAGCTGATAGCCGATGAGGCGCATAGCACCGAGTTGGCTATAAGCCATGTACGATGAGATTGAGTGGAATAACTGTTTTATTCTATCCACATTCACTGGATTTTGAGAAACAGAGCATTTTTATTTTTTGCAAATTTGATAAATAAAAACTTTATACAAAACGTCCGACAAAATCATTTCCACGTAGAATGTAAACAAACCGGCGAAATGACAGTAGCAATTTGTGAAAAATACGACAATAATTCTTGAAAAATAAAAAAGATACGTTCTTACTATCAAATACTTTTCATTCCATTTTTTTTTTTTTGTATTTTGGGGGGTTTTGTATTCAAGTAGAGTTTTTATTTCATCCTCGGTTGGTTCAGCAACACGTTCCGCCATTTTATTTTTCTCTACTCACAGTATATGAGCTGATAGCCTAGTAGTAGAGTAGCCAATCAGAGCATGCGATTGCTCATATCCAGTGAATGTGGATAGAATAATATACAGTTATACTGTAGATATTCAAACATACCTACCCCACAATAATACACACACACACACACTACTTACCATTTTCAGGGTCACTGACAGGGTCATCCAAGGCCATCCTCTCCATACATTTTTCTTTTTCAAGTTGGATGACACAGCCTGGGTGCATGCTTAAAATCTGCAAGACAAAACAATTGGTACAGTAATGAAATTTTGACTTGATTTATATGTTAACATCCAGTATGATTGTGGCATCTAACAGTTAATGATGATGATGATGATGAAAACAAAATTGGCATTACATTATTATCATGTTTGCCCACATCTCAGTGTGAGTGCTGCTTGCTTTTTTATTCAGTAGCTTTGTTCAGTCTTGCCTCTGCCTTCATTTTATCATTGGTTTATTACCTGAATGTGTTCAGTTGTTCTGTGCTTCGGTTTGATTAGTTTGTCTATTAGTACCTTCATGTTCCTTTTTCTCACAATGAAGACTTTCTGACAGCTATCAGCTATATACTAGGGCAGCTCAAACAATTAGAATATCATGAAAAGTTCAATATTTTCCATCAATTATTTTATTATTATATTATAATATACATAGAGATGGTATGGGCACATCCTGAGAAGAGATGCAGAGCATGTGGGAAGGAGAATGTTGAGGATGGAGCTGCCAGGCAAACGAAAATGAGGAAGGCCAAAGAGGAGATACATGGATGTGGTGAGAGAGGACATGAAAGTGGCAGGTGTGGTAGAGAAGAATGAATAAGACAGGTAGTAATGGAGACGAAAGATCCGCTGTGGCGATCCCTAATCAGGAGCAGCCAAAAGAAGAAGAAGATATTATAATATACATAATATAATAATTATTCAATATATTATGAAATGTTTTCTTGACTCATTACACATAAACTAAAATGTTTCAAGCATTTTTCTATTTTAATTTTGATAATTATGGCCTACAGTGCAAAAAAATAAAATAAACTCAAAATATGAGTATTTCATTTCAAGTTTGAGTAAAACAACATAAATACCATCTATCTCTAGGTCTAGCTCAGTACATGCAATCACAGTCGTGGGGAAGACTGCTGACTTGACAGCTGTCCAGAAGCCAAATCACTGACACCCTCCACAAGGAGAGAAAGCCACAGAAGTTCATTGCTGAAAAGGCTGGCTAGAAAAGGTGCACAAGCAACGGGGATGACTGCAGCCTTGAGAGGATTGTCAAGCAAAGTCAATTTAAGGACTTGGGAGTGCCTCACAAGGAGTGGACTGAGGCTGGTGTCAGCAGATGTCTTCAGGAAAGGGGCTACAACTGTCGCAATCCTAATATCAAGTCACTCCTGAACCAGAGACAATGTCAGAAGTGTCTTACCTGGGCTAAAGAGAGAAAGAACTGGACTGCTGCTCAGTGGTCCAAAGTTATTTTTTCAGATGAAAGTAAATTTTGCATTTCATTTGGAAATCAAGGTCCTCAAGTCTGGAGGAAGAGTGGAGAGGCACAGAATCCAAGGTGTTTGAAGTCCAGTGTGAAGTTTCTATCGTCTGTGATGATTTGGGGTGCCATACATTGGTTGGTCCACTGTATTTTATCAAGTCCAAAGTCAACGCAGCTGTCTACCAGGAGATTTTAGAGCACTTCTTGCTTCCATCTGCTGACAAGCTTTATGGAGATGCTAATTTCCTTTTCCAGCAGGACTGAGCACCTGCCCACAGTGCCAAAACTACTACCAAATTGTTTGCTGACCATGATATTACTGTACTTGATTGGCCAGCCAACCTACCGGACCTGAACCCCAGAAAGAATCTATGGGGTATTGTCAAGAGGAAGATGAGAAACACTTGACCCAAAAATACAGATGAGCTGAAGGTCACTATCAAAGCAACAGGCTTCAATAACACCTCAGCAGTGCCACAGGCTGATCGTCTCCATGCTGCTCCACATTGATGCAGTAAATCATGGTAAAGGAGCCCCAACCACGTACTGAGTGTATAAATGAACATATTTTTCAGAAGTTGATCTTAGGAAATATTCTAATAATTTGAGATTCTGGATTTCTGATTTAAGCCATAATCATCAAAATTAAAACAAAAAGGCTTGAAATATTTCACTTTTACTTGTTATGAATACAGAATATATGAAAGTTTACCTTCTTGAATTAAATTATGAAAAAAAAAACTTTTTCATGATATTCTAATTGTTTGACATGCACTAGTAGTGACATATAAGGTATGTGTTTCTAAGCATTATTTTCCCATGTAAGTTGTTGTACTTCCAGATTTTGACCCTTGTCTGTTTTCCCAATTTCTGAATATGGATTATCCTAGTTTTATGTTGACTACCTATTGATTTTTGGATTGCCCAGACTAAATTTCACACTGATTTTAAACACTTATGCCCTCCTTTCATGTAACACACACAATTACAGTAATAATCATTATAGACCTGGATAGATTGAGAAGATGTAATGATATAGTGCCAGACCTTCCTATATGCAAACGACACAAGCTGCAACCCCCACCCCTCATGTCTATAAGAGCATCATGTTAGTCATTGTTTCACTTGTTATACACCTAACAAATTTCTACATCGCATAATAGCTATGTGCTACAAATTGTGATTGTGTAATCATATGAAATTATAGACACATTTTATTATAGAAACTAGTGTCTATCACAGATCAACAGACAGAACAGGGTCTGTGCATCACTATTTGCCAAGTGCAGATAAATAAAAGAAAAAATTACTACAGTGAAGTAGACCAAAATACAGTTACGATACAGCTACATGTTGTCTTCATGTATACACATGTATAGATACAGTATGTTGTCTACCAGTGTTTTAAGTTTTGCTTGCTGCTTTCTTTTTCAAGAAAAAAGAAAAGAAAGCACACAATTGAAAGTTGCTACAAACAATGACTTTCTGCTGGTATTGGTGTTTTGAAGACATGCACACACATCTGTCCATCTCTGGGACATAGCTCGAAATACTCTCTGGGACATAGCTCGTGTTTGTCAGTTATATGGAAAGGCATGCTTTTCTGAACCTTCAAATGTTTTTATTCAGTTTATAACCTGTAGTGCAGGATTATGATCAGCCCAATGTCCACTCAAAATCAGACCAATGTCCACTCCAATTCAGACTGATATCCACTCAAAATCAAACCAATTACCACACCAATTCAGACCAATTTCCATTCAAAACCAGCCCAATGTCCACTCAAAATCAGACCAATATCCATTCACAACCAGCCCAATGTCCACTCAAAATCAGACCAATGTCCACTGAAAGCCAAACCAATGTCCACACCAATTCAGACCAATGTCCATTCACAACCAGACCAATGTCCATTCACAACCAGACCAATGTTCACTCAAAACCAGACCAATGTCCACTCCAATTCAGACTGATATCCACTCAAAATCAAACCAATGACCACACCAATTGAGACCAATTTCCATTCAAAACCAGAGTAATGTCCACTCAAAATCAGACCAATGTCCACACCAGTTCAGTCCAATGTCCACTCAAAACCAGACCGATGTCCACTCAAAACCAGACCAATGTCCACACCAATTCAGACCAATGGGCATTCAAAACCAGTTCAATATCCACTCAAAACCAACCCAAGGTCCACTCAAAACTAGACCAATCTCCTCTCAAACTCAGACCAATGTCCACTCAAAACCAGAGCAATGTCCACTCTAAATCAGACTGTTGTCCACTCTATATTAGTTCAATATCTGATCAAAATCAGAGCAATGTCCACTCAAAACCAGACCAATGTCTCCACCAATTCAGACCAATGTCAACTCAAAATCAAACTATACCAAAGGTCACTCAAAGTCAGCCTAATGTCCACTCAAAATCAAGACACATTCAATGCATGAAGTAATGCAAATATAAGTAAAGAGTTTCAGTTAATGTTCACATCAAACATCAGAACTGAGGAAAAAATTATTTGATTGCTGCAAGGCTGCTGGTGCCAGACAGACTGGATTGAGTATTTCAGAAACTGCTGATCTCCTGGAATGTTCACACAACAATCTCTCAAGTTTATCCAGAACTGTGTGGAAATAAATAAATAACATCTGGTGAGCAGTTTTGCAAGCCTTGTTGATGAGAGATGTTGGAGTTTAAACAACCACATTTTACACTCATGTTGAACAGAAAAACTTCTCAGAATGCACAACATGCTTCACTACATATTTATCCTGATTATCACCCAACAAACATATGAAACAGATTATTTACTTTTCATTACATTTAATCAAAAACACCAAGTCAGATATCAGGGTTGTGGAACATTGACATAATTACTTTAAATCATGCAAAACATCCAGCCTGCATCCCATATACAAAATATGGCAATGCTTTTTATTTATTTATTTATTTATTTATTTAAGTCAATTGATCTGACTGTCAGTCCTTCTTTGGGGCTGTAAATAAAGTGACGAAAGTGGGGCTATAATTCAAGCTAAGTTACGACTGTGAGTCTCTTTCACATTGTTCCTTTTCAATATTGGACAGTAGATTTATTGTAATTTTACTAACTTGCGTATAATCTACTTAGGCAATCTATCGTGTTTAATTCACACTACGTGTGGTGAAGTGTGGTGCTGTAACACCATTTACAGTGAAAGGACCTAATTAAGATATTTAGATTTCTATATTGTCTATACCTTTTATCTAAATGTTCTGCAACTGCCACATGAACAAGGGAGATTAATGAGTTGAATGGAAAATAAAGATTTGTGTAATATAAGTGCTGTCTTTGCACTTTTTATATCAATCATTCATTCATCTTGAATGACACACTTATTACTCAAGATGGTTGCAGTGGATCCAGAGCCTACCCCAGGATCATCCTTGAGTAATGGAGCATGTTTTTGTATTTGAATAGAAAGGTGCACTATGGAGATACTGATTGCAAGATTGGTTTAACCTTGACTGCTTGGAGCACTCAGTCAAGCAGAACTGTGTTGGCTCCTGGTCAGTTTACATTTGGCCCATCAGTTGCCAGCACTCCCTGGATGCCAGGACCTTGTTTGGTGCCAATCTGTGCGTGACGTAAATATGCCTTTGGACATTTGTTTCTCAGAATAGGAGCAGAAGGAGAATGAATGGATATTCATGTAAACAATGACAGAGCTATGCTCCATGTGTTGAAGAGGATAGTTTATACATGAGAGTAGAGATCATGCTGAACTAGGCATATGTTGCCAGAAGCAAAACATCTGAAATGTGTGATCAAGAGAGCTGTAATTTGTAACATTGCTCAACATAAAATGCAGAATGTTTTGACAGCCTAGAGTATCTCTCTCTGTCTTTAGGGCTATTATTCTCTGTAGCCCATGTATTACTATTCTTTCCAACTCTACAGATGGTTTGTCCTTCTTTGTCATTAGACTTTGAATCTGAAATAAGATTTCACAACACAAGAGTCAAGCATGATGTGTCACTGTCTTTTATATATATATATACAGTTAGGTCCATAAATATTTGGACAGAGACAACATTTTTCTAATTTTGGTTCTGTACATTACCACAAAACAATTCAGGTGCAGTTGAAGTTCAGACTTTCAGCTTTAATTCAGTGGGTTGAACAAAATGATTGCATAAAAATGTGAGGAACTAAAGCATTTTTTAAACACAATCCCTTCATTTCAGGGGCTCAAAAGTAATTGGACAAATTAAATAATTGTAAATAAAATGTTTATTTCTAACACTTGGTTGAAAACCCTTTGCTGGCAATGACTGCCTGAAGTCTTGAACTCATGGACATCACCAGATGCTGTGTTTCCTCCTTTTTAATGCTCTGCCAGGCCTTTACTGCAGCGGTTTTCAGTTGCTGTTTGTTTGTAGGCCTTTCTGTCTGAAGTTTAGTCTTTAACAAGTGAAATGCATGCTCAATTGGGTTGAGATCAGGTGACTGACTTGGCCATTCAAGAATATTCCACTTCTTTGCTTTTATAAACTCCTGGGTTGCTTTGGCTTTATGTTTTAGGTCATTGTCCATCTGTATTATGAAACGCCAACCAATCAGTTTGGCTGCATTTGGCTGGATTTGAGCACACAGTATGTATCTGAATACCTCAGAATTCATCCGGCTGCTTCTGTCTTGTGTCACATCATCAATATACACTATAGTGACCCAGTGCCACTGGCAGCCATGCATGCCCGAGCCATCACACTGCCTCTGCCGTGTTTTACAGATGATGTGGTATGCTTTGGATCATGAGCTGTACCACACCTTCACCATACTTTTTTCTTTCCATCATTCTGGTAGAGGTTGATCTTGGTTTCATCTGTCCAAAGAATGTTCTTCCAGAACTGTGCTGGCTTTTTTAGATGTTTTTTAGCAAAGTCCAATCTAGCCTTTTAATTCTTGAGGCTTATGAGTGGCTTGCACCATGCAGTGAACCCTCTGTATTTACTTTCATGCAGTCTTCTCTTTATGGTAGATTTGGATATTGATATGCCTACCTCCTGGAGAGTGTTGTTCACTTGGTTGGCTGTTGTGAAGGGGTTTCTCTTCACCATGGAAATTATTCTGCGATCATCCACCACTGTTGTCTTCTGTGGGCGTCCAGGTCTTTTGCATTGATGAGTTCACCAGTGATTTCTTTTTTTCTCAGGATGTACCAAACTGTAGATTTTGCCACTCCTAATATTGTAGCAATTTCTCGGATGGGTTTTTTCTGTTTTCGCAGCTTAAGGATGGCTTGTTTTAGAGGTCTGCGCGGGTTGGATTTTTCAGTCCCGCTCCCACCCGCGCCCGCATTGTGCAGTCATGCTCCCACCCGCGCCCGCAAAGAATTATGATTTTCAGTCCCGCTCCCGCCCGCGCCCACAAAAAAATTATGATTTTCAGTCCCGCTCCTGCCATATTTTGTCCCACTCCCGCCCGCAAATCCCGCATGATGCAGACGTTCGCGTTATTTCTCAGGAAAGTTCTTGTCTTGACACAGCGTGATGGTGCCCCGCCCCCTACTTTGAGTGGATTTGAGCATAAATATCTACAGCTCACGTTCACGTTTGTTATTATTTACCTTGTTTCTGAATTCAGCATGTAGTGTCTCTAATAATAATAATTAGTGCTGTCAAGCGATTAAAATATTTAATCGCGAATCGCACATTTTTATCACATGAGAAACCATTGTAATTCTCTGATCAGCATAAAAAAGTGAATGGGCTTGCTTTGTACCAATGGTGTTTTTTTTTTTTATTGCAAAGTAGAGCTAGCAAGAGGAGTGAACTTCACTCTTCTTCCACTTCACTCAGTGAAGTGATTTACTGCTTGAGTTAGTCTACAACTCAGAGAGACAGGTTACACAGTGACGGTAGGCTTGACATGCTTGATTATAATATAAAGTACACTATTATATTAACTTTAAGTTGTTCGTTGATAAATATTGCATTGAATCTGATCTTTACTGTTTCATCCCACTTAACACATTTCGTACTTTTACACTTTTTCTGCCTGTTGATGCGTCGCGCTGTCCAATCAGAGGCGGCCAAATTTGCATATTACAGGAAGGATTTCTGGGATAGCATTGAGTTTACAGACGCTGTCTTCTTAAAACTGAATAAATATTTAAAAAGAGCCAAATGAGCCAGTCTTTTGAACGGCTCTTTTCAAAGAACGGATCACAAAGATGCGGATCCCATCAAAGAGCCATAAAGCCCATCTCTACTAGTTTCAAAAGCTTATGAAAAACCTACATCATGTCACAGAGCGTTAATCTCGCGATAAAAAAATTATCGCCGTTAAAATTGAGTCAAGTTAACGCGATAATAATGCGACATTTTTTACAGCACTAATAATAATAATAATAATAATAATAATAAAAGACAGGCGAGCACGTAATTCCAAGTGGAAATTTGGTATATTTATTGTTCAGCCATACAAAACATTAGGCTAACCCAGTTTACATTTGTTAAGCATTTCTAACTAGGATATCCTATAGAATACCCTATAAGTATAGCATATATAAATGTTATAACAAAACACAGTCCTAGCCTACAACAACAAAAAATCGACAGTATAGGCTACTGTAGACATTATAGGGCTATGGTTGCACATTTCTAAAACTATTTGGGCTTGAGCCTCCGTGCAAGTGTTAAACTCAATATAACATAGCTGACCTTCTTTGAATATGAATAAGAAAAACGAGAAAATCAAACGCAGGTAAACGAAACAACTAAGCCTATTGCTTAGGATATCGGGTTCTTTGAACAGCTATGGAGAAACAGCAAATTGTTCACTGTTGAGGGCTTCAACATACTGCGCCTTTCCTCCAGTATGCGACCACATATGCTGAACGCGCGCTCGGATGGTGCGCTGGAACCTGGAATGGCCAGTACATGCCGTGCCAGTTTGGCAAGTGTGGGAAAGTCATAGCAGTGATTTTTCCACCACAGCAGGATATCTTTAGATTGGTGTGATTCGGATCCAATGAGTTTCCTTGTTTCACCTGCATGGAGAGCTCCTTTGACCGCATGTTTTCTTCACAGCAAAATCTTCCAAATGCAAGCACCACACCTCAAATCAACTCCAGGCCTTTTATCTGCTTAACTGAGAATGACATAACGAAGGAATTGCCCACACCTGCCCATGAAATAGCCTTTGAGTCAATTGTCCAATTACTTTTGGTCCCTTTAAAAACAGAGTGGCACATGTTAAGGAGCTGAAACTCCTAAACCCTTCATCCAATTTTAATGTGGATACCCTCAAATGAAAGCTGAAAGTCTGGACTTTATGTCCATGTCCATTATATAACTATAACCTGAATATGTTTCAGTAAACAGGTAAAAAATCAAAATTTGTGTCAGTGTCCAAATATATATGGACCTAACTGTATGTGTGTGTATATATATATATATATATATATATATATATATATATATATATATATATATATATATATATATACACACACACACACACACACACACACACAGTGGGGCAAAAAAGTATTTAGTCAGTCACCAATTGTGCAAGTTCTCCCACTTAAAAAGATGAGAGAGGCCTGTAATTTTCATCATAGGTATACCTCAACTAGGAGAGACAAAATGAGAAAAAAATCCAGAAAATCACATTGTCTGATTTTTAAAGAATTTATTTGCAAATTATGGTGGAAAATAAGTATTTGGTCAAAAACAAAAGTTCATCTCAATACTTTGTTATATACCCTTTGTTGGCAATGACAGAGGTCAAACGTTTTCTGTAAGTCTTCACAAGGTTTTCACACACTGTTGCTGGTATTTTGGCCCATTCCTCCATGCAGATCTCCTCTAGAGCAGTGATGTTTTGGGGCTGTAGCTGGGTAACACGGACTTTCAACTCCCTCCAAAGATTTTCTATGGGGTTGAGATCTGGAGACCGGCTAGGCCACTCCAGGACCTTGAAATGCTTCTTACGAAGCCACTCCTTCGTTGCCCGGGCGGTGTGTTTGGGATCATTGTCATGCTGAAAGACCCAGCCACATTTCATCTTCAATGCCCTTGCTGATGGAAGGAGGTTTTCACTCAAAATCTCACGATACATGGCCCCATTCATTCTTTCCTTTACACGGATCAGTCATCCTGGTCCCTTTGCAGAAAAACAGCCCCAAAGCATGATGTTTCCACCCCCATGCTTCACAGTAGGTATGGTGTTCTTTGGATGCAACTCAGCATTCTTTCTCCTCCAAACATGACAAGCTGAGTTTTTACCAAAAAGTTCTATTTTGATTTCATCTGACCATATGACATTCTCCCAATCCTCTTCTGGATCATCCAAATGCTCTCTAGCAAACTTCATATGGGCCTGGACATGTACTGGCTTAAGCAGGGGGACACGTCTGGCACTGCAGGATTTGAGTCCCTGGCGGCGTAGTGTGTTACTGATGGTAGCCTTTGTTACTTTGGTCCCAGCTCTCTGCAGGTCATTCACTAGGTCCCCCCGTGTGGTTCTGGGATTTTTGCTCACTGTTCTTGTGATCATTTTGACCCCACGGGGTGAGATCTTGCGTGGAGCCCCAGATCGAGGGAGATTATCAGTGGTCTTGTATGTCTTCCATTTTCCAATAATTGCTCCCACAGTTGATTTCTTCACACCAAGCTGCTTACCTATTGCAGATTCAGTCTTCCCAGCCTGGTGCAGGTCTACAATTTTGTTTCTGGTGTCCTTTGACAGTTCTTTGGTCTTGGCCATAGTGGAGTTTGGAGTGTGACTGTTTGAGGTTGTGGACAGGTGTCTTTTATACTGATAACGAGTTCAAACAGGTGCCATTAATACAGGTAACGAGTGGAGGACAGAGTCCTCCTTCTTCTTTAACTCTTAAAGAAGTTGTTACAGGTCTGTGAGAGCCAGAAATCTTGCTTGTTTGTAGGTGACCAAATACTTATTTTACCGAGGAATTTACCAATTAATTCATTAAAAATCCTACAATGTGATTTCCTGGATTCTTTCCCCCCATTCTGTCTCTTATAGTTGAACTGTACCTATGATGAAAATTACAGGCCTCTCTCATCTTTTTAAGTGGGAGAACTTGCACAATTGGTGGCTGACTAAATACTTTTTTGCCCCACTGTATATACAGTATATATATATATATATATATATATATATATATATATATATATATATATATATATATATATATATTTATTTATTATGTGTGTGTCTGTATGTATGTATGGCTTACCAGAGGAAGTAGAGTAAATGATAAAAGCACATACAAGCTGTTTTTCACAAGGGCAGCCATTTTACTCAAAGATGGTACTGTGAAATCTTCCTTTCAACTTCTGCACTGAAGACCAGGGAAGTCAGGATGCTAAACAGGATCAAGGGAATATTGCAGTGGTCTTTCAAATCATCTTGAAATCTGAAATGTAAAAAAAAAAATCAGTTACTTATCAGTGCTGTTATTTTGCTGTAAAAAGGCAAACATTCCTATTCAAATGATTAAGATACAGTGTTTTACTATTAGCCACCTAGCATACATTTCCTAAGCATTTGAAGTTATGGCTGACAGAGCAGACCAGTGGGTGTGTCTTTAAGTGGTCTGGTGATCTATAAATGGACTCAAAGACACACCCTTTAAACATTTCTGAGTAAGTTTCGTTTCATAACCACACTCAAGAGGTTTTCAGGAATATCCTGTTCAGTGATAACTTTTTACACTGATTTATGAATACGATTTAAAATCTTAAATTCATAAATACGATTTAAAATCTCAGAAATCCTTTCAGGTTTGTTTATGTTAGCTAGTAGGGAAGTAAACGTCAGGCTTCCACTCAATGCATTATGATTTCAATTCATAAAGCAACAATTAAATACATTTACAACACCACTGAATCCATTATCATATGAACAACTTACACTTAAATTCAATGTTGTGGTTCGTCCGCACAAGAAACTAGTTAACAGTTATTCCACGAAATTGAGTCGTACATGAGCTGATAGCCGACGAGGTACCTTGTGCCGAGTTGGCTATAAGCCATGCACGAGACTGAGTGGAATAACGGTTTTATTCTATCCATATTCACTGGATTTTGAGAAACAGAGCATTTTTATTTTTATTTTTTACAAATTTGATGAATAAAAACATTATACAAAACGTCCAACAAAATAACTTCTGCTTAGAATGTAAACAAACCGGCAAAATGACAGTAGCAATTGGTGAAAAATGCTATAATAATTCTTGATAAATACAAAAAAGGTACGTTCTTACCATCAAATACTTTTATTCCATATTTTTTTCTTTTTTTTGGTATTTTGGGGGGCTTTTCTTCTTCTTTAGGATTTTTTGGCGGCTGGCAAACCAACTTAAAGTGCTGATGACACGTTTTTGACATCTTTGGCGATGTTTTATAACATAAAAAGTAATTCCCGATGATCCATATATTAATTCACGAAGGCGCCTATTTTACAAGTTAGGATAAAAAACACGGCTATTTGGGCAAATCTGACGGGGCTGCAGCACCCAGGAGACGGAGGAGGAGGAGGAGCTATATGACATCAGCGAAAGAACCTTCCTCCTAACTTACCAGTTTATTGTTGATGCGACAGGTGTTCAGTTTGTCATTATTAGTATTATTATTATACATTATATATATATATATATATCTCATCTCATCTCATCATCTCTAGCCGCTTTATCCTTCTACAGGGTCGCAGGCAAGCTGGAGCCTATCCCAGCTGACTACGGGCGAAAGGCGGGGTACACCCTGGACAAGTCGCCAGGTCATCACAGGGCTGACACATAGACACAGACAACCATTCACACTCACATTCACACCTACGGTCAATTTAGAGTCACCAGTTAACCTAACCTGCATGTCTTTGGACTGTGGGGGAAACCGGAGCACCCGGAGGAAACCCACGCGGACACGGGGAGAACATGCAAACTCCACACAGAAAGGCCCTCGCCGGCCCCGGGGCTCGAACCCAGGACCTTCTTGCTGTGAGGCGACAGCGCTAACCACTACACCACCGTGCCGCCCATATATATATATATATATATATATATATATATATATATATATATCGCGTTGTGTTGCCGGCTTTTGCTCCAAAACCCACAAGGATGGGGTAAGTTTATTCAAGTTTCCCAGAGATCCCGAGCTGCATGCGAAGTGGGTGAAGCAAGTCAGGGGCACTCGTGACAAGTGGGAGCCCTCACCGACATCCGTCCTGTGCTCTGAACACTTCGATTTGGATTGTTTTGACACCCTTCCCAGCTTAAAATAATCTCTTGTGTGTTCAGTTCAGCACAAATGTGTGTTACTACCATCAGCAGTGCCTACACAGTGTTGCCAGATTGGGAGGTTTCCCGCCCAGTTGAGCGGTTTCAAGTGCATTTTGGTGGGTTTTGAACATATTTTTGGCTGGAAAATGTCAGCAGTATCTGTTGCCAGATACTGCTGAAGTTTTCCAGCCGAAAATATGTTCAAAACCCACCAAAATGCACTTGAAACCGCTCAACTGGGTGGGAAAAATCCCAATCTGGCAACACTGCCAGTATTCCGGAGGGGGTCTACTAGTAGCTATGCCGGATCCAAAGACAGTCCTCCTGTCAGAACATGTGTTGTGAAACGACATAAGATAAAGGTACGTAGAGCTATAGATTCTACATGATAATCATAAATGTTATCATAAAGTCGGCGTGATATCAGTCATGTATTTGCTTGTGAAAGCTTGTGGCTTTCATGTAACTGCCGCCTAGCAACAAGAGGCAAAGGGTAAAGAGGGTAGGCTATCACAGATTCTATTCAGAAGAGATCAACACAATTCTAGACTCCCAGAAGAGGAAGAGCTAGCACTAGAGAGTTCACCGGCGTTTTCATACGCCATTTCCATTGAGTAGAACCAGAGTAGAACCATAGGATGTCTATGAGTAGAACAGCCAGTGAACTGCAGCGTGTTCTCCCGCTGACGTCACAACATGGCCGCGAGCCACGGACCCAGTTTTCTTGCGCTGTGCAATTAAAAGTTGGATATTCGCGTAACAACAGCTTCTTTTCACGTAATTATAACAGAAATCTAACATGTTTGCCATGTTGTATAGTTTATTTAAGAAATTGCATAGAGTCATGTTTGTGTCATCAGCCCTTTAAAGGTGCCTTACTGCCACCGACTGAGCTGGAGTGTGGAACAGGAGATATTGGTGAAAACAAACAAACAAAAACTATATTCTTTTAGCTATTTCTGTTTCTTTTAAATACTTGATAATTTTTGCGGTTTTGTTTTCAAGTAGAGTTTTTATTTTGTCCTCGGTTGGTTCAGCAACACACCCCGCCATTTTGTTTTTCTCTACTCATGGTATATGAGCTGATAGCCTAGTAGTAGAGTAGCCAATCAGAGTGTGTGATTGCTCATATCCAATGAATGTCAATAGAATAATTCTTGTTATTCCTCTTATCCTGTTATGCATGTGGCGTTATAAAATTTTATGGCCATTAATATTCAAATTCAAATGCAATTTTTAAAGATTTTCAACACCCCTTTTTATATGTACTAAAATATTATCTTCATAATATCATCATTGTAGTATTTTTGCTTTCACTGAGCATTTATAACATTCTTAAAGAGACTAAACCCTGGTTTTCCTGTACTGTATATGCCTGGTGTTTCTGAAGCAAAGGACATACAAACACTAATAATGTTACACAATCATCAGGCAGCAAGAGTGGCAGGTGGTGACGGGAGTGCAGGAATGATCTCATAGCAGTCAAGCTAAACACTAAGCACTGGATATTCTGGTATTTGTCTAAGAAAGTGTAATGACCCCTTTCCATAGACAGAATATCATTATCACTACAGATATTCCTTTTACTTATTCACTGCATCCAACCATGACCAGGTTTGGACCAAAAAGGCCAACTCCACTGTCTTGCTTGGTAGCACATAGCTGTGCTGATGCAACCCAGAAGACTGCACGGTGGTTGCTCACAGATAATTACCAATTCAATCTCATTTTGCACAGACACCAGTTTCATAGACAAAAAAAAGGAGGGGGAGGGGGTCATTTGGGTTTTCAGTAAACAATAGTGTGGAAGGGAAGGATAGATTTTATTAGAGAAGAACAGTGGAGAAGGGGTTATGAGAGGAAGGACAGAGGGGAAAACAGACAGACTTAGGGATGTAGGGAAAGATGATGGAGCTGTAGCAGCTCTTGGTTTAATTAGTGGGTGGAATGAAGCTGACTCACAGACTCCCCAGCTATGCCACATACCATTTATATCTGGGTGGGCCTTTGTCTGTTTCATTCTCTTACGTACATATACTAATATCCTTTCAGATTACCATTAAAGACCAAGACACTGGGAAAGCAAATATTTACTGCTTTACGCAGTGCAACACATTGTGAAATGAAGACTCAAAAGCAGCATGAGGGATTCCTCAGGTAATCTTTATACACTGTACACTCACAAGAGACAAATCATGCATATTATTTGCATTTTGCTTCTTTAGGCATGTATGGTGACTCTTACAGCTACACCTCAATGTTACAGATTTTAATTACCTCCACCAATGTACAGTAAGTAGGATTATGCAAAACCTACTAACCCAATTTCTATGAAACTTGGTGGAAGGGTATAGCACACACCAAGGAAGAACACATTAAATTTTGGAGTGGACCCAAGTCATGCAGCAGATCCAGAAATTTATTCTCACTTTCATTAACATTGCGGCGGCATGGTGGTGTAGTGGTTAGCGCTGTCACCTCACAGCAAGAAGGTCCGGGTTCGAGCCCCGTGGCCGGCGAGGGCCTTTCTGTGTGGAGTTTGCATGTTCTCCCCGTGTCTGCGTGGGTTTCCTCCGGGTGCTCCGGTTTCCCCCACAGTCCAAAGACATGCAGGTTAGGTTAACTGGTGACTCTAAATTGACCGTAGGTGTGAGTGTGAATGGTTGTCTGTGTCTATGTGTCAGCCCTGTGATGACCTGGCGACTTGTCCAGGGTGTACCCCGCCTTTCGCCCGTAGTCAGCTGGGATAGGCTCCAGCTTGCCTGCGACCCTGTAGAACAGGATAAAGCAGCTAGAGATAATGAGATGAGATGAGATTAACATTGCGAGATACGGCATTTGGCTTTCACGTGAAAGTCTATGCTCAACAATACCATATATCTTAAAAACCAGTAGATGGCAGTAAAGTTCAATAGTGACAAAACATAGCCAATGTAGAAAGATGATAGCCCAATTACAATTCCCCCATTAACCCTACCTCTTGGCCCTACCCCTCTATTTTGTGTGCTTCTGCGTAGGGTAGGGTGTCTCATTTCCTTTTGGGGAACGAGGGGTCGTGGTCATCTAGCCCTTCAAATGACACTCCAAATGGAGCATTTTCAGATGCAGACTCCAAATGGAGTGGTAGAAGAAAATTCCCAGAATACTTTGAGAACTGTGGTACTGTAACATTCAACATGGCTACCAGTGCACGGAAAGAAGACCTTAAATGTAGTATATCTTTGCAAATAATCATGCAAAAGTTTTAAAATCCATTGGAATATCTTTTGTAGATGCAAAGGAATATGTAACGGGACCATTATAACAAGCATTTCAGAAGCATCACTATTCACAATGACAATAGAAATAACCAACGTGTAAACATACTGTACTTTCATGTAAACAGATTAATCTATCTTGTTCTGGCCTGCAAATTTAGTCTGATTTATCACTATATTAGTGAATAAAGATAGCAAGAAATAGGCTATTATATACAATTCTTATTCTAATAATTTCCCAGATGCTACTTCAATGCTTTGAACGTCACTTTGGCATTTAGGATTCAATACTCTCCTGGGTTTCTTCATATCTGCCTGAGTGATACAAAACTGTTTTGACTGATGGAAATCTGTCCAAAAAGGTGTTACTCAAGTACAATGGTGCTTGAAAGTTTCTGAACTCTTTAGAATTTTCTATATTTCTGCATAATTATGACTTAAAACATCATCAGATTTTCACACAAGTCCTAAAAGTAGATAAAGAGAACCCAATTAATTATCTGTGAGTGGCAAAAGTATGTGAACCTCTAGAATTAGCAGTTAATTTGAAGGTGAAATTAGAGTCAGGTGTTTTCAATCAATGGGATGGCAATCAGGTGAGTGGGCACCCTGTTTTATTTAAAGAACAGGGATCTATCAAAGTCTGATCTTCACAACACATGTTTGTGGAAGTGTATCATGGCACAAACAAAGGGGATTTCTGAGGACCTCAGAAAAAGCGTTGTTGATGCTCATCAGGCTGGAAAAGGTTACAAAACCATCTCTAAAGAGTTTGGACTCCACCAAGCCACAGTCAGATTGTGTACAAGGAAATTCAAGACTATTGTTACCCTCCCCAGGAGTGGTCAACCAACAAAGATCACTCCAAGAGCAAGGCGTGTAATAGTCGGCGAGGTCACAAAGGACCCCAGAGTAACTTCTAAGCAACTGAAGGCCTCGCTCACATTGGCTAACGCTAATGTTCATGAGTCCACCATCAGGAGAACACTAAACAACAATGGTGTGCATGGCAGGATTGCAAGGAGAAAGCCACTGCTCTCCAAAAAGAACATTGCTGCTTGTCTGCAGTTTGCTAAAGATCACGCAGACAAGCCAGAAGGCTATTGGAAAAATGTTTTGTGGACGGATGAGACCAAAATAGAACTTTTTGATTTAAGTGAGAAGCATTATGTTTGGAGAAAGGAAAATACTGCATTCCAGCATAAGAACCTTATCTCATCTGTGAAACATGGTGGTGGTGGTAGTATCATGGTTTGGGCCTGTTTTGCTGCATCTGGGCCAGAACAGCTTGCCATCATTGATGGAACAATGAATTCTGAATTATACCAGCAAATTTAAAAGGAAAATGTCAGGACGTTTGTCCATGAACTGAATCTCAAGAGAAGGTGGGTCATGCAGCAAGACAACGACCCTAAGCACACAAGTCGTTCTAGCAAATAATGGTTAAAGAAGAATAAAATTCATGTTTTGGAATGGCCAAGTCAAAGTCCTGACTTTAATCCAATCGAAATGTTGTGGAAGGACCTGAAGTGAGCAGTTCATGCGAGGAAACCCACCAACATCCAAGAGTTGAAGCTGTTCTGTATGGAGGAATGGGCTAAAATTCCTCCAAGCCGGTGTGCAGGACTGATCAACAGTTACCGGAAATGTTTAGTTGCAGTTATTGCTGCACAAGGGGGTCACACCACATACTGAAAGCAAAGGTTCACATACTTTTGCCACTCACAGATATGTAATATTAGATCATTTTCCTCAAGAAATAAATGATCAAGTATAATATTTTTGTCTCATTTGTTTAACTGGGTTCCCTTTATCTACTTTTAGGACTTGTGTGAAAATCTGATGTTTTAGATCATATTTATGCAAAAATATAGAAAATTCTAAAGGGTTCACAAACTTTCAAGCACCATTGTATGGTGTACTGCAAGGTTCAGGAAATGGTCCCAAAAACTATGTGATGTACACTAAACCACTTGCTGATATTATCCATAAACATAACCTGGGTCATCATTTCTACGCTGATGATACACAGTTGTATCTCTTGTTCAAACCAGCTGACTCTATTTCCCAGCAAGTGACCCTTGATAGTATTGAGAGGTGCTTGACTGATATCCAGTCTTGGATGAAGCAAAACATGCTGAAGTGATAAGACAGAGGTTATCATCTTCGGTTCGAAACACAACTTGAACCACATGGATGGATTCTCCATACATGTTGGTGATTTAGTCATCACGCCAGCATCCCTGGTGAGGAATTTCAGTGTGACATACAATCTGCCATGTCAATGAAACAACATGTAAACAACATACCTGTATGTCGGTCAGCATATGCACAGCTCAGGAACATTTAGACACATCAGACGACATCTCACCAATGACGCAACACAATCTCTAGTGAATGGACTTGTTACGTCCAGGTTAGATTATTGCATGGGCTTCCCAGTACCCTGATTCAGAAAATACAAAGCGTTCAAAATGCAGCAGCCAGAGTCAAAATGAAAACTTCTTGGTATAGTCACATTGCTCCTGTTCTCAATGGTTTACATTGTTTACCAAGCCAGAGCTGGCTTGACTTTAAAGTGCTCGTACATACGTATAAGGCTCTACACGGCAAATCACCCACATACAGTGTCTTGCAAAAGTATTCATCCCCCTTGGTGTTTGTCCTGTTTTGTCGCATTACAAGATTGAATTAAAATGGATTTTTGGGGGGTTAGCACCATTTGATTTACACAACATGCCTACCACTATAAATGTGAAAATTGTTTTATTGTGATACAAGCAATAATTAAGATGAAAAAAAATAAATCTGGAGTGTGCATAGGTATCCCCCCCAGGTCAATACTTTGTAGAGACACCCTTTGCTGCAATTATAGCTGCAAGTCTCTTGGGGTATGTTTCTATTAGCTTTGCACATCTAGCCACTGGGATTTTTGCCCATTTCTCAAGGCAAAACTGCTCCAACTCCTTCAAGTTAGATGGGTTGCGTTGGTGTACAGCAATCTTCAAGGAATGCCACAGATTCTCAGTTGGATTGAGGTCTAGGCTTTGATTAGGCCATTCCAAGACATCTAAATGTTTCCCTTTAAACCACTCCAGTGTAGCTTTAGCAGTATGTCAGGTTTTCCTCCAGAATTGCCCTGTATTTCGTGTCATCCATCTTTCCTTCAGTCCTGACCAGCTTTCCTGTCCCTGCAGATGAAAATTATCCCCACAGCATGATGCTGCCACCACCATGCTTCACTGTAGGAATGGTGTTCTCAGGGTGTTGGATTTGCGCCACACATGGCATTTCCCATGATGGCCAAAAAGATCAATTTTGTCTCATTTGACCAGAGAATCTTCTTCCATGTGTTTGGGGAGTCTGCCACATGCTGTTGGGCAAAATCCAAATGTGATTTCTTAAGCAATGGCTTTTTTCTGGCCACTTTTCCATAAAGCCCTGCTCTGTGGGATGTACAGCTTAAAGTGGTCCTATGGACAGATACTCCCATCTCCACTGTGGATCTTTGCAGGTCCATCAGTGTTATCTTTGGTGTTTTTGTTGCATCTCTGATTAATGCTCTCCTTGCCCAGTCTGTGAGTTTTGGTGGGCGGCCTTCTCTTGTCAGGTTTGTAGTGGTGCCATATTCTTTCCATTTTGCTATAATGGATTTAATGGTGCTCCATGGGATATTCAAAGTTTGGGATTTTTTTTATAACCCAACCCTGACCTATACTTCTCCACAACTTTGTCTCTGACCTGTTTGTAGTGCTCCTTGGTTCTCATGTTGCTTGCTTAGTAGTGTTGCAGAGTCAGGGTCCTTCCAGAACAGGGTGATTTATACAGACATCATGTGACACTTTGATTGCACACAGGTGGATCTTAATCAACTAATTATGTGACTTATGAAGTGAATTGGTTGGACCAGCTCTTATTTAGGGGTTTTATACGAAAGGGCTGAATATCTATGCACACTCCAGATTTCTGTTTTTTCATCTTAATTATTTTTTGTCAAAATAAAAGAACAATTTGCACCTTTAAAGTGGTAGGCATGTTGTGTAAATCAAATGGCGCTAACCCCCCCAAAATCCATTTTAATTCCAGCTTGTAATGCAACAAAAGAGGACAAATGCCAAGGGGGATGAATTATTTTGCAAGACACTGTATATCCGTGACATGCTTAATGTGTACGAGCCCAGTAGGTCACTCAGATTGGAGAACATTCTCTCGCGAGTCAGGCCATGTGTCAGGACTGCTACATATGGTCACTGATGCTTCAGTTGGAGTCCTCTAGTCTTTGGAACAATCTTCCATGCCATATGAGACTCAGGATCAGTTGACATTTTTAAGCATTCTCTTCGAACTCACTTGTTTACATGGTGTCTGAATATAATCTAGCCAGGTTTTAATGTTAATTATATACTATGTTTTATATGTTATGATTTTAATTGGTATTCTGTCTTTTGTTTAATTTTGTATTTTTACATACATTTTATTGTTAAGCGCTTCTGAGTGTGCTCAATGTATGAAAAGAGCGCTATATTAAATGTGGTATAAAAATAAATAAAATAAATACATTTTGGAAATATATCCAGATATATAAAGTTGTTGCAGATCATCAATGAGTCAATTACTGTCTTTGGCAGAGGCCTGCGCTCTCAGAGTGCCCTTCTCGTTTGTGATAGTATTAAAAAACATACACTCTACTATAAAATTCATGAACATCACTGTGTTATCCTTGTTTAATTTTTTTTCATTTGTAATTCTCATCTCATTATCTCTAGCCGCTTTATCCTTCTACAGGGTCGCAGGCAAGCTGGAGCCTATCCCAGCTGACTATGGGCAAATGGCGGGGTACACCCTGGACAAGTCGCCAGGTCATCACAGGGCTGACACATAGACACAGACAACCATTCACACTCACACCTACGGTCAATTTAGAGTCACCAGTTAACCTAACCTGTATGTCTTTGGACTGTGGGTGAAACCGGAGCACCCGGAGGAAACCCACGCGGACACGGGGAGAACATGCAAACTCCACACAGAAAGGCCCTCGCTGGCCACGGGGCTCGAACCCGGACCTTCTTGCTGTGAGGCGACGGCACTAACCACTACACCACCGTGCCGCCCTCATTTGTAATTAAACTCAGGAAAAAAACAATATAAATCTTTACAAGATTTCTTTTTCATACCAAATGCAGTTAAATAAATATGCGTAAAGCAGGTAGGGACTAAAGGTGTGAGAGTAATGGTCTCATGGGACAGCCCACAACTGAGGGTCTGAGATATTCACTGGAGCCAATCGTTTGGATTTGTGATTTTACTGTGTCATACCTCGTTTGTATAGCAGTGGGAAAATCTCAATTCAAATGGAGCAGTCTGTCTGTGTGTTGTTTTCCACGGTCACCAGAAAATAAATAGTTGCCTGTCTCTTTGTCACTTACTTTGTCACTTGCTAGTGTGAAGGCAGAGTAAAGTGTGCTAGGAGAGTTTAGGATTAAGGATAAATAACAACTGTCATACTGATCCAAATATTACTGAGGAGTAGGAGTTCTGTATATGTGCCATGCTTTTTCCATACAGCTCTGGACCCAGGTCAAACTGTGAGTGTTTTTGTCTGTGCCAAGCGACCACAGTCACTGGGTCCACATGCTTCATAAACGCTCTCTCTAGTCTATAAACATCCACAAGCAGACAATTATACAGTATATTAACAAAAGCAATGCAAGATTTTC